>NC_072427.2:11210000-11847500 GCF_028878055.3 Symphalangus syndactylus
TCTTACCCAGAGAATGCTTTTCTCCTCTCCTCCCGCTCCTCAGCCTCCTCTTCCTCCTCCCCTTCCAGTCTGTAGAGAGCTTCCCAGAACCCCACTCAAAATCTCAGAAATGTCAGCAGCCTCTCTCAAACCACATGGCGAGGGTACAGAGCTAGATAGCAAGACAGCAAGATAAGAAGTGAGCGCCTCTCTGTCCCTCTGTGGACCTGTGGTTCCCTGGAGCAGTTTTTAAAGAAAGGCATAGATTGACATGGTTACAACCCAGTTGACATGCCTCACAATAAGAAAAGCTACCTAGTGTATGAATTTTTGTTTTGGACTATTCTTCTTGGGTAAAGCATTTGCCTTTTATACTGAAATAAATCAAACAATAGCAAAAATTCTGCTTTAAAAATACTATTGATTATTTGTTATCACTACAGCCATAGCATTATTTTTGAACTAATTCTGACTATGTGTCATCTGAATGCCAGCCAACACACCTTTACAAGCCAGGCACTCACCCTGCAAAACCAGTCTGAAAAGAGAAGGCCGGCCAACGGCTACTCAGATGTAGCCTGGTGGCAACAAGGGCTCTGGAAAATGTGTAGCTGTGACTAGAAATCAAATATGAGTGAGGAGAAAAACCTCTCTCTTTGTCCGAGGGAGTGATCACATGTTGACAGCTGGAATTTACATGGGTCCTTATTCAATAAACTAGCGCCTTCCCTGCATTCCAACATCAGCAACACAATAGTGGCACAGAAGCAAACTGACACATTACACATGGTCCAGCTGTCCCGCCTGTCCACTCTCCACGGATGCCTCCTCCTCCTCCTTCTCCTCGGTCTGTCCCGTCTTCCTCCAACATGGGGTTTCTCTTCTGCAAGATCTAAACACACACTCATTGGATGATGCCTATATCATGGGTACTTGATTTTGTGTGCCTTCCAATGCTTGCCTGCATGCAAGATATGAATTCTACATTAGAGATGAAAAACAAACAAGCAAGAACCCAGGATATGATAAAAACTCAAATGAATGTCTTCCACTTTGCTGTCAGCTGAAAAAAAAGCTGTAGGTGATCAACGTTTCTCACATCAAAATCTTGTGGACATCACAAACCCTTACTTTGGGTGTGCGTGGTTTTCTTTATGAACTTGAACACAAAGGGAATGTGACCTGTGGATTAGTAAGTGGTATAATTAGTGCAAATTGTTTTTATTACCTCCTGTACAAAAAGTGGTCATCTGCAAAGAAATGTGAAGTTCCACAGTATCTGACAATATACGATGCTTTCTTTGAATGTGTGTGTGTGTGTGTGTGTGTGTGTATAATATTATAATTTTGGCAACACCATGCACTTTTTGGTTAATAGCTTCTATTAAGAAGTCCCAAAATTTTCCCAGGAGGAATGTTGTATTAGGGACAATGTCTGTTTATAGTGGTAATGTATATTGTTTGGCAAAGCACAGCAGAGTACACAAAGCATACATCAAATGACCCTGTGCCTCGTAAACCTGTCCGTTCAGTCTAGAAATTTTCCTGTTTAAAATGTACACTTTACAGATTATGACAAAACTCATCAGTAATTCCCACACTGCTCTATATCCTTAACATATGGAAAAGGGGGGGAAAAAAGGCATTACGTATTATGGAGCAGCCATTAAGCTTTAATCTCTACCACTAGGGGGCAGAATGCAGTCTTTTCTAAACTGACTGCTAGGCAATCAACCATCACATCATTGTAACATTGAAGACACTTCAAAAAGACTCAGATGTTTAACTATTGTGCTAGTGATCATACATTCACATTGGGCTGCAGGCCAAAAGAGAGAAGAAAAAAAATCCGGAGACTTGCAGCTGAAAAGCTATAAAGTGGTGAATTTTACCTTAGAGCAAAACCATCTTCAGTGACAAATTTCAAAGGCCATATGTATGTGATTTTCATGAAAAGCAGACGACCCTAAATTTCTTTGTTTAACTGGAAGCGATCTTCCTTACAGAACGAGCGGGTTCTTTTTTCTTAGTTCCCCTTGTTTATTGTGCTGTTACAAAATTCACTTTCCTTTTTAGCACTACAACCAGGATTCCAGAAATGCTATTTAATGCCAACGGGTATTTCATTAACACCGCCACCTCCAGCATCTTCAAGGATACCACCTCAGGCACAACATTACTGATGGAGAATGTTTAGAGTATTCTGATAAAATAGGGTTCTTTCTTTTTCCTTTTTAAATTAAATCCTCCAACCCAACCTTTATTCTATGGTAACAGCCCAATGTTCCCTATCAAATTTTCCCAAGACAGGACATTACAGTTTTTCCCCTGTAATTAAAGCCATAAATGTCTAAAAGTGATGAGTCGATAGGATTACAGACATTATTTCTCACAAAAAATTGAGTTTTGACTCACATGTCCTGTTTAGGGGATTTGTGACTTAATAGCCACATATTTCTATTTATTTTTTAGGCCTTGTAACTAGATAGTTGTAATATAGTTTAGACTATTGTAAAAGCTGAGAAACGCACCCAAACCTAATCAGTGGCAGGTTTCCTGGGTTAATAAATTTAAGGAATAGTTTTGGGGTTATGGGCAGGGTTCACTTGTCAGCTAGACATTCTGAGAGTTTGCAAATTCAAATTCCAATACATTTGGTTTTTTTCAAAAAGGAGACGACTTCAGCTCAGTTCCTATTTTCATGAAATTGTGATCCCAGGAAAGCTGGAAAAGTACCCAGTGAGGTGCTGGGTTTGACATTGTCCCTGATCCCACCTGTGCTTTCTTTTAAAGCACAAGACAGTTTCCTAAATAGAGCTAGTGCCGAAAGGAGTCACAGATCCCTTTTGCATCAGGAGCGTTACTTGATACGTATCAATATTTCCTGTCAGCGACAACAAAGCAAAATCTTGGGCCTTACGGTATCCTTTAGATGGCTAAATATTGTTTGCTTAAGTCAGCGCGTTCCAGACCCTTTATGTGGCCTGACAGTTGATTGGGAGAAGTCCCACGAACTTTCTTAAAGTGTGCAGTCATCCGTTTGGCGGCCGGCTCCGGGGTTCCACATGGAATCTTCCTTAGATAAATTCATACGTGCATAGGGTGATTAACCTTACAGCTTGGTTGGCTCACTTATCTTTAAAAGCTAGACTCCCAGGATCAGTGTGGGCCTGAGGTGGTCTTCTATTAACTACCTCTGCTGCGGTCTCCGAAGCTCAAAGGTGGTGACAGAAGATGCAACCTAAAAAAAAAAAAAGAAAGGAAGGAAGAAAAAGAAAAGCAATTCTTTTTTTCTGCTCAAAGATGACAGGCTGAAGTTGACAACCTAATCCTTCAGGCTTGTCTTACTTTACTGAAAGGCTCAAGTAATGTCAAAGGAACCATCTGATAACAGTCTACATGCCAAACCTAACAGCTTTATTGCAACAAGAAACTTTCACATTAAATTTCCATGTGTTTTCTCTCCACACTCCTTCTTAACTTTACAGCACACTCCCCATCTTTTTTTTTTTCCCAAAGAAAGATAAGTCTTCCCTGCTGGAAAAAAAAAAAAAAATAGAAACTGCTGTATAGGCCAGCTGGGATATAGTCAAATTAGTGATTATTATTACCTTAGGGACATTAGAAATCAAGTTTGTTATTGGCAGTTCCAGTTTCTGTAAGAGCTGTTAATAGCTAAAATTTAAAGGGTGTTTGTCGAGCAACAGAATGTTATTTTCTTAAGTGGGTAACTGCCATTTTTCTTTTTCGCATTGCTCCTGCTGCTGCTGCTACCTGGCACCAAGTTGACCTAAAAGTTCAGCCTCCCTTATAACTAGAAATAAAGCCAGTTTTCACAGAAACATAAAGCACGCCTTTTTCTGGACTTACGGTTGTGACCTAGGAGAGCAGGTGGATGAGTTAGGAGTCTCAAGCTAAAAAATCTTTTAGAGAATGGTATCAACTTGTTAAGCACACTTGAAAAGATAATAAATACAGACATTGTAATATAAGTAAGGGTGGCTCATTCTTTTCATGTTCTGTGGGTGTTATATAAAGAATGTTTTCAGTAAAATACAGATCCTTCTGTGCTTACACTTTGTGACATTCTTGCTGGGACAGTTTTACATTTTGAAGCTAAACAATTCATTTAAGAATTTTAGCTCAAGTCCGTGGTTTTTTTGTTTTGTTTTGTTTTTGTTTCAGCTGACGATGGTCGTACTTCTCCATGTTCTGAGACCAGTTTAAACAAAAACAAAAACCAGACAACAACCAAGGGAAAGAATTCAGAGTAAATAAACAGTCTTTTTCTGTGAAGTAAAATATTTCCCTAAGGTAAGTTACTTTTCCAAGGGAATTACGGCATATCCCAATGTGGACTAACAGGCGTTTTCTTCTGGTCTGATTAACATTTAGGAAAAAATAGATTCCCGAAAATAGCCTATCGTATAATTATGTGTCTGATTGGAACAGCAAAATGTCTTTGTTAAACATCTTTTTAAAAACCAATTTTACCATTTCCTTCCAAACATTTGCTAATTTAATTGTGTTAACCCTTGCATCCACATTATTGGTCATGTGGCTGGATTGATTAAGAACAGACAGGGATATAGATTTCCACCTAGAGAAACTCTTTTCAAGGGGTTAATCAGCTGGTAACCTGAGTTAGAAATATATTGGGGAAAATGGTACTTTTGGTACGATTTCTCACAGTGTATTCTTCAGCTAGTTTTGAAAATTATACCCACAAGTTACATCACATCTGTAATAAACTCTGCACTTCAAGCTGCAGAACCTTCCAAGATATTCTGTGGAGTTTGTTGTATTTTCCCCATTTCTATATTTAAAACAAGTTTCCTACCCATCCACCCCCTCCCTGAATTCAGGGAAACACAAATAACTCATAAGCTTTGCACTGAAATGAGTTTGTTTTGCTTTCATGCCTAGTATTGCTTTTGAAATTGTTCAGCAGTAAAGAAAAGAAAAAGCTGCTGGTATTAGCTTTAAACAACCGCCACAAACATATTGTCTTCCTATTTATTCTAGGTTTTCTTTCAGCCAAAATCAGGCTTGCAGAGTTATTCTAGAGCAGTTGGATGACATACAAAATCACAACCACCAAAATATACACTATATCTTTATAATGGGTTTTATGTACTCACAGATACACACACACACTATGTATATATTAAACAAAAATATGAAATAGACTCATTACAAAAGTAACCATCCGGGTATGTGAAAACTAAGAATTGTGACTTCGATATTAAGATATGTCCATTTTGCAGATGGGGAAATTGAGATGAGAGCTCATCCACAAGACTACCCATCAATGAGCACCAATAGCAACAAAATCCACTAGAAGACTGGGAGCTTTTAAGTCAGGAAACTTACATCGGTATCATCATTCCAAGTAAGCGGCATCCAAGCTGTTTTATCAAAAGAGTGCATGGGAGGTAAGAGTTGGGAAAGAGATCTGCAAACTAAATCTGGGGGATGCCTCTTTTTGAGGAGCTGGGGAAAAAATAACCATGTTCAAGAATGTTCCTCGTTTAACAGAAACCCCTTTCTGAGGCACAGACCGTGCAGGCTCTGAAGAAATAGGATAGATTATTTCAGCTCTCTCAGCTTGGGAAGTGTGTTTGGAGGAGCATCTTCCTAGCTGCAATAATAAACAGCTCCAGCTGCAAGAGCTTTGCTAAACAAGCCTGGGCAAAACCGTTGGATTCCTTTCCTTTGACCATCTTAGATTTCCCCTGCAAGAGGCAAGGCAGGGAGCCGGCCCTGGAAATGTCCTCCTAGCCCTGCCCTGTGCAGCTCTGCGCTTCCCCAGGAACACACGCCCTCCCCCAGCCCGCCTCCCCACTTTTGTTTTATTTACGAATATGTTGCCAGAATTCCAATGAGTTATCTATTCTGTGGCCCCGTCATTTTCCCACCAAGGCCTTGTCGCCGGCTGACTCAGGGTCCAGTCGCAACAGTGAGAAGAAAAGAAGAGAGCAAAAGAATTCTTTTCAACTTTTTTTTTTTTTATGTTTCACTCATTTCTCTCTCTGTCTCCCCCAGGCCTCCTCCCCTCTTCTGCTCCCTCCTTCCCCCAACTCCCCAGCCTCCTAGGCTCTCCTTTACCCCCTTTATGTTACACGATCGCTCAAATTGAAGCTCAGGAGGGTCCTATAGGGAATGCATAGGAACCCTGGGAGAAAAAAGCCCCCAACAAGCTATACACCAGATGTATAACGTTATATGGTCAAACTGGCAAACACAAAAGCTGAAAAACAAAAGGCGTGAATTAGGGAGAGGCATTCAAAGGCGTGTTTTCAAAACAGCCCGGCCAAGAGCCTGGATCCCCCTCCTGAGACTAAATGCTTGAAAGAAAAGGTGCTAAAGAAAGAAAGGAAAAGAAAAAAAGCCCATTTTTTCTAATTAGCTGAGGCCTAACAGGCACTGAATTTCGCAACTAGTTTTCATCAAGGGGATTGTGGCTTGTGAAACTGAAAAAAGGTGCTTTTGAAACCTGTGATGTAGGCCCTTTCTTGCACCAAAGCTGGTCTCTCTCCTTGAGCTTTTTCCTCCTCCTCGCTTTTTGGGTTCTGCCTTGCTTCATATCTTGATCCCTTTTTTGCACCCTCCCCCCAAAGTACAAATATTATTTGGGCTTAAAAAGAGAGCAGGAGGGAAAGCCACAATGGCCCTCCCCGCCCCTCTTTCTGTCTGGTAGGCAGGGGTTTTCCTTGCCAGCAACAGTCCTGAGTCGCTATGAATCTCATTCCAAAGCTCCACAGAGCACCAAAGGGAGGGGAAAGGTGTCATTGCAGGCTGAGTGTGTGTGTGTGTGTGTGTGTGAGTGTGTGTGTGTGTGTTTTCTGTAAACGCTGGGATTAAAATTAAAAACCCTCCACTACTGTGATTTTAGATATTTGGAGGATGGTCTCTCGCTGAGCGTTTTTTCAAATGCAACTAGGCAATGTTTTCTAGGCAGCAAGGTATATTCCCAGAGCAAAACGTTTTGCTCCTCCTGCGCTTTCAGAAAGGACACACACAAGCAACCTGAATTTTTTTTTTTAATTCCGATTTAAAGTGTATAAAAGGATGTTGCAGCCAGAGAGTTACTAGTCTTCTGCTGCATGAACAAATTATGAACTTGCATTCTTCAATCACATTTCTAACAGGAAAACAAAGCAGAACTCGTGGGTGAGAGCTGGTGGGCCACCTGCGTTTGGAAGGGAGGCAACTTTAATTGCCGTGCTGTCTGGCTTGGATCCCTGTGGTCCTGCGTGGTGTGTTTTAGTAACAAATACTTGTTCTAATGAATTGGCCTTATTAAGGGGCTCCTCATATTCTTTTATAAAGAGCAGAGCTATTCTGAACTTCTGAATGCAACAGTCTCTTGATATTCTCACACTGAAGGCTGTAGTGTGGGATTGCATTCCCTCTCCTGTATTTTCATAAGGCTCATATTTTTTAAAGGCAGAAGAGTGAGCAGTGGTGGAAAGATAAGAAAACTACAGAGCTTGCACGTACCTGCCATCCGCGGACCCAGGGCCATCAAAGAGGCTTGCAAAATCATTATGCCAAAAATGTATTTGCCTTCACAGCTGAACAATTCGGATTTTAGTTCTGTCACCTCCTGGCACATTTAAAAAAAAAAAAAAAACAAAACTCATGGCAATGGATAAAACAGATTCATTAGCTTTGATTAACCTTCTTTAACTAGAGTTAAAAACCTGCTGTAGGCAGCTCAGCTACCAATGCAGCCTTTAAGATACTTTATCATGTTTAAGACCCAATTACTGTTGCACTGAATAAGAATAAAACATCACAATAAAATGTGGTAGAAATCGCAACTGTAACGCACACAGCAAATAATCATTAATTTCCAACAGCAACTTCCCCATTTCTATGGTTTTTCTGATGGCTGCACTTAGTTCAAGTTGAATACCTTGGAATTTGATGCTGATATGAGAAACTAGTTCCCCAGCTGTATTGACTGATGGCTTTTTTTTTTTTTTTCTGTCTCATAGCTTTGGTTTGGAGACTCAGAAGACTCTTTTAAAAATTTCCAAGTAAAATAAAAAAGAGAAACTAAAGTGAAAACAGGGTCTACAGAACTAGGTTTATATAAGAGAGAGGGAGGGAGAGAGAAAGAGTGAGAGAGAGGATTAAAATGGTTGAAACTTTAGAACTTTATAACAATTTCTTATTAATAATTAGAAATATTTCTAGTTAGAAGTTGTAAATATTAAAGAAACACAGCCCAGTGAAGTCAGCATTGAGTTAATTCAAAGAATTATCCGTATGATATGCAAACTTCTTAAAAGAGCTACAGTGAGATCTATTCTGTGTGTCTTGTAAGAAAAGAGAGCTTGAGAAGCACTCCAGCACACAATGAGTTAATTTTGGACAGGATTTGACTGAACAGGGAATAATGAACAGTGAGATACTGCAGCTTTCAGGCAAAACAGAGTAACAACAATTAAAAAGAGAGAGAGGGGATAAAGGGAGAAAACAATCTCCAGTCAGTTAACTAACAAGAGCAGCCGAGTGTTTGAAACAGATAAAACAGAGGCCACCAGGAACGCTGCTGCTGCTGCCGCTGCGGCTTGCTTTATGCCTGGGTGTGGAAAGCGCTACAACATTTGTGAGCCAACTGTTTGTGGGTTTCTTCTCATCTGCTTTAAAATATTTGGTTTTGCCGTATTTCCATAATAACCACAACCACACTCTCCTCTCCAAAAACCCCCACAACAACAGATGTGTGTTCTAAAAGGAAATAGAGACACTGATATAATCAGACACTAGTTAGAGTGCTTTCATACTAAATTCTCCAGCAAATTCACAACAACAAAAAAACTCTCAACCACTGATGAAATTAATCTAAGATCCTTGATTATTTGAAGTTCTAAAAGTTTTCATTTTGCATTTTGTTTTTGAATGTATAGTGCTTTATTTATCAAACTGCAGCGTAATTTTCCCTTCAGTTTGAGGCTGTGATTGTGAAACAAACAAATTGAAACTTAAGGGCCTGTTCTCTCCAAATTTAGTTCCATTATCACTTTAAGAATGCACACTACTCAATGATACAAAAGGGATGTATGTAGCTGGTTATTTAGTTGCTAACTCAGCAATATGTTGGTTAACACAGCACTCCCCAAACTCCCTTTTCAAGGTTGCTTTCTCATTGGAAGTCTCCGTTTGTGTGTATTTGTGTACCTATGTGCGTGTGTGTGTGAATATCGGATATTACATGACAGCAAGATATCTTCTAAATATTTAAGATTTACAATTTTAAAGAGAGAAAACAAGAATAAAGTTTTGCAGAAACTTGAAAAAAATTAAAATCAGTGCACACTTTAAAATAAGCTAGAATGGGGATAGTAGTGATATTTCAAATATCATATCAATTATATGCTTCTCTCATAGCTGTGATTTTCTTGTGTGTATTGATATGCCCTCACTTAAAGTATAGTATGTGCTCTACATAATATTAGATATTCTAGAGCATAAAAGAGCATCAAATGCATTTGGTTGTTCTCTACAGTAAGTAATTTTGGCCTTTACAGAAAGTCATTTGGCCACAGTGAAGTAGCCTTTAACTGTGTTTGACTTGCAAAAGTTTATTTAATCTTTATCCTCTGCACATACTCTTAAAACATGTCCATATAACAAAATTGTAGTTGAGGGCGGAAAGTAGAATTGTGAATTAAAAAAAAAAAATACTTATGGTAATGATCCTTTTGGCTTCCTGCCTCTATATAGAAGCTGGAACCACTTAACCCCAACCTACAGGTCTAGCCCTGACATGACTGGAACTCATCTTGACCTTGGGTAAGGGGAATTCAGGGAGCTGTAGACCAGGAGTTCATCAGCCAAGTGTGAAGTCCCCTTGGCCCCTGGACAAACTCTTTTCTCATTTCTCGAGGCTGGGCTCAAGGTTGATTTCATAGGACAAGTCCATTTTAATGTGTTTCATCCTGCCCATGTGCCCAAGTACAACTCATTGCCTTGTTTTCCTGTATAGTACCCCTGTTCTGAGCACCCTACAACAGGTTCTTTTAGCGTCCTTCCAGCTCTCCCATTTCTGGGGCTCAAGACTGGAGATTCATGTGATCTACTGTGTTTTACCAGATGCCCTCCATCTTGGATCTCTACCCATGTCTGTTGCTAGACAGCTGTGGAGCCCTATTTTGCATTGTTGCTTAATTATCCACCAGTCAGCTACTCTTGGACTTCCTAAGAAGTCCAGACTTTTTAAAGATCAGCCCCTGGTGGTTGGTCAAAACTCCAGGTTCTGGCCAGTTCTGCTCTAGCTCGTCTCTCATAACCTTTTGAACTGGGCAGAGATGCTAGCACAAAGGGTAAAGAAAGATGAAAAAAAAGCAACAAAACTATAGTCAAGATTGTTGGAATCTTCAATAGGCTTCCTTCCACATATCCCTTGCCTTCATTACCTTATGTTAACACTCTTAAGTTCTTGAGTTTCTTTGGAACTATCCAGTCTCTAGTTGTTATGCCAGTCATTATGCCTACCAGAGCTATGGGAATTTTGTCTCTAGCTTTCCAGTCTACTCCCAGTGACAGCCTGGCAGAAAAAATTTATAATCTCAAACGCAACAAGGAACATCAATGAACTTTATATAAATTCGGTAGTCATTTGCAACAGTCAGTGACAGAGGCAAGCTGGCTAATTTCAAAAGGAAGTGTCCCCCTAGTCTGATATGTGGGCATTCGGAGGAGTGGGGAGGGCCTTGTCCCAAAGCTCCTCTGTGTACTATAAAGAAATAGAGCACACAGCATGTGCTCTAGAATCAGACCATGCCAGCTTCCTCCTGATATGCTGCCTCTGCATTCCTAATGTGGAAACGAACATGAAGCTTCATAGCAAGTTATTATCTTAGAAGGCCCACCTGGACGATATCAGTTTTCAGTGCCAGATCCTCTTAATAATTGACCTTTGACACATATCCAGGTGTCATCTTAGATCATAAACAGCTAAGTAGCTATAGGAACAGTGACTTGAATAGCAGCCCTTTGCAAATTTCCATCTTAAAACTTTTAAGTAAATCGTTCTTAAGCCTGACTGCAATTGGAATCACTTGGAAAGCTTAAAAATAAAATGCCCAAGTTTCACCCACCAACCTGTTGAGTTCAATTAGTCTGATGTGAGGGTACACATGACATCTTGATTAGGAGAGGTTCAGGGATTGTTAATATTCCACCAGAATAGAAGACACTTCTTTACATCTTCAGACAGCTAAATACCAACACAACCATTACTCTGCTGAGCGATGGGAAACCCAAAAGGAGTATATACTTTCATCTTCAGCCAAGCTCAGTTTCTGATGCCTATGAGATCAGCGCTTTCTTCTCTGGTCAGCTGACAGAACAGCCTCACCTACTCTAAGTCACACCCTTCTCTGAGGACCTAAGCTGTATAATTAAGGCACAAGTACAAGTCTTTGGGCTTTCAAGGCAAAGTTCCCTTAAGTCCCAACTCACCCTTGCTAACTACCTCTCTGATTTATGGAAACCAGGCTCTTCCTTTGCTGATCACCAGAAGCCTGACTTATTCAGAACCACTGAAACCCATCCTGGCTCCTCTCTTTTTACTGTCTGCTTCTATTCTTTGATGAGCTGCTGAAACATACTGCTGTGAAAACTGCTAGTAATTGGGCACAGTTAGATTGAGGAAACCCTTCAGGTAGCCTCAAGGTCAAACAACTGCTTCTTATGCTAAGACCCTCCCAATGACAACATCCTTTAGAGGAGAGACCAACTTTTCCTTCTTCTCTGCTACCAGTTTCAACTCCAGTCTGCTGGAAGCTTGACTTCCAGGTCCTGGAAAGCCAGAAGCCAGTAAAAGATTTATTACACATTAGTTCAGAGAAATAGAAGTGAAATCTTCTAAGAACTAGAAAAATTTTCGCCGATTAGCTCTTCATCCTTCCTCCGCCCATTTTTTTCTTTGATGATGTTACAAATGCCCTGCACAGTAGTTCAAGCAGCCTTATATCACTGGCTTGTAACCTGTTTATAGAATACTGGAGAGTTCTTATAAATTCCCGGGCCCTGACAATATCTAATACTTGCATGGCACATTATGGTTTAGATAACACTTTACATGCATTATCTCATTTAATCTTCATGGGGAAAGTGGCTGACTCGTATATATATATAAATAAAGAGAGCCGAACTTAACTACACAACATTGTTGACAGCACAAAATAAAGTGGCACTAAGTGAGGTACCACTCAGGAACTCCATAGATTTCTTTTGTAATCCTCTCCTGAATGTGTCCATTGCTTATATAAATACCATTCAGTACAAGATAGTTACCACATGATTTCCCTCCCTATCTCTTGGTACAAATAGTGCACAAAGTAGGAAGATTAGCTGAGTGATTCTTAAAATCTCTTCTAGTTATATCTCTTCTTTGTTAGTCTTCTTTACACATTATCTAAGCATAACTTTGGAAGTTCTTGAACTATTTTTTCCCTAGGAAACTGCGTGTCTTCAAGTACATCATTGGTTGAAAAAGGCACAAACAAAAAACTTAATTTGATATTAAACTTAAGTACAGTGTAGCATTATAGATCCTTCCCTTCTGTTTCAAGCTCTCATGTGGTTTTCTCAGCAGCTGTATGAGCACTGATTTAGTCTGGGATGTAAACAGTGCACCTTTAAGGTAACCTGTGCACTTCTGTTATTCGTTTTCTGGAAGCCTATGAGAAGGTTAACGTAGTTCATTAAGGTTTGCATAACTTCTTATGCTTGATGACTCATTCACAAAAATGAAAAGCAGGACTTAGGATTTGTTAACCAGAATTACGTAAACTGTATATCTAGCATATCTGGGTTAAAATCCCAACTGTAACATTTTACTAGCTCTACATTCTTGTGGAAGTCTTTGAGTTATAGTTACCTCTTTTGTAGAACTGAAAGAATACTACCCATCCCATAAAGCTTTGTGAAGCCATAGTACCTGGTACATAACTCTCAATAATTGGTAGTTGTTTTTATAACAGTACTGGTAGTAGTTATTATTCTAACTACAAATTATAAGTTTTACTTAATGATACAAAATAAAAGTCACTACCAATAAATAACTCCTGCGCCTTCTACTTCCTACCCCAAAATAATTGAACCAAACAAACTCTGCTCTATTCTCTGGACAACCCATGGATCAAATAATGAAGCACAACATTTAAAAGCTTAAAATATGGCTGGGTGCAGTGGCGCACGCCTGTAATCCCAGCACTGTGGGAGGCTGAGGCGAGCAGATTACCTGAGGTCAGGAGTTCGACATCAGCCTGGGCAACATGATGAAACCCTGTCTCTCCTAAAAATACAAAAATTAGCTGAGCACGGTGGCATACATCCATAATCCCACCTACTTGGGAGGCTGAGGCAGGAGGATCGCTTGAACCCGGGAGGTGGAAGTTGCAGTGAGCCGAGATTGCACCACCGCACTCCAGCCTGGGTGACAGAGCGAGACTCCGTCTCAAAAAACAAACAGAACCACATAAAAGCTTAAAATGCTTTGGGAAAGTGCCTACTCTGAATGTATGAACAGATTCCAATATATATAAGAAGGTGGATACCAATTCATGGTATCTCTCAGGGATCTCATCAGAGACAGAGACATCTTCACCACTGCCACGAAGTTTCAAGTACAGAACTCTTCCTCGTTGTAATCAAACTATTTCTATGAACAATTCACTCATCATTGTGGGAAAGTCTATTTTTCATCTTAACACACAAACAGACAATAACAAAATTTGCGATTTGGCTAATCTGGATCTAATGTTCATGCTCAAAATGGAGGCAATTCATAATACTGGTCTGAAGCATTTAGTCATTCATTGAGCAGATATGTTACGAGCAACAGGCATGGGCTGTGTTTTTCTAGGCACTGTGAACACAGCAGTCAACGAAGTCAAAAACCTCTGCTCTTAAGGGACACGAATTGCCAAATGGAAACACTAAGTTTTTCTATTTATGACCTAAAGCTGGTCAAATATCTCCAGAGGTAAGGTAGCTGAGTGAAGTGGTTCATGATCTTTCCATGGGAGCCAAATCCTTGGTGCTGTAACTCTTTTAGATAAATGATAGTAAAAATGAATCAAAAGTTAATTAGCTTGCACCTCAATAATCCAGTCTCCATCACTGATGGTCATCGTGGAATCTGCGTACAGAGACAGCTCTAACACGTGACACATGTAGGCACACAGAGGCGGAAGAACATAAAGTTCCTGGTTGATTTCCCTTTGGTGTTTGTGGGGAAATATCAAGGTCATAAAAAGTCAGTTTCTAATAATCCCTCCAGTCCTCCATTCCATTCCCTAATTTGTATGCAATGGCATTTAACATTTTGACTTTGCTTAAAATAAAATTTTGTTTGTTTTAAAATAAATCTAGCTTTGATACCGTCAACCAAAGTCCAACACAAAACATTTAAAGAATCAAGAATAGGTATTTGAAGGTGTGGTGCGTTTCTCAGACTCTGGAAATGACTTGAATGAGATTCAAGAAGGCAATGTACTCTTTCTTGTCCTGATATAAACCAACAAATAAACAGCTTCCAAAAGCCCAGCTCTACAGACATAAAACATCTGGATGCTTTAAAAAGAAATCCACATTCTTGGCAGTGTGTTCAAACTCAGAATCCAGATCTTCTGAAGTTCAGACATCACCATTGCGACAAAATGCTACCCTGTCACGATGTGTCTCCATAATATCATGCCAACATTATCTGTTCTGCAGAGCATCTCCTTAAAAAGTTGACGACCTGAGGGGAAATGTAGTTTTATTCCATAAGGTCCCGGAATTTGATCCTATTTGTTCCTTATGCATAGAAGGTACTCTATGTAATATGGAACTCATGATGAAAATGCTTGAAAAGGTCATTGACTTAGTTCAAATAAACAAATGCCTTCTTTATAACATTCTGGCATGATAGAGAATTAGAGCAGTAAAAAGACTGCAGAGTATAAAGAAAAAAATCCGAGGCCAGTTCAGTTTAGGTTTAGGGTATGACTATTCTTAGTATACTGAAAGAAGGCTGGAAAGAAGGGAATGGTGTGTCAAATGAAAGAAAGCTGGCCACGCAGTCTAGGTTTAAAATAGACAGCGATTAATTATGTAAAATGAGAGCCCACTTTATGTCACTTGTATATATTTCAGGTCTGATTGGTAGAAACCATTGCCATCCTGAGAACATGGCCCTACTTTTCTCAAGGCAAACTTTCTATCACTTCAAACCTTAAGGGAATAGAAGCAGAAAAGAGTCTCTTTAGGGACGTTTCCAAAAGCCTCATGTTGACAGAACTTAAAGCAAAACAACTGACTGCAGGAGGTTTGCTGATTTCAAAAGCAAATTCCTATAGAAAGTTTACTTAATAGATTTGTGTTTTGTATTTTTTAATTAAGGACCTACTACTGCTGGGCTCTTTATGCATAATTTTATTTAGTCCTCACAATAATCGTAGATCTACAGTAACTATAGTGTGTACTGTCATATATATATATACATATATGTGTATATATATATATGTATATATATGTGTATATATATGTATATATATGTGTATATATATATGTATATATATATGTGTGTGTATATATATATGTGTGTGTATATATATATATATATGAGAACAGCTGAGCAGCTGGGGTTAAATAACTCCCACAAAGTCTCCAGTGGCAAAGTCAGAATTGAGCCTCAAGACATCCTTTCTTCCAAAGCTCAGTCTTTCAGCTACCCATAATGCCTCTTGACAATGAATCAGAGTGAGGCATCTTGAGATGCCCCCAGAAGAATTTCAGGCCTTGTAACTGACAACCAACTGAATAGTGACATTAAATTATTTTTCAAGTGTGGCTTCACCAGTTGCTGAGTTCATGGACTCTGAAAAGAAATCAGGTGTGAAAAGAAGTACTCGACATGTTTGCAGTGGGCTTTAGCTAAAGAGCACCTTGAAAAGCCAACTGCTAGATTTATGGGGAAGGTCTTGCCTAACGAACTTGTGAAAGTTCCCTGCAGATATTATAGCATTCTCAGCCAGGAAACATGCTGGATTCTGTACCCTATCAAAGAAAAGCATTTGATGAGACTTCATATCGAAATGTACTGCTTGCAGTAAGAAGTCAGGCTGTAGTGAGTCTCAGAGACCAAAACAGGACTTAGAAAGAGATGCAGTGAGATGACTTCTCCAGCCTGAAAGAAGCTTCCAGCAGGGCAGCTCAGGGAACTGTTTTAATGAGCTCTCATGTTTACATTAGTAGTGAATGACTTAGGGATAAAAATGTCAAAATGAACGTTCCAAGGGTGAGGATAATACTCAGCAGCAGCATTAGAAGTCCCAACCTCTCTGTGCTTCTGGTTTTGTTGCTGTTTTTCAGATGGTGCTGTGAGTGGGGAGTGAGTCAAAAACTCCACTGGGGTGCACAAAAGGCTACTCAAATGTGCACAGCATCTATGGGGAATGGAGGATAGTTGGAGGATCTTTCTCCAGAATCCTTCTGTTCTGTAGTACAAGTATTACTTATCACAGACTAGCACGAAAAATCAAGTGAAATGCGAACTGAAGAGTTTAAAAAGAATAAATGGTGCTTTTCTGACCTATTAGTAAGAAAAGGAAGAAAAATAATTTTAATTTTTAAGTAATGAATGCTAATCTACATTGTATTAATTGGGCTTACCCAGAGAGTTTTTGTTTACATATGTTAGGCAAACAAACAATAGGAATGAGGATTTTTAATAAAGAAGGAAGCCAGAAACACACACACACACACACACACACACACACACCCAAGTAAGAGAATACTAAAAGATCAGAGAAAATGTAATTATACTTATCAAAAATGTTTTAATTCAATGGCCTATTAGTTTCAGAATATAAAATTTATTTGATTTGTTGAACAACTTGGAGCTTATTTTTTAATCCTTTCAAATAATGGGAACTTGAAACATACTTGGCTGTGTATAAGATATATGTGATATTAGAAAATTATATATATCTGTTAATATATAATCAAATATATTACTAAGCAAAAATATATTTACATGTTTATATCAATGATGCAATTAATAGATGTTTTCACATCCTGTGTCTTAATTTATCCTCATATAAAACAAATGAGTTACTTATTCTTTAACTTCTCTAGGCAAATTTCAAATATTTTCTGAATATAACTACAGAATGCTTGGTTTGTGTCTCTACGAAAGGTCTTAACACACTCCTGCAATGAGTTATATGCATATGGTTCTCCCACACTGGGAATGCCCAGAGGAGAGAAACTGTCTTCTTACCATATTTGTGTCTATGGTTCATGCCTGCTCCACATAGACCCCTAGGTTTCACTAGAGAGATCTCAAGACAGTAGGTTTGAAGTAAGAGAATGGGAGGATTCAGAGGCATCTCAACAATACTGATGTACTCCGTAATCAGCTTGGCATCTGGGAAATGTTTTGCTGTCTGCTTCATCTCCAGTGCCTTGAACAGTACATGTTTCTCCGGAGCCCCTGCAAGGTGTGTTGAAGGAGGGCATGCATCAGATATTCCATAATTTAGCAACATTCTAAAATGTGGCTGCTAGTAAATGGTAAGTTCAGGATTTGAACCCAGGTCTTCTGTGTCATGTTCTAAATTTTGGGAGAATAAATCCCTCCCTTGTCTCAGTGAAGATTTCCAAGCTGCCCTGGGTTGCTGTGTATAGGTGTTTAGCTTATGGGATGGGACTGGGAGGTGGTGTAGGGACACAAAAAGAATTAAACCATGTAAGTTCACCTTGGTAGGCATTTTCATTTCTCCTTTGGATATCAAACCTGAACAATGATTCCCAAAGATATGTATTAAATTGAATAAGGATTTACTGCTACTGCTCACCTATTAAGTGCAAGGAACAGTTGCACTTAGTAGGAATAAAAGGGTAGTTGGCACAAATTATTCTGCCTGTTTTTTGTTTTTGCTTTTCGTTTGTTTGTTTGTTTGTTTGTTTGTTTGTTTTTTAGACAGAGTCTTGCTCTGTCGCCAGGCTGGAGTGCAGTGGCGCGATCTTGGTTCACTGCAACCTCCACCTCCTGGGTTCAAGAGATTCTCCCCTGCCTCAGCCTTCCGAGCAGTTGGGACTACAGGCGTGCACCACCATGCCCAGCTAATTTTTGTATTTTTAGTAGAGACGGGGTTTCACCATGTTGGCCAGGATGGTCTCAATCTCCTGACCTCAGGTGATCCGCCTGCCTCGGCCTCCAAATGTGTATTATAGACATGAGCCACCGCGCCCGGCCTATTCTGCCTGTTTGTTGACTGCAGTCATGGTATGTTTTTGCTCTTTCCTGAGCTGCTTTTGCTTTGAATAAAACCATTGGTGTCATGGAAAGAACAAGAAGCTCCAGGGTAGGACACATGTTTTCAAACTTATTACAAGAGGGAGCCTGGATGAGAGTATCTTAATATACCTTTTGGAGCTGGCGACCTGTCCTTCTCTCCTTGAGATCTAATTAAATTTACTTTCTGTGAGTTACATGATAGAAAGTGTTACATTGTACATTTTAGCAATTTCAGCTTATTCAGATCAAACAAAAAAATTAGCTGATTTGACTTGCTACAGTTTATCTGTGCCACCAAAGTAAATAGCATGGACTTGCAGGTGCCATCCCAGCTATTGCCCTGACATTCCGACATCTGTATTTTCCAGAAATCAGGCAAACAATATTTTTCAGTCTTGCTGCATTTCACCTCTGGTTGTGTAGACCCAGCCTTAATGTGCCTAAACCAAAGGAGATGTGTTATCCCTTCCAATAGAACTAAGCACTTTAAATAACTAAGGAATTGGAGAGAGAGAGAGAGAGAGAGAGAGAGTTTTCTAAATTCAGAAAGAAAAAATAAGGTAGTAGAGTTGCATTTCAAACCACTTCTGTAATTGGGAGCTAAACAAATTTGTGGAGAAAGTACTTGGTCAACTGTATAATTTCTTCTACTATTAACTACCCAAAACAAACAATTAATTAAAAACTAAAACACAGATAATGAAGACTATCTATTTTCTAAAACTGTGAACTTTGGAAAGGGGCGTGCTTTATGGATATCTGTACTATAAAGTCCATATTTAGACAACTATCAGTTTAATTTTTAGTAATCTAAAATGCTCAACTTAAACTTCATTTCCCGCTTCTGCCAAAACCAGAAGAATCAAAAATACTGTGAAGGGGCATGAGATTTCCAGCTCACATTTCCAATCTCCAGAGGTTTGAAAAACTTCATCTATCTATTTGAATGCCTTGGTTGTGATCCAAACTGAATTTGAACTTTAGATACTTAAGAGTGACCCATCACTGTTTAAAAGTCCAAAGTGGCCACAGAGAACCCTATGGACCATTACTTCATTGTTTATTCTTGTAAATTATAAATATTTTTAAAAATTCCAAATTATGAAGTTTGAAGGGGATATTTTATATCTCTCAGCCACTGTCATTTTCTTCTCCCCTTCCTTGGGTGTTAGCCATGTATCTATGAGTCCAGTTGGTAAAACAATCAGTAGCATTGACAGGATGATGTACTCTGGTCTGAAACTACATTTCTCAGCTTTTTCAGTTCTCAGGAGACAGCGGAAAATGTACTTAGCAAACTCTATTATAAAGGTCCATGTTGTTCCAAATATTTAGTTGTACTTGAAGTAAAATCATGACTTCAAATGCCAAGTCAAATAAAGCATAATTTTCACACTGTATGATGGAAAGACTATTTATCATATACATGTCTTTCTCTTAGGATATTATTATGACAGAATAGCAATATAATGGTTTATAATTACATATATACACACAATATACTGTATAGTGTAACTCTGCATCATTGTTCTGGATAGGGGTGAGATATTAAAGTCCTAAAAGCAAATATTGAGACTGTTATCAGTCTAAACTGTAGGAGTAGAAGAGAAATAGAAAGAAGAAATGGAACTGTGAGATATTTCAAAGGGAAAAGACACTATATGCATGAAGCACCTACTATTATTTATTTATTCTATAAATAAGGATTCTTGCCATTACTTTACAGATAAGGATCCTGAGGCTCAATAATTAGCAAATAATGGAGCATGGCTTAATTCTGTAGGTATATTTGACTTAAAAAAAACGCATGCATCCCTACTTTTTCATATTCAGTTCAAAAGATTAATGATGGGACAAAGAACCAAGAAGAATTTGGTACCACCAACTGAGAGCTAGTCTGGTGCGGTAGTTGGTAGCAATAATAAGTTAGTAACAAACATGTTCAGCTCATGCTACAAGAAGCCAACTGGTTGAGACATCAAGAACACAGTCAGAAATACAGCAATTTAATTTAGGAGAGAGCTGGGAGCTATAGATTGAGCCTCTACATTTAATTGGTAGCTAAAGTAATGAGAATTGTATGAAGGAGAATTAGAGATAAAAACTTCTCAGTAAAAATAGTGGTAAGAAAAAGTAATGAGAAAACAATCTTGAGGATTGTCAACACCAAGAAAGTCTTACTTGTTTGATTATCGTTGTAATAGTAGAGATGTGGACATTTTATGTGTTAAAGCAGTAGTCCAAATAAGTTCTGCATCTCAAAAGTTTTGTAGAGTGTTAATGGGTGTTACTCGAAGGGAAAAAAAGATAAAGTTATAAACCATTTAGGAGACCTTAATAAAACTAAGGTGAATGAGGTTCTTTACTATCTTTAATTAGCTATATTTGTCTTACAAATATCCAAAATGGTGACATGGTATATCATAGTTCCTAAGATTATTTGACTACGGATCCCAGATTTCTTGGAGCATCATCTACTAGTAGAATTACTTGGGATAAAAGAGCCAATGAAGAGGGAATCTGGGAATGCCAGAGATGGCAGAGTACCCCGATGGATCTTCTGAGGGGACAGCAAGGGAAAAAATTAAGAAATCAGAAAGGGAGGTCTTGAGGATGAGAGGTAGGGCCTTGAATTAGAAATCACTACATAGGCCAGGAAAGGTGGCTCACGCCTGTCATCCCAACACTTTGGAAGGCTGAGGTGTGTGGATCACCTGAGGTTAGGAGTTTGAGACCAGCCTGGCCAACATGATGAGACCCCATCTCTACTAAAAATATAAAAATTAGCTGGTCATGGTGGCAGGTACCTTTAATCCAAGCTACTTGGGAGGCTGAGGCAAGAGAATTGCTTGAACCCAGGAGGTAGAGGTTGCAGTGAGCTGAGATTGCACCATTGCACTCCAGCCTGAGTGACAAGAGAGAAACTCCATCAAAAAAAAGAAAGGAAGGAAGAAAGAGAGAGAGAGACAGAAAGAAAGAAAAAAGAAAGAAGAAAGAAAGAAAGAAAGAGAAAGAAAGAAAGAAGGAAAGAAAGAAAGAAAGAAAGAAAGAAAGAAAGAAAGAAAGAAAGAAAGAGAAAGAAGGAAAGAAAGAAAAAGAAATCACTATATGGAGATAGAAGCAACTAATGAAGACCTGCAGACATGCGTTGAAGGAATGAACAGTATGTTGTGTAGACTAGGTGGCCACTATCTTCTCAATAACTCAGCAGTGAAGTCTCCTTCCAAGACCATGGGAAAGTGTTGAGGTATGGGGATCTATTTTAGAATCTTTACTGTGGGAATATAACAAGAACTAACTGGATGTGATACTGATGGAAATACTAGTGACATCCATATCCCATTCAGCATGAGTAGGCATCTTGAGAGATGGGATGCAGAAATTTGGTGACTGGTAGATTCCAGCTGAGAATAGTTATGAGAGATGTGATCAAATGACGAGGATGTGGGAAAGTTGGGTGGTAGAGAGGATAAGGATGCAATGTCCCACCGTGGCGTGAAGGAAGAGGTAAATCTGCATAGTCCAGAAAACCAGAAATGGTGGAAGAGAGGTCACAGTGAGAAACAATTTGTCCTGCACCTGTGAGTGGTAAAGAGAAAGGAGATTGTTGTTAGACGGCAGAAGCTCTGAGAGATTTTGGAGATGGAAGAGTTCTAGGGTACATTGCTTTGTTTATGTGTTCGTATGTTAAACAAAACTGTATGTCCAACATATCCTGCATATGACCTGTACTGGCAAGAAATGTACCAGATACTAGAGCAATGAAAGTCAATAAGAAATGAAAATCAATCAGTACAAAGCTGAGAGGTGGACACAAAGATGGAAAATTCAAATCCAGTGCAATGAATGATGTCATGGAGATATGCTCAAGCTGAAGTCCTTTGGACCCTACTGATAGGGCCTCACTGGCAGTGCCCATACTTTTCCTTTCTGATGGTTACACCTTTCCTTTCTTCAATCCTGCGTCTCTTTAACAAAGCCTTTCTGACCACTATGACATGGAATTTTTTCTTCTTTATGATGACTGAGCCTGGAAGAGGTAGAACCATGCCTTACATGTTGACTGCTCCATTTATAAATTTATTTTTCATTAGTAATCTTTCCATAATGATAACACATATGTCTGGCCATTTGATAATGCCAAACCCTTGGATACACATTATTCCATAGTAACAGAGATCCACAACTGCTCCATGAAATACCCAAAGCAAGTAATGTGACTTCCAGTCTCCATCCAAAAACAAAGTGACCTGGAGGGGTTAAATGTTTCATGCAAAGTCCCATAACTGATGTCTGAGGTCTCAAAGAGTAGAGCCAGGCATGGGGATCTCATATTGAGCTCTTGCCACTTTGCCCTCTTGGGCTGTGGCGGGGACTCAGTGCATTTAGGATAACTTACTGAATGCCCAAACGAACAAACACATACGTTTTTAAGTGTTTGATTTATTGAAAGTGTATGCATATCCCAAGGCATGGAATTATGTGGAAGCATGAATACTGTCTAGAATCACAAATAGAACCAGGAAGTATGAAATTACAGCAAATCTGTCCTGGTCCTCCACACATCCTCAGGCATCCACTTTATTTGACTTTTCTCTGTGCTGTTGTTCAGCACAGAGAAGGCTTCGTCTTAGCTCAAAGGCAGCAAGGATAAGAGCCATGGGAAGCACACACATTCTTCAGGATTCAAACAGCTCCCTAGGAAGAGGGAGCTAGCTCTAGGGAACAGGAAGTGGGCAAGAGAAGTTCTAATTCACTCTATTTCAGGAGTGCGTTGCCCTCAACATAGCAGGGGAGGTTTGAGGTTGCCTTCCTTATTGCTCTCAAGTTGAACTCATGGCTGCTCAGAATCAGGAACACACCACCACTGCATTTTTATGTTTTTTTCAGAGCAAAATACACTGAGTAAAATTGTGACTGATCATGAGATGCTAAGAAATAAAAGCATACAACAAAATCTATTTCCAGCCTGTTTCTTTTTCTTTTGTAAAAAAGTATATTCAGGGGGTACATGTGCAGGTTTGTTATGTGAGTATACTGTGTGATCCTTAGGATTGGGCTTCTAATAATCCCATTGGCCAAGTAGCGAGCATAGTACCTGATAGACAGTTTTTTAACCCTCTACCTGTTCCCTCCCTGCTTTGGAAAATCTTATTGTTTATTGTCCCCATCTTTGTGTCCTTGCATACCCAAAGTTTAGCTACTACTTATAAAAGTGAGAACATGTGATACTTGTGTTTTCTGTTTCTGTGTTCTTGGGCTTAGGATAATGTTCAGCCTGTTTCTTTATAGAGAATTACCCGGCAAAGAAGAGGGCAGGTTAGTACTACCTTACCCTGTTGGCGAAAGACCACAAAGTCATCTTGGAAACTGAAATCAAGAAAGCTCCATTCGCACAGAAGCAAATCTTGGCAATGTCACGGTTGCCATTGGATGTTTTTGTTGTTGTTTTATTTTTATTTTTTTTTTTTATTTTTTTTTTTTTTGAGACGGAGTCTCGCTCTGCCGCCCAGGCTGGAGTGCAGTGGCGCGATCTCGGCTCACTGTAAGCTCCGCCTCCCGGGTTCACGCCATTCTCCTGCCTCAGCCTCTCCGAGTAGCTGGGACTACAGGCGCCCGCCACCACGCCCGGCTAATTTTTTGTATTTTTTTAGTAGAGACGGAGTTTCACTGTGGTCTCGATCTCCTGACCTCGTGATTCGCCCGCCTCGGCCTCCCAAAGTGCTGGGATTACAAGCGTGAGCCACCGCGCCCGGCCTTGTTGTTGTTTTAATTCAACATTGACAGCCAGGGATCCCTGTCTACCTCTGTTTCCTGTTTATGATTCTCTATCCTTGTCTCTAAAGGGTCTCTCCGTCCTAGGCCAGGGTTGCTGAGATTCAGCTGAACATCGCAAGCAGCTGATAAAGTCCAATGATCTCTTTACTGAGTGTTAGAAAGTGTATAAGATGTAAGTTTATTTAATCACTAGGCACTTAGGCTTCAGAACATTTAAAAGAACCCAATCACAAGAATTCTGACCTTCAGTTTGAGGGGAGAAAAAAAAGCTCAAAGAGATCACATGACCAATTCACTGGTGATAAAATATCCACTGCCAGGTAAAAGGCGGCCGATGTTCAGATCTTATCTCTGGGAACTTCATATATTTATGAGTGTTTATTTCATTAGGCCATTACCAGGGACAGAAAAAGTGCACTTTTTATGGGTTGAAAAATTCCCACAAGAGTCACAAACTCAGAAATTAGAGATGGAAAAACCATGTTCTGTTAGACTGAGCCAGTTTCCCTTGGCTTGGTCTCCCTGCCCCATCCCCACACCCCCACCAAGTTTTATCCAAACTAGTCTGACTCAGGCAGTGGGACATCTCCTTCTTCCCTTGAGGTGCTATTTCCCAGATCAAATATTTTTCTAATATACAATCTAAATTATTGTCTCATGAATTCATCCCAAAATCATGAGATCTAAAATGCCTTAAGCAATATTCATTTTTTAAAATGGGAAAATCATAAGCCTAGGTTTTCAAAGAGCAAAAATGCCACCTTCAAGCATAACAGTTAACTAAGAAGTAAAATCAAGACATATTTCCCTCTTCTGAAGTCCATCCATAAGAAGCAATGAAGATTCTACTTAGATTGTGTTATAGTGATAAAAATTCCACATACGAAAGGGGGATAGGTAAACTTCTAATGGGCACTAAAACCCCCAAAGAGACCCACTCTTTAAACTTCCATGATTGGACCATCTGGTGCTCTCAAGAGCATCTTAGTTTTGTTAAGCACCAACAGCTGCAAATGAAGTACAACCAGATCTATTTACACAGGGCCCATACAGTAAAACCCTGCAGACAGACGTGATGCCCTTCCTCAGTGGTACATAAGAAATCTTGTCACATACAAATACACTTTCTTTGGTATTCCATGTCCATTTCGGATATGATTCTATAACCACATTATGATTTTTGATAATTAAAATAGTAATGCTTCACCATAAGACAGAATAAAAAGTAAAACCAATTGGAAAAGTTTCAAACAGGGAACAAACAAGGACTGTTGCTTCAGAAAGCTCAATCATGGAAATTTAAAAAGTGGCATCTCACCGCCAGGCGCAGTGGCTCATGCCTATAATCCCAGCACTTTGGAAGGCGGGAGGATTGCTTGAGGCAACTGCAGAGACTGCAGAGACCAGACTGGATGACATAGTGAGACAGAAAGATTTTAAAAATTAGCCAGATGTGGTGGCACGCACCTGTAGTCCCAGCTACATGGGAGACTCAGGCGAAAGAGTCGCTCGAGCCTGGGAGGTGGAAGCCTGCAGTGAGCTGAGATCACACCACTGCACTCCAGCCTGGGCAACAAAGTAAGACCCTGTCTAAAAAAAAAAAAAAAAAAAACCTCCAGAGTATTGATATAAAATTGTGGTCTGCCAAGAAGTCCACAAAAGGGCTGCTATAGAGAATTAACAAGGAGAGATAGAAGGAGGTCAATGCTTCAAACAGAGAAGTAAAAAAAAAAAATTATCTGGGGAAGCGATTTATACACTGAGATCCCGTGGCTGAGGAGGATCTGGCCAAGGGAGGCATGGAGGAAGAACATAGTGGCCACCATGTGCATACAAGGTCATGAGGTGGGAAGTGCGTGCAGAGACTTCTTGAGTAATTGCCAGAAGTTCCTGTGGCTGCAGCCCAGGAAGAGAGCACCCAAGACTGGGGAATGATGGAGTGGCACATACATGTTGGGCTGGGCCTGGAGGACCAATGAGCTAGGGCCTGGCCATGGAGGAGAAAAGACAGGACCTAAGGTAGATCTGCAGCTATATGGCTTCAACAGAGTGGTGTGTAGAATGCAGAAGCCAGGAAGACGTGGGGGTGGGGCCAGATATGGTGTGTAGGGCATGGGGATGAGAAGAGTCAAGATGCCCTGTGCGGATCTGTTAATTCCAAATAGAAGTTGTGAGACCTCCAGGGCTCTCCACTTCCTCTCTCTGTCCCCCTTCCTCCCACATTTATTGAGCAATTGGGGATGGGAGACAAAAACTAACAGGATTCTGGTTAGGAAGATCACAGCCTCCTGGAGGTGGATGTGGAAACACAGAGGAGTAAATCAATAACCACAGCGTGGTGGAAGCTACGTAAAGGGACCCAGCGAGCAATGAGAGGACAGTTCCTCTCTCTGTCACATAGACTGAAAGGGCTTATTGCAGTGAAAAGCTAGTTATAGAACTAAGTTAGTGATAGACACTAAAGTTAGTTATAGAAACTAAGGGATATGGATCCTGTATCAGGTTGAGAAAAGGGGGAGGGAATTTAAAGCAGCTGGAAGTGTAACAGTGGAAAGACTTACAGTTGTGAGAGGAGAAAGCAGACACAAGGCAAGTTAGGTAGCTCTGAGTGGCCAAGACACAGAGTGCCTTCAAGGGAAGGGGTAGAGTAGTCAGGAGCCTTGAGGTCTATGCTTAGGCACTTGGTCTTAATCCTGCAACCCAAGGGTTACCACAATGTGTGCATGAGGACAAACATCAGGCAGCAGAGGCAAGAGGAAGATATGGGGTGGTGAGAGGCAGGAGGCAACATCCGTGAACCAGAGTCCAGCCTCGAGATGCTAATCCCTGAGCTGTGAGGATGATTCCAGAAGCTGTGATGTGAACTCCCAGGGATGGTGGGCTGTGGCCCACAGTAGCTCATTCTCACTAGAGGCCAGTGATGGTTGGGACATACTGTCAGATCTTATAGCTATTTAAGGATGAGAGAGAAAAGAACGAGGATGGTTGTTTTATTAGTCAACGTTAAATCTTGGATTATAAAACATACTTCGGACTCCTATTTTTACCAACTATGTTGCACACCCTGTTTTGGCACTTTGTGCTTTTTAAGATCCAAGATAAATAGACAAAACCCTCTTCAAACCTTTATCCCCAGACGAGACCTGCTAACAGAGTCCTAGATGGTAGAGGATGATAAATGTGCATTTTTCTAATAGTCATGTTAACATTCTTCAAACATAAATATCACCACTTTTATAAGCTAAAATAAGCGTTTACAGTTTCCTGAAGTTTTTTGAATGCGCATCAGCAATTATATTTGAATTATAAAGTCAGCTGAGATGTGAGGCCAGACTGAATTCCAGAGCAGATCCAAGGCAGCACATTCGAGTCAAGAGGCTGCAGCTGGCCAAGCCAGGAAGGAACGGTTCTTTAAAAGGACAAATTGAGCAAGCTGTTGACAACGACCTTACGATTGAGTATTGTTCTGAGATTAGTTTAAAGAGAAAAAGAAAAGATTCCTCAAACCCTGAATCATTTATTAGTTTAGGATACGACTGATCCAGTTCCCAGCCCAGAAACAGAAGTTCAAATTCTGACGCCCTGGGACATCTGCATGCGAGCAGAATTCAGTTCCAAGACCAGTGGATCCAAGGAAGGAGCGAGATGAATTCCATTTTTACTACAAATTTCAAGGGGGATTACTTCAAAAAGGAAAGAAAAAACATGCTGAGGCAAGAAAACTGAAATCAATACACCCAGCGTGATGGATTCAATTGAAATAAGAAGAAAGTTTATTGGTGTATCAACAACAATTTCCTTTGCTTTAAGATGATATTTTGAGGGAACATAAATCTTATGGACTACTTACGTATCCATAGAGCTACACTTGGGTTGCTTTATCCAGGAGAAATGATAGATTTGTCTCACCATGAGTGCTCACCTGGCTCCTCAAATGCCAATCACAGGCAAGACAGAGGCCAAGGAGAGCTTGTTAGTTTCTTAAACCTGTTCAGTTTCTACACAAGGGAAGAAAATAAAATAGTTGTGACGGAGGCATACTTGGGGTTTCGTCATTATTATATAAACAAACCAAAAGTCTTCATGTTAATTTTTATTAATTCCCAAATCAACAGCAGAATATTTGGTATTTTGTTTTCAAACTTTGATTTGGAATTCTAAGCAACTGTAACAGTGACCCATCAATAAAAACAAATATTGATTTGATCAACAAATGTTCTCAACCCTCCACTCAAAAATGATGTTAGTTTGTTTTAATAGGTAAAAACTGTTTCCTTTTATGAAGAAATTACAGGTAGTAGATGACCTCACCTTTCAGCCACCCCACAGAAACAGCACATATGGGCCACAAAGTGATTTCAGTTCTTGCGACAGGAAGTCTGAGCTGACTTCAAGGCATTTTTGTGCCGTGCCTTAACTAAGCTCCAAGCTAGTGGTCCTACCTTGTGGAGGTTGTCAAACTCTGTTCAGAAATCAAGGCTTGCCTGTTACAGCAGTTTTCTTTTATTTTTACAGTCTTTATTTTTAATGAAAGAGTTTTTTAAAGCACAGGATTAACTTAGAGGAAGTGAAAACAGACATAGCTACCAGTCTTTCGTAAGTGGGCATATCCCTGCACAAGGCTTCCTGATAAGTACTTTGATTCCCACAAGATGGCCTTGCTCTTGTTAGAATTAAATTTGGAGGTAACTGGGGCAACATTTGGTGAAAGTCCTGTAAAATAGGTCACCTACCACACAGTGAAAGAGGAGAAGTGACTCAAAGGGTAGCTGGGAGCAGAGGCGTATCACCATTCCGAGAGAATAGGATTTAGTGACTGTTACACAAGGAAACTGTGTCCAAAGACCCTTTCAAAGGGCTTAAGAAAGAAGTCTTTGTTGGTGGGAGTGATTGAATCTACCTCTGTTACCTTCTTTTACACATCACAGTATCCCATGACACACCAAGCACACCGTTTAGGGAGGTGAACGTCATGCGATACGGCTTAATAAACACAAAGACGTAAGGTTGGTGTTCTGTTCCCAACTTCTGCCCTACTTGCTGTACCACACATTAAACATCAGAGCACTCTGTTCTGGGCTGGGCTTAGGCCCAGGCACACTTGAATGAACTAGGTACAGTATTAGGACCAGCTTCGAAACAGCTTCTGTTATTTTTGTTAAGCCAACCTCTGTGTTACCCCATCCTTACTTTTATTACCTGATTTTACTGTTTCTCAGAACACATCTGACCTCTGCAAAATGGATCCTTCCACATGCATCTTAATCCTGTCTTCTGTCTTTTCATGAAACATCATTTTGAAAATCTCCTTCACATTAGATTGCATACATATGTGTTTATCTGGGGTCATTTTGAAGAGTGTAATTTTTTTGAAACCGAATTTAGAAATATGTACACATTGAATAATAGATATTTCTTGAGATGAATATTATGTAGTTATGTTCCCATTTTCCAAGTTTCTTCTTGGTATTAAGGGCATACTTTAACCCTTTTAGGAGAAAAGTACAATTGTACATTATTCCAGTAATGCTTAATATTTAATATTTATGTAACCTCACATGCTTTTTAAGTTACTTTTTTGTACAATTTTGCTTCTTGTAGTCCCTTCTTATAGATGCAACATTTAGCCTATTGTTTGGATTAGTTGTCCTTACTTGTCAGAATTATGAGTAGTATAATTGTTTTACCAATGAGACAACTCTGGAATAGAGAGGTGCATAACTTGTCCAAAATTAGGTGGCAAATTGGCTCATAACCAATTGAGATATGTTTAGAAGCTGACTGACTCCAATAAATACTACAGCATTTGCTATTAAGGATAGATCACAAACTTAGTTCCAACAATGCCAATGATGATAAATAATTAACAATAATTATTATTATTATATTAAAACCAAAGAGTTGTTACACAAATTTCCACAGAATGACACTTGGCCACAGAATGTTTCAGCATGGACTAAGCTAAAAGCAGTGAAGTGGTTCTCAACTAAGGGTGATTTTGCCCTCAGGGACATTTGGCACTGTCTGCAAATAGTTGCAATTTTCATAACTGGGGAGGAGAAAGTTACTACTGGCATCTGGTGGGTAGAGGTCAGGGATGCTGATAAACATCCTATCATGCACAGAACAGTCTCCCACAACAAGGGCTTGTCTGGCCCTAAATATCAAGAGTGCTGAGGTTGACAGACCCTGCTGTGGTCTATTTCAAAGGTATGATTGTACACACAAAAAATAAAATAATAAAATAAAATATCAAAAACTGAAAAGTGAGATAGAAGAGTAAAGCATTAGTTGTTCTTTTGAAGTATTTATCAAAAATTTGATAGCTACCTAACTGAAATCCAGGATGCCTCAGTTTAAGATGATTTAAAAGCAATTAACTCTTTACCATAGCTTGACAAGGGACACTTCCTGTGAGTCTATTATTAAGCGAAGATTCCAGAGCAAGACTGACATAGGAAATACCTACCCAGTATTAGAAAATTCTGCTCTGATGATAAACTTCCTAAGAATGCAAGCTTTGTTTCTTCCTGATAATCTTTCATTTTTCTAAACTCTTTCTTTTGCCTTATATTGCAGATATGAATAAGCCTGGATAAGATTCAACAGAATTGAGCCACAGAAAACCACTTTTTAACCTCAAGGTTGAACATGAGAACCATTTCTAGGATTCATCCCTTTCCTTTGCAGATTGGAAATGCTTATAAGGATAAAAGATTAAAAGATAAGGGAAGGGCTTCATCCCTGAACCCTTTAAATGTTAGGATTCTCTCTCTCTCTCTCTCTCTCTCTCTCTCTCGTTTTAGGGGGATACCAGTGAAAGGCACTTATGGGCGACATTCAGACTTTTTATATTTTTACCACATTCCAGTAAAAGTCCCTCTCCAAAGAAATTTGGCCCAAGATGGAATGAAAGAATGAAAGACATTTTATTTTTTCTCCTAGATGTTGGCAATACTCCACTCCTACATGTCTGAGGTTGTTTTCATCTTGCAAAAGACTTTGATATTTTTGAATGTGGCTACATGGCTTAAAAAAAGAGCAGTGATAATGTACACTAATTATTCAGCTTTTACATTAATGCTTAACAAGAAAAAACAATTTTATTATCCTTGATTATGGCTATAAAAATTAAGAAACCCGAAGGAACGGGAAGATCTGTGTCCTTAAAAGCAAGCAGCTCCCATTTCACTGAGTGGTTGTATGTAATTCATCCAGTGCACCCTGAAGATGAGACCCTCACCTTCTCTAACTTCCAGTCTATGCAGAGCCAGCTCTGACCAGGGCTGGAATATTTGTCCTGAGGTTCTGAGCCAGTCCCAAGGCTCTCATCCTTTTTGGTGTTGGCAATGAGTCTGTATCAGGAGGAGACTTATCTCCCTTTCTCTGCCTATTCTTTCCATCTCTATTTAAGATGAAATTTTAATAACTCAGATATATTCATATTAATTCATCATTCCTCTTGCTAGGTTTCTACAGACGCTTATAATATTAATTGGGGTAAGGGCACATCATGCTGAATATCTGGAAGCTGAAACCGATCAAATGTGATGTTCTGGAATATAAACTGAATAGTAACAAAATTATCTGGACTACTGAGTAAAACAATGAAGTTGGTTTGGGGGTGAGGAGTAAATAACGAAGTTGCTTATATCTTATTAACTCTGTAGGTCCTTTGAAGTGGGTCTGGAATAACAAGTAAATACTTCTCTTTAGTTTATTCATTGGAATGTCGCTATTTCCTTTGAAAATTGAATGGCAGACCCCAGAGAGGAAAACTGTCTGAGGAAGGCCATCTGGAAGGGCAGGAAAGAAGATCTTGGGAGAAGCTGTCAAAAACTCTCTGGATATTAGCTCCCTGAATGCAAGCCAATCTTCCCTCCCACGCTGTTCACATTGAGCTGCATGTTTTACCCTTCCCTGCCCCATGCCCACCCCAGACCTTATAGAGGGGCCCAGAACTCAGGAGCCTCTTCGATGTGTGAAGAATTTAAATGTCTTGGTCAGGCCTGGGCAAAACCAGGACATCAGATTTGAGGACAGCCTTCCCTCTTGCCTGCCATGCTAAATCTCTACCCTGTCAGGAAATAAACCCCATATCACAATTCTTCTATAACTGATTTTCCTCGGAAGGAATTACATCCAACTTGGTAACCAAGCAGTTGATATTCAGGATAGTTTTGCCTTCTAATGAATTTGTGCCAAAATTCAGAATATCACATTACAGCATTTGCAAAAGAATAGTGTAAAGGCCAGAGAAAAAATGAGCAATGCAGAATATTGCTCCTTAAGTCTCATTCACCGAAGAAATACAGACAATGTGTCCTAATACGGCAACTCAAATACCTGTCACTAACTCCATCCAGCTGTGAGTGTTCAGGAGACAATATTAACAGATGTGTGGTTGGAATTTAGCTGTTTTGGGGGTATTTTTAATGAGATAGTTCTTTATTATTTTTTCTAGAATAAATTCCCCTTCTTTAGTTAGCCTTGATAAAACAGTGTCCAGGGTAAGCCTTGGAATCTCATCAGAAATCTCAAATGATTATTTTAGCTCTTTCAACTTTCTCCTCTTCAAAGCCATTAAACAAAGCAACTAATGAGTAAATATATAGGATGGCTTAAGATTTATTTCTTTCTCCACGGTTTATTCAGAAGTAATAAAATATTAGCAAAGGTAGGCAGGGTGGCTCATGCCAGTAATCCCAGTATTTTGGGAGCCTGAAGTTAGAGGATCACTTGAGGCCAGCAGTTCAAGACCAGCCTGGGTAACATAATGAGACCCCCATCTCTACAAAAATAAAATAAAGTAAATTAGCTGTGTGTGTTGGCGTGTGCCTCTAGTTTGAGGTACTTGGGAGGCTGAGATAGAAGAATTGTTTGGGCTCAGTAATTCAAGGCTTCTGCAGTGAGCTATGATTGCATCACTGCACTTCAGCTTGAGTAACAGAGCAAAACCTTACCTTCAAAAAAAAAAGGCAGAAAATAGTAAAGTCAAAGAAAAAAATGTTAATAGCCAAATCCTGGGTTGATATTCATAGATTGAAAACTCAATTTTAGAGGAAAAGAAGCGTCAACTGAATCTTCTGCGTGTCAGGTGCTCACTTAATCTTCCCAATGGAGTCAGTACCTATGAAGTACAAATGAGGTGCCAGAAAGCTGCTACGTTCCAGAACAAGTCTTTTCCTTGAACGACTAAATTCTCTGCTTTGTCCCTGCTGCTTTGAGAGTTTGGTTACGTATATGATAAGGCCGTGTAATAATGTTGGCATCTATGACTTCTATTTGAAGAACACAGCTATGCATCTTTTCTGCATCCTAATAGAAGCAGACCTATTCAGAGACAAGAGTCTTTGTGCATAGTTTCAACTTTCACGCACTTTAGTCACCTGGGTTTTTTTTAAAAAAGGCAGATTTTGACTCCAAAAGTCCAGGATGGGGCCTGAGGTTCTGCATGTCTAACAATTTCCCAGATGATGCCGAAGCTGCTGACCAGTGTCTACACCTTAAGAAGCAAGGACTGTGAGAGAGCAGTGAGCTGAAGTGCCAGAGTACTTTGGATAAGGGGCCAAAAGGACTGGCTTCTGTCAAAGTTAAAACTTGGCTCCTCCAGGGAAATTCCTTCAGTGGATTGTGGAGCCATTTGCAGAACAAGGGCTAGTGTACTCCTCTGGGTGGCTTTTTCACCAGCAGGCTTGAGGCTCTCTACCCATACACAGCTCTACTGAAATCCACCGCTGTTTTGTTTGGACAGGCTGGTCTCAAGTCTGAGCTTGCACACAAAGGGCTTATCACCAACACTGGCCTTTCTCTGACAGCTGTTTTCCTTCCGAGTCCCAGGGCTCTAGTCTGAGGACAGGAAAAAGGCTTGCTGGAGAAAGAAGGGGTGCTATCAGCAAGCTGCGGTAGATGCCTGGCTTCAAGACCTTGCCGGGAGTATCTCTCCCACACACACCTCCTTACACACACCCCAAAGATCAGCTTCTCCACTCTGTCCCTGCACTAGAGTAAGTATGAAATAAGCAGTTTGATAAATCTATCGGTTTTGTCCATAAAAGCTGGCGAAGAAGCAGGGACTGAATTACTTCCTATAATAAAACAAGGAATTTCTATAAATTACAAGGACTGAATGTCAAGTCCTACAGAAAAACCTGCTCGTGGGCATATGTGTCCGTGATGGAACAACACATATCCCACCAGCATGAGGTCAGGCATATGAAATCAGTATGAGGTATATGAGTGCCACATCTAGGAGAACTGATAAAAATCAGAGTCGTTGTCAGCTGTGTAAATTGAGAGGAAAAGGCGCCTTCAGCGACTTCCTTTGGGGAAGGCTTGTTTTGTGCTGGTGAACTGCTCCCCCTGGTGGATCGGAAATCGTCGTGGTCGGGATTCCATTCTGAAGGGAGCAAACATGCTCTGGAGAAAACTGGGCAGTTGCAGGTATAGAGATATCCTCCCCAAAAAAGCTAATTTCTGAACCCCAAGAAATACACTGAATACCTTCTCAGGCCCTAACTGAGTCTTAGCGTGGCCGTCCTGCGAATTGAAAAGTTTGTCTTCCCACATTATTGGGGTTTGTCTTGTGTATTCTCGTTATTATGATTGTTTCAAAATTGTGGCTGTATATTGATTTGAGAGATATGGAAAAGTCTTAAGTCCTGTATTTTATTTTATTTCCACTTTAAAAGCAATTCTGGATATTTACAAGAGGTAAAAGACCCACAGCGAGGAGAAGGTTTTTCTGTGAAATCATTTGTTTCCCTTACTGTCTACTTTTAACTCCTCTCTCTGAGGTGGTCATGTTGATTGTGATTAATTTATGCCTGGGTCTCTTGTTCTACTTCCCTCAACCTAAAAATACATTCTGTGATTTTCTCAGGATGAAATTTCTACTTTCATTATATATGTCAGCGCCAATAGAGATAGTTTATGTTGTTGTTTTTATTAAAGAGATTTTTTTGGTACGCCCTGCCATACACAAAGAGGAGATTTTGCAGGTCAGGCAGAGATGAAAATCTATGACAACACTCTTACTCTTTCGAACATTCTGCAATGAGGATTGCAGCTTCAGTCCAAACAGTGTATAAGCTAAATAAGGAAGTATTTTAAATATTTATTTAACAAGACATATTTTAAATAACCTACATATGTAAATAGAGTGTTCTTAGCCTGTACATTATTGCCAGGTCGATTCTCATGTTCTGATATATAATTAATTACCGGTTTATTCCTCTGTAAACTGAAGCAGGGAATAATTCAGCGATGCCAGGTCACTGATGTCAGCAAAATGTAATACCCTTTGTCAGTGGGATCTGTGCAGGAGAAATTGAGACTGTAAAATCTGTGATGGTGGGTGCCAAAAGGTGTCCAAAAAACAAGTTCCTATCTCCATTTTAGTTGTTTTCTCCTAATGTGTAGACGTTTTCTCTATGTTATCTAAGTGAGATTAGAATGCACATTTTTTATGTTAATGCAAACTCAGAATGCATATGCAGTCTGAACTATGCATTTTATAAGTCACCTAAAGTGTCATCTAAAGTAAATGCATATCATGACCATTTTAAGCAGCACTATTATATTTAGAAACAATAACAACACAAATATCAATCATTTTGGTAATTCTTGATCATTGAAAAAATGAATTTAATTTAAATGTTTAAGCAAAATCCACATGTCCATTTTTAATTTTATGAGAGAAAAATATAGTGATATATATGTATATACGTTATATATATATAATTTTGTTTTCACTTAAATGAGCACCTGTGTTTCAAATTACTCTACTAAAAACTTCTAAAGGACAAAAATTCTGAACATCAAATTTGTCAAGGGTATAGATAACCCTAGGAAAGAAAAAAGCAGGCAAAAACGTGGCACCTTTTTTCCTTAGACTTAATTTCTGATGATGTAAAATAAGTAATCATTTCAAATACCTTAGCACCTTGCTCGTTTGGGTCAGTGGTGCAACAAGCATGTTTCATTTAAACATAGTACATGTGAGTTACCAAAAACCCAACTCAAAGTTTTTATTCCAAGCTCTCTGAATTAGCTCCTCAACTAAATTCTAGCTAGTGGATTAATGACATAAAATATCTTGGCTCATGGCCACAACATCTGGGAAATTTAGTGTGGAAAATCATTTAAAATGATTGGTTCATGCCATCATGACATACCAACCTATTGGTTATCTCACCTTTTAACCATCATCTACTTGTTTTGCCACACTTAAAAATGTTCTATATTAAATCCATAATAGATCTTTTTGCTATTCGTGCGGGGCACTTTGGCTCATGACTTTAATCCCAGCACTTTGGGAGGCTGAGGCGGGTGAATCACTTGAGATCAGGAGTTCGAGACCAGCCTGGCCAACATGATGAAATCCCATCTCTGTCAAAAAATACAAGAATCCAGGCATGGTGGCACACACCCGTAGTCTCAGCTCCTCAGAAGGCTGAGATGGGAGAATCCCTTGTATCTGGCAGGAGGAGGTTGTAGTGAGCCAAGATCACGACATTGCACTCCAGACTGGGTGACAGAGTGAGACACTATCTCAAAAAAAAAAAAAAAAAAAAAAAAAAAAAAAAAAAAAAAAAAAAGTCTTTTTGCTATTCTGCTTTGGGAAGAAACATTAAAGCTTTGGGAAAATAAAAAATGGCAATAACAAAAAAATAGAATTTTATGGTCTGAATGATCATCAGAAGCACTCTTAGATGCTGCGTCCATCTTTCTGTTGATGGTACATTTTGGTGCTTAAAATAAGTGTCATTTCCGTAATTAACGAATAGGGCCAGTGACGTATAAATTCGTCTTGGCAGGTTTGAACTCAGTCCTGTTGTACAGTTGCATGAAGAAGGAAATTAAATGTGAAAAATAGCTGATCTGTCTATCCTCTGGGTTCCCTCAACAATACAGCTTCATGAAGCACCTGCTGCCATATTGACCTCAGTACACATACAGAAGAGCCCAGGGAATTGCTTCTTTGGGGATTGGAGGTGAATTTTTAGATTTCGCATAATCTATATATTAATTTTTCAAATGAAAATGTTGATTAAGTTTAAGCCTCCATATCAACGTGGAAAAAGAATTTGTCCCTTAAGATAAATGGTAGCAATAAGATACTCAGATTATCTTCTCATTAAGTATTACTATGATTGACATCTCTGTTTTCACAAATGTTCTTTAAAAATGTTATACTAAGGATGAAGTACACATAATTTTATCTATTGTTCCTTCTATGTACAGATAAGACTCTGAGAATTTATCGAAACAAACATTAGAAGGCAAAAATGTGGAGAGAAGAAGGCTACCTGACTAGGGAATCTCAGGATACAAGGAAAACACCAAGGTGAGTTCCCTGACTTTTAGCTTTACCTGATATACCTCAGACCTAGAGTTCAAGGAACCAAGAACCCCAAAATAATAATGGGAAAAGACAAGAAAGGCCCCAGCAAAAGACTACTCTGTCTCTAGCCAAAAGACAAGGAAAGGGGCAATCAAGCAAGACAGAAAAACCTTTAGATAATAACTGCTCTATTCTAGCCAAATTCCACAAAAACTAATTAGGTGGTGTCAGAGGAGGCTGAGTAGGAAGGAGGGACTTTTACCCCTGCCCCCTAATCCTGTGATATCAGTGGAGGCCATGTGGTAGAGCAGCAACAAGGCACTTCCATCCCTCACATGTTGGGAAGTATAGTGGACCCTCGAACAACACAGGTTTGAACATCACAGGTCCACCTAGGTGCAGATTTTGTTAAACAAAAATGTAGCAACTTCCTAGCATGTTCAGATACTCTTCTAGGTACTTGGAAGACAATAGTAAAGAAAAACAGCCAAAGCCCCTGCTGTCCTGAAAGATGCAGACAATGGAAGGGGCGTTAGTTTAGGGACTCACACACATAAGTAAATTTGCCTATATGCTAAGGGTCATAAAGGGGTGGCATGTGAGCGTGTGAGAATATAGAATAGACACATCTGCCTGGCTAAGGGCAGTCAGAAAACACTTTCTTCAGAAGTGAATGATTTATTTAAAATCTACATAATTAATTAGGCAGAGTAGGCCAAAAGTTATCCAAGTACAGGGAACATACCGGTGCAGTTTATTTTATTGAGTTGAAAATGAATTTCCTTCACATGAATGTAAATCTCTGTTTACCACAAGCCCTCTGTCTCCACAAGTTCTGTGTCCAGAACCGAAGGCAGATCCAAATAAATATTCGTGGGATGCAAATTCCCATGTATGCCTTGGGATAACTGCTTGATTGGAGGCCTAGTGGGGAACTGAAACTCCCACTCCTGCTTAGTAGGAATGAGAAGCCCCTTTCAGAGGTCAACAGAAGCTGAGTTAAGAAACCTGGACTTTTACCCCACGTGGCAGTAATGAAGTGACACCCACCTTCCTCTGTGAGGATGGTGTGAGATGAAGCTAGGTAAAATAAAAGGTCTAAATAAGATTCAGAGTCTCATAATAATGAAATGTCCATATTTCAGTGGAAAATTACTCATCATACAAAAACAAGAAATAACTAAAACTAAGTGAGAAAAGATAATAAATATATGCCGACATCAAGATGACACAAATGTTAGAATTATCTGGCAAAGCTTGTAAAGCAGCCATCATAAAAGTACTCCAATGAACAATTAAAACATCTTGTAGCTAATGAAAATTTATTTGAAAAGCTTCAACAAAGAAATAGGAAGTCATAACCAAAAATGGAAGATAAAAGAGTCAAATGGAAAATTTTGAACTGAAGAATACAATAACCAATATAAAAAACTCAATGCATGGGCAGAATGGAGGAGACAGAGGAAATATCAGTGAACTGGAGGAAACAATATAAATTGACCATCTATACAATAGAGAGAAAATAGAGTGAAAAAAAGATGAAAGGAACCTCAAAGACCTTTGAGATTATAGCAAACAAAACAAAACAAAACAAAAACAAACAAACAGACAGACAAAAAATTAACCTTTGCATTCCCTGAGTCCTAGAAGACAGGAAGATGGCAGACCTGAAAAACGTTCTAAGAAATAATGGCTGAAATGTGTTTAAATTTAGCCAAAGACATAAATAAACAGATTTAAGAAGCTGAGTGAATCCCAAATAGGATAAACTCACAGAAATTCATAGCAAGACACTCATAGTCAAACTTTTGAGAACTGAAGACAAAAAAGAAAAACAAAAACTCGATCCAGATGTCCTTCAAGGGGAAGATGATTAAACCAACTGTGATACATGCATACTAATAGAAAAAAACTATTGATACATGGAACCACCTGGATGAATCTCTAAAGAATTAGGGAGAGTGACAAAAATAATTTTAAAATGTTACATAGTATATTGTTTTATTTATATAACAACATGATTGAAATAACAAGATCATAGAAATGGAGACTCATTAGGGGTTAAGGAGGGGGAAGGATAAGAGGGAAGAGGGAGTGGCCATAAAAGGCAGCAGGAAGTATCCCTGTACTGATAGAAATATTTTTTATCTTGACAGTAGCAATGTCAATATCCTGTTTGTTACACTACAGTTTTGCAAGATGTTAGCATTGGAAGGAACTGGGCAAAAGATGAGTCTGCATTATCTCTTACAACTGCAAATAAATCCACAATTATCCTAAAATTGAAAGTTTAATTTACAAAAAAATTTCTGCAAGCCTTGTAACTCAGTGGATACATAACTCTGGACTTAGACACAAAGAATTTTGACTGTCACTTTAATCTCATGTAACCCTGGACAAGTATTCAGCCAGTCTGAGCCTACTTTCTTGTCAGTTAAGTGGGCATAATGATAGCTACCCTACTTATTAATATTTCACCAACTGTAGTCAGGATGAAATAAAAATGAAATAATGATCAGGAAGGGCTTCTTTTTTTATTGTTCTTAGGAGCTTTTGTTAAAATGTCTACTAGAGATCAAGGCTCCCAACACAACTAAAGAGACATCGACACAGGAACTGGTGGTGGCCATGAAATACCTAGTTGCTTATAGAACTAAGACTAAATGAATGTTATGTAATCCCAGCACTTTGGGAGGCCAAAGTGGGTGGATCAGGTGTTCCAGACCAGCCTGGCCAACATGGTGAAACCCTGTCTCTACTAAAAACACAAAAGTTAGCTGGGCGTGGTGGTGTGCACCTATAATCCCAGCTACTCAGGAGGCTGAGGCAGGAGAACCCCTTGAACCTGGGAGGTGGAGATTGCAGTGAGCTGAGATCTCGCCATTGCACTCCAGCCTGGGCGACAAAAGCGAAACTCTGTCTTAAAAAAAAAAGTGTTAACTCTTTTAACTCTAGGACTAAATGAGTGTTAAAATGAGTGCTAACATATGTAGAGGTTTTACAGTCTGTCAACGTAGATCAGTACAACTATTAGAAAAGGGAAATTATCTAGGTGCAGTGGTGTGTGCCTATAGTCCCAGCTGCTCGGGAGGCTGAGGCAGGAGGATTGTTTGAGCACAGGAGATTGAAGCTGCTGTGAGCTATGGTCATGCCACTGCATTCTAGCCTGGGCAACACAGCAAGACCCTGTCTCTAGGAAAAAAAGAAAAAAAAGACTGAGGTTAGCCTAAGAAAAACCTTCATAATTTGCAGCGGTATTATTATTATTGTTGTTCTTAACAATAATAATAATAGAAAAAGTTTTTTTCTATTTTTGTAGACATAAGAATTACAAGTGCAGTTTTGTTATGTGGATGTAGTGGTGGGCATTGGTGAAGCCTGGTATTTCAGTATAAGCATCACTCAAATTGTTTACTTTATACAAGAAAGGGCTTCTTATCTCTTCAAGTACCACAAGAGAAAGAACCCACCTTTGCTGATGCTAACTGTGTGCCAGGCTCTCAGCTAAGCTGAATGCATTTTTTACTTTATAGTCTATTTGTTAGTATTTTATGTGAAATCTTTAAAAGCACGGTTCCATAGCTGAATGGCAGAGTATGTGATATTTAACAAAGCACTACTAAAGAGGAATTCCCATCTTTTATATCTTCCTCAGGCATTCAAGAGTTTCCAAGTTCAGAGGCTGCAGTAAACTCTTAATCCCTGACCTCTTCAACACTCTGAAACTTCAGATATCCTCTCCTCCTTTCCTTAAACATGCTAAATCTAACCTACCATCTTGGTTCTTCAGTGTCCTGTCCCTTGCTTGCTGTGCACAGCTTAAAAAGATGAGCTACGCCAACAACCAGCCTCCCTGCTGTGCAGGTTTTCCTTTGCACTACTTGCTTTCTAGAGGACAATCAGTCCATAGGGCTTGGTCCTTTTTCTCTTTACAGCACCTCCCTAATACTGTGCCACTAGACTGGGAAAAGACAGAAGTTTGCAGCTGGATGTTGCTGTCTTCTTCTTAATACATTATACCTCATATATTATCACAATTTACAACTGAGGAAATGTTAGTCATCTACTGAGAACATACAGCTATGTTAGTTTAGGAGGCTTAGGAAATGTTTAATTAACAAAGAGATGACTGTTCCACATTGTGCATGAATTTGTTTTCTGTTTTCTGGTTTTTGCTATGAGACTCTAGTACAAAGAATCCATTTATTTGTTTATTCATTCATTTGTTGATTCTTTCATTTATTCATTTCATCATGCATTCATCAATGACCTAACACCCACTAATCGCAGGGCTCTGTGGTAGACCCCAGGGATATGAAGCTGAACAAAATATAATCTGGAGAGATACACATGAAAGCAAGAAAATGAGAAAATGGTTTCTGGTATATCAAGGCATGAAGGTGTTGTCACAACACAGAGAAAGAAGCACTTCACTATGGAGCCGTCAGGGCACCTAGAGAGCGTGGCAAACTCAGATGGCTGCAGGGGCCGGGCATACAACAAACTCCCATGTTGGGGAGTACAAGGAACTGCCCTGATGAAATCCGATTGAATAAATAGAAGTGGACCTAGTGTTCTAGGGTCTGGGAACATTATACATAAGAATGATATCCTGTGGGCTCCATCTTTAACATTTAGCTCAACTGACCATTTGCTACCGTATCCAATAAAACCCTCCTACCTCTCCTCATGCCACATGCAGTAGCGTCCTATTTAGTCTCCCTGTTTCCACTCTTGCCATCTTTCGTCTTCTTTACTTGTCAATCGGAGGGAGATATAATGCATAAGTTCATGCAACATCTTCACCCAATGACTGTGACTGAGAGTTGAAGTCAAAGCCTTTATCTCTGAAAGCACGTTTCCTAGATAAACATTAGAATACCCTAGACAGGATTTTTAAAAATATCAATGGAAGGCCCCCACTCTGGATGAATTCAGCACCCCCAAATTGTGGATGATATAAGGTGGCTCCCAGGCTGCCGCCATTCCATCATCTCACTCCCTCATTATTTTACTCAACCCAAAGTTGCCTTTGGACAGAGACTTTGCTGACCACATTGTCCAAGCATCACTGTTCTTTCACATCTTTGCTGTTTCCATAGTACTCTTTATAATCCACATGCTCTGTTATTGGCTTAATGTGCTTCACAGTCCATCTTGCTCTACAAGAAGATGTCTGCTAGAAGAGTTCAGGGATTTTACCTGTTTTGTTTACTTGTCCTACCCCAGTGCCTGTGAAAGTGCCTGGCACTCACGCCTGTAATCCCAGCACTTTGGGAGGCCGAGGTGGGTGGATCACCTGAGGTCAGGAGTTCGAGACCAGCCTGGCCAACATGGTGAAACCCCATCTCTATACAAAAATTAGCCAGGCGTGGTGGCGGGTGCATGTGATCCCAGCTACTCGGGAGGCTGAGGCAGGAGAATTGCTTGAACCCGGGAGGCAGAGGTTGTAGTGAGCAGAGATCATGCCACTGCACTCCAGCCTGAGCAAAAAAAAAAAAGGAAAGAAATTGCCTGGCACATAGGAGGCATTAAATAAATACAGTTTAAAACAAACTGAATGGACAATGATGAAGAAGAGTTTAACATATTCAAGGGAAGTGGAGGGAAGTTGATTGAGAGTAGAAACAAGCAATAGGAAATGATCCAGGAAAGAGAAGAAGGCTTGGTAGAAAATAAGGAGCTAGGATATTTTTTCCCTAAGAAGAGGAGGAGCCTTATTCATTTTAAACAGGAGACTTTCACAGCTAGGTTTGTTTTTTAGAAAACTCAGTCTTGCTGAATTTTGGGAGATGAGTTAGTCCAAAATAGAGTTAAGAAGACAAAAATGCAAATACCTGTTAGGAGACTCTCGTAATCCTTAATGAGAAGAAGCTGAGCAAAACTATGGCATATTTCAACAACAACGTATGGAAAGAAATGGAAACTGAGCCACATATAGGTTTGTTTTGTCTTACTTGGTATTGGACACAACCCTGAAGAGTGAATGGTCAGTTGCAATTAAGCTTATAAGCAAGTAAGTTCACGGCTTCTCTTGCAAAAACTCAGGTTTGTCTTTGGGTCTCTCTCTCTATTCTGGTCAACAAATACAAATTAAGGTAGGCTTAAAAAAGACTAGCTTAAAACATTTCCAGAAACCAAACAGAGGTCACTGAAGCCCCTCTAGTCTCCTTCTATTCCCACATTCTATTCCCCATGTGTGGCCTGCATGATTCTGTTTTCTCTCCATTTATAACCTTGCCTCATAGGCCATTCTGCACATTTCTCATCCCAATGTGAAAAAGTGCTACTGAACGTCTGTTCTAAATCTTTTCTAATTTCTATTTATGCTTCATTGTCCTATAATCTGTTCAAAGCTGAAAATAGAACTAAGGTATGATCTCAGCATAACCTTTAACAATTAATTTTATTACTATTTTTTCTAACTGAACAAACTCATAATAAATAAGAAAAGCTTTATCTGTAAAATAACTCCAAAATAGACCTCCACCTTTTACCCTTCATCCTTCTGTAAACTTGCTAAGCCAGTATTAAGTAGAGCCTCCCCCACCCCTGCCCTTCCTTCCTTCAACCCAATATTACTTTTGTTAAAGAAGTAAATCTAATTAAAGGAGCATGGGAAATGGAAGTCGTTTTGTGAGTTAGAGAAGCTGGCTCTGTGCATCTTTCACCGGTGATTGGGCTTACAAGATGGAAAATTCCATACACTGCTAAGCAAAGTGCTGTCAATGTTGTTGCAACATCTGCTTTTCTTTGTGTAAAATCTTTTCCAAGGGGTGGGTGAAGATTTTTATTCTAATTGAATTTGTAGTTAATTCCAGATAAAGATAAGCAGGGGCTTTTTTTGGTTTTTGCTTTTTGCTGATGCTGCTCAAATCAGGGGTTCCAGGTCCATCCCTCAAGGCCCACTTTTACCCAAAATGAATCAAAAGGAGTAGCAGGTGCTTTGGATTAAGTGACCCTCCATTTGTTTATATTTTTAGAAAGAATAAAATACTTAGATTCACTTAATTCCTGATTTGGTCTTTTAAATTATTTGTGATAGGAGAACAAACTCTTGTTTCTTAAATACAGTGTTTCTAACCCATTAAGCAAGGACGCAGATGGGCGTTGGTTTGAAGATAGCTTACTACCCTCTTTGAGAATATTAATGTAGTGTTAATTGATCATCATAACAAATATGTTTATGGTCCTAAACCATTCTTAAGAAACTAAGGAGTCTGTCTTCCAATATTTGTTGCAATATTTGTTAAACAAATTAATAAATGGGTGAACAAAAGAAAGAGTAAAATATAATACCTGTGAACCTTCCAGTGGCTTTGCCATGCCACCTATTTGATAGCCTTCTGTCTGTCACAGTGGCCTTTGGCAATGAATAATTTCCATCAGTTTATATTTTGGATGTTACGAAATAAGAGAAGACTATTCGATTACAATTACTTTTTTTTTTCCAACCAACCTTGAAAAATGAATGGACCCTCATCTCCTCTCCCTGCTACATTTATTTGGGACAATAAAACAGAAAGTAAAACCAGGACCAAGAACCAGAAGTAGCTGGAATCCATTCCTGTACCCTATTAGAGTCACTTAACAAAGCTGACTTCATATTTTCTCCAGAGGGTTTGGACTCAGAGAAAGTGCACCCCCTTCCCTCCCTAGAATTGGGGTTGGAGATGTCCACCAAAAGCTATGGGTAAAATACATTAATGTAATCTTGACATTTTCAAAGGTATTATGTATTATTGATATTACTGATATTGACTAACCCTTGTGAATGTTTACCATTTCTTATCACATTTAGACCCAAAGCATGGATTTGAACTTTTCCTCCTTGAGGGTTCTGCCCTGATTCTTGCAGTTGAGTTAGTTGTCCTTGGTCTGGACCCTTTAATATACAGAACATATTTCTTTATCTATCATTGCACATTTTTTAACTGTTGTGAGCTTTATAGACACATGCTCTCCCCTGAATCTGTTTATTTGGTCAATTCTAGGGCAGAAGGAATATTACTAATTTATTCTTAAAAGTTATCAGATGCTCATCAATGATTTATAAATTAATGAACTCAAATAGTTGTAGAAGATTTCATAGGGAAAAAAATGCATTTCTCTTATTTGGCCAATTGCAAGCCATCATATGCAATAATGAGAAATGTTGACTATGTTCGGTCAAATTAAATACAGTAGGAAAAGAAAGAGCCATCTCAGAATAACGGTAGATTGATTCCAATTTTTGTAATATAGATAATATTGCAATAGACATTCATGAAAAAAGGTTAAGTGCATTTCTGGTTATAGTTGTAATGTTCATTTCATAGAAATAAATTACTGGACCAAAGAAGGATATAAACCTCACTTTTGCACACTTTCATTAGCATTGCCTATTGCAATTAAGCATATTAATAATTAATAGGTGAATGTAACATCTTTTTGTTTTAGCACATTCACTCTCTCTCTATATATATGCATGTATGTAGGTATGTACGTGTATGTGTATATATAGGTGTGTATACTTTCCTACCCTTGATTTTGAGCTTCCTACCCTTGATTTTGAGCTTGGTATTATGACTTCCTTTGATGAATTTCCAGTTAGAAGATATGTAAGAGGGACTTAAAATGAGATTCCATGGCTGCGAGAGGTGAAGCCAGCTGAACTTTTGGGTCAGGTGGGACTTGGAGAACTTTTCTGTCTTACAAGAGATTGTAAAATGCACCAATCAGCACTCTGTAGCTAGGATTGTAAAATGCACCAGTCAGCACTCTGTGGCTAGCTAGAGGTTCGTAAAACGCACCAATCAGCACTCTGTAAAAACTCATCAATCAAGGTTCTGTGGCTAGCTAGAGGTTTGTAAAATGGACCAATCAGCACCCTGTAAAATGGACCAATCAGTGCTCTGTAAAATGCGCCAATCAACACTCTGTAAAATGGACCAATCAGCAGGACATGGGCGGGGACAAATAAGGCAATAAAAGCTGGCCACCCCAGACAGCAGTGGCAACCCACTCGGGTCCCCTTCCATGCTGTAGAGGTTTTGTTCTTTCACTCTTCACAATAAATTTTACTGCTGCTCGCTCTTTGGGTCCATACCACCTTTAAGAGCTGTAACACTCACCACAAAGGTCTGTGGCTTCATTCCTGAAGTCAGCGAGACCACGAACACACTGGAAGGAACAAACCCCAGACACAGGTGGTCATACCTTCTTGTATTTGTTCCATCCCCTGAAGCACATCATGCCCCACTCTGCCTGCTGGTCACAGCAGGACGATTAGCCAATTTGCACTATGAAGCTGAGTCATCTTGGCTGACTGAACAATAAGTAAACACTTATTGTTACATGACACTAAGATTTGAGATTATTTGGTACATAGTCATAGCTGACTCACACGTACCTTAAAACAGACCTGTTATTGAGGCTATGCAACAATGAGTAAAAGGAGAACAGTTTTTATGTAACTCGTACTGCATTGAGGGAAAAAAGGTACATATAGAATAATAGTGTTTATATCTATAGTGTCAGGTGGTGATTTGATTTGAAGAAAAATTAAATCAATAAGAATAGAAAATGGCACTTGAGGAGTATATTTCTTTGATTGCTACTGAAATTGAATATTTTGCATTTCGTTTCTGAAATTTGCCTCCTAATGTGCTTTACAAATTTTTCCTTAGAGTATTAATCTTTTTCTAATTTGTAATTATTTTCATATGTTAGTTATATTACCCATTTACATATATTGGCTATTAAAGTGTCACAAATGTTTTTCCTAATTTGATTAAAATGTTATATTGTTGTTAAACAGAAATTCTTCAAATTATAATTTAATAGACTTTTATGCTTTACAGCATATTTAGAAATATTTTATATTTTAATTTTTACATTTAACCATAATTGTGATTTATTTTAGTCTATAATGTGAGGTGAGGACCTAACCCTATCCTCAGCCTTGACAAAAGTTTCTATCATCAGTGCTTAATTAATTCAATTTCTCCCAGTTGATGTAAAATGTTACCACTGCAAGCTATCAAAAATTGGGTGGCATATACTACTATTGCTGGTTAATATATAGCCAGTAATATTCTGCCTTAATGATATTAAATGGCATTAGGAAGTGTGTATGAAATTACTTTCTATGAATGAAAACAGGTAACACATATGAAAAAATATGTCGCTATTCCTGTAGAACCAATATATACACACAAACACATGGGAGGGAGATTAGAACAAACTCCAAAATATTAATAACCTTTCACTCTAAGTAAATGGAGGGATAATGAGTAATTTGTATTGCTTCCTCACTTTTTTCTATATTTGTCTATACGTTTTATCTAAAGTAGCATAAAAAACTTCTAAAAGTGGAAAAAAGTTAAAAATAAATAATTTTTTAAAAAGAAAACAAAATAGGACTTCAATAACTTGAAAAATTTTATTAACCAGGACCTAAGTTTTTTTTTTACCTAATTGCATTTTAAGTAAAACAGCAAACTATTCGTTGATATCTTCATTTTTTCTTATTTTTCTTTTGAGACAGAGTTTCGCTCTTGTTGCATGATCTTGGCTCACTGCTAACCTCTGCTTCCAGGTTCCAGTGATTCTCCTGCCTCGGCCTCCTGAGTAGCTGGGATTACAGGTGTGTGCCACCACGCCCACCTCGGCCTCCCAAAGTGCTGGGATATCTTTATTAAACAAGAAGCCATTTAGTTTGCACTTAGGAAAAAAAAAATTAAATTTCCTTCCCTTCTTCTAGAAAGCGATTTCCTAATCTCCCTACTACTATTTTTAGGAATAGGGTCTATTTTTTGTTTTAGGTATAGGTAACTGCTGATATCTTCACAGAAATGAGGTAGTACTATATGGAGTAGCATGCTTTGCGTGTGGTGTGTGTGTGTGTGAGCTATAATTTGGATGTGTGTGTGTGTGTGTGTGTGTGTGATATAATTTTGATATCTGTCCCCACCCAATTTCTCCCTTTTGGAACTGAAACGTTTACTCAATGCTTCTATCTCCATCGTATTTTTTTTTTTTTTTTTTAGTGAAACAGAGTCTTGCTCTGTCCCCCAGGCTGGAGTGCAGTGGCACAATCCCGGCTCACTGCAACGTCCACCTCCTGAGTTCAAACAATTCTCCTGTCTCAGCCTCCTGAGTAGCTGGGATTACAGGCACGCACCACCATGCCCAGCTAATTTTTGTATTTTTTTAGTAGAGACGGGGTTTCACTATGTTGGCCAGGCTGGTCTCCAACTCCTGACCTCAAGTGATCCACCCGCCTCGGCTTCACAAAGTGCTGGGATTACAGGCATGAGCCATGGCACCCACCTCTCCATTGTATTTTGAAAGTAACTACTTGTTTCTGATTTTACAGGCTCATAGGTGGAAGGCATTTGCCTTGTCTCAGATGAGACTTTGGACTTTTGAGTTAATGCTGGAATGAGTTAAGATGTGGAGGGATGGTTGGGAAGGCAGGTTGTATTTAGCAATGTGAGAAGGACATGAGATTTCGGAGGTGTCAGGAGCAGAGTAATGCAGTTTGGATATTTGTCCCCGCTCAAATCTCATGTTGAATTGTAATCCCCAATGCTGGAAGTAGGGACTGGTGGGAGGTGTTTGGATCATGGGGGTGGATCCCTCATGGCTTGGTGTTGTCTTCATGGTAGTGAGTTCTCATGAGATCTGGTCATTTAGAAGTGTGTGGCACCTCTCCCCGGACTCCCTCTCTCTTGCTTGCTCCTGCTTTCACCATGTGACATGCCTACTCCTCTCCACCTTCTGTCATGACTGTAAGCTTTCTGAAGCCTTCCTAGAAGCCAAGCAAATGCCAGCACCATGATATCTGTAAAGCATACAGAACTTGAGCCAATTAAATATATTTTGAAAAATAAATTACCCACTCTTGGATATATCTTTATAGCAATACAAGAATGACCGAGGCCGGGTGCAGTGACTCATGCCTGTAATCCCAGTAGTAAGGGAGGCCAAAGAGGGAAAATCACCTGGGGTCAGGAGTGTGAGACCAGGAGTGTGAGACCAGCCTGGCCAACATCATGAAACCCCATTTCCACTAAAATTACATAAATTAGCCAGGCATGATGGTGCATGCCTGTAATCCCAACTACTTAGGAGGCTGAGGCATGAGAATTGCTTGAACCCAGGAGGTGGAGGTTGCAGTGAGCCGAGATTGAGCTACTCACTCCAGCCTGGGGAACACAGTGAAACTGTCTCAAAAAAAAAAAAAGACAAAAAAAAAAAAAAAAACACAACAACAACAACAACAAAAAAAACAGAATGGCCTAACACTGTGTGTGTGTTTGTGTACACACATACATATATTTTTAGAGACAGGGTCTCATGCTGTTGCCCAAACTAGAGTACAGTGGCACCATCATAACTCACTGGAACCTCAAAGTCTTAGGTTCAAGCAATCCTTCTGATTGCTTAGGCCTCCTGAGTACTTAGGACTGTGGGTCTGCACCACTATGTCTGGCTATTTTATTTCTGGAGATGGGGGTTTTGCTATGTTGCCCAGGTTGGCCTTGAACTCCTGGTCTCAAACAATCTCCCTGCCTTGGCCTCCTAAAGTGCTGGAGTTGCAGGCGTGGGCCATGGTGCCCAGCCAGAAATAAATTTATATTAATGTTCCTATTTCTTTCCTAGAGTGGTCTTCTATAGATTGCAGAGGGAACATCTTCGCTTTTTGGGAAGTTAGGCTCCATTTCTTCTGAGGACTCATTTAAGCTGTGGTTGGACAGTTCCGTAAATTATCAAGGCAAGGCTTAGAGTAGGCCAGCCACTGAGTGGCTGCACTCTTGAGGGGAAGCCTAAGCCTGAGAATGGAGATATTTACAACGTGGGGGAAGAACACCTGGCTTCCTTGCTCCATCACAGAAACACATCTCAACACATCCAAGGTTATGAGGTAATAAGGAATTAACTATGGCCTCTCCTGCCACATGTCAAAGTTGATTCTACTCTAGATGAGTCTTAATCATGCCATTTAAGTGTGGAGTTTAATAGAACCAGTTCATTGAAACTGTAACTTTTATTGTAAGGACTAAGAAAGATTAAAAGTAAACTTTGTTTTACATGTGGTGAGCTTAATTTGAAGCTACAGACCTAATTTTTGAGGCAAAAACTCTACATCTCTCTTAAACAGTGTTTGGCTTATTGTCATTTCCTATATGTGAAATATCTCAACCTAGGGAGAATCCACATTTAGAAAATATTTAGCCTCTGATTTTTTGAACCTGAGACCTTCTTATGCTCAATTTTTAACTCCAATTTATTCTCTTTGCAGAGGATATAAAAGCTAGCAAAGTGTAAATACTTGCTTTTTTATTGCTGGAAGCCACCATTTTTTGAAAGCCTACTCTGTGCCAGACATTGAGCTATGGGTTGGTTTTACAGACATTATTTTTTAATACTGTACTACCATTGTATGGGAAATATAGTCTTTCTTTCCTGCCTTCTTTGCTTCCTTCCTTCTTCCCTCCTTCCTTCATTCCTTTTTTCCTTCTTTCTTTCTTTCTTTTTCTTTCTTTCTTTTTTCTTTCTCCTTCCTTCCTTCCTTCCGTCCTTCCATCCTTCCTTCCTTCCTTCCTTCCTTCCCTCCTTCCTCCCTTCCTTTCTCTTTCTTTTAGATGGAGACTTGCTCTGTCACCAGGCTGAAGTGCAGTGGCGTGATCTTTGTTCACTGCAACTTCCACCTGCCGGGTTCAAGCGATTCTCCTGCCTCAGCCTCCCCAGTAGCTGGGACTACAGGGGTGTGCCACCACACCCAGCTAATTTTTGTATTTTTAGTAGAGACGGGGTTTCACCATGTTGGCCAGGATGGTCTAGATCTCTTGACCTCGTGATCCACCCACCTCGGCCTCCCATAGTGCTGGGATTACAGGCGTGAGCCACTATGCCTAGCCTTCTTTTCTTTTCTCTTTTCTGTTTTCTTTTCTTTTCTTTTCTCCCATCCCCTCCCCTCCCCTCCCCTCCCCTCCCCTCCCCTTCCCTTCCTTCTCTTTCTCCTTCCTTCCCTTCCTCCCTTCCTTCCTTCCTTCCTTGATGACTCTGAGAGACAAAGAAATTAAGAACATGTTCAAGGTCACATCACTTATAAGTGACTGAACTGGGACTCAAACCCAGGTCTATCTTACACTAACACTGGACAATCCTCCTAAATACTACATCTTACCCTACAAGGAAAGCCAAAATCTGATGTCATTCATTTCACTAGTGCATTATATGATTTTCCTAGAGATACATATATGAGCAATATGGATAATTACTTATGCTAATAATATGTAATTACTTATGCTAAGAATGTTAATAACAAATTTGATCTAAATGTCAGTCTTCATATTTACGTAGGCAGTGTAGGGCACAACTGCCTGCATAAATTGTTTTGTGGGTTACCAAATTAACAGTATGTTAGCCTATCTCTATTTTTAATTATCATCAATTTCTTTAGGTTAAAATTTTTATTTAGGAGAACTCTGATAAAGTGCAAAAATATAGGATATGACAGGCAATTATGCAATTGTCACATAATAATATATGTGCAGTTCAGTTTTTCAGGTTAGATGATTGTCATCTTGAAGGGAGGGAAAGAAGACAGAATTGGAAATAATTCTCAAAAATAAGGAGGTATGTTAAAAATTCAAAGGTTATGATATTAGCCAAGATGGCTGGGATGTCTTGGAAAATAGACACTGGGTACCAGAAAAAAGATGATTGAAAAGGGCAAAGCAGTAAAAGAACTGGTAGAAGAGTTACTGAGTTCTGACTTCACTTTTGAAGACTCTATACTAGCAAACAAATGAAAAATGAGCTTCTAGAGTTTTCGAGTAGAGTGGGTTTCACTGTGTGGTCTTGAGCAAGCCATAACTTCCACAAATATTTGTTTCCTCATGGGGCTATTAATAACAACAATACAGATATCAAGGGGTTGTTGAAAAATTCGAATAAAGCAATGTGTTAACTAATATTCTAGAGCTGACATTGTAAACACCATTCAGTAATATTTTAATGTGGCCAGGCTCATGCCTATAATCCCAGCACTTTGGGAGGCCAAGGCAGGTGAATCACAAGGTCAGGAGTTCAAGACCAGCCTAGTCAATATAGTGAAACCCTGTCTCTACTAAAAATACAAAAATTAGCTGGGTGTGGTGGTGCGCACCTGTAGTCCCAGCTGCTCCGGAGGCTGAGGCAGGAGAATCCCTTGAACCCAGGAGGCGGAGGTTGCAGTGAGCCGAGATCACACCACTGCACTCCAGCCTGGGTGAAAGAACAAGATTCCATCTCAAATATGTATATATATAAATATATATGAATATATAATATATATATAAATATATAATATATAAATATATAAATATATAGATATAAAATATATATAAATATATATAGATAAAATATATAAAACTATATATAAATATAGATAAATGTTGATATAAATATGTATAAATCTATAAATATATAAATCTATATATAAATATATAGAAAAATATATAAATATATACGTATATATAAATATCTAAATATATACATAAATATGTATAACTATATATCTAAATATATACATAAATATATATATGTAAATATATATCTAAATATATATGTATAAATATATCTAAATATATAGATCTAGATAAATATATATCTAGATATATAAATATATACATCTAAACATATATATATAAATGAAATCTCTATCTATGGAATGAAATGAGAGGGTGAATAAAGGAAATTCGTATAACCTAATAGTCCCTAACTAGAGCTTTTTAAAAAGTCAAGTTTCATTAGTTTATCTTCTGAACTCTACTTTCTGATGAAGGGAGAAGCAAAGCTTCTTTTATATTTAAATCTCCATGACATATATTGCATAAGATCGATTATAAACTTGCAACTGACTTATCTAATTTTGAGCTGCAGGGAGGCCCTCCCATATACCTGCAATTCCCATTGGATAAGTGAAAGTTTCTCTCTTTTCTCTTTGATGTGACAAATTCCTGAAAGCCATTAGTGATTTAGGGACCTTTCTGAAGAAAATCTCTCCTTGAATAGGAAAGCAGCATTAATGTTTTTAAACAGCCACTGGCTCCTTAGATTTAAGGAGCAGCATCAGCAACAGCAACAAAATGATTCTAAGTAAGAATGAACCAACTAAGAATTTCCAAACTATTTTTTTTCGGGAGAGCAGATGGTAAGTGATCATTGACGTTTTCCAAATGAGCCATCGGTAGGGCCAAGCAGGTGGAATTAAAGAATCCAGAGCTGCCTAAATTCAACGTAGCGTCAACTTCAGCAGCAGATACAGGGCAGTTAAAAGTCCAGGCAGTCGTTCATTACTTAATCTTTATAGATATCCATTCCTTTAAGGGACTTTGCTTTTGTTATTTCTAACTTAAAAAAAAAAAAAAAACTGTTAGTGTTTTTCTTTTGAAATAATTAAAGGGAAAGGAAGTCTAAAGAGAGGCTGAGTGACATCCAATACTCCCAAATACCCTCTTGTTGCTTTAGGTGATTGGTATGCTTAATTAAGGAGGGTCCTGGGTCTATCATCGACCAGGGCCTGACCTGGCGGGGAGGGAGTGGGCTGTAACCTGACCGAGCCCAGGTGTGTGCCTGCAGGTCATACACTGGGAAAACATGTGGCCTCAGTAAGCCTTTCCCAAGCCTGACCATGCCTTTAACTATTTCAGGTCTTTCTCAAGTGTTCACATTGTCTCATTCTTAGACTATGTCAGCATGCTTTCCTCTAGATTAACATTTTCAAGTTGGAAAAGGAAGTGCATAAGGTGAAGGGACTTGCTTCAGGCAATGGAGTCTAAGACGGTAGACGGTAGAGAATAGAACCCAACTCTTCTGGCTTCTAGTCACTGCTTAGGTCACACAGCACAGTGTCATCTATCAGGCCAACTCTCACTCATTCACAAACACCAGTTATTGAAAAGAAAAGTTTTCCTCCTCTACAGCATCTCTTTATCTCCCCTCTCTCCCTCCCTCCCTCCTTTCCTTCCTTCCTTCTTCTCCCCCTCCCTCCTTCCTTCCTCTCTCCATCTCTCCCTCCCTTTTTCACTCTCTCCCTCTCTCATCCTTCCTCTTTCTCCTTTTCTCTTGCTCCCTGTCTTCCTCTCTTCCTGTGTTCTTCCTTCCTTCCCCCTCTCTCCCTCTTTCCCTCCTTTCCTCTTTCCCTTTCTTCATTTTCTTTCATTCTTGTCACAGGCAAAGCAAACTTTGCTGTCACAGTGTTTCAGGAAACTCAGTTCTTGTGGATCTGGTGCATGGTGTTAAGGAAAACACAGTGGTCAATGATGTTTGTTCCCTGTAAATTTCCCTCTTCTATAAGAGGTATTTGCTTCCTTTTCCTGTTGATTTTTGCTTCCTTTGCCTCCAAAGAATTATTTTCTAATGGAAGTAGTATCAACTAGAAGGTTCTGAGCCTTCTGATCAGTGAACTGGTTAATTGGTGTCCTGGCCTCTCATTAGATCTTTTTATGTTTGTATCCCCACTGGCTTCTCAAAGGATCTATTTGGACCATCAGGATGAAGCAAAGATGGTAGATAAGGATGCCATTCCCTCTTTCTTTCCTTTCCCCTCTAGTTTCTTCTGACCTTCGAAACCCAGACAGAAATGCCAGGATCAGAAGTCCGAAAATTCCAAAGTCTCACTCAAAACTGCCTTTGCTACATCTTCTTATATATAATTTGGAACATGTTTATTATTACAAAATTTTGCCCTCTCAAATTGGAAAATGCTAAAAGTAAAACCGTGTCACATCTTTTTCTCACATTTTAATTTTGTTACTATGTTCTATTTTGCCTTCTCAACCAAGAGGCTAAGGTTTTATTTATATATTTCCAAGCCTTTCAGTAAATAAACAGAAATTTTGATCAGTTATTAAGATTACTCATCTACATATTATCAAATAAACAGATATCTGAGATATTCAAATTATTGGTTTCTAAGAATACTAACACATTAGTATGTGTTAGTAAGAATTACAAGGGGAGAAACATCCCATAATAAATAAGTCTGTGAGGCCGGATGGTGGTTCATGCTTGTAATCTCAGCACTTTGGGAGGCAGAGGTGGGCAGATTTCTTGAGCCCAGGAGTTTGAGACCAGCCCGGGCAAGATGACGAAACCTCATCTCTACAAAAGAATTAAAAAATTAGACGGGTGTTGTGGTGCCTGCCTGTAGTCTCAGCTACTCGGGAGGCTGAGGTAGGAGAATTGCTTGAGCCCAGGAGGTCAAGGCTGAAGTGAGCTGTGATAGCACCACTGTCCTCCAGCCTGGGCCACAGAGCACAGTATCAAATTTTTGAAAAGGTAAACATCAGTGTGTCCTGGATGTGAGACACGGAGTCAAAGGAGATTATTTTGGAGTTTTAAGATTTAATGACTGCCCTGCTGGGTTTTGGACTCTTGTGGAGCCTGGAGCCCCTTTGCTTTGGCCAATTTCTTCCCTTTGGATTGGCAGCATTTACCAAATGCCTGTACTCCCATTGTATCTTGGAAATAGCTAACTTGTTTTTTATTTCATAGGCTCATAGGTGGAAGAGACTTGTCTCAGATGAGACTTTGGACTTGGACTTTTGAGTTAATGCTGGAATGAGTTAAGACTTTGGAGCAACCATTGGAAAGGCATGATTGTGTTTCAAAATGTGAGAGGGACATGAGATTTGGGAGGGGCTGAGGAAGAATGATATGGTTTGGCTACGTGTCCCCAACCAAATCTCATATAGAATTGTAATTTTCAGTGTTACAAGAGGGGCCTGGTAGGAGGTGATTGAATCCTGGGGGTGGACTTCCCCCTTGCTGTTCTTGTGATAGAGTTCTCAGGAGAACTGGTTGTTTGAAAGTGTGTAGCACTTCCCCCTTCTCTGTCTCTCTTCTCCACCATATGAAGTTGTGCTTGCCTCCCCTCTGCCTTCCACCATGGTTGTAAGTTTCCTGAGGTCTACCCAGAAGCAGAAGCCTGGACAGCCTGCAGAACTGTGAGCTGATTAAACCCCTTTTTAAAAAATAAATTACACAGTCTCAGGTAGTTCTTTATAGCAGTATGAGAATGGACTAATACAGGGCTAGAGGAAAATTACAGAATAGGCTTAGTGAAAATATTGCATAGTCATCTTTGCCCCCAACAGTGAAACTAGAAATGAAAATTAAAAGAGAGAAATAATTAATTTATTGATCCAAGAGTTGGCAAACTGTAGCCCATAAGCCAAATCAGACCATGCTCATCCAATTACATATTGTCTTCTTGCTGCTGCACTGCAATGGGAGAGTTGAGTGATTTCTACAAAGATCACATAGCTAACAAAGTACAAAATTGGCCTTTTACAAGAGCAAAGTTTGCCAACACCTGGATTAAAATGCATTCTATACATTCATGAGAGGAGATCGGAAACATTTTGGAAAAAATATTATTTAGTATCCACTCCTATTTTGAGATTTCCAAAGAGCATGGCATTTGGAAGATCTGGTTATAAGCTTCATTTCTCCTACTGAAAAGGCTGTGAAACCCAAGCAGTTATTTAAATTCTCTGAATTTCAATTTCCTCTCTATAAACCAAGCATATCAATAACACCAAATTCTCATCTATAATAAAGGTTAAGTGCCCTGATATATTTGTATATAATCTATGAAGTTTAAACTATTTTAGTTTTAATGAGGAACACCTAAGAGTAACACCACAATTCCCCAAATACATTCTCTCCTCAGAGAAACAATCACTTCTGTCCATTTTTGTTAAAATTCTAAAGGTTTTTGCCTCCAAATTACTGACTAACATGCTATTTCTATTTCTTCACTTAGTAACTTGAAATTTATCTACCGAATTCCTATTATGATAGGTGAGAACTTCATTTGCGCTCTACCTGTAGTCATCTTTTTGTAGTTCTATTTAACAAAACTGAAACTTCACATCTTATTTTTCTACTTTTACATCTTCTTCTCCCTATCTACTTTTCAACTTCTGTCAGCTCTACTATTACTGTTACTTTATGAAGATCAGTAACATGATTCTATTGCATCTGCAATCATTGCAGATTCTATAATTTTTCCAAGTGAAGAGTGTTTTTCATAGAGTAATTGGCTAACTTAAATATATATGTTTATGATGTATTGTAAAATAGTTGACTGGCTACCTGTTATATTTAAATTAGTCATTTTGTACTGTAAAAATGTGGGAACATATATAATATGTACATATTATTAACTTAGAAATATTTTCTTACTTTCTTGTGTCTATGGGATAATTCTTCTCAGAATCTCCACATTCACTGCCATCTTCTCTGGAACCATCTGGGAAGTCATCAAAGGCTGTGCTCAGAATCATTTGTGTTTTTATTTTAATAGTTCAGATACAGATTTTTTTGTAATGCATTGAATGATGTCACTGTAATTTTATCCTAAACTGCAACTTACCAAATACAGTTTTTATTCAACAGGAAGAGAAAATTCATCATCTCCATAATACAACCCCTTACTATATTGCTTTTTAAAATGATGCTTAAAAGATTTGTTTCCAGCAACTTTCATCACTTGCAAGTGTGAGATTTAGGAATAATGTCTTAACTTGTGCAAAATTTATTTGCTTCTACTGTTGTCAGCATGATTTTTCATTTCATAATAATTATTTCTTTTCCTCTCCTTTCTCCTCCTCTTCCTCCTCCTCTTCCTCCTCCCCCTCCTCCTCTTCCTCCGTATCCTCCTTCTCCTCCTCCTTCTCCTTCCATATCTTTAGATAACCTATTTTCCCCACTCTGGTAACTTTTAAGATCTTCGTTTTTAATATCTAGGGTTCTGTAATTTCACATTAATATTTTGCTTCATTTTCATGAACTCTTCTTTGGCCCTTGCCAGGCATTTTCATGTTGAAATTGCATGCCTTCCTGCGTGCAGTGTAGTCAATCTTTCTTTCTATTGATTTGACAGCTGTCTTCTACCTCATTTGTTCTGTTCTTTCTTTATGATACTAATATTAATTAGACATTGGACTTTTGGAGTTAACTCTTCTGTTTCTTATCTTTTCTTTCACATTTTGCCTTTTCACATTTTGTGCTGCACATTCTGAGAGATATGTTATTTCTTCAATTTTTTCTCCTCTTTGTTTTTCCTAAAATTGTATCTTAAATTCCTAGTAACTCTTCTGGTTCTCCAATAGTTCATTTTTCACAGTAGACTGTTCTTGTTTGATGAATACAGTATCTTCTTACATTTCTCCAAGGACAATAATTTGAGTTTTTCTCTTTTACCTGCTTTCTCAAAATCCTGTTTGTTTTTAATTCTATTTGATTCTTCATGTTTTTTGTTTTCGTTTGTTTTTGTTTTCTGTCTTTGTTTCTATTCATGCGAAAATATTCCTCAACTTTCTGGAGATACATATCTGTTCCTATTCAAGAATGAGGAATGAATAAATTTGATGTGAGGCTCAGAGCATATAGGTAAGTTTTGTTGATGGACAGGCTTTGATTTAGGATCATGGACACAGACCCCTAAATACTATAAGAAAGGCATTCTTCTGTAATTCTAAACCTTCCCCAGCTCCCAGATTCTATGTAGATAGTTACATTTCTTTAGAGAATGACTATGTGATTTTTTTTTTATTTTTTTAAACCTGGAGTAAACACCAGGTTACTAGTAATCATGCTTGCTGAGATGGAGGGGTTACCTGACTGTTGATCTTCACTTAATCTCTCTCTTTCAGGCTTACTTCTTTCTCACAGTATAATACTAGAACCTCTCTGGAGGGCACCAGCTAGCCTGGCAGCCCCTGCCCGCATCAGTTCCCTCTACCCTCACTTTGAGCTGTGTCTTCCTGGTTTACTTCACAGGACAATACTCTCCTATACACTTTCTCCTTCCAGAAATGTGGCAAAATCTCTGGTTTTCTGATGATTCCAGGTTTTGTAGATTTATATGTATTTATATTCTTTATTATCCTTTACCATCATTTATTGGATATTTAGAAAGTAGAGGAGAAACATATATGTGGTCAGTATTCTAAACTAGAATATAATTTTAATTTTATTAACCTTTATGTATTGATTTGATTTTCCAAGTTATTACACTTCCATAAATAATAAGTTACAAAGTTATAATTGGAAATAAAGGAGATACCCAGATCCCACCTCCTTTAAAAGTTTAGCTATTCACAAAGCACACATTCCCTCCCTTTGGCAAAGATGCTTCTGCTATTGTATTTTCTAAAAATAATTAAGAAAAATGATTTTCAACTTTTTTTCTTCTCTAACACTACACAAAGCTCTTAGCCCTTTTCCTCATACCTCTCAAAACATGTTTTAATTGCAATCTCTGAGTCTATCTAATTTAGGTCTATTTCATAATATGTTTAAAGAATCTTGACTTTGCAATTAAGAAAGCATGAAATATGTCTGCTACTGTCTCAAAGCATCATTCTTTCTGCACCAGTGCAGTGTTCTCTGGTCAGTAAAGGGTAAATGACACTTGGTATTGGAGTTCAAGGACAGCTGCCCAGGTAGCCTCCTCTAAATTCATTTTTAACGCCAGCTGTGGCATATTGATCTGAGCTGGGCTTTCATCTCTTCCCTCCGCATCTGGCTCAGGCCATATTGGCATTCTCTGATATTCAAAGATCTTGCTTTTTGCTTTTTTCCTCTTTCTTTTCTTTTTCTCTCCATCCCCCAAAACATTGCTTTGGGAAAACCGGAATAAGGGATTTAGATTGAGTAAAACAAAACAAAACAAGACTCAGACTGGCTGAATCAAGTGACATACCCCACAGTCACACTTTGGTATTTTTTCTTCTTTACCATCCCTCTACTCCTCTTTCCCTCTCTCCCTCTTCTTGCCCCCTTTCCTCTTTCTTCCCTTCTCCTCTCCTCCTCTCTTTTGTCTTCCACCTTTTCCTTCTAACACATTTTCTCCTCCTCTTCATCCTTTGAAGTGAACTTCTTCGTGTAGCAAGGCACTAAAGCTACCCAGGTTTCTGCTAAGCAGCTTCAGTTCTCGACAGGGCACAGCTGTCATCTGATGTTATCAAAACCAGCAAAAGTCGATGGCTAAAAGTCAAAGATTTGTTGAAAAAATAGGTGTTGAAAACACCAGCCTCAGCAGTTTAAGCAACAAGTCAAAGGGTTTTGAAGCCAATACCAGGCAGTCTTCATAGAGGAAAATGTTAGGGAAGATGCTGTGAAGACCCTTTGTTTCATAAACAGACAAAGCTCCCTGCTTTGGCAGAACTGATTCCAGACCTGAAAATGTCTGGAAACGTTTAAGTTTTTCCCCTTATTCTTCTCTGATGTGGGAACTTCCACACTGAGTAATTTTGAATTCTAGAGGTGTGGTTAGTAATGTTAACGCCAGTCACAGCTGAGATAGATGCCAGTCCGTAAGAGTCTTGACCAAGTCTTTTGTAACCGTTTCAGCCTTCCATGCACTTTTTGCCCTTTTGCATTTAAATGGATATATCAAGGAGCTGGTTTGGTTAACTTAATCGATTAAACCTAAGTGGCAGGATTCTGGTTTCAAATTGTGCAATGCAGATTAAGGGGGAAAAATGTATTTTGGATTCTCAGATTAGAAGTGGTTAGTATATAGTAGTTCTAATATATAGTAGTGAGATATTTTGATAGAAATGAAATAGAAATAGAAAATGAAGAATTTAGTTCAAACTAGGATGAAAAGGGAAAAAATCTACTCAAAACAAATATGCTTTACTGATGCGTAGCCTTTTCACCATGTATGGGCCCTACCATAGGCAAGGTGTCAAGAAACTAAAAAGAAAGTACAACCCAATGCCTTCAGGTGTAAAAGTCCTGAGAAAATGAACCCACAGAGAAAAATAGGTTTAGATGGAAAATTGAGGTGATGACTGGGTGTTGCTCTAAGCCCTTGGTATTTATTATATTTCTTCCTGAAAAAGAGTTTGCAGTCTAGAAATTAACATTTTACGGTTCCATATGCTTGAACATTTTTGAGTGCTATTAAGAATGTCCATAGAAAATTCAGGTCACATTGACTATTTAGACTACACTTGCCAGGGCATATTTTTGAAACCTCATTTCTATTTTTGTGAGCTAAAATTTTGCAGGTGGTAAGGTGGTAGATGCAAATATCATAATGTGAATATGAGCCAATTAACCAACAACCACATTTATGAGGTTGCAACCACCTAATTGTTTTGTGTCTGCAGCTAATTATTTCTGGGAGATATTTCTGCATATGGAAAAGGAGTCTGTTATTATAATTGAGTATACAGCAAAACAAAAGTTCTGCTGTAAGTACATCAAGGGCAAGGATCACATCTTCTCTGTGTTCAATAAAATTCCATAAATCACTTCGGGCTCATGGATTCTAAATGAATATAAACTGCTAATGGTGACATGATTCTAAAGTTTGGAAAACAAATTGAATAGCCAGCTGCGGTGAATAATATCCAAGATGTAAAATATCAACAAAATTTTGAGTGGTCGGTATTATTAACTCATTGATGCCGTTTCTCCTAGACTCAGATAATTTTTCAGATGGAAAAAAATCTACTCCAGTATCTTTATCTTAAAGTTTGCAAATTATGGTCATGATAAATTATGTGACCTACTCAAAGACTTGTGATGCTATTAGGCTTAACCCCTAAGGGGCACAATGTCTAAACCAGTGCCCCCCAGAAAAGGCTCAGCACTTTCCCAATTTTTACTTTAAGATGTTAGAGGCAATACATGTCACCAGAAAACATCTCTATTAAACCCATGCATGCCAGGCCTAGGGGAGCTCTGACAAGTTTATTTAATTACAGGAGGCTAAACTTGTTCTTATAAATTGGTCTGTCCAGAAAAAGTCATGGACAAAGTAAGCAGTTTTATGCAGATAGGTTTTATTTTTGTTATTATTGCAGCTGCTCATTGATATTTTAATGTAAGTTTTTATTGAGCTATGCCCTGAGGCTTTTTAAATTGAAGGTTCAATTATTTATAAAATCTAATAATTAAGTAAATTAATGAGCCCAGTCAGAAATCTGGCAACTTGACTGTATGGATTAAACACAAGAAATACTAATGGAAAGGAGGGTTTTTTTCCATCTTTACAGGAAACTCTTTTAAAATATTTTAGACTATGCTTTCTAGATGTACACACAAAGTCTGAGGCTGAGATTTGCAGATGAACCAGTGCGCAGATGCAGGTCAGAGATAGAGCTTAACAACAGGTGGGGGTGGACTGGGCACACCTTGTGATCTAAGTTGCTCCTCTTGCCAAAACAATGTAGAGTTTTACCAAGTACAGCTTCCAGAAATATAGAGGAATAGCACAGTGGTCACATCTCTTTACTTAAAGATTGAAAACTGATCAATTATGATATGCCCAGAAGAACGTAACTATAACGGCCACTCAGAACCACAAGATAAGGCCAAGTTAAAGAAACCAAAAATGGTTAACCTGGAGAAGGCTACATCCTCGAGTACATAATAAGTCTCTTAAAATATCTTAAAAGAGAACTATACTATTAGATAGGTGCAAAAGTGATTGCTGTGTTTGCCATTACTTTCAATGGCAAAAACCGCAGTCACCTTCACAGCAACCTAATAAATCTGGATTACCCAGGAGAATGCAGCTGGAGATTCAGCTTTTGGTTCCACAATTCTTTCATTTTGTTGCTTTGCTGCTGGGGTAATTCTTCAGTCCTAACCCTGGCTGCGCTGGTTGTTTTCCTCAGTTCAGTATGAGAGAGGATGCTGCTTCTCTTTGGTTATGGAGCCCACAGCATTTAAGTTTAAATCTGCTAACAAATTAGGCTTTTCACTTCAGTTCCACTTCCGGAATTCTGTGTTTGGCAACTTGCATGGCCTTCCTCCATCCTCTCATGGTTTCATGCTCTGACACGAGACTAACTGCGTGCTCATCTAAATATCATTTCTCTCATGTCCCCCTGAGCTATTTTTCACTCACCCTCTGGATTCTCCATGCTGCCTGTTTTGCTTGATTTGTACATGGAGATGGACAAACTCCTGGACAAGATTTAATCCCCTTGCATAGTGTCTTGATGCTATGGTTGCTTACCTCAGGAAGTTTGTCTTTAAAAAACATAGAGAAATGCCAGCATAGTATTTTTATATCTTTATCGCTCACCACACGTTCTTGTAGTATCATTATCACATTGCAGATAAACAAAAACTGAGATTCAAGTGCCTTGAGTGACTTGCCTGAGATTTATCGGCAAGTAAAGGCATGCCTGGAACACGGATGGCGATCTGATGGCAGGGCCTGTGTCGTTTCCACTATAATCCCCTCCTCTCACTATTTCACACTCCAGATTATGATTCATTTTTATACAAAGACAGTGAAACTACAATAGGACTCTTTATGAAATATGGTCTGGTATAGTCCAGGTGTGTTCATTATTCACACAGGACATAATTATTAAAACCAGTGTTCCAGGACTTCCTAAAGTTTAAAGGCTCTTATGGTCTGTATTTAATTCCTTATTGAACAAAGAATGTTTTGTCCTGGAGATTCCAATTGAATAGAGGCAATGTAATGGAAAATTTTTCCATAAGCAAACCAAATGATCAAACCTAAAAGCAAGGCTAAGACCTTAAAGGTAGAGTGGGCAAAACTAAGAAATATGTTCAGGCACACCACCAACTGCATAGGGAATTGCAGAAAGATTTTCTCTGCAGCTCACTAGTCACACCAGCCCCTGCTCTGACTTCTGCTGAATCTGGGTCCTTCTCAGTGTTCTTCAGTGGCTGTGGTGGACAAGCTGGTGGGAATGCTGTACTGCAAGAGTGGACAGTGGTGGGTGTGGAGTGTTCAGCTTCCTAGGCAAAGATCTAAATCCAGTGAAGAAAATAGCCCAACTAGAAGAGAAATTGTGGAGAAATAGGAAGGTCACACTCTCCAAGTTGGGGGCCAGGGACTCTTCCTAGCTGTGTGATTTAGGCCATAATTTTTGTTCAATTTTTTCTGCCCTCTAGTTGTCTCATCTGTGAAATAGGAATAATGCCACCCATCTCAATTATTTGACAGCAAATTCAGTACAATAACATGATATAGAATTTCTTCTGTGAAAAGATGTTTAATGGAGAGTGTCTATTTTCTATACTGCTGTTCAGAATAAAATATGTCTTTGCAAAATCAATATACACTAGAGCAAAGAAAACATTCCATTTTCATTTGTTTTTCCTCGTAGGATATGAGAATGTCTTGGCTGCATTATTATTTTTCAGCACTGCCTCTGCTGACTTCATGGGAGGGATGGTGTTTCCTCTTCTCTCCCATGTCATGGAAGACACTCCTGATGGCATGTGGTCTGTAGGAAAGAATAATCACCTCAGTAGCTCAGTGTGTGTGTGTGTGTGTGTGTGTGTGTGTCTGACACACTGTAGGTACATAACAAAGATTTGAAAATATGAGTTTCTTTTTAATCCAAGCAGTGCCATGTGTTTACTTGGATTAGGTAATTGTACCAATCTACACTTTAAAGGTAAAACTAGCCATTAATTCTTTTGTTTCAGCAGTTGCCTAATTTTATTGTTCAAGTATAATGTTAGTGAAGGAAACTTCCCAGTTAGAAATCTATGAATATTAACTTCTTGTCTCCACTAACCAGAGTTGTTCTCAACTCGTAACATGTGGTTTGGTAAACCATTTGTAATGTAAACATAGCAGATTTTACTTGTAGTTTCATAATTCAGGCAGGCTGGCTCTGTATTATTTCTAGAATCACAGGTATCTGGATAAAGAATCACCATTTTGTCATTAGAGATTACAACAAATGTAGTTTATTTTTTTTTTACCAGTAATATCAATGTAAGCAAAAATTATACTTTTTAGCTAAGCATGTTATCATCCCAGACTGGAGGAGTTATTGTCTTCCATATTTTCTCTATCTTCCACTATACAAAGGGAAAATAGATTGGAATTGTACTGGCCATTGCTTTGTAAAGAGAATATAAATAGCAATAAAACATAAAGAAAATGCTTGGTAAGTGAATTTTATTGAAATTAATAAGTTCTGTTTAAGCCAAGCCACAGAGTGGGCGAAGATATAGGAAAACATATATTCGACTGTTAAAGAAAAAAGATATTTAGGCCAGGCGCGGTAGCTCACGCTTGTAATGCCAGCACTTTGGGAGGCCAAGGCGGGCGGATCACGAGGTCAGGAGATCGAGACCACGGTGAAACCCCGTCTCTACTAAAAATACAAAAAAAATTAGCTGGGCGTGGTGGCGGGTGCCTGTAGTCCCAGCTACTCGGAGAGGCTGAGGCAGGAGAATGGCGTGAACCCAGGAGGCGGAGCTTGCAGTGAGCCGAGATCGCGCCACTGCACTCCAGCCTGGGTGACAGAGTGAGACTCCGTCTCAAAAAAAAAAAAAAAAAGAAAAGAAAAAGATATTTATAGCATTTGTTAAAGATGGTAAGGCAGACTTTATCTAGAGGGACTATTACAATGAGGTTTTGCAGTAGGAGTGAGAGATTGGGCTCAACTTCTAATACAAGGAAAAATGAAAATTTGTAGCTAAGGACCAAGGTGGGTGTCACTAGATGTACAAACTCTAGGAATAAACATAAAAGCTGATAGGGAATTCTGGCTAAACTGGGTTGACAGAATTTTTGCAGAAGGGAGGCCAGGTGATAAGATATTGAGAGTGGGAGATAAGGAATTTGATTAGATATAATAAGTGGAGGATTTATATACTTGACTTAGGAGAATTTTTGCTAAAACTGGACTAAGAGGTCTTAGGACAGATCCTCATCAAGACAGAGCCTAGACAGAAAGAGGACTCAAAGGAGGCTGACGTAAGTTTGGTCAAAAGAGAGAGTCTTTGTCATGATAAATTGTCTAAATTACAGATGTTAGAAAAATTTTCTAAAAATTGAAAAGGACTAACCTAATTTAATAATTGGGCAAGAGACTTAAACAGCCATTTCACAAAAGAGGATATCCAAATGACAAATTCATATGGAAAGTTATCAATAGCTTCAGTCAATTGGGAGATACAAATTAAAACCACAGCCATTGCACTCCAGCCTGGGTAACAGAGTGAGACTCCGACTAAAAAAAAAAAAAAAAAAAAACCAACCAAACAAACAAAAAACACACAATGGTGGGACAGAGGGTAGAGCAAGATGGCAGAATAAGGTTCTCTGGTGATTGTACCCAAGCAGGAAAATCAATTTGGTCAACTATCTATGCACATAAATACCTTCCAGGAGCTAAGGAAACCATGTGAGAGATGACTGTACCTGGTTATAGCAAAATAATGAGAAAAGATGCACTGAAGAGTGTGAAAAGGACAGTTTTACATTACCCAAGTTACCCTTCCTTTAACCTTAGGTGGCACAACATGGAGAGAGATGCTTTCCACTTGAGAAGGAAAGTAAGCATAGGACATTGCCTTGGATCCCAATACCAGGCCCACCACAGTAAAACTCAGCAAAAAAAAACCAAAAACCAAAAACAAAACAAAACAAAAAAACACAAAAAACCCAACCATGGCCTCAGACTGCAGACCAGTATTCATGGACTGAGCCTCTAGACCTGCCTTGGTACTAGGTGAGCCCCAGCAAAATGCATTCAAGTTTTGAACTGTATCACCAATGGCCAACTGTTGTGGTCTTAGGTTCTGGATAAACCTCAGAGACAGGCAGGCCTCATTGACCATGGGTTTTGGGTGTCCCTTGATGGCTATGGGATTCCTGCAAGGTGCTGCAGCAGTCCTGGAGTTCAGGGCACTCCAATCCTGGCTACATTGACTGTGGTAGTCCTGGTCTTAGGGCACCCACTAGCACTGCAGCAGTCTTGGGCTTAGAAATTATAACAGTCTGCTTAGAATTTCTGATAAGCTTACTGTTGAAGAACATTCTCAGGCAAAACCATACTGAAAAGACTATAATAAATACCTATTTCTTTAAGGTGAAGACACTGGCATATGACCACAAGGATTAAGAACAATCAGGGAAACATGATATCACAAGAAAAAAATATGAAGCCAATGACTAACCCTGAAGGGACAGAGATGAATGTACTGCCTGACAAAGAATTCAACATTTCTATTTTAAAGAAGGTCAGTAAACTTCATGAAGATACAGAGAAACAACCTAGAAATTTATTAGACACATTTAACAGAAAAATTAAAATAATAAAAAAATTTAAACAGATATTATAGAGCTGAAAAATATAATAAATAAAAAATACAATAGAAAGCATTAACAGCAGAATTGATCCAGCAAAATAAAGAACCTGAATGGGAAGACAGTTTAGGTTATTTGAAAATACACATACAAAGAAGAATAAAGAAAAAATAAGAAAAAGGAATAAAGAACTCTGACAGGATTGATGGGATAGCATTAAAAAAGGAAATATATGAGTTATTGGTGTTCAAGAAGTAGTAAGGAGAGAGAAAGAGGTAGAAAAGTTATTTAAAGAAATAATAACAAAAAACTTTTCAAACCTGGAGAAAGGTAAATATCCAGCTACAAGAAGGTCAAAAGTCACCAATCAGATTCAATTCAAATAAGACTACCTCAATATATATTATAACCAAATTTTCAAAGATCAAAGTTGAGAGGATTCTAAAAGTAGCAAGAGAAAAGAAGCAAATAACATATAATGGAACTCCAACATGCCTAGAAGCAGACATCTCAGCAGAAACCTTACAAATCAGGAAATAAAGAGAATGATATATTTTAAATGCTAAAGGGAAAAAACTACCAACTAATAATATTGTACCCAGCAAATCTATTCTTCAGAAATGAATGAGAATAAAGACTTTTCTAGACAAATGCTGAGGAAGTTGTCACCTTTAGACCTTTCTAACAAGAAATGCTAAAGGGAGTTCTTCAATTTGAAAGAAAAGAATGCTAATGAGTAAAACAAAAACATCTGGATGTATAAATCTCACTGATAAAAGTAAGTACATAGTCAAATTCCAAATACTATTATATAATAGTGTAATTGTGGTATGTAATGATAGCTTTAGTATGAAGGTTAAAAGCTAAAACTATTGAAATAATGACTACAATAATTTGTGAAAGTACATGCAATATAAAAAGATGTAAATTATGACATCAAAATGTCAAAATGTAGGGGAGAGGAGTGAAGTTAAAGTATAGTGTTTTGTTTTTTTGTGATCAAAGCTAAGTGTTATCAGCTTATAACCTATTAAAACTGTAATATTTTTCTTATAACCTAATATTAGACAAAGCAAAGACCTATAATAGATACGCTAAAAATAAAAAGCAAGGAATCAAAACATATTGCTAAAGAAAATAAGTTAAAGGAAGACAATAGGAAAGAAAGATATAATCTGAAATATAACTAGAAAACAACAAAATGGCAGCAGTAAGTCCTTACCTATCAATAACTACCTGGAATGTAAAGGTACTAAATTATCCAATTAAAAATTATGAAGTGGCTGAATGGTCAACAATAAAAGACCCAACTATAGGCTGCCTAAAAGAGACTCATTTTATTGCTAAGAAAACACATAGACTGAAAGCAAAGGGATAGAAAGACATACTCCATGCAAATGAAAAACAAAAGAGAGCAGGAATAGTTCTACTTATATTAGATAAAATAGACATCAAGTCAAAAACTGTAAAAAAAGACAAAGGAGATCATTATCTAACAATAAAGGGGTCAATTTAACAAGAGGATATAACAATTACATATGCACCCAGCACTGAAAAAACTACATATACAAACCAAATATTAATGGGTCTAAATGGAAAAATTGACTAGAATACAATAATAGTAGGGGATTTCAACACCCACCTTTCAGCAATAAACAGATCACCCAGACAGAAAATCAATAAAGAAACATCAGATTTAAACTGTACTCAAGACCAAACAGACCTAACAGACATTTACTGAATGTTTCATTCAGCAGCCCCAGAATATACATTCTTTTCAACTACACATTTATATAGCAATAAATGCCTATCAAAAAAGGAGAAAAATGTCAAATAAACAATTGAACATTTCACCTCAAAGAACTAGAAAAACAAGAACAAACTAAACCAAAAATTAGAAGAAGAAAAGATATAATTAAGACCAGACTGGAAATAAATAAAGATGAACAAAACAATATGAAAGATTGAGAAAAAGTTGGTTATTTGAAAAGATAAACAAAATTGACAAATCTTTATCTATGCTAAGGAAAAGAGAGAAGATTCAAATAAAATCAGAGATCAAAAAGAAGACATCACAACTGAAACTGTAGAAATAAAAAGAATTATAAGAGACTGTTATCAACAATTATACACCAATAAATTGAATAACCTCAAATAAATGGATAGATTCTTGGGCACACATAATCTGTCAATTTTGAATTATAAGGAAATAGAAAATGTGAACAAATTAATAATGAGTAAGGAGATTGAATCAGTAAGAGAATGTTTCCCATTAAAGAAAATCCTAGGGCCTCATGGCTTCATTTCTGAATTCTACAAACATTTATAGAAGAACCAATACCAATTCTTCTCAAACACTTACAACAAATTAAGGAGGAGGGAACACTTCCAAACTCATTCTACAAGGCCAATATTACTCTGATAATAAAAGCAGAGAAGGATGCAACAAGGAAAGAAAACACATGCCAATATCCTTTTTGAATATAGATTTAAAAATCCTCAACAAAGTATTACCAAAATAAATCACGTTAAGAAGATCCAGGCCGGGCACGGTGGCTCATACCTGTAATCCCAGCACTTTGGGACGCCAAGGCAGGTGGATCACGAGGTCAAGAGATCAAGACCATCCTGGCCAACATGGTGAAACCCCATCTCTACTAAAAATACAAAAATTAGCTGGTGTAGTGGTACGCCTGTAGTCGAAGCTACTCGGGAGGCTGAGGCAGGAGAATCACTTGAAACTGGAAGGCAAAGGTTGCAGTAAGCATGCCACTGCACTCCAGCCTAGTGACAGAGCAAGATACCGTTCCCCCCCCCACAAAAAAAAAAAATCCTTCCCCATGATAAACTGGGATTCATCTCTAGGATGCAAAGATGGTATAACATAGGCAATTTAATAAACAGGATACATCACATTAACAAAAACAAGGACAAAAGCCACATAATCACTTCAATAGATGCAGAAAAAAACATTTAACCAAATTCCACATCATTTTATGGTTAAAAACTTGAAACACATTAAGTATAAAAGAGACGTATCTCAATACAATAAAGGCCATATATGACAAACTCACAGCTAACATTATCTTGAACAGGGAGAAGCTGAACACTTTTCCTCTAAGATTTAGAACAAGGCAAACATATTCACTTTCACAACTTCCATTTAACATACTACTAGAAGTCCTAGCAACAGTAATCAAGCAAAAAAAAAAAAAGTTAAAGACATCCATATTGAAAAGCAAGAAGTTAAATTGTCTGTTTGCAGATGACAAGATCTTTTATACAGAAAACCCAAAAGACTATGTCAAAAAACTATTAAAACTAATACACAAATCCAATACAATTGCAGGATACAAAATCAACATAAAAAGTCACTCGTGTTTCTATACACTAATAGGAAACTATTGGTAAAAGAAATCAATGAAACAATTCCATTTACAATAGCTATAAAAATAAAATACGTAGGAATGCATTTAACCAAAGGTGTGAGAGAAATCTACACTGAAAGCTATACAACACTGATAAAATAAATGTAAAAAGACACAAATAAATAGAAGAATATCCTACGTTCATTGATTGGAATAATTACTATTGTTAAAATGTATATACTACACAAAGCAATCTACAGATTCAATGCAATCATTATCAAAATACCAATGACATTCTTCTCGGAAATAGAAAAAAAAAATCATAAAATTTGTATGAAACCACAAAAGACCCCAAGCAGTCAAAGCAATCCTGAACGAAAAGAACAAAGCTGGAGACATTACATAATTTGACTTTAAAATACACTACAAAATTATAGTAACCAAAACAATATGGTACCAGCATAAAAACAAAGACATATACCAATGAAACAAAATAGAGAGCTAAGAAATAAATCCACAAATTTACAGCTAACTGATTTTTGATGCAGGAACCAAGAACACACAATGGGGAAAGGGCAGACTATTCTATAAATAGTGTTGATAAATGGATATTCACATGCAAAATAATGAAAGTAGACTGTTACCTGTCAGCATATACAAAAATCAACTCAAAACATATTAAAGGAATAAATCTAAGACCTGAAACTATGAAACTACTAGAAAAAAATGTAATCTCATTCATCTGTGTAATCTAAGAAACTTGATCTAATAGAAGTAGAAGAAAACTTAGTGGGAAAGGTTTATGACTTTGATCTGGGTGATAATTTTTTTTATTATTATACATTAAGTTCTGGGATACATGCGCAGAACAGGCAGGCTTGTTACATAGGTATACACGTGCCATGGTGGTGTATTTATTTACATTACATATTTCTCCTAATGCTATCCCTCCCCTAGCCCCCCACTCCCCAACAGGCCCCAGTGTGTGATGTTCCCCTCCCTATGTCCATGTGTTCTCATTGCTCAACTCCCACTTATGAGTGAGAACATGTGGTGTTTGGTTTTCCGTTCCTGTGTTAGTTTGCTAGGAATGATGGTTTCCAGCTTCATCCATGTCCCTGCAAAGGACAGAAATTCATCATTTTTTATGGCTGCATAGTATTCCATGGTGTGTATGTGCCACATTTTCTTTATCCAGTCTATCATTTATGGACATTTGGGTTGGTTCCAAGTCTTTGCTATTGTGAACAGTGCCACAATAAACATATGTGTGCATGTGACTCTGTAGTAGAATGATTTATAATCCTTTGGGTATATACCCAGTAATGGGATTGCCGGGTCAAATGGTATTTCTGGTTCTAGATCCTTGAGGAATCGCCACACTGTCTTCCACAATGGTTGAACTAATTTACACTCCAACAAACAGGGTAAAATTGTTCCTATTTCTATACATCCTCTTCAGCACCTGTTGTTTCCTGACTTTTTAATGATCACCATTCTAACTGGCCTGAGATGGTAACTCATCGTGGTTTTGATTTTCATTTCTATAATGACCAGTGATGATGAGCTTTTTTCCATATGTTTGTGGGCTGCATAATGTCTTCTTTTGAGAAGTGTCTGTTCATATCCTTCACCTACTTTTTGATAGGGTTGTTTGCTTTTTTCTTGTAAATTTGTTTAAGTTCTTTGTAGATTCTGGATATTAGCCCTTTGTCAGATGGATAGATTCCAAAACTTTTCTCCCATTCTGTTCAGGTCCTGTCCCCATTTTTAATATCAGGCTTTTTTTGCTATTGATTTTTTAATATAATTTGGATATTAACTCTTTATCATATATATAATGTATAAGAAATATGCAGATATTTTATATCATTATGTAGATTGTCTATTTTCTCTGTTGACTTTCTTTTGCTGTGCAGAGTCTTTTATGTTTGATGCAATTTCATTTGTCTATTTTTGCTTTCCTTGGCTGTGCTTTTGAGGACTTATTTTAAAAAATTATCTGTAAAAAGATGTCTGCACTCTAATATTAACAATTGCCAAGATATGGAATCAATGGATAAATGAATAATGAAAATATGGTATATATACACAGTGCAATACTATTCAGCCACACAAAAAAAAGGAAATTCTGTCATTTTCTATTAACAACATGGATGAACCTATAGGGCATTATGTTACTTAAAATTAGTAAGGCACAGAAAGATCAGTAACATGTGATCTCATTCATCTGTGGACTCTAAAAAGACTTAACATAATAGAAGTAGAGAGAAGTACCAGAGCCTGGGGTGGTTAGGAGAAAGGTTATGGGTAGATATTGGTTAAAAGATGTGTAATTTCAGTGAGATAGATAAAAATAAATTTAAGGGATCTATTGTATAGCAAGGTGACTATAGTTAATTGTGATATATTGTATTCATAAAAAATGCAAAGAGTGGATAAGTGCTCTCACCATAAAACTGATAACTATAGGAGATAAGGCATTTGTTAATTAACTACATTTAACCATTCCACAATGTATATGTACTTCGAAACATCATGGACATGCTAAGTACACACAATGATTTCTATCCATATATAAATGAATAAATAAAATGACTGTGTGATATCACTCTACAACCACCAGAATGGCTTAGTCAACTACACATCTAGCTGGCCAAACATCGTCTGACAAAGTCAGTTATTAGTTATTGTTTAGGACAACTAGAATTTTCATACTCCAATGGTGGGATTGTAAATGTGTACAACTACTTTGGAAACTCTTTGTCATTATCTACTATGACTGAACATATGCATGCATATCTGTGACCTTACAATTCTAATCTTAAAAGTTTACTCAGTAGAAATACATCAGTATATTTCCTAAGGGCCATGATGCTACCAGCATTATTCATAACAGTCCCTGAATGAACGAATCCCAGTATCTACCAACAGTGAAATAGATGAAACATGGTATGTTCATGCAGCAATTAAAAATAATAAAAGAAGAACAAAATTCTGCATGCAATAGCATGGAAGAATCTCTAAACATAATACTGAGTACAAGAAGCCAGACCTGCAGAAAGTAGATAACATGAATCCTTTTATAGAAAGTTCAATAACATAGCAAAACTAAGGCACAGTTAATCAAAAAGTGGCTACTTTTGAAGAGGTAATGACCAGAGTAGATTAATAGGGAGATTTCCAGAGAGTTGGTCATGTTCTATATCTGTACTTCTCAAAATTCAGTCTACATATAGATCTCCTTCGAAATCTTTTTGAAATGCAGATTCTGATTCAATAGGTCTGGGTGGGAGCTAAGATTCTGCATTTTTAACAAGCTCCTAGGCAATGCCAAGGCTACTGGTAAATGAATTACACTCTGAGAAACAAAAGTTTGATACCTTCTGAATGGTGTATTTGCAAGTTTATTTGTAAAATATCATCAAACTCTATGTTTATGATTTATGCACTTTCTTTGTATATGTTTTACTTCAATAAAAGGTCTATTTAAAACCAATGCCTTTTGGATTGAAAGTTTGAAATGAAACTTTTAGCTGTATTTTGTGAGTAGCAGAAATAGAACTTGAACACTGGATTTGCTTTTGATTGAAAGCAACATTAATTTTGAAAAACTTAAGTCAGTAGGGTTTTTACTGGAAATGTATGGAGAGTCTTACAGAAGAGAAAGAAAAACCTAAGGATCACACTTGCAAAGTAGCAGACTGGACCAGCACCAGAGGACTTTGGTACCAGAAACTCAACAGATTTGCACCCCTGCTGCAATAAATGACCTCAAATATTCTCAGCCTTGTTTCCCTGTTTACAGTTTTTAAGGAAAGAGTGCTCAACTGGCCTAACTTAGGAAGGGCACCTGCCTGTCCCTAAGGAAGTTCAGGGCACCTAATTAACACAGTTTCATCAGACACCACCTAAAGTGTGTGCACTAATTTACAGAGGGCAATTGGTGTATGTTTTCAAAAGATGGTTGGACTGATGCTAGCTGGCAAAGACAGCAGTATGCAGGAGTCAATTAAAAGAAAAATTGATCGAGGCTGGCTTTGAACTCTGCAACCAGTTCTCATATCTCCTCTCTCTCTTGGGAGGTGAGAATGAGATTGCCTCAGTAACTTGTCTAAACGTACTCCCTTGACTGAGCTAAATTCTGTGATAAAGTGTGTGTGTGTACTGCCAGCATAGGAGCAGCTACAGGTCAGCATTTATACAAGATGGAAAAATGCATGGGATTGATACTGCTTACTTGATTCACCCTGAGGTAGTTTATTTAATTATTGTAAGTAGAATTCTAGAAAGAGCTTAAAAGATAAAAACAACAATAACAGCAACAAGTAGACATTGTTCATACTAGAGATAATAGGAATTGTTAGTTATTTCCATAATTGGTTCTAAAGGCAAACATTAGGTCTGGTGTGAACATGAATTACTATTAGGGTATTTTCTTTATTCAATTCCTCTAGTGGTTTGGTTAGGTTGCAGTGAGACAGTCCTGTTAAGTTTCTTAAAACTCTTGGGTAATAATGGAATCTACTTGTCAGCCTATGCTGTTAGTTATTCCAGAAGTTATTAATTTGTGGCAATGGTCAACTGTCTATTTCCCACTCCTTAGGAAACTCAGGAAAGTGTTTTGGATCCATCTGCATAGAAAGTACAGCACAGGCATAAGATCATTATCATCTGTGACACATTCAGGTCATGTCTCTTCCACATTTTGTTAGTTTCAATGAACCAGGGACTGCTAATGAATGATTTCCATTGGATAATTTTGTTTTTTCTGTTTCAAGTTTCAAGTTGCCTGTCTGGATTTCATTAGCATAGCAATGATTTACCCAAGAGGGCTTTATTTCTTAACTTGATTGGGCATGGGACATTAGGAGGGTGGCTGTCTTTGTGAGAAAATAAATATATTTTTGACCCCATTGTGATTGTATATGTTTGTGCAAGAAGTTTGAGACGTGAAATTTTCATTTGCAGTTGACTTTGCTTTATGTTCCTCAAACTATGACCTGTGTGAATTGCTGCAAACGTATTTGCCAGTAAGACTCAAACTTACCAACATTTTATTACTCAGGGAAAAGTATTATCATAAAAGCAAAAATATTTAAGTGGCATAGAGAAAAGCAACTGAAATTCCAATGGAAGAGAGGAAAAACTAACTTTCAAAACTAATTTTATTTAATTTTTTGTTTATTACTGCTTAATTTAGCTCTTTAGAACTTTACTAGTTAGCTCATTTTGTCATGTTATTTTGCTTCTTTGCTTTATGGTATAATTTCACAGGTATAACTAGTTCATAAGAGGACTGAATTATTTTATCAAGTTTGTGGAATATGACATACATAAGCAATAAAATAGTCATATGTTTCTCTGGATTCATCTGTAAACTTTGATAGCCATTTGTATTGCTATAAGGGAACATCGGACACTGGTGTTAGAGAAACTAATGAGAAGAGGTTTATTTGGCTCATTGTTCTGCAAGCTATGCAAGAAGCATGGCACCAGCATCTGCTTCTGGTGAGGGCCACGGGTTACTTCCACTCATAATGGAAGGGAAAGGGGAGCCAGCATGTGCAGAGATTACATGGCAAGAGAGGAAGCAAGACAGAGGGGAGGGAGGTTGCACATTCTTTTTAACTGTCATTTTTCCTGGGGACTAACAGAGCAAGAACTCACTCTACTGCCACAATGGCACCAAGCCATTCATGAGTGCTCTGTCTTAAAGCCAGAACACTTTCCACTAGGCTCCACCACTGACACTGGAGAACAGATGTCAACATGAGCTCTGGAGGTGACAACTACCCAAACTATATCATTGATGTTACAATGTTTATATTTATTTATTTGTTTGTTTGTTTATTGATTTTGAGACAGAGTCTTGCTCTGTTGCCCAGGCTGGAGTACAGCGGCACAATCTCAGCTCACTGCAAGTTCTGCCTCCCAGGTTCAATAGAATCTCCTGCTTCAGCCTCCCAAGTAGCTGGGATTACATGCATGTGCTACCACGCGTGGCTAGAGAACTATTGATGAAATGAAGTTATGTATCTTCAAGTTAACTAGTACCTGTATGTTCTTCTGCATTGTGCATTAGATAACTCATCAACTTCTCAGAAGACTGAAGCCTCAGCAGGTGTTGGCACTGTCACATGTTAGCATTCCTGATCTACATTTTGATGAGTCCCAAATGAGCGGAATTTGATGCTGTGAAGTTAGTTTTCTTAGTTAACCATAGCATATCCCCAGTTTAAGACGCATAAATGGTATCATGGCTCACTTGTGAAGTGACTGTTCAAATCTTTTCCCATTTATTAACTTAGATGAGTCTGTTACTTTCTAATTTATTTGAAAGATATTCAAATGGCAGACAATATACGAAAAGATCCTAAATAGCCTCAATCTTGAGAAGTAAGCAGTTGCAGGATACTCATGTTGTAGAGACCTTAATCAACTGAATTGGTTATGTTTCTAGCTATAGGATCACTCAGAGGGAGGGCAGTTAGGCCTTGTGGTTTGACACACTCAGAAGTTATGTGTAGGGACACTTGAGACCCATGTGCACAGCCTCTCCCATGAGTAAATGTCAATCAGGAAATGTGAAAAACATCAAACCACAAAAATTATTTTTTAGATACTCCATACCTAATTTTTAAAGTATCTAAAAAATAAAAAGATCCAAGTGAGCATAAATGAATATCAAGATAAAAATAAATAAAAGGTTCTTAATAAAGCTAAACATTTTTCTTTCAAAATTTAATTTCACAGTATTAAATATTTTTCTTAAAATAAAACTATTTGCAGTGTTTCTAGGAAATGTCCACATGGTTGCCAATGGGGAAAAATGGCAACCCCCTTTGTGTAGGTAGAATCCTGTCATGAACCCCCAAATCCTCATTTTCTGGTGTACATGCTCATTATAATCTTCTTCCGATTGATTGGTAGTAGAAACAGTGAATATGATAGAATATAATTTCAGTGATTATGTTTCTTTATAAAGCAAAAGAGATTTTTCAAAATGTAATTAAGGTCCCTAATCAGTTGACTGAGTTGAATGACAGCAGATACTCTCCTGCTCTCTTTAAAGAAGTAAGTCCGCATGAGTCCCTACAGCCACAATAAATTGAATTCTGCCAAAAATCTAACAAGCTTGGAAGAAGACCTTGAGCACCTGATGAGAACCCAGCCAGAAACAAGATGAGAACCCAGAAACAAGATTTTCATCTTATTTCAACCTGAGCAGAGAACCCAGAGGAGCCCTGGCCAGATTTTTGGTCTACAGGATTGAGGTAACAAATGCCAGTTGGTTTAAGTTACTGCAGTTATGGTCATTTGTTACAGCAGCAGTGGAAACTTAATACTCTTCTTATGCATATTATGGCTAAAACTGCTATTCAAAATTTAATGGTAATTACTCTTTCTTATCTACAAAATACGGACAACCACCATTCTTTGCACATTGTTGAAAATATTACATGGGAAATGTATGAGAGCTATGAGTACAATGCCAGGCACAGGGCAAGTTGCCAATAAATGGAAGCACTCATTATTGAACAAGACCTTGTTAATGGACATAGACAAAGCAAATCAGAACTTTTATATACCATGATTGTCAATTAATATTCAGTCTTACTGATCTGATGAAGAACAATCAACCTGCTTTGGCAATAACTGCTAAAGTCTAAAGGTGACATGTGGGGACATATGTATATCATATATATATGTAATATACATGTGTGATGACATACGTATATCATAACCCTGGACTTGTCCTCATTGAGAAAGTGGTAGAAAACAAAACAAAAACAAAAACAAAAAAGGAGGATGTCTGCTATGGTTCCTCAGAGTGCCCATACCTGGATATTCTCACAGGGCCTAAGGGTGCAAAAGGAAAAAGTACCAAAAGACTCTTCTTGACAATAAAAAATAAATACAATATCTTGCCATCATATATAAAGTTCATGTAATTGTCTTTAACATTCTCATAGTTAAATGGGGTGAGGGGCAGGGCAATTTTGCCGGGGAAGGGAAGAGAAGGCCATTCCTACAAATATCCAAGCTGTAGGCTTTTTATGTGAGAAGTTAAAAAAAAAAACCTACATTGACAGAAAAACTCATTTATTGCACTGGATGAGTGACTAAAAATTTCTCCTTGGGGGAAAAAGATGATTTCCCCCTACGGCAATTCAAGGCAACAAGATTGCGTTTCTTTTTGTTGTAGAAAGCTGCTTTTGCTCATAGATGTGACACACACACACACACACACACACATCTTACTCATCCCTCCCTGGCTTCTTATTTTTTAAGGATTATTTGTTTCTGAAACTGCTCGTCTCCAAGATTGAATGAGGATGAGGAGGGTTCACAATGGATAATGCACATAGGTCTTGCTTATAAATCACAGATCTGGGAAATGAAAGGAAGAAAATATTTGATTTATCTAAATTATCTTAGAGTTTCTTAGCTTTTGGTATTTCAAACACTAAAGGATACTTTAAATTACTTTCTTCTCATTTGGGTATGTATGAAAATAAGTGGAGATGAGGGGAGGGATTTTGGTGATATAAGAGCTTATTTGTTTCACAATTTCTTCTTCTTCTTCTTCCTCTTCCTCTTCCTCTTCTTCTTATTCTTCTTCACCTTCTTCTTCTTCATTTTTTTAAATTAGAAATTTTAGCAATATTCCTAAATGCATAAGCCTCTCCAGAATTCCTCTACCATTGACGCTTTCAGTAACTACATAATTTGGTCAGAAAGAGGGCCCCTGCTTGCTCCCTCACACATTACTAGAGACAGTAAGAAATAAATGCTATTTTGTTCTAAGTGGTGTCATTTTTTTTTCATCTGGATCTTGTTACCTTGATCTACACAGAAAGAAAGCATTTCTTGTTGAAGTGGTCAAAACATGAACTTGTTATTCTTTTTTTTGTAACTATACTACTGGGTACCATATATACATAAAGTCAATTTCCCCCACACACTTTATTATGAATATTATGTTTTTGCTGCTTTCTATGAGCATGTATGTGTATATAAAATGCATAGCAACAGCTACCTTGAAGCACAAAAGAATTAACTGCCCCCACACACACTATCTGTTTTGTTCAGTGCTCTAAGCTCTAAGACAAATATCTCTTTGTTTTTTCCTTTAATATCCAATTCCAAGCTCACTAGGGAAGAGAAGGTAAGACTCCACAAAACTCACTTTGTCTCACCCTGAATTATAACACAAACAAGACATGCAACAAACTTTCATTGCTTAATTTTCTCTTCATACTTCAGAAGACACCTGCCTGAGGGTCTTATAGCTAATGGACTGCAGAAGACTTGAGTCATCATTCAAATTCAATAGCCATCCTCTGATGTCCAGTTGAAGATCAGTGATTCCAGAATAGTTCGTGTTGTCCCAGTTGACTTGCCACACAGCTTCTTTCAGGACTTGAAAGTGTCCTAGCCACCCCCATCTTACCTCCTACCTCCAGTGCCTTTTAAGATAGAAAACAAAAAACAAAACAAAAAAAACACCAGCCACCCTTGCGGGTTAGATAATCCTACATCAAGGTGAATTCTTGATAACCAGTTCTGTTCTTCCTTATGTCTTGTAAACATGCTAATTAGAAGGAGCTTGTGTTTGAAGATCAAGGGAGGAAGAATTCTGAAGCCAGGGCTAGCCTTAGGGGGCATAACTCCTTCCAGTCACTTCCTGAATTTTTTGGTACCTGGCTTTTGAGAGTCCTCCAAAGTGAGAATTTCATGACATGTAACCTCTCAACATCTGCATTTTAAAAAATTGTCCAAAATACCGCAGATACCACAGAAAAGTCCAAAACATAAGTTTTTCCCTCCACTCAGAGCATCTTAGCAACATACTAACCATAAGACTCTAAGTGCTCTTACCCTCAATGCAATTCTCACTGAATATCCTGTCAGAACTCTACCTCTCTTCCATGTTATGAAGGTTTTCGTTCTTTGCAAGGTGTACACAACACAAATATATTTCTTGGTGAATGAACTCACTCTCAAAGACTGCTGTCCTTGGGGATATAGCCAACATGCCATATCCACAATGTAGGTCTTCTTTACAGTCCTGTTGAAACATGTAAGATCAGCTACTAAGTCCCTGCATCTCAGACAGGAGCTTAATAGAGTACATTTAAAAAAAAAATTTCAGAAGTAACATTAAAACAAATTCCATACAACCACCTGTTTAGAAAGTTCATACATTTTATGTAATTATTTATCTCTTTTAAATCAAAACCAGAATATATCCAAGCGAAACGAAAAGAGCAAGGTCAGGCGAAACAATACAGGGCTTATGGAGTCACAAATATCTATTAAAGCAGAAAGTTAATTTGACCAGGAAAAAAGAAACAAGATCAGCAGAGTTAACAGCTCTCAACCTGAATATGCCTCAGAATTTCTAGCAGGACTTAAGTAATGAGATTCCTGGGTTTCTACCTGGACCAACTCAATCAAACTCTTCAGGAGACAGCTGCTGTTGTTTGACTGTGTCTCCCAAAATTCTTGTGTTGGAAACTTAGTTCCCAATGTAACGATATTGGCAGGTGGGGCCTAGTAGGAGGTGTTTAGGTCATGAGGGCTTCAGCCTCAGGAATGGATTAATGCTGATATCTCAGGAGTGAGTTTCCTCTTGCTCTCTGTAGCCTTCTCTCTTGCCACATGATGACTTCTACCAGGTTATGACACAACAGGAAGGCCCTCACAAGATGTGGAACCTCAATCTTGGACTTCCCAGCCTCCAGAACTGAGCCAAATAAATTTCTGTTCATTATACATTACTCAATCTGGATTATTCTGTTATAAGAGCACAAAACAGACTAGTACACAACATGTGTGTGCTTTTTACACCAGATAAGTCTCATGGTCAGTTAAGTCTGGAAATCACTGGTCTAAATGAGTTGCTTTTGCTTTTGATTTTTCCTAAGAAATATGCTGTCAGTTCCTCAAGAGAAGCAAAATATACCAGCACTTATATTTCCTTTAAGAAGACTCACCTAATTTAGGTCGTATAGTTCAAAGTGTTATGGGGCAAGATATATTCCACACTGTGTTCAGTATGGTAAGCTTCATTGAATAAATTTTCAGATGCTTTGAATGAAGTTGAGTTAATTAAACCAAAATATCAATGAGAAAATCAATTTTATAAGGATAACAGCATAAGTTTTAGAAAGCCGCATGACAGTGTAGATTTTTTGCCTAAAGATTGTTTTCAAGATAATGTAGATATTTTTTAGATTTCAAAGAATTGTCTCTATCTGTAGATTTGTTGTTGTTGGAAAAAAAGTCTTAAAAGATCATTATCTGGATACAAATTTCATAATTATCATAAATATACACACTGCTAAAGCTATAAAATATGAACATGGTAGAAAAAGATATCAACTAAAATGGAAGGAATTATACTCTTCAAAAGTAATTTATCCTACCCAGAGTCTTCCTTTTGTAAGGCAGCTGTACTAGTCCATTTTCATGCTTCTGGTAAAGACATACATGAGACTGGGCAATTTATAAAAGACAGAGGTTTAATGGACTTACAGTTCCACATGGCTGGAGAGGCCTCACAATCATGACAGAAGGCAAAGAAGAGCAAGTCACGTCTTACATGGATGCTAGCAGGCAAAGAGAGAGAGCCTGTGGAGGGGAATTCCTCTTTATAAAATCATCAGATCACATGAGACCTATTCACTATCACGTAAACAGCATGGGAAAGACTAGCCCCCATGATTCAGTCACCTCACACCAGGTCCCTCCCACAACACATGTGAATTCAAGGTGAGATTTCAGGGGTGGGGGACACAGCCAAACCATATCATTCCACCCCTGGCCCTGCCCAAATCTCATTTCCTCATATTTCAAAACCAACCATGTCTTCCCAACAGTCCCCCAAAGTCTTAACTCATTTCAGCATTAATTCAAAAATCTACAGTCCAATGTCTCATCTGAGACAAGGCAAGTCCCTGTCCCTTCCACCTATGAGCCTGTAAAATCAAAAGCAAGCTAGTTACTTCCTAGCTACAATGGGAGTACAGGCATTGGGTAAATACAGCCATTCCCAGTGGGAGAAATGGGCCAAAACAAAGGAGCTACAGGCCCCACGAAAGTCTAAAATCCAGAAGGGCAGCCAAATCTTAAAGCTCCAAAATGATCTTCTCTGACTCTATGCCTCACATCCATGTCATGCTGATGCAAGAGGTGGGATCCCATGGTCATGGGCAGCTCTGCCCTTGTGGCACTGCAGGGTACAGCCTCCCTCCTTGCTGCTTTCATGGGCTGGTGTTGAGTGAAACACATGGTGCAAGCTGTCAGTGGATCTACCATTCTGGGGTCTGGAGGATGGTGGCCCCCTTTTCACAGCTCCACTAGGTGGTGCCCCATTAGGGACTCTGTATGGGGGCTCCAACCCCACATTTCCCTTTTGTACTGCCCTAGGAAAGGTTCTTCATGAGGGCTGTGTCCCTGCAGCAAACTTCTGCCTGGGCATCCAGACATTTTCATAAACCCTCTGAAATCTAAGCAGAGGTTCTCAGACCTCAATTCTTGACTTCTGTGCACCTGCAAGTTCAACACTAAATGGAAGCTGCTAAGGCTTGGGGCTTCCACCCTCTGAAACAACAGCTTGAGCCTCTACTTTGGCCCTTTTAGACACAGCTGGAGCGACTGGGATGCAGGGCACCAAGTCCTTAAACTGCACAAAGCAGAGGGACCCTGGGCCTGGCCCACAAAACCAATTTTTCCTTCTAAACCTCTGGCCCTCTGATGGAAGGGACTGCCACAAGGGTCTCTGACATGCTCTGGAAACATTTTCCCCATTGTCTTGGTGATTAATATTAGGTTCCTCATTACTTATGCAAATTTCTGCAGCTGGCTTGAATTTCTCCTCAGAAAAATGGAATTTTTTTTTCTATCATATTGTCAGGATGCAAGTTTCCCAAACTTTTATGCTCTGTTTCCCTTTTAAAACTGAATGCCTTTGTCCGGGCAGTGTGGCTCATGCCTGTAATCCCAGCACTTTTGGAGGCTGAGGCAGGCAGATCACAAAGTCAGAAGATCGAGACTATCCCTGTCAACATGGTGAAACCCTGTCTCTACTAAAAATACAAAAACTAGCCAGGTGTGGTGGTGTGCGCCTGTAGTCCCAGCTACTCAGGAGACTGAGGGAGGAGAATCACTTGAACCCAGGAGGCAGAGGCTGCAGTGAGCCAAGATTACACCACTGCACTCCAGCCTGGGCGACAGAGCAAAACTCTGTCTCAAAAAGCAAACAAAGAAAACAAAACAAAAAGAAAAAAACTGAATACCTTTAAGAGCACCCAAGTCATATCCTGAATGCTTAACTGCTTAGAAATTTCTTCCATCAGATACCCTAAATCATTTGTTTCAAGTTCAAAGTTTTACAAATCTCTAGGGCAGGGGCAAAATGCCACCAGTCTCTGCTAAAACATAACAGATGTCACCTTTACTCCAGTTCCCAACAAGTTCCTCATCTCCATCAGAGACCACCTCAGCCTGGATTTCATTGTCCATATAATTATCAGCATTTTGGTCTAAATAATTCAACAAGTCTCTAGGGAATTCCAAACTCTCCCACATTTTCCTGTCTTCTTCTGAGCTCTCCAAACCATTCCAACCTCTGCCTGTTACCCAGTTCCAAAGTCATTTCCATATTTTTCAGTATCTTTTCAGCAGTCCCGCACCCCTGGTCCAATTTACTGTATTAGTTCATTTCCATACTGTTGCTAAAGACATATCCGAGACAGGGCAATTTATAAAACAAAGAGGTTTAATGGACTTACAGTTTCACATGGCTGGGGAGGCCTCACAATCATGGTGGAATGCAAGAAGAAGCAAGTCACATCTTACATGGATGGCAGCAGGCAAAGAGAGAGCTTGTGCAGGGAAACTCCCATTTTTAAAACCATCACATCGTATGAGACTCATTCCCTATCACAAGAACAATGCAGTAAAGACCTGCCCCCATAATTTAATCACCTCTCACTGGGTTCCTCCCATGACACATGGGAATTGTGGGAGTTACAATTCAAGATGAGATTTGGTTGGGGACACAGTCAAACCATATCAGCAGCCATCTTTATTATTTCCTGTTCTTAGTTCTTCATTTGCTACACTTCATAACTCCAATGGGTATTCACAGAAATATTTGCCTTGCCAGTTTTTAACATTGTATTAGTCAGGGTTCTCTAGTAAGACAGAACTAATAGGAGAGATGTATATATAAAGAGGAATTTATTAAGGAGTATTTACTCACATGATCACAAGGTGAAGTTCCACAATAGACCATCTACAAGCTGAGGAGCAAAGAAGCCAGTCCAAGTCCCAAAACCTCAAAAGTAGGGAAGCTGAAAGTGCAGCCCTCAATCTATGGCCAAGGCCTGAGAGTCACTGGAAAACCACTGGTGTAAGTCTATGAGTCCAGAAGTTGAAGAACTTGGAGTCCAATGTTCAAAAACAGGAAGCATCTAGCACGGGAGAAAGAGGAAGACTGGAAGACTCAGCAAGTCAAGTCCTTCCACATTCTTCTGCCTGCTTTATTCTGGCCACACTGACAGCTGATTAGAGGGTGCCCACCTAGATTGAGGGTGGGTCTACCTCTCCCAGTCAACTGACTCATATGTTAATCTCCTTTGGCAAAACCCTCACAGACACACCCAGGAACAATACTTTGCATCCTTCAATCCAATCAGGTTGACACTCAATATTAACCATCACAAATCCACCCCTTGTCAACTTGAGCCCATACATATCTCCTGAAATCATACATAATCTTCAAATAAAGAATAATAACATCATAATTATACCTAACATAGTATAGCTATCCTTTGTACAGCTGGAGGCTTATTATTTCTTAACATAAATGCTAATACATGAAGTTAACAACACTTAAATGCTGATATGAAGTCAATAAATCTTATGTCACATGATAAAGGGAAAAGAAAATAAAATGGAAGTCATTTCTTAATACAAGTGTATACCTGCACAAACATATTAAGAAAATAAGGAGGAAATCCAAATACAACAATTATAGTCCTTGCTTCTGTAACTGATCACATGGTGGTAGCTGGTATTGATGACTACCTTCTTCTACTACTCATTCTGTATTCCCTTTGCCTTCAGCAAGCACCTCAGCAAATCTTGATTTTTACCTGGTGGAGTGACCCAAATCTTCATTCCTGAAGGTCTGGGCAATTTGTAGTCCTGCTTGAATTGGGTTGTTGTAGTTTCCTGTATACCTTAATCACAAGGTATGGTAATACTAAGAGATGCCCTAATGGATCTCCTGCATTCCACACATACCCTTCCTTACCTCAATTGTGGAGTGGTAGACTGATTTCATGCTGACGGTCTGGGTCAGTCACCCCAGACAACACTGTAACTTCCTTCTTAGCCTGTTGATTTAGAAGTAAGAGAAGCCCAAAGTGGCCAGGTGGCAATCTTAACTTCCAGTTTGATGGAATCATTGTTGTGTCTCCTGGTGACAGCATTCCTTCCTCTGGAACTAAGACCTCTAGGCCAGCAGAACATAATGTCATGTGAACAGGAAGCAAGAATTTTGCTAGTGGGTCACTAGGGGTGATGGTGAGTGGTGCCACTTTCTCTTCCACCTCTTTTTCCTGGAACTATGAATCCTAGCTATGGCAGAAACAGTACCATCTTGGACGCTGATTCAGGGCATACACAGCCTTCTGGAGAACTTTGCCCCAGTCCTGCAAAGTATTGCTACCTAGTTGGCATTGTAATTGTGACTTCAAAAGGCCATTCCACCATTCTGTCAATCCAGCTGCTTCAGAATGATAGGGACCATAGTAAGACCAGTAAATTCCCTGAGTATGAGCCTACTGCCATACTTCTTTAGCTGTGAAGTGAGTGCCTTTGTCAAAGGCAATGCTGTGTGGAATACCACGACGGTGGATAAGGCATTCTGTGAGTCCATGGATAGTAGTCTTGGCAGAAGCATTGCACGCAGGATGGGCAAACCCATATCCAGACTAAGTGTCTATTTGATGAGGACACACCATTGCCCTTTCAATGATGGTAAAGTTCCAATATATCCAACCTGCCACCAAGTAACTTGCTGATCACCCCTGAGAATGGTGCCATATCAAGGGATTGGTGTTGGTCTCTGCTGCTGGCAAATTGGACACTCAGTGGTGCCTGTAGCCAAGTCAGCCTTGCTGAATGGAAGTCCATGTTGCTTAGCCCATGCATAACCTCCATTCCTGCCACCATGCCCACTTTGCTCATGGGCCCATTGGGTGATGACAATGGTGGCTGGGGAAAGAGGCTGAGTGGTGTCCACAAAATGAATCATCCTGTCCACTTGAGTATTAAAATCTTCCTTTTCTGAGGTCACCCATTGGTGAGCACTCACATAGGACACAAATATCTACACAGTTTTTGACCACTCAGAGAGGTCCGTCCACATACCTGTTCCCTAAATTTCTTTGTCATCAATTTTCCAATCATACTTCTTCCAAGTCCCTGACCATCCAGCCAAACCGTTGGCTACTGCCCATGAATCAGTATATAATCACACATCTGGTCATTTCTTCTTCCAAGCAAAATGCACAACCAGGTGCACTGCTCGAAGTTCTGCCTACTGGGAAGATTTCCTTCTGCCACTTCAGGAATGTCCTAGAAAGGGGCTGTAGTGCCGCAGCTGTCCACTTTAAGGTGGTGCCTGAATATCGTGCAAAGCTATCTCTAAACCAGGCCCTAGTTTTCTCCTTCTCTGTCAACTGATCATAGGGAACTCCCCATGAGGCCATGGGTGCAGCCTAGGGGAGAAAAGGCAGGCTGGCAGGAGTGGGGACCATGGGGATTTGAGCCACTTTCTCATGCAACTTACTTGTGCCTTCAGGACCTGCTCAAGCCTGGTCATGTATGTACCACTTCCATTTGGTGGTGGAATTCTGCTGTGCACTCCCAACTTTATGGCTAGATGGGTCAGAAAGCACCCAGTTCATCATAGACAGTTCAGGTCATATGGTGACTTGATGACTCATAGTCAAACATTCAGTTTCTATCAAAGCCCAGTAACAGGCCAAGAGCTGTCTCTCAAAAGGAGAGTAGTTATCTGCAGAAGATGGCAGGGCCTGCTCCAAAATCCTAGAGGCCTTCATCATGATTCATCTATGGGAGGCTGCCAAATGCTCCAAACAGCATTCCTATCTGCCATTGACACCTCAAGAACCATTGGATCTGCTGGGTCATATGGCCCAAGTGGCAGAGCAGCTTGCATAGCAGCCTGGACCTGTTGCAGAGCCTTCTCCTGTTCCGGACCCCACTCAAAACTGGCAGCCCTTTGGGTCACTTGATAAATGGCCTGGAGTAACACACCCAAATGAAGAATGTGTTTCCTCTAAAATCCAAAGACTTACAATCATAGGAGAAGGAAACATGTCCCTCTTCACATGGCTGCAAGAGAGAGAAGAATGAGGACCAAGCAAAGGGAGAAGCCCTTTATAAAATCATCAGACCTTGCGAGAACTTACTATCATGAGAATAGCATGGGGGAAACTTCCCCATCATTCAGTTACCTCCCACGACACATGGGGATTATGGGAACTACAATTCAAGATGATATTTGGGTGGTGATATAGCCAAATTATATAATTCCACCCCTGGCTCCTCCCATATCTCATGTCCTCACATTTCAAAAAACAATCATGCCTTTCCAACAGTCCCACAAAGTCTCAACTCATTCCAGCATTAATGCAAAAATCCAAGTAAAGGTCTCATCTCAGACAAGGCAAGTTTTTTTCACCTATGAGCCTGAAAAATCAAAAGCAAGTTAGTTACTTCCTACATACAATGGGGGTACAGGCATTGGGCAAATACACCCACTTCAAATGGGAGAAATTGGTTAAAACGAAGGGGTTACAGGCCCCACATAAGTCTGAAATCCAGTAGGTAGTCAAATCTTAAAGCTCGAAAATAATCTTCTTTGACTCCATGTCTGACAGCCAAGTCATGCTGATGCAAGAGTTGGGCTCCTATGGCCTTGGGCAACTCTGCTCCTGTGGCTTTACAGGGTTCAGCCCCTCTCCTAGCTGCTTGAATGGGCTAACATTGATTGTCTGTGGCTTTTGCAAGTGCACGGTGCAAGCTGTCAGTGAATCTACCATTCTTGTGTCTGGAGGATAGTAGCCCTCTTCTCACAGCTCCTCTAGGTGGTGTCGTAGTGTGGACTTTGCCTGGGGGCTCCAGCCCCACATTTCCCTTCTGCATTGTCCTACCAGAGGTTCTCCATGAGGGCTTTGTCCCTGCAGCAAACTTCTTCCTGGCAGGCATTTCCATACATCCTCTAAAATCTAGGCGGAGTTTCCCCTGCCTCAGTTCTTGACTTCTGTGTACCTGCAGGCTCAGCCCCAGGTGTTAGCCAACAAGTCTCGGGGCTTGCACCTTCTAAAGCAATGGCCTGAGCTGTACCTTACCCCCTTTTAGTGACTGCTGGAGCTAAAGCAGCTGGGGTGCAGAGCACCATGTCCTGAGTCTGCATAGAGCAGGGGTGTCCTGTGCTCGGCCCAGGAAACCATTTTTCTCTCCTAGGCCATGGGGCTTGTGATGGGAAGAGCTGCTCTGAAGGTCTCTGGCATGCCTTGGAGACATGTTCCCCATTTTCTTGGTGACTAACACTTGGCTCCCTGTTACTTAAGCACATTTCTACAGCCAGCTTGACTTTCTTTCCAGAAAATGGGTTTTTCTTTTCTATCACATTGTCAGGCTGCAAAATTTCTAAGCTTTTATGCTCCACTTCCCTTTTAAACATAAGTTCCAATTTCAAACCTATGTTTGTGATGAATGCATAAAACTGAATGCTTTTAAGAGCACCCTTGCCACCTCTTGAACACTTTGCCACTTAGAAATTTCTTCCACCTTATAGCCTAAATAATCGCTCTCAAATTCAAAGTTCTACAGATCTCTAGAGCAGGGGCAACATGCCACCAGTCTCTTAGCTAAAATATAGCAAGAGTCACCTTTATTCCAGTTCCCAGCAAATTCCTCATCTTCATCTGAGACCACCTCAGTCTAGACTTCATTGTTTTTGATCAAGGCCATTCAACAAGCCTCTAAGAAGTTACAAACTTTCCCACATCTTCCTACATTCTTCTGAGCCCTCCAAACTGTTGCAACCTCTGCCTGCTACCCAGTTCCAAAGTTACTTCCACATTTTTGGATTTCTTTATAGCAACACCTCTCTCTACCAGTACCAGTTTACTATATTTGTCCATTCTCATGCTGCTATAATGAACTGCCCAAGATTGGGTAATTTATAAAGGAAAGAGGTTTAACTGACTCACAGCTTAATATGGCTAGTGAGGCCTTGGGAAACCTACAATCGTAGTGGAAGCAAACATGTCCTTTTTCACATGGTGGCAGAATAGAGAAGAATGAGAACTGAGCAAAGGTGGAAGTCCCTTATAAAACCACGAAAACTCATGGGAACTTACTATTATGAGAACAGCATGAGGGAAATTGCCAGTGTGATTCAGTTACCTCCCGCCAGGTTCCTTCCACAACACGTGAGGATTATGGGAACCACGATTCAAGAGGAAATTTGGGTGGAGACCCAGCCAAACCATATCAAACATTAATAATTTACTCTCACTAGAAAAGAAGAAGATATAACCTATGTAAAATACCCCATTTCCCTACCCCATCAACTTTTGACAGATACATTGAATCACTATTTTTAGATCTTTCACTGTTGTTTTGTAATTTTAAATGACATCCTTAAAAGTCTACTTCATGTTTCATTATTTCCTAAGGCATCTTTTTGTTCCCTTCTGTATAAGATGCGATATGGAAGCCACTGACTTTCCTTTCTATGTTCCTCCCCAACAAACTCACTCCTCTCTCCTTTCACAAGTAAACACAGATAAATCACTTTCAGACTATATCTAAATCATTTTTGTCTGTAGGCTGATTGAAAAATTTGAAAACCTAGTATGCATTATGAGTATATAAATACTGTCCATTTCAGAACCAATAGGGTGCTAGAGTCACATTTTTTTTCCACTGACTCAGTACTATGATGCCCTTCCAAATGACAAATGCCCCTAATTTCTAGGTTGAACTTACTCTCTTTGCTTAAACTCCTTTTGAATAATGTGATCACAATTATGCTATTTTAAGGTGTGCTTCATAACTATCCCATGGTCTAGTTCATTATTTTTAAGTAATTGCCTTTTAATTGCTTTTTGAAAGATGCCTTCTTTAATAATATCTTTTTACCTCTTCTTCACCTTCTCATTTATAACTTCTATTCTGGTATTGTTTGTATTTCTTAATTCTGTGTGTTTTTTTTTCCCAGAAATCCACAGACTTCCTTTTATATTTCTGGCCAGATGCTTTCTCTTTTATTTGAGAGATGGGGGTCTCTCTACGTTGCCCAGGCTGGACTAGAACTCCTGGGCTCAAGTGATCTTCCCACTTCATCTTTCAGAGTAGCAGGACTACAGTCGTGTGTTACCATCTCTGGCTTCCAGTTGCTGTTTTCAGGCAGCTATGATTCTGCACATTATTTACAGTAAAACTTCTAGGGATATTTCCACCATTTTTTTTATTGTATCCCTTCTTTTTTGGTAGCCATCCTCATTTTCTTGAAGTATAACAAATAATATCATCCAGGATGCATGAAAGCTATTTTTTTTAATCCTTAACAATCTGAGAAAAAAGTATTTTCTAAATATTTTATTCCATGAAAATAAATTCGTCACTCTGAATAAACTAGATCAGTTTTAATATAAATTTGAGACACTATATTTTTTCTACAAATACAGAAACATTTTGCCCATTAGCAATGAATTAAATTGACAGATGTATTAAAATAATAATATCCAGTAAACGAAAATGTCCAAATGTATTCACAGGTACATACTTTAAAACATTCAAGAAAAAACAGTTGTGATACTCTTAATTAATCCAGAGCATGGCAAAACAAAGGAAACATACAAATTATTTTTCTTAGCCTCACATAACATTAACATCCTAAATTTACAAACCACAAAACTAGAAAAATATAGACACATTTTGCTTTTGACTATGGATGTGAAATCTTAACAAAATACTACCCCAAAATTCAGCTGGGTATTGAAAGAATAAAATATTCTAACCAAGTAGAGTTCATCCCCAGGGGTCCAAATATCTACTTGGATATCTATTCATAAAATGCACAATGGTCTATAGGTCAAAACAGAACATCGTATATGACTAGCTCAATGGATGAGGGAAAACATTTGACTACATTCAACATCCATTTTGATTAAAATGTATTTTAATAAAATAGGAATAAACAGGTATAATATATATAAAGAGATATATATGTAAAGGAAATGCAAAATATTATATATGTGTATATATATCAATAGACCTAGACAATGAAAGAAGTAAACATACAAACAATGAGAATATAACAGTTAAATTATAATTATTTTCATGTAATATCTTATATACCTAGAAATCTCAGGGGAGTCATCAGAAATTATTAAAACAAGAGAATTTATAAAATTAATGATAATTTTTCCTTATGAAAATAAATATTGAAAAGACAATGAAGAAAAACAAACTATCTAAAGCAGGAGTCAGCATTTCAGTAAAGGGCCAGGTGGGAAATATTTTAGGCTTTGCAGGTCATATGGTCTCTGTTCCAACTACTTAACTCTAAGCAGCCATACAATAATGATGTCAATTTTCTCAAATTAATTTATAAACTTGATACAATCATTTTAAAAGACCAACTAAATTTATCTAGAGCCCAATAAAGAAATGAAGAAAAAATATGAAAGGGCAAATTAACAAAAAAGAATCATATATATCTAAAAATACTTTTGTGCAAGTATAAATCAATGTGTCCTGCTTGGAAGGCAGTTGGTGACCTCTATCAGATTTGTTAAAGTAGGAAATTATTGACCTAATAATTTTCCTGATAGTAGTTTACATTACTGATGTATCTGCAGATGTTCACCAGGGTATTTGTTCTGTTTGGCTCTTCTATATTCATATCTTAATTTGCTTATATTTTAATATCATTGGGGTTATGTACATAGGCTATTAAATTTATTTTATGTATTTTTATATTTACATTCTTTATCATATATTTTATATGTATTTATATTTTTATATCTCTGTATTATCTCTCTTTTTTAAGCTCTATTTTTAAGCTATTTTTTAAGCCTTAATAAATATTTTGTTTTGTTCTAATGTCCAAGGGAACATCAGCATATTTTAGAAATGGTTTAAAAATTAATTTTTGACCTTCCCTGAAATTGTCAAACTCTTGAACTTCCTTTGCAATGAAAGTAAGTAGCCAAATTCACTAAATAAAAGTTTTAATAATAAACAATTGTTTAGTAAAACAATGTGCTCAGAAAGGTAAAAATTTAAACTATTAGGACTCTGTTTCTTAAACTGTGTACTACGGTATTGAAACTGTAGCCCCTTTTCATGTTAATGAATATTCTGATGGAAAAAAAGGACTGAGTTTTAGATTAAATTTGGGAATGTGTGTTATCATAACTTATTTAATAAGAAAACCTTTTTTATTCTTTCATGGACAGTTTGGGTAATACATTCTCAGGGAAATTAAAATAAATTATAACAAGTCTTCCTTAGGAGGATGGTTTTCTGTACTGTAATACAGTTGTTATTGTTGCTGTTATGCTATTTAAGTTGTTATTATGCTAGTTAAGCTGAATAGATGCTCATGACAATGTGTTCACTTTTTTTCTCTTTGTTTGCAAATGCTGGGAGGTGATGACAAAAGACGCCACCTACATGAACACTTCCTGAAGGTCGTGGTATTGGGGGCCTCGTACATTTTTTCTACCAATAAAATATATAAAAAAAAGAGAAAAAGCTCCCACTTGTAAAGTGCAGAAAACCATAAGAGTTGATGAGAGCCAAAGGTGATGTTCCAGGAAAAACAATAGCTGTTTTGTGCACTTTCTCCACAGCTCCGAAATGCAGTTAGTCAGAAGAAAAAAAAATTATCCTGCAAACAGATTCAAATATTTGCCTTTTACCTGCCTTTCATAATGAGGAAATGAGAAAATGGCACGTCTTTCATAGCAAATCTCTTCGCGTTTGTGTCTCAGGGTTTGGAGGTGGGGTTGGGTAGGGGTCCCTGGAGCACCTTCCCTGGTGAGCGCCTGCAGAGTGAAAAGCTACACATTCTGACTTTCACAGCCTCACCCTTGTCCTGCTCTGCCTTCGACTCGGTGACCTCTCTTCCTCATTCTTCCTCACTCCCCCTTCCCACCCCCAGTTTTTATTTTATTTTTTCGTAGTCTCTGAAAATGCAATGGAGAATAAAAATGTGGTCAGACCTGCCGCCAGCACCTATGCCCTCCAGTCCTGAGCTGACAAAAATGTCAAGAAACTGACAGTAAAATATGCGAAGACAAAGCCCTGCAAACAAGAACAAACCCCAGACTATTTGGCGCTTTCACCACACTGTGTCATGGTTTTCAAACAGAAATAGCAGTTGTGGGATTTATTATCTCTAACATCACTTGTTAAATTTCACACTACGCAAATGATATAAAGTATACGAAAAAGGAAGCTACCGAAGAAGGAATGAGGCAATGCCGATAAGGAAATAGACAGATGGACTCCACAGAGCGCTAATGGAGGGATCTTTGCCACGGTCAGTGGAAGGATTATTTATCCACCCCTGTAGATTTTTAATAGGGCAAGAGTGCTGGTAAGGAAAGGAAAAGCAACCGGCATTATCGGGGAACTTGCCCCGATATTCATGTAGGTTCTTTTCTATTTTCCTTAAGCGTCGGCCAGCTTGAGAAATAAAGGGACAGAGTACAAAAGAGAGAAATTTTAAAGCTGGGCGTCCGGGGGAGACATCACATGTCGGTAGGTTCTTCAGCCGGTCCCTGCGTTTGAGGTCCTTGACTTCCTGCAATACGGCATGAAAACCACCAACTCTGCCTACATGAGCCCAATATATGGTTGAAAAGTTGAAATATACATTTATTTTATTGATCAACCTAGTGTAGATAACCTAGTTAATTTCCTTGAGTACTTCTAGTATTTATTCAATGGTTCTAAGCACATGATCTTCCCCAAATGAGAACTTCTGAGCGATTGTGGACATCGACTGTCACTGTTTTCTGAACTCCTGATAGAGGCTGGGTTTTTCATGTATCCAATTTCATCTATATAACAATTCTACAAGGTAAGTATTTTTCCCCCATTTGAGAGACTGAGGTGTAGGGCAAAGTAACTTTCCTCCATGAAAGGAAACTGAGGCAGAGGGAAAAGTGGCTTTCTCAAAATCGCAGTTGTTAGTTAACAAAGCTGGTATTCAAATGTATAATTGTCTGAACCCAGGTGACCCTCTTAACACAAAGCTCCCTACCTGAAAGAAAGCAGCTGATTTAGTTCTGTAATAAGTAGATTTATAAGATATCATTTTAAATAGCGAACACAACTCGGGGCACATTATAAGCAAGAGCTGCAAATATCCTATATTTATACATTTGAAATTGCATCTTAACCCTTCTCCTTCTTTAACAACTGGAGACACTCATAAATGTGGCTTATTTCCTTATCCTTTAACAGACTGAAAAATCAAGACACACAAGAATGAAATGTCCTGTTTTGGTTAAACTAATAACTGCAGCACTATTGTAAAAATAGGAAGAAGCAGCTGTATAAAATGACTCCATCAAAGCAGAATTGCGTTACTCCCTTAAGACATCAGATATCAGATATCGTAGATATGTTTATAATTGATGGTTTTAAAGTGCAATTGAGGTGCCCTACTTAGCTTGGGGTATGCACAACTCAATTGCACATAAAATTGGCAACTCATGGCCTTAAAAAAAGAGAGGAAAAAAAGAAGGAGAAGAAAAAAAGAGAAGCCAAGTGGGGAAGCACACAGGACTCAATTGCCCTTGAAATTTGCAGGCAACATTTGCCACAGGCAATTAGTCTGCACACAGAAGAAAAAGAGGTCCCTGTAATCTTATGTGACTTTCTCAGTGGCATCCAGCAGGTGACTGGCAAAGCCAGGTGCAGAACCAGGGTGTGTGGTTCCCAGCCCTTTCTGACCAACAGACAACTGTCCCTCGCCTGATAGGCAGTGCAACCATGGACACACCACCTCCGCTCTGATTACAGCTGTAAAGAGGGCCATAAAACTGCCATTGAAATCCAAATGTCATATCAGTGGAAACATCTAAAGCCCATAACGGCACTAGTGATAACCTCTTAATGTTCAGATAGATCCCTAAGGGAAGGAGAGGCACAAGCTTCTCCTTCAAGATGGCCCCTGTGGGCTTGGTACAAATGCCAGAATACTCAAGTGTCCATAAGCACCCACCTCTCACATTACTCTTTCATAAATTTTATTATTACTTTAAAAGCAGAATTTGGGGAAGAAAGAATAACAACTTTAATGCAATTTACATATCAATAGAAGCATATGCGCAGGTATTGGAAACGAACTTCTAGTTAAAATATGAGCTTGAGAACAAAGACCATCTGATTAGGAGTCTGTGTGAGGTTACAGCACACTCATTTATTTTAACTCTGGTTCAAAGTGTTCTCAAGAGGCTGTGACCACTTCCCAGAGAACTTTTCAAAACATTATTTGCAGCACTTCTACTTCTTTCCTCATTTAAATGATTTTAGTTTGCATTTTACACAGACAGAAGGTATGTATTTATTTTGAGTGAGACATAACAAATGTAAATAACTTTCATTTTAGAGGTAAGCTGCTTCCATCTTAATTTGGGCTGTCAATTGGTGGTAAATGGAAGCAACATTTTTAAACAAATGTAACAAGTAACTGCATATATCCCTTATATCAGTCATGTCCTGCTTACTGAATGGTCTATTTTGGAAAAAACAAAAACAAAAACAAAAGGGACTGTCTATTTATTTTACCTTCTAGGAAGTCAATGTATTCGTATTCTGCCTATCCATTACACTGAACCTTTTGGATTTTTGCTAGATAATTAATTTATAGTGAGAAACATTTTGTTTTTTCACTTTCTGTCTGCACCAGAAGCTAAATATAAGTAGTAGAAGATTGATTTACGATTAGTACAGTGAAGAAGTCCTGTTGCTTACAAGAGCTTCTAGCACTACTTACTAACCTCAGCATTCTTTTGGCTAAAATTTCGTGTAACTGATTTTGATCATGAATCTGATATTAAATTTACCATTTTTAATTTCCCTCTTCACTGTTTTTCTTTCCAGAATTCAGTCATCAGTAAACTTGTATTTCTCATTTCAATGGCTGGATGTTGGAGTTGGCAATATTATGGAAAGAAAAATGTCTTTTAGAGGGCTTTTACTTCTAAAATTGTGTTTGTAATTTTAACACAGCAAGAAAAGTATTCTGCTTCTTTCAACACATAACCAGTATATGGCATAGTCTTAACTGAGTTTCACTGATACTTTAAAAACAACCCTTGCAAAACTTTTGCTCCTTTTCCTATGGTCAATTACTTACTGTCTTTAGTAGTACATGGTATGATTTCATTGAAAATTGAAAACCACATGCATTAGATTTTGAATCATAGGCATATATTGACACAGGCCTATAGGAGGCCTAAAAAAAGTGAAATGACCTGGAGAAAAATGAAAACAAACAAAAAAGCCCAATTAACTCTCCTCCTGGCTACTTTTCCTTGAATGCCATTAACTAACCAGCTGTCTTCTTATTTTAAGGTGACTGGATGAACTATCTAGAATAGACATTAAGAACACAGCTTTGACTCTATATACACCACATTTCTGATTCTGCCACCTGCTAACCATGTGGCCTTGTGAAAGGTTAATCTCTTCAAGCTGTGGTTTCCTCTTATGTTAAATGGAAATACTCATATTACTAATTGCCAGGTCGTGTGGGCACATAACATGCTTACCACTAGAGAGTAAGATCTCATCAAATGTCATATACTAATATAGTGGGTAGTAGTAGGAGCAGTAGTAATAGTAGTAAGAGAAATATTCAGCCTCTCTCTCTCTCTCTCTCTCTCTCTGCCTCTGAAACACTGTAACCAAACTACTCAGAATCTAGCCTAATCCAATTAGGTCCCCACAATCTGAATACAGCACTGATTAGTTACCAGGTGTCCTATGTTTTTGTCTCTTGCCCAGTTCTCCTATCTTCCCTAATATGAACTATTTAATAGACTTTTATGAATTTCTGTTTTGCTTAATTTAATCAGGGTTAATTTTTACCATTTACAAGCAAAGAGGTCCAAGGGGTGCAGGTGTAAAAACACAGATATTGCCTTTATCTCTCTGAAATTACCATATTCTTCATATAAAGTTGATTCAAAATGTATTGTCACTTCAGTAGCAGAAGCTACCCATGCAATCTGAAATAGTTAATATCAGCTTCCAACGCATAGCTTGCATCTTCTAGGAAAAGATAACTCACTCTGTTTGCCAGTGCCTTCTGGTCAATTCAGTCCAGTGACCGGTCAAGTTATTAAACCAAAATCAACTAAATTGGTTGTTCAGCTGCCTTGACCACTCATGTCAGTCTAAAAGTCTGACCCCATGCAATTCTGCAGTCTTAGCTGCAGAGAGCCGCGTCCTAGCACTGAATCTGGATGGATCACTAAAAGAAGAAAAAGATAGAGCTGGTATTTAAAAATGACTTCCTTGTATTTTTATGTTTAACCATAAACATTAACCATAAACTTTAGAGGCTAAGGTATCTAGATTACTATGTCTTTATTATTTAAGGCAAAAAATACAGTCCAATTAATATGGGTAAATGGGGGAAATAAGGCGTTGGATTTGGGGTCTGAAAATCTGGATTGGAATGTTTGTTCTGTCATGTAGTAGGAGAGCCATTTCCATTGAACTTTCCTTCCATTTTTGCCTGGCTCAGTCTTTATTTCCATTGTATCTTAGCTTAAATGTCTTTACCATTCACCTACCTCTGCTCTTCCTTTATGGTATTGTGTCAGTAGTTTTTCACACACTTTTCAAGAGTCATTATATATATGTTTATTTATTGTTTATATTTCCAACTATACTCTAAGCAAAAATAAGTTTTTTTAATCCCCATTTTATTCTCCAATGTATACTTATGGTGCAATATAATCCCTAGCATATAGCCATTGCTTAATCATAATTTGTGGAATGAACACATGACTTATTTGCATGCTCAACTTCTAATGTGAACTTTCTCATTCTCTTTCATACCAGAAATGTTAAACTTTATTTATGAGTCCATGTTTCAACTATTTTTACTATATGCAATAAAAATTTCTATTAAAGATAAGATTTACCAAGTATATGAAAGGTATTAAATTTTCTGCATAGATCCATTTAAATGGACAAAATCATTCTTTAGCATAAGTTTCAATGCCTTACTTTTGTAAAATAAGTGTAAGTGAACTCTTTGAAGGAAATTAATCTTCCAAGCTGGCCAGATTCTTTATCTCATCAATGAACAGAATGGTCCATGTCAAAAATTTGAAATGTAAATAATCTTCAGAAGGTCTTTTATCTTTTTAGCTTGCTCTCTAATTTGTCATTTCTAGAATGGATGTCCTAATACTACTGATGAAAGAGAACTTGCATAGACTGTAAACTCAATGAGCCATTAAATAGGTGACAATAATCTTGATAGAAATTTGGAATATTTAATTAGCACAAAAAATACTCTTAGCCAGTGCACTCAATTACTTCCATGGATAGTCCCCAAAATATCAACCAACTATTTTGCATGTCCATGAAATGCTTTGGAAGTCATTTAAGGCTGAAAAAGGAGATAATATTTCATCTATTAATTGAGGACTTGACATGCTTGTGCATGTCCAGTAATAAAGTTTCAAAGTGAATTCAGTTCAGATCCTTGAGATATTTTTAAAGGTGACATTTCTATCCTTAAGGCTACCATCAATGAAAGTAACTGAAAGACTAGGAAAACCTCTGGGTTAGACAAAGGAAATATATGATCTAGTATACCCAGTGATATCATTACTGTTTCTTTTGCACATTACCTAATTGTCCAACGACTAATAAAATAAGGCAAAGAAACAAGAAAATAATAATCTTTCAAGTCATAATCATAATGGGAAAACTAACTCTTCAAAGTTGGTCTATCGGCAGAAGCACAAATAGCTTAGAGGAAGAATGCAATGGAGAGGAATTAATAAGAGAGAAGAAGCAAGGAAAAGCGGGTTTAAATGCTTTAAATACAGAGAGCAATAAATAAGGAAATACATACAGAAAACACAAGGAAGACTGGCTTCATAAGACCAACTCAGTACCTTTGTCAGTTTATTATCAACAAATTTCTTTCTAGATATTTTATCATTTTTACTTCATATATCATTCTTCTCATTTATTCTGTCTATTGAATTATTTATTACAACTATTATTTTTTATTATTAAAGTTTCTGCTTGATTATTTGAATATTTTAGTCCCATATTGCTAATATTTTCTTGTATGTTTATTGTGTTAATCTACTTTAAAATTTTTTTCCCTATTTATCTACTTCTAATGAAATACATCATTCAGTTGATATTCATTTGAAAAAGACTGGATCCTCAAATGTCTTGTTATTTTAACATTTGAGCCTATTTTCCCCTAGAAGTATCAAATACTCTGTCAGGTAAGACATAATGTGTAAAGTCAGGCCCAATTGTGAGTCAGCCCCAGTAAAGTCACTGGAAGAATGGGGAGAAGAAAAGTAGCAGAGAGTGATGGAATAAAGACTGGCTCCAGGAGCCACTCAATCATATCACTTCCCATAACCAACTGCTCAGGCAAGACTTTATCCTTCTGGGGAACAGTAAATGAAATTGTAGATTATAGTCTCAGATTATGTTTCTTTAGCCTGGGGATATTTGATGGAGGGTATAAACAACCTACTACTTGGAGTTAGTTACTCCCTCTGTCCCATTTTTCCCAGCTATGTTCAAGGCTGACCTAATCTAACTCTTGAGGACATTTGGACCAGAGCTACCACAAATGTGGCAGTAGACATATTTCGTTCCAAGGCAATGACAGAAGAACAATATCAGAATTCCAGAACTACCATTCCTATTTCAATATGTCATAGCTATGCCAGGATGCTTCCTAACTGGGGATGGCAAAGCAATCACCTCATACACACCATTTCAAAACAGTACTCTGCTATCTGAGAATATAATTTCACTACTTCTCTCTAGTTATTTTTCCTCTAAAATTTATATTGGATTGGTCTTGGAAGAGGGAGCCAGATGTCATATCTATTTTTTATTTAGAAGTAGAATCTTCATATATCTTTTTAAAGACATCTTTGAGTTATGAAAAGAATAACAATTAGCAATTAGTGAGAACAAAAATGCAATTTTTGCTTTTTTATATTTGTGAAAACACCTTCACATTGTATTGTTTGCACAAAATTTGCTAAGAGAGTAGATCTTAAATGTTATTACCACACACACAAAAATGGAAACTGGCTTGGTGTTGCAGCTCACGCCTGTAATCTCAGCACTTTGGGAGGCTGAGGAGGGCGGATCACAAGGTCAGGAGTTCAAGACCAGCCTGGCCCATATGATGAAACCCCATCTCCACTTAAAACACAAAAATTAGCCGGCATGGGGGTGGTCACCTGTAGTCCCAGCTACTTGGGAGGCTGAGGCAGGAGAATCGCTTGAACCTGGGAGGCAGAGGTTGCAGTTAGCTGAGATCACACCACTGCACTCCACCTTGGGTGACAGAGCAAGACTCCATCTTAAAAAAAAAAAAAAAAGGAAACTATGTGAGGTGATGGGTATGTTAATTAGCTTGATTGTGGTGATCATTTCATGCTGTACACTCGTAACGAAACATCACATTGTACAGCACAAATATTTACAATTTTAATTTTTCAATCCTATCTTAATAAAGCTGGAAAATAGTAAACCAAACAACTGATAAACAAAAAAAAACACCTTCACACTTATTAACTAGTTTGGTCATCATAACAATCCTATTAAATAGACAAAATGTGTTAATATTTGAATCTCAGTTCCATAAGAAAACTATGCTTTTTTTAGATTCAAAGAAGCTAGATATTTGCCAAGACCCCATATTTGGTTATTCATGTCTAATGACTCCTTACTCCTTCCTCAGAAAATTTTTTCTCAGTGACTGAACCTCAGCTCTTAATCACCCTCCCAATTTTTCATTAAATTCCTGGCATCCTCCCTATGATCTCATATTGTGCATGATTTATTTTTCCTACCTGATATTGGGACCTTATGATTTGAAGTAATAAAAAAAGTAGGTACTTTATGGTAAGAATCTGGGAAATGTGTACCCATACAAGATACCATCAATAGTCATAGCTGTTAATTCCTTTTATAAATAAATATTAATATGTAATATATAAAAATATTTTATAAATATTGATATATATTATTTATATTACATGTATATAAATATTGATATATATTATTTATATTACATGTATATAAATATTAATATGCAATCCTTTATTTTAGGTCATTTTCTTGAATTCTAGTTTTTTGAATTTTTTTGCATTTTTGGTTTTTTTTTTATTTCAAGACTCCTATTATATGTATGTTAGATTTTCTTAGCCTACTTTCTTTTTATTTCAAATCCTTTTTATTTCTCTCTTTACATCTTTTTGATGTTAAATTTTTTCTTTTTCATCCTTCTTCATCTTATACTTCTTTTAAGTTCTTATTTGGTATGTTTAATTGTTCTTGTGTTTTCAAAATTACTAATTCTTTGACATTTGTTTTTCCTTTGCAATTTTTTATTTCTGTCACCTCTTTTTAAATCTTTTTATCAGATCACCTCATCTCTGAATTTATCTAATTTTAAATTTTATTGTCATATCATAGCATCTACCATTTTCCTAATTTGTTTACTTCTTTTAGCTCATTTTAAAACATCAGCGTTTATCTGCTTTCTGAACATATCTTTCTAGAATGTTTTTCGTGGTCTCTTGGGACAATCTTTTCTTTAATTTATAAGCAACATCTATGAATTTGAAAGCCATCATTTTCTATTGCTCAAGTTTTAGACACCTAATTTATCTGTAATTTTTGGATACTAGAAGAAGCTTAATACATATTGCCAGATTATGTAGTAATCCAGAAAGAATATATTTTTGTTAAAATACAATATTTACACACACCTCTAGAGAACAACTTAAGGACAAAAAGGACTGCATTACAAAAAGATGTTAACTGTTCATACTAATCATATTTTTGGTGGTCATGTTAATATTGCTCTTTTGAGACAGATCTAGGGGGTAATGTGGAATAAAGTGAACAAGTAAGTGATATTCTAATCCTGTCATCCTTACTGATCTTGAAAATCAGAAGTCTTGGTGTGAAACAGAGTACTAATAATCTCATAGACCTGAATTTGAATAGGAAGTATTAATACAAACTCCTAATGTATTTATCCTATAAACAAAATATTTTCTTAGTTTTTTCACTAAAAAGACACAAGGATCAACCCAGTAACAACGAGCACTCCTAGCTCCCAGATTGCAGTCTCTAAGTACAATTCCATACTAGAAGGAACCAGCTCATCTTGGAGAAATGGCTGATTACACAACTGGAGTAGGAAATATACAAGATGATGCTAGATCATATCGTTATACCAGATATCAAACAGACTATGAAAGACTGCCAAAGTTATGTCCAAATGACTCAGCAGCCAATGTGAAAAGATTTATTTTTCAATGTGAGAAATGGCTGATTACACATGACTGGCATAAGAAATATACAAAATGTGTTAGAACATATTGTTATACCAGATATCAAGGAGATTATAAAAGACTGCCAGGGTCATGTCCAAATGACTCAGTAGCCAATGTGAAAAGATTTATTTTTCAAAAGGTAGAGACATGACTAGAGGACTCATCCAATGGTATTATAGGTTATATTGAAAAGGAATGAGGTTGTGCTATGTGTACTGCCCTTAGAAGAGCTCTAGGATACCCTGCTAAATCTTTAAAAAGGGCTGGGCATGGTGGTTCATGCTTGTAATCCCAGTGCTTTGGGAATCTGAGGAAGGAAGATCCCTTGAGGCCAGTAGGTCAAGACCAGCCTGGGCAACATAGTGAGACCTTATCTCTACAAAAAAAAAGTTTAAAAAATTAGCCAAGTATGGTGACAAACACCTATAGCTCTAACTACTTGAGAGGCTGAGGCAGGAGGATTCCTTGAGCCCAGGAGTTTGATGCTGCAGTGAGCTATAATCACGCCTCTGTACTACAGTCTGGGAAACAAAGTGAGATCCCCGTCTCAAAACAACAACAACAACAAAAAGAAAACACAAGAAAACTAAATTAAAGTAGAGTCATTAAGCAATATATAACATAAAACAAGATGTAATATTATACTTTTTATACTGGTAAATATTCTGTGATAAATCAATTTGGTTTTAAGATTTTGTAAATTTTCTTGGCTAGTATATATTCTTTTAATTTGAGATATTACAGTAACTATTATCAGTAGTTTTAGCACTAGATTTTGAGCCTCAGTGGACAGAGATTACGCACATTTGGTGAGCTATTTGGCATTTATAACAGTTTTATACAAATAAATACATAAATGATTTTAGTAGATGCATTGACAAAAATACATGTGTTAATCATATTTATTAAGAGGGAGGTTATTAAAACTCTTAATTCATGTAGTTTTCTCCTTGTTTGTATCAGAATCACATATTTGTTTTATAATCAGATAAATAAAACAAGGTAAAGAAGAAATAAAATGGAAAAATATAAGAAAAAGCTTAAGAATATGCCTCGTGCTGGGCACGGTGGCTCACTCCTGTAATCCCAGCACTTTGGGAGGCCGAGGCGGGCGGATCACGAGGTCAGGAGATCGGGGCCATCCTGGCTAACACGGTGAAACCCCATCTCTACTAAAAATACAAAAAATTAGCCGGGCGTGGTGGCAGGCGCCTGTAGTCCCAGCTACTAGGGAGGCTGAGGCAGGAGAATAGCGTGAACCTGGGAGGCAGAGCTTGCAGTGAGCCGAGATCGTGCCACTGCATTCCAGCCTGGGCGACAGAGCGAGACTCTGTCTCAAAAAAAAAAGAATATGCCGGCCGGGCGCAGTGGCTCACGCCTGTAATCCCAGCACTTTGGGAGGCTGAGGAGGGTGGATCACGAGGTCAGGAGATCGAGACCACGGTGAAACCCCGTCTCTACTAAAAAAAATACAAAAAATTAGCCGGGCGTGGTGGCGGGCGCCTGTAGTCCCAGCTACTCGGAGAGGCTGAGGCAGGAGAATGGCGTGAACCCGGGAGGCAGAGCTTGCAGTGAGCCGAGATCGCACCACTGCACTCCAGCCTGGGCGACAGAGCAAGACTCCATCTCAAAAAAAAAAAAAAAAAAAAAAAAAAAAAAGAATATGCCTCGCACACATCACCATATGGAACCAAAATATTTTCACCATGCCAATGTTCACTGAACCAATAATTCTCTCTTGACCAATACAATATGTGAGTGGAATGGATAACTTCCTATGAAGTTACTTCTGGTTCATTGGCAAAGAGCAGCCTATTGCACAACTGAGTGTCTGCTTACTTCCCTCCCATATTTTTATTTACAGAACAAGTACAAAATCATTTGTTGCCGATTAGAAAGAAAAAGGAAATTCCAGAGAGTTTCTCAGAATGACTTTTATTTTGATGGATATTTTTTAATGAACTAAATTTATGTGAAAGGTTGTTCTGTTAAAAGTTCACAAAAATATCACGCATGATTGAACTCAAGACTGTGCCTTGATCCAAAGACAACACACAACAGCAGTCAAACATACATTTTATGGGCTTTTGTCTGTTTTGCAATAACACCGGAAAACATTCTTTAATTAAAATTTAAAACCGTAACTGATTAATTTTCTGAGTAAACAATCCCTGTAAACATGGAATGTCAGCATTTTAAGGCTGCGCGAGTATAAATTTTACTTCCATTGCATGGACATCTGGGAAGAACTTTGGCACAAGCGAAAAAGGAGACAATGTGACCTGGAGGAGAGGGGCTGTTTGGAGACCTTGCACATTCTGTAATGTCACTCCTCTCCATGAGGCTGAGGCCCAGTCAGTGGTAGGAAAGCTGCCCTGTCCTGTGTGACTGTTGGCATGGGCAGCTGTCACTCCATCTACAGCTCTTTGCTAGCTGTAAATTGCGGGGGGTGGGTGGTGTCCAAAAAGTCCATCCGGTAGCTGAACCTGCTGCGGCCTCACTGGGACAATGAGGAAGAAATTCTTAGGAATTTGGTTGTTGACGTGGCTGTGCAGAATTTAGACTGAGCACTCCCATTTGATTTCTGCTGTTAAACATCATCCCCAATTGTTACAGGAGCCAGAAAGTAATCTCATTTCTCTTAAGCAATTTTATATATTTTCTTAACAAGGGGAGGTTTAAAACTGTTACTTAAAGTACTCTTGAATGGCTTTTTGATGAAACATGGAAATATATTGCCAGGAAAATGGGGGAGTATGTTCAAAGTAAGAAAAAATCTAAGACTCCCTGCTTAGGCATTTGTGTAAAACCTGAAATTTAAAAAAAAAAAAAAAGCTCATAATCAAGTAATTTTTATTAGACATTTATAGTCTTGCCAATGATAAATTTCATGACCTTTGTTCTTCTAAAGTCTAGAAAAAGAACCAGAACTGAAGTGCTCTGAGCTCCTCCAGGTGATGTTCACAGCTTGCATTCATGTTTCCAGGCTGGTTCAGCTCTTTTGAACTCACTTCAACCCTTAGCTTACTTACCCAGACCAATCCTGCATGACAGATACCCTCCCTGGGGTGGGGAATGAAACCATTCAAATAAATACTTTCGTACTTCTGAACCCTGCTTTATTCCTAGTAAACTTATTTTTCTCATCAGTGTGTATGGAAGCTTTTTAAAAGAAGTTCCCATGCTAATTAATTATATTATTATTACTAGAGGAAGAAGAAGAGTGAAGAAACTTTCCCCAGCATGCGAAACTTCAGTGTTTTGCCCTGCCTCCCAAGGAGGTCATGCATTGGCCATCATTTAAAACTTGGCTGCGTCTGTGAAGGGATTTATTAGTTAATTCTTCCCTCCTGTTGGTTAGCAGTGTTTATTAAGTGCCTGATTCCTATAGTAAGTGGCATAGAAGAAAAACATTCTGCATTTCTTTCATAGAGGAAGTGGAGAGCAAATGAAGGTGCATCTGTAAGCTCTGCATTGACAGGCAGACCTCAGGGTACTGCAGGTTTGCTTCCAGACCACTGCAATAAAGCAAATATAGCAATAAAGAGTCACACAAATTTTTTGGTTTCCCAGTACATATGAAAACTATGTTTATTTTATACTGTAGTCGATTAAGTGTACAACAGCGTCATATCTAGAAAAGGACACAACTTGATTAAAAACTAGTTTATTGTTAAAAACGCTGACACTAAGGCACAGAACGAGCACATGGTTTTGGAAAAATGGCGCTAATGGACTTGCTCAATGCAAGGCTGCCACAAACCTTCAGTTTCTAAAAAACATGCTATATCTGCAAAGCACAATAAGGTGAGGTGCAATAAAATGAGGTGTGCATGTAAACACTAAGGAATTCACATTTAATGAGCACCAACTACAAGTCCATCTAGATATGTAATCTGATATTATATATGTAATTTCAGTTTTTCCATGCCTTTGGGAGATGGGGGAATAGACATTTTTATGAAACTAGAAAACTTGGCAAAGGAGGCAAACACAAAATGCTACTGAGTCAGGATTTCAGGATTTAACCTGTAGTGCAGTTAACTTCAAGCCCGAGTACTTCCTGTCATAGCATCGTGTCTCATAGTCGACAGAATCAGTCAGGCAAAGGGATAATGTGGGTCTTAATCCATACTTTAGAGGAGAGTCAGATGTGAACCTTAAGTAAAGAGAGAGAGAAAGCAGCAACTTGGGAAGCTAAACTGGGAGGCATGGTTAGGGGTAATTTTGTTGGGATAAAGGCAACGGGAGTAAACTGAAGCTGGGACACAAGATGGCTAGGCTTTTCCATTGGGCAATGAAACACCTGGGCATGTTATAATTCCTAAGTCACATACCCAGGTATTTTTTGGTTTCTCCTTTCAAAGACTCCCTAAGACTTGGGTCTTTGTGCCTAAAGGCGACTCTTTTTTAACTCATGGTAGGCTGTTTAGACGAATCATACCTACATGGGTCTTACTCAGACAACCATACAACCACAGTCCAGATCCAGAGGTTTTTTTAATTATTATTTTATTTTTGAGTTGGAGTTTCACTCTTGTTGGAGTGCAGTGGTGTGATCTCAGCTCACTGCAACCTCCGCCTCCTGGGTTCAAGCGATTGTCTTGCCCCAGTCTCCTGAGTAGCTGGGATTACAGGCATCTGCCACCATGCCCGGCTAATTTTTGTATTTTTAGTAGACATGGGGTTTCTCCATGTTGGTCAGGCTGGTCTCAAACTCCCGACCTCAGGTGATCTGCCCGACTTGGCCTCCCAAAGGGCTGGGATTACAGGTGTGAGCCACTGTGGCCGGCCCAGAGGTCTGTCTTAATGGAACAGGTGGATTGGTTTTAGGACAGTAGCTGGGAACATGAGAGGAGATCTTCTGACATCCAAGTTATCCAAAACTTCCCTTGGCATAAAATAAAACAAATATATAAATGCCTAAGATGCCTACTTGCTCTTAACTATTAAACCAGAAAGCATATCTGTGGCATCAAATAGGTACACTATCCCACGTGATCAATGTTTCTTGATCATCTGCCTTAGTAACCACTATGAAACAACATTCACCCTTTGCCTTATTCCTATTTAGAATAGTACTGTGTACCTAATTAGAATAGAGCTACTCTAGAACTCAACATGTTACTCACAATGTCGGAAGCCTGGCTTAGACAAAGTACTTGGGAATCTTGCTGGAAGGCACGGTGAACAGTTATCGCCAATAAGGCATCCAAACCTAGTTTCTATACAGGCATTTATTCTCTAAACCATTTTGAAAACTATCAGACCAAGAGACACTGAAGATCATTCTCATCATGCTCATTCTTCAGATAAGAAAATGGACTGCATAAAGATAGTATCTTAATCGCAAACAGTCAGACCCACGGTTTTCATGAATACATTCGGAATTGCCAGACTATGCATACGGAATCTTGACTGGGAAATGGGGTCATCATCTATCAAACTAGAGAACCTCACGCAGTAAGCACTTTTTTTCATGAAAGGGATATAATACAGAGTTAGATGAGGATTTTTATCCTGGCTTCATTTTCCACGCATGTAACCTTGGATAAATTACATAACTTCTCTAAATCACAGCTTCCTCATCTGTAAAACTAGAAAACAAGAGTACCTGATTCATAAAGTTGTTGTGAGGATTACAACAACTTGTTAAGGAGGAGAAGACAAACAGAAGAAAGTGAAATAATGCACATAAAGTGTTTTAACACGGTGACTGACATATTCATGGTTCAATACATATTAATCCGGGCTAGTGTCAGCTTTGGGCTTCCCCATTTCCCACTTCCTCAGTTTGTCTTTTTAAACTTCTACCTCCACAGTGTGCACAGGGCCTCGCACACAACTGATAATCCCCTCCCTCTATAAATGCTAGTGGAATTCATTAATATGTTCTCTATTAAACTCTTAAGCTATGGGATAGACACCCAGAAATAACAGCTGGTATTTAACTCTCTTCTCACTTCGTCCCAACAAATCCTTCCCTACCCTCTTTCGCTCTGAGTCACAGGCACACACATGGCATCATATTTCTTTATGTTGAGCTGGAAGGGGTGTTCATGTCGATAAGAAAACCTCCTCCCACCCCACTTTGTCTGCCCTGCACTTAGGAACCAAGGTCGAGTTCAAACAGGGGTCAGGGAGATAAAAGCCTGAGGCTTAACCACCAATTCACTCGTCTGGTGGCTAAAACTTCCGTCATTTATTTATTGCCATTAAAACGGATGAGTCGGGTCCTGTGTCGTGATGGCAGCAGGCAGAAGCCCCTGCCGTTTATTATCTGCCCCTCAGTTGGGAAACAGAGCAGGCAAATGCCTCTTCCCCGGGACATGCGGCCCTGCCTGTGTACTGCGGTCTGAATGGAAATAGAGAGAAGTTTCCTTGCACTTTATGGGCTCTTTTGTTTGTCATCAAGAGGCCAAAAGTACGGACGTTTTGAAATAATTGTCAAAGACAGAGCACATGCAGGCTGAGGGGGGAGAAGCGGAGGGAGGAAAAAGGACAAACACCCAAGGGCTGTAGCCTCCAGACTGAAAGAGATTTACTGCAGCCGCTACAGAGACTATTTGTTAAGGAGGAGAAGATAAACAGGAGGCATCTTTAGAGCCAGTGGTCACGCGGAAGGTGCTAGAAGCATTCCTAGGCAAGAGTAGAGCCCAGCAGAAGCGCCAGCTGGTTGCGGTTGAGTCAGGTCTGTCCGTGCACAAAATCTTTATCCCCTGTTCAGTTCTGTGCATGGGCTCTTTTTAAATGTTAGTGCGAGGGAATCCAGCCAGGCACACAAAAAGGACAATTGCACAACAGATTTGAGCTAACAAGCTCGTACTCATGCATCCAAAGAAAACCCGGAAGGCACCAGCCAGCGGAGCCTGGACGAGAAAAAAGGTCTTCAGAATCCCTGCACTGGCTGACGAGCTTGCACGAGTCTGAGTGGTGCCATTTCCCTCCTGCTGTAGATCCCCCAAGCTGTCTGCCCCCCTCCTCCGCTTTGGCAAAGCGAACAAGATCATAAACGTCAGATGTGGGCTTGTCGCTGTAATGATCTCGTGGCTATGAATAAAAATGTCCGGGTAACAGATTTGTGAATCGAATCTCCTTTCTGTGCGGTGGACCTGCGTGGGCCAGGGCTGCTGCTCACGCTGACTGGGTGTGTGCGCTGCTCATATTGAACTTCTAGTCATCGAGAGTCCACAGGGTTAAGCCTAGAAGGCTAGAATGATATTTCCATCGCCTTTGATGACACACTAAAATAAAGAACGTCTCATTCTGCAGCAGAACATTGAGTCTGTGAAGCCAATGTACATGTGGTTACTATTTGCAGAATTTGGCATTTTCTGTGAATAGTATAAAGCAGGCATTGGATCAGCTGTCATGTTTTGACAGGGTGTCCTTTTTTCCAGAATGCCACTCTCCCTACTCCCCACCCTCCACTCCTTCTTATTTGAGCAGCAACCCTACCGCTTTTTTTTTTTTTTAAGTGGACTAAGAAAATTGATGAATAATGAATTAAAAGCTGGACTGAGTCAGGAGTTTAAGGCACAAGGAAACAATCACCCTGAAGAGAGTGGGGCCCCCTAAGGGGAGCCCAGGTCCCTGTTATGACTCTTGGTCAGATTGTCTCCAGACAGCGAGGGCCTCCCCCAGCCCCAGAAATGGGAACAAGGTCAGTCACCAGATTAGTTAACAATGTGAAGCAGGAGTTTAAAGCTGTTTTGTTTACAAAGAGCTAATCAGCTTGACAGCGAAGTACCCCAGCCCCTCCCTCTGCTCAGTATATTAATATCTGATTGCTGTTTGGGCCTTTGTTTTCCCATTCTCTCAACTCTGGACCTTTCTTACATCCACATCCTAGACAGCAATGAAGTTGACAATGAGAAATAAGTTTATCTCCTCACGGTGACACACATCCATCAGTTTCAGGCACAGGGGTAAACCTGGGTGTGAGGTTTCAAGTTCTCAGTTTGCTGTGTTTGACCTATAAGTCATTATTAAACACACACACACACACACACACACACAGAGAGAGAGAGAGAGAAAGCCCTCTTTGAAACTCCTGAGAATGTGGAGCTTTAGATTTTCACCTTGAGTCCTACACTTACTAATTAAACGTTTATTTCAAAAGCTGGATTTGACTCTAAGGACAACTTTCTTATTTATTTATTTATTTTTTTGTTCAACGTATGTCACTTTCCCTCTATTTTCAAGGGAACAAAAGCCAGAGTGGCTCTACATTGAATACCTTTTTTAATCAATCCTTCAGGTTTATATCAAAATGGTCTCATTGTGTATCTGTTTTTCTGTATTAGCAGAAGCAACTGATCTGGCAGTGGAAAAAATAGCTCTCGCATGTATTTCAAAGGAGCAATGGTTTTCTGATTAAGCAGCATTATCTTGCATGTTTTAATGAATGACACAATTACAGTAAAGACTGAAACCAATTGTCAAGATGTCGACATTGGCTTGGAATGACTGCAGTATAAATCTACTCATGGAATTTTGCAGAGCAGTAATAAGACTATCAAACAGGTCATGCACTGTATTATCATTTCATTGTTATTTATGTTTGCCTGGACTTGATTCAGAGTCTCAGAAACCTCTTAGTCTCATGACATTTTTACCTATTAAATCATCATGTCCTACCAGAAGCCTGTAGATGAGCCATTTCTTAAAGAAAATAAAGTTCTAAACTTAAATTTGTGTTATTGTTTATCTTCGATTTGTGTACAGGTCACCACACCTCATGGCCATAAAGACACTCATTAATCAGATGAAAATGAATGCATTTAGCCATTCATTTATTTTTCATAAAACCTATTTTATGAAATAAATCACATCTACTATGTGATAAACACTGTGATGACAATTTCTGGAGTTATGAAGAAGATAAAAAAGTGTGTTTTCGAATTGCTCTTGATATGGCAGATAAAATGATGAACATGTAATAAATGATGAAATATATTTTATGTATGTAATACTATGTATTAGATACGTATATATTTGTTTTTCTCTGTTCAGGGAAGACTATGGCATGAAGCTATTATCATTATTAATCATCTATTGAAAGAACATTACTATGCATGTCTTCAAGATTGTACAGTTTAGTTTTTATATAATTGGTAAAGATAATTTGCTTTATACAGGAGAGTTTCAAAACACATTTACATATATTAACTAATTTATCTGTGCTCATAATACTTTTTACCTCACTTTTCACATAATAATGCACAACAGAAATTCTTTATCTAGGGGCTTAGCAAATGCAAGAGTTTAACGTGAGCAGTTCACTCATTCAACAACAAATGCATTTTGTTGTTAACAAATATTAATAAATACATACATTAAGCCCCTATCTTGGGTCATGTAAGTAGTAATGAACAAAACAGTTCTTTTCCTTACCTTATATGGTGCATGCAGACTAATGAGAGAAGAGAGACATTGTACAACGGAACACATAATTAAATATTGGACGAATTGTTACTAGGAAACAGAATAGTGTTCTATGGAAGAGATCAATGAAAGCATATGATTTAGAATCAAGAACAAAGAACACCGCCTGAGGAACTGGTACATGATCGGAGAACTGAAGATCAAATTAGCCAAAGAGTATTAGAAAGAGTGTCCCCAACGCAGAAAAAATATATGCAAAAGTGCCAAAGTATAAAATGACAAATGTATTTAAGAAATTGAAGAATGAGAAAGTGCTGAGAACGTAATATACAAGAGGAAAATAGTGCACAATGAGCCTGGGGAACTAGGCAAGAAGCGTATCAGAGAGGGCCGATAGGCTAGACTATGCTGAAATAGCAAATAACTCCTCAAATATCAGTGGCATAGCAAAAAAAAAAAAAAGTTTATACTAGCTTACACATATCATAGTCTGATATAGTGGTGGTGATAGTAGATAGAAAACTTCAGCTCTGCCAGACATTGTGGCTCACGCCTGTAATCCCAGCACTTTGGGAGGCTGAGGCAGGTGGATCACTTGAGGCCAGGTATTGGAGACCACCCTGGCCAACATGGCAAAACCCCCTCTCTATTAAAAATACAAAAAATTAGCCAGGTGTGGTACCACACACTTGTAATCCCAGTTATTCGGGAGGCTGAGGCACAGGAATTGCTTAAATCCTGGAAACGGAGGCTGCAGTAAGCTGACATAGTGCCACAGCATTCCAGCCTGGGCAACAGAGTGAGACCCTGTCTAGGGGGAAAAGAAAAGAAAACTTCACCCCAAGCCATATAGTCACAGGGGCTGGGGTGGGGAGAGCTACACAGAGAAGGTATGCATGCTTTAATTGCCTTGATTTACAAGAGACACTTATCACTTAAACACAATTCAATTGATGGGAACTAGTTCACAAGGGCCCACCAGGATGCAAATGGGCTTGGAGTTGCAATTTAGTTGCATGCCCAGTACAAATAAATGATTTGGCAAGGTGCTATCCAGTGTCTAGTCAGATCATAGAGGAAGAAACTTTGTACTTGATCCTAAAGGTTACAATAGGGTTGTAACATTGCTATGGTCTGAATGTTTGTGTCCCACCAAAATTTGGGAGGTTATTAGGTCACGAGGGTGGGGCCCTTATGAATGAAATTAGAGCCTTTATAAAAGAAGCCTGAAATGTGATTATGCCTGGGTGACAACAGGAGTGAGAACCTGTCTCAAAGAACCCCAAACAAACAAACAAAACCAGACAAAACAAGCAAAAGAGGCCTGAGGGAGCTCAGTTGGCCCACAGAGAGGAAGACACAGGGAGAGTGCATCCTTTCTGAGTCGGGAAGCAGGATCTTACTGGACACCAAATCTACTGGTACCTTGATTTTGGACTTCCCATCCATCAGAACTGTGAGAAATAAATTTCTCTTGTTTGTAAGCTACCCAGTCTGATGTATTTTGTTATGGTAGCCTGAATGGACACAGACAAACAAAATCAATTTTTGTGTGATCACTCTACTATCAGTGTGAAGAACAGAGGAGAGAGGCTCCCTCCGGCCTCTGAGTAAGCCTATGAGATAGATACATTTTTCTCTTCTGTTAGGCAAATGACTGATCCTTATGTTTCCATCCTCCTTTTCTGAAAAACTAAAACTTATAGCTAACTTTTCTTGAGAATCACACAGAGGAAAAACAAATTATGGTTGAAGTTGAGTTCACAATTTAAAAAAAACTAACAGAGGGCTGGGTGCGGTGGCTCAAACCTGTAATCCCAGCACTTGGGAGGCCGAGGTGGGTGGATCACAAAGTCAGGAGATTGAGACCATCCTGGCTAACACTGTGAAACCCCATCTCTACTACAAATACAAAAAGTTAGCCAGGTGTGGTGGCATGTGCCTGCAGTCCCAGCTACTCTGGAGGCTAAGGCAGAAGAATCACTTGAACCTGGGAGGAGGAGGTTACACTGAGCCAAGATCGCACCACTACACTAGAGCCTGGGTGACAGAGCGAGATTCCATCTCAATAAATAAATAAATAAATAAATAAATAAATAAATAAATAAACAAACAAACAGAATAGATAAATAAAAACTCTTCCAAGGTAAAGAACCAAAAAATACAACAAACAACCTTTAGAGCTCCAAGAAGTAAAATTAGAGTACTTAAAGTTATAAAAGAGCCTTAAAAAGGTGTAAAACAATAAATGAAGAATAAAATACCACACTAAAAATAGCAACACTAAGTGATAAAATGCGGGGAAAAATAATGAAGTAGAATTATAATTGTAGCATATAGTTCTTAAAATAAAATGACAGTAGTTAATAGAGTTAATAGATGAAATGGCAAATTAGACATATGTAATAAATGCATTAGTGACTTGACTGAAAGATCCATATCAAGGATCCAGTGTAAATGCCGAGATGGAGAATGTAAGGGTGAGATCAAGTAATATGGGGAAGAGAATGGGAGGGCCGAAAGAGGGAATGGGGAAAGGGTATTTTGAAAAGGCAATGCAGCACTTTGGGAGGCCAAGGCAGGTGGATCACCTGAGGTCAGGAGTTCAAGACCAGCCTGGCCAACACGACCAGTATCTACTGAAAATACAAAAAAAAAAAAAAAAAAAAAATTAACCGGGGGGGTGGGTGGGGGGCGGGGTGGGGGGGTGGTGGCAGGTGCCTGTAATCCCAGCTACTCGGGAGGCTGAGGTGGGAGAATTGCTTGAACCTGGGAGGTGGAGGTTGCAGTGAGCCTAGATCACACCAGTATACTCCAGCTTGGACAACAGAGTGAGACTCTATCTCAAAGACAAAAACAAAAAAAAAAAGTAAAGATAATGCCTTGCCGTTTTACAAAGGAGTTGCTCGTCATATGTGAGAGGCATGCGACTGAAACATAAAACAATTAGAAACAGTGCCGCACTGGACTGGAGTAAAACATCAGGACATTGAAGAAAGGAAAATTTTTAAAATGACCATTGAGAATAGACATATCACCTCCAAATGCATATGTACTCATTAAATCAACCTTACATTTTTCAAAAAAATTTTTTCAAAAAAAGAAAAATTTTCAAAACCGAATTTTTTTTTAAATAGAGAGGACATGGCATTCTCTTATTCCTCTTTCTATTTGTATAGCTCCAAATAGTTATAGAACCTATATCTCTCATGGTATGTACAGCTGGCAAATGGAAAACAATAAAAATGTCTAAAAGACATGCTATTTAATTGTGTAGAGAGATGAATAAACATTTAAAGAAACCGTAAAATGTGTTATTTTTATTATTATATGCATTATCATCTAAATAATCACCTTTCTATAATTCCCATGTTATAATTTCAGTTTTTACACAGTGAGGTTTCTAACACTCCACACACTTATAGTTTGTATAAAGATGTGTGTGCATGTGTATGTATATACGTGTATTTGAATATTTAGAAGTGAAGGCTCTGTGTTTAATAAAACCATGATAGAAAAGCATTCTCTGTGATATTAATTAAATTTTAATTCAGGGTGTCACCTCCTTCAGCTTTTTTTTTTTTTTTTTTGAGACGGAGTCTCGCTCTGTCGCCCAGGCTGGAGTGCAGTGGCACAATCTCGGCTCACTGCAAGCTCCGCCTCCCGGGTTCACGCCATTCTGCTGCCTCAGCCTCTCCCAGTAGCTGGGACTACAGGCGCCCGCCACCACGCCCGGCTAATTTTTTGTATTTTTAGTAGAGACGGGGTTTCACCGTGGTCTCGATCTCTTGACCTCGTGATCCGCCCGCCTCGGCCTCCCAACGTGCTGGGATTACAAGCTTGAGCTCTTGTTGCATCTGCTTGTAAACACATTTCTATTCTACATCTTAATTGACTACTTTCCCATAGACTAAAACCACACCCAAGATTTTACCATACAATGAAACCTAACAATGAAACCTTGGGTTTAAGCCTCTAGCTGATGTGGTCTTAATAACAAATGCCACCAACCTTGCATGTCTCTCTGGCTCCAGTTATCTCTTTCTCCTTCCCCTCACTGAGAGGCCTTTCAAAAAATGACCAGTCAGCCACCGATGTCCCTACTTTAAATTTTCCTTTTCTCTAAATTTTTACCAAGCATAGGCTTTATCTTTTTGTTTTTTCACTATTGTCCCTCTGAAACTACCTTAGCAAGCTCATCAATTACATTCACATTTCTAAACCCAGTGTTTCCATCTTGTTCTCTTCCTCAGATGTTAGAGAATTTGACATTGTTGACCTCTCCAATCTTCTTGAAGTTCTAATGCTGGGCTTAGAGTCCTCACACTGTCCAGGCTTTTCTCCAATCACCCTGGGCCTTCCTTTTCCGTTATTACTGGTGACTCCTCTTCATCTGATCTTCCTGCTACCGTGCCCCACCTCACCCGTGTTAGATGATGGTTTCTTCTTCTGGAGAGCTTATGTTCAGCATAGTCTGGAAGGAATTAGCCAATGATGGCTGAGAAGCCTTTCGTCCAAGCCTTTGTGAATATCTTCTGGCTCAGCAAGACCCAAGGACATCAAGGCCCTTGTAAAATTCCATGGTCTAGAATGAGGGATTTAGTGAGGAGGAAGAGAAGGCCAAGGGAAACTAGAGGCACATTATAAACATCTGTTATTACAAATCTCTTCTCTAAGGCTGAGATTGTGAATCACAAGCCATTTAATTTCCACTGCCGAGTGGGAGGGTGAACAGTGTGAATCAGTGGTTAAGATGAGTAACTTAGGAAAACAGATACCTATGGTAATAGGGTCAGCTTCCAACTCAATAACATTACCTGATTAGCCAAAGTATTTGATGCCTGTAATATTGACATTTTTGTTGCCTTTCTCTATTACTTAGAAATAGTTGAATTACATATTCCAAACTCTTCTCTTCTACTCTAGAATTTTTTTTGCAACTTTACCCAGTGAGATTCTATATAAACTAGAAGAATATTAAGTTCTTTAAAACAATGAAACCTTGAGTTTAAGCCTCTAGCTGGTGTGGACTTCATATACGTAGTCCTTTTACAGCTGGCTGACATTCAGCCAAAGGGACCATGGGTCAGCCAGCAAGTGTTCATGCTCTAAATTGAGGAACATAAAACAAGGGGTGGGAATATGCTTTGGGACAAAAATGCCCTAAGAAAACATTTGATTATTTTTGAAGTGGAAAGATAGATATTTTTGGAGACAGATACTTCTCTGGGTACTAATAGAAAATCCATTCCTTCATTCCTTTTTACTGAGGGAATCTCTATTTTGTTGGGGCAGCAATGTTATAAGATAAAAATTACTTTTCTAGGGAGATTAGATGACCAGCAATGAGCATGTGAGACACATTTCTGGTAATTTCTGTGTATTTCTGAAAAATACTTTGCTTTCCTGATGTAAGCGCCATGTGTTTTTCTTGTTTCTAACTCCTTTCTGCAGTCTGGATTACAGTCATGATGGCCGGAATTGCGACTGCCTTCATGTGCCTAATCACAGTGGGAAACCAGAAAGCATTTTCTTTCCACCAGCTTCAGACTGTTTATGTCTGAATTTATTGTTATATGGAAGAAAAATAAATCTCTGTTTAGTCTAACTGGCAGCCACTTGGATTTTTTTGTATGCAGCTGAACCCAAACCCTAACTGATGCAATTTCAAGTCAGATGAGCCAGTGCAGCAGAATGAAAAGAACAAAGACTTGATTCAGGCATCTGGTTTGCATCCCAGATTAGCTAGTAACATCTAAGAGACCTGAGGCAAGATGTTAAAGCTTCTGAACCTCAGTTTCTGCGTCTGGGCATTGGGGCTGACAATATAGAACTCACCCTCTAGGTTGGCAATAAGGACTAACTGAATTAACGAATAGCTTCTGTAGATAGGAGTTAAAATCATAACGAAAACCTTAATAGAAGAATGTTTTGAAAGTGCTCTCCAAAGTAAAATACATCCAGAAGAATCCATTTAAAGGTAGAGTCAGACTATTTCTGACCCAGTCCATTTGTTTTATGCACTGCCAGCAGTATCATTGTAGCGGAAAACATATTTTATGGTGTGTTGGGTGGCTGGAGTAGCACTCAGATGCACGTACACTAATTCCAGGTCAGCAAGAAAGTTCCAAAGCACCCCTGACAAGACCCAAACTGACCCCTTTTAACTCTTGAGTGAAATGTTATTTTACTCACCCAAGATATCCCTGAAAATAAAGCTATTTCTCAAAGAGGAATCTAAATAAATGTCAGAGAAAGAATAATTCTCTCCAGGGCATCATTCTGAGCTTCCAGTTTTTTCTTATTGCTCTTTTTTAAATAATAATGCAGAGCATCAGGTGTGTTTTCCATTTCTAAACTCAATATAATTACATACACTAACATACATCCTAGATTGTCTTTTCCTGCTGTGTTCTTTCCGCTTTCAGGAGCGTGGGAATCTTTATGGGAAATTTCCAATAACTCGAGTGTATCTTTGAGATAAGGTAAGCATAATGGGCCATGTAACGGGACAGAGGTGGCTGGTGAAGGGGCACTTCTTTTGCGTCAAAGGAACAGAGACTTATCTGAGTAACTTCAGAAGGTGGCGGAAGAGAGAGGTGGTTACCATGTGCTGGCTAGAAACTGAAGCAGGGAAGTAGATTGAAAGCAACATCCCTCTAGGAACCCGCTCTCCTGCATTCCACTTTCTTCTCTATGACTGACAGGCTTCCGTCTATTTTCTCTACCAAAGAATTCCCTTTGCAACGGAGTACAGAACAACTATATCCAGAGCTTTGTGACTCTGACTTTCCTAAGTAGCATCATTATGATGATTGTCTATAGCATGATTTAAAAGTTCACTAAATGTTTTATACCTATTTTCTTATTCCTCAAAATACAACTTCTCTCACTCTTCATTTGAATTCATCTGTATTCTACTCTAAATTAATATATTATCTATGAGGATTCAAAATTTTCATGGAAAGCAATCTCCCAAAACCCAAGTTACAAATCCTGGGCAAAATATCTATCTACACCCCTGAACTAAAATCAAAGTCGAATTTATTCTTCATATTCACTCTGCACTGCTCTTTTATTCATCATCATAACATCACCTATAACCTTGGTTTTGCTCAAGTCATGGTCAAAGTACCATGTTGCTGAAGGATTGGGGACTTTGTGACTCAAACAATTGAACAGAGACTTGATGAGCCCCTTTGATTCAGTTGCCATATGTCAGTGCTTCCTGTCTGTCCTGGAAGGCTGCACCTTTCTCAGAATCACCCATGTCCTGCTTTCTTTTCCTGTGTTGGGAATATGGCTTCCGTCAGTCCCTCTGGGGAATGAGCTGCCCTTCTGTTGTGAAGCCTGTTTGCTTATCAACCTTTCAGGGAGGTTTCTGTTAAGGAGTCAGGAGGAAGTGCTCATCCAGATAGCACATGTGTCCATTCTTTGTTGGTTGTAGTCACTGGGGCTTCAAAAGATGTTCAATACATTAGCAATAATCAGCTTCTTTCAGCTTTTTCAGGGTTGCCAAAGAACAGAAATGGCGGGAACTATTTCACATAATAGAAAAAACACAACCAGTCAACCAACAAAAGACCTCATACAAATCGATTACAGAATTATTAGGAAGCAATAGCAAACTTTTCAAGAGAGAAGCAGACGTAGTTAAGTCTTCATCTATATGCAAAGATTTGGAGGGAAATAAACCACAAATTTGTATTTCAGTTGCAATGTGATATTAGTATTTTATTAGTCTTATACTTCCGTTTACATGTTAAAAACTATCCTAAATACCCAAAACATGAATGTGAATAGATTTCTTTATCATGTTTGTAAGGCTACAGGGGCAATTCATGAGCAAAACAGATACAATAAATTCATATGTTATATTTTCCACAAGGAAAGGCATCTTAGATTTCGTCGTAATTTTCTTAAAATAATTCCAAAAATACAACCAAGTCTGTAAGAATTGAGGTTAGAGTGAAAGAAGTCACCGAAGCACCAACCTTTAAGTAGTTATTTCTATTCTCCCATGTCTAAAGGCATCCAAGAAGAACATTTCTCACCAGCCAGAAGCCAGATGAAAGGACATGTTAAGTATCCTTATGGCTTCCCAAAACTCTAAGATATATTCTTTCATTTATTCCCCCTTTTTAAAAAAGTTATAAAATAACATCAGTGTAAGAGTGTTTCATAATGTACTGCCTGGGGTGAAAAACAACCCAAAATAGTCTTCCATAGAAAAGCCTATAGAATATATCCTAAAACCCCAAATTAGGCCCTTTAAATGGATAGCCCATCTACAGACCTTTTGCGAAGCAATTTTGTCCATAAAGAAAAATAATCATTTTCTCTATGATCTCTTGAGTAGGGTGACTCTTCTTGGTGCTCCCATTGTCAACTGGGTTTACCTTTATCATCGCTGTGGTCGCTGATTGCTCTCCCAGTAGATTAACAAAAAGCTAATTCCAAGTTGTAGTGGCCAGAAAACAAATATGCATAAATGATTTTCCAGGGAAGTAAAGGTGTCCAATGCATCAATTATTGAGAAATATATATAATATTTTGTGTTACAAGTGCTATACTCTACACCCATTAGTCAGTTCTACAATTACATGTACATTTTACATAAATCACTATTTAACAAAAGTAAGCATGATACAAATGTCAAAGCTATTGCTTTGTCCTCAAAAATCCACATTTGGGAAAATAATTACCTTGCACATAAGAGGGATGAAAAAGAACAATGGGAGATTAACTAATGGGGATGTAATACTGACTTACGAGAGAATCTCTGGACCCAGTAACTCTGCTTCTTCAAAATTTTCAACTAAGGAAACAATTAAAAGAAGTTTCTTTATAAATATTCTCTTGCAGTATTACTTTCAATAATAAAAGTTTGAGAACAACTTAAATGTTCAACAGAAGCGATTGATTAGGGGAAAATGGGGGCAACTTAGTAGAATCTTAGCAACCATTAAAATTGAAAATTATAAAAAAGGAGCAGTGAAACAGCCACACTAAAATATGGCATCTCTTTCCTCATTGGAAATATTTAAAATTCATATGTGATTTTGTACAAGGCCTGGAGAGAAAGTGAAAAACCTGAAAAGAGTAAATTTGTTATAGTAGTGGAGTTTTATATACATATATATATATATATAACAACATATATATATAACAACATATATATATAACAACATATATATATAACAACATATATATATATATAACAACATATATATATATTTATAAATCTATATGCTTTGGTCAGAATTGTTTCTGATGAGGAGTGGGTTGGGAGAAAGACTGTGAAACTCATTATGAGTTTTGTGTCTTTGAGGTATATAGCTCATTGAAATAAAAATCCTGACTTCAAACTGTAATACAAGGCTACAGTAACCAAAACAGCATGGTACTGGTACCAAAACAGAGATACAGACCAATGGAACAGAACAGAGCCCTCAGAAATAGTACCACACATCTACAACCATCTGACCTTTGACAAACCTGACAAAAACAAGAAATGGGGAAAGGATTCCCTATTTAACAAACAGTGCTGGGAAAGCTGGCTAGCCATATGTAGAAACTGAAACTGGATCCCCTCTTTACACCTTATACAAAAATTAATTCAAGATGGGTTAAAGACTTAAATGTTAGACCTAAAACCATAAAAATCTTAGAAGAAAACATAGGCAATACCATTCAAGACATAGGCATGGGCAAGGACTTCATGTCTAAAACACCAAAAGCAATGGCAACAAAAGCCAAAATTGACAAATGGGATCTAATTAAACTAAAGAGCTTCTGCACAGCAAAAGAAACTACTATCAGAGTGAACAGGTAACCTACAGAATGGGAGAAAATTTTTGCAATCTACTCATCTGACAAAGGGCTAATATCCAGAATCTACAAAGAACTCAAACAAATTTACAAGAAAAAACAAACAACCCCATCAAAAAGTGGGCGAAGGCTATGAGCAGACACTTCTCAAAAGAAGATGTTTATGCAGCCAAAAGACACATGAAAAAATTCTCATCATCACTGGCCATCAGAGAAATGCAAATCAAAACCACCACAATGAGATACCATCTCACACCAGTTAGAATGGCGATCATTAAAAAGTCAGGAAACAACAGGTGCTGGAGAGGATGTGGAGAAATAGGAACACTTTTACACTGTTGGTGGGACTGTAAACTGGTTCAACCATTGTGGAAGAGAGTGTGGCGATTCCTCAAGGATCTAGAACCAGAAATACCATTTGACCCAGCCATCCCATTACTGGGTATATACCCAGAGGACTATAAATCATGCTGCTATAAAGACACATGCACACGTATGTTTATTGAGGCACTATTCACAATAGCAAAGACCTGGAACCAACCCAAATGTCCAACAACGATAGACTGGATTAAGAAAATGTGGCACATATATACCATGGAATACTATGCAGCCATAAAAAATGATGAGTTCATGTCCTTTGTAGGGACATGGATGAAGCTGGAAACCATCATTCTCAGCAAACTATCGCAAGGACAAAAAACCAAACATTGCATGTTCTCACTCATAAGTGGGAATTGAACATTGAGAGCACTTGGACACAGGAAGGGGGACATCACACACCAGGCCCTGTTGTGGGGTGGGGGAAGGGGGGAGGGATAGCATTAGGAGATATACCTAATGTAAATGACGAGTTAATAGGTGCGGCACACCAACATGGCACATGTATACATATGTAACAAACCTGCACATTGTGCACATGTACCCTAGAACTTAAAGTATAATAATGAAAAATTAAAAAAAATAAAATAAAAAAAGTTGCCTGGGCTTTATAAGGGAGATGTCCCTCAAGAGGTAGACTCAAGCAGAAATCCTCAAAGCCTCATTTGTTTCCAAATATCTTCAAATATTGCCTTATTTAGACATCTTCCGAAACTTTTTCTCTAGAAAGGTTAGAGGTTTATCTAGACACAGTTTGTTACAGTGATGATGTCGCACGTGTTTCACTGTCTATATGAACTCAACACTCTTGCCCTCTTCCCTTGTTGCAGATGAACCAGCTTCATAAAGAATGCCCCCATTTGTTCAGTCCTCCAGCTCTGAAACCTCACAGTCACCATTAACTCCTTGTTTCCCTTCCTCTAAAGCCCAAACTGTATCAGTCCCCAAATCCTTTTGACATTATCATTGAGATCCTGTTATTTATCTTCAGTTTCTTCTGTCTTTAACTTAATTCAGATCCTTTTGTGTCACTGTATGTCTGGAGAACAATGAAAGCCTCATAACTCTCTTACCTCGCCAATCCATCTTGCAGGAATAATTGTGCTAAGAGATTGCTTTTCATCATCTTTGACCTTTCAAAGACCCTGTATCTTCAGAGTGAAGACCAGACTGACATTAGAGTCTTCCACCAGCTGGTTCAGATTATCATTGCAAACTCTCACCTCTCACAACTCTGGTGCATAAATTCTGTTTTCTATTCAAACTTGTACCAAAACCTGCTTTGTAGACTCTATACAATACACTAAGAAACACAGCTCTTCTTGTCTCTGCCTTTGAACTATTGCCCCTTCTCCAGAGCCTAATTCAAATTTCATCTTTTCTGTGTGACTGCCCTAATCGTTTAGCCAGATGTTTTTCCTACAATTTTTTAATACTTTCTGTAATAGTCTGTTCTCACACTGCTGAGACTAAGAAATTTGCAAAACAAAGAGGTTTAATGAACTTACAGTTCCACATGGCTGGGGGAGGCCTCACAATCGTGGTGGAAGGCAAAGAGGAGCAAGTCACATCTTACATGGATGGCAGCAGGCAGAGAGAAAGCTTGTGCATGGGAACTCCTCTTTAAAAAACCATCAGATCTTGTGAGACTTATTCACTATCATGAGAACAGAATGGGAAAGACTAGCCCCCATGATTCAATTACCTCCCACTGGGTCCCTCCCACAACACGTGGGAATTCAAGATGAGATTTGGGTGGGGACACAGCCAAACCATATCACTTTCTATACTATTAATACATTTTTCAAGCATGTCAGTTTCTTTTCTCCATAGAATCTTTAACTTCCTTGATGATAAGGCCTACATTTTATACCTTTTGCAGTCCCTCCAATGGTCTGGCATAAGGACTTGTGCACGACATTAAAGATATTGTTGATTGAAAGCAATAGAGTAGGTGCTTGCATTCCAAAAGATGACCGAAAACATTAGAGTAGATGGATAATTACTCACATCAGAAAGAGCCAAGTTTGGAATGTAAAGAGTCAATTACCACTTAATCAGGGTTGTTGCATATGACAGGATAGGTTGTGCACAACTTCAACAACTGTGCATAGCAGCACAACTACTTACCCCAGAGGTCAGAGCTATAGGTGTTGATACAAACTTGTAAGAGTCCATGAATTGGATGCGTCCTGTGAAATTCATTCTATGCAACTTACAAAATCTGGATGTGTCAGAGTCCTCACCTGTAAGTGGAGAATGCATATAAATGACAACTGTTGCACAACAGTTGTTACCAAACTGTCAAGGGGCATTTTTTTGTGTGCACAAACATCACACTATATAATTTTATATCCTCAAAATTGTATTTTTCACGGAAAATGGTTCAGCCACTATGGGAACGAGTTTGGCAGTTTTTCAAGAAGCTAAACATAGAATTACCATATGACCCAGCAATTCTGCTTGTAGGTATATATCCAAAAGAACTGAAAACAGATACTCAAATACACATATACACATGTTCCTGGCAGCACAATTTACAAGAACTAAAAGATGGAAACAACATTGTGTCTATCAGTCAATAAACTAATTGTGACACATACATATAATAAGATATTTTTAGCCATAAAAATAAATGAAGTACTGATACATGCTATGATATGGATTAAACTTTGAAACAATATGCTAAGTGGAAGAAGCCAGACCCAAAAGTTCACATATTGTATGGTTCTATTTATATGAAATACTCAAAATAGGCAAATCCATAGAGACAGTAAGCAAATTGGCGTTTTGTGGGGGATAAGGAGGGGGAGGATGGGGAATAATTATTTAGTAGGTACAAGGTGCCCTTTTTGGGGTGATTAAAGATATTTTGGGACTAGATTAAAGGGGTATTCACATATAATTGTGAGTGTACTAAATGACACCGAATTGTTAACTTTAAAATGGTTAATTTTGTGTTCTGTGAATTTTGCCTCAATTAGAAACGTGGTGCTCCTTATTACTATGCAACATATTCATTATACTCATTGCTTTTTTAGTGTGTTTCCAGCATTACACTGTAAAGAAAGACAGTAAATAAATAAAACACTTTCCCTGCCATCAAAGGTTTTTGAAACCATTTGGGAAGTAAGTCCTAATCAAAGCAATTGGATAATGATACAAAACAGACTGTAAAAAGATAGTGCCAGCCGGGCGGGGTGGCTCACGCTTGTAATCCCAGCACTTTGGGAGGCCGAGGCGGGCGGACCACGAGGTCAGGAGATCAAGACCACCGTGAAACCCCGTCTCTACTAAAAATACAAAAAAATTAGCTGGGCGTGGTGGCAGGCGCCTGTAGTCCCAGCTACTCAGAGAGGCTGAGGCAGGAGAATGGCGTGAACCCAGGAGGCAGAGCTTGCAGTGAGCCGAAATTGCACCACTGCACTCCAGAGCGAGACTCCGTCTCAAAAAAAAAAAAAAAAAAAAAAAAAAAAAGATAGTGCCATTAGCATCTCAGAAGGTTTTGCTTACCTTAATTCCTCCCCGGCTTTTCCAGGTAGCTTTTGAACCTGGGCCAGTCACTTGGTGTCTCTTAGTTAACAGAAAGAAAAGATTGAATGTGACAGTCTCTAGGATTACTACTGGGTTAAAAAGGATTGGGAGATTTTAAAGGTGATGATGTATGGCAGAGATAATATACGTTATGAGAAGCAAATTTCTGGAAAATACATGAGTGGCAGTGTACCTGGCAAAAACTTCAGAAGATAGTTGAAAGGGTGGAGGAGGTTGTCTTTAGCCTAGAGGACAGCGTTGGAAAGGTTGCTATTGCCATGCTACATGTGCAGAGAACCTAAAAATATTTTAATATTGAACTAATATGAGAGATTCTATTTTCTGTAAAAAAAAAAGTATATTCTTAAGTTATAGCTAAGTCACTCACAGATTATTTTCTATCCAAGTTATCTAAGGGCACGTTCTTCTCCATAAGCGAGACCCAACCATATAAAAATATGGTGTCTATAATAAAATCATTAGCACCCCAACAGAAAACACATTATATTTAATCATAATGACAGTTAAATTTCACCACATATGAAATGAAGTTCTCAATTGTGAATTTTGTCCGATTTTATCCTCTGGCAGTTTGGATTTAATGAACCAAAGTTGGGATGAGTAAGATTAGGTGTGAAAGTATGGAAGGATTCATCTTTCCTACTAACTGTGTATTACCAACCTCGTATCTATCAGTTATTTCATTCTCTATATAAATCACACAAAACAAACTTCTCCCTAAGCAATAATTACACCAACGCCTTAAATAGACATTTTCTCAACATCTCTAGAATAAATGCATTATTTCTAAGGATAGTAAAATGTCTGATGGAAGGCTACTGGGATTGCTGCATGACTTTGCATTCCCCAACACCATGTTACAGAGAAGAGGACCTGGATTTTCTTCTTTCACATTCTTTTTTTTTTTTTGAGACGGAGTCTTGCTCTGTTGCCCAGGCAGGAGTGCAGTGGCGCAATCTCAGCTCACTGCAAGCTCCGCCTCCCGGGTTCACGCCATTCTCCTGCCTCAACCTCTCCGAGTAGCTGGGACTACAGGCGCCCACCACCACACACGGCTAATTTTTTTGTATTTTTAGTAGAGACGGGGTTTCACCGTGGTCTCGATCTCCTGACCTCATGATCCGCCCTCCTCAGCCTCCCAAAGTGCTGGGATTACAAGCGTGAGCCACCGCGCCCGGCCCACATTCTTTTATGATACATGAATACTCTTTGAAAGGTGCTCTCCTTATCGCATTTCATCCGCTATGTAAATTGCCATACTGCAAGTCTGCTTGTCTGAGAGTGTTTTATAAACCACCATTGTTGATACATGTCACTGACGAGTTTCTCTTTTGGGGCTTGGAATGTTACTTATTTGAAAAAAGTATTGCTCTCCAACTGAAGTGCCCTCGCTTCTCCTTTCTCCAAGTGGAGTGGGGTGTGACAATGGAAGGTAGGAAATAGACTGAGCAATTCTTTATCTGGCGAGAGCCACTTCCGGTCAGAACATCAATGACCGCCATTTGAATCAACAAAAGGTAGGAAATAGCACTTTGAGTTTTGGAGAGGATGAAATTTCTTAGTTGCAAAACTTGGAAGGCTGTGATTACCTGTGGCCAGATTGACACACGACCCTCTTCGCACCCTCCCTCCAGAAGCCCCTTCACACACGTATCCACTGACAACACGCCCAGGCAGAGAGGGGACCCTAAACAAATTGCCCCAGCCATTGCCTCTGGCTCCTCAGGTGCTGTGGCTGCAAGTACACCTTTCAGAAAAGCAAGCAGAGATTTATGTTCCTTTTCACACCTTCTTCAGCAATCTTCTGTGGCAGAATATTTGGGAATGGGAACAAGTACAGTAGCAAAAAAAGAAAAAAAAAAGAAAAACTGTTTATGAATAATGGAACATTTCAAATCCATCTGGTTTCTGAGACATTTTTTAGTTTCTCACTACAGCCAATTATATAGCATGCTTGAGTGAGAACTGGTTCTATCCTGAGGCTCATTCTGCTCTCAAATTTCTACATTGATAGTTGCTACCAACCTCTGAGGTTGGTAGCCATATGGTAGTCCAATATGGTACTTTATACTCTACTTGTTATACAGTAGGTGATATTCTGGTGAACATAAATCCACATTGTAGTAGGCATCATAAAGGGAGACCCAGGGTGGGGAAGCTGGAGGGCCTTCCCAGATTTTGGCAACATGCAATAGTTTCCCTTTTTAGTTTAAGGATGCTGGGGAATTATTTCCATAGTTTTTCCTTTTGCTGCCTATGTATATCCAGTGTGTCCCTGAGTAAATGACGAGAGCCCATGAGAAAGATAGGGAAAAATATTTTGGTTTTGGGAAAAGACATTTCGTTCATTCCATTCTTCAAGCATCTTGCATTTCTATAAACTTTTATTATGAAATATTTGAATTTATAAATAGCATATGTATATACTATTTTTTTCAATTTGTATGTTTCAACTTATAATACTTATATGTATTTCAATTTATATATTTCACTATATAAAAGTAGAGCTAATACTATACTGAACCTTTGTATATGTCCATATGTATCTTCAAAAGACCACTGTTGAAAAATAAATTTAATATCATTGCTTCTAAAATTTTGTATCAGTAATGCCTTATCATCATTAAATATCCAGTCAATTTACAGAGTAATGAGGACTTTATATTTGCCTATTATATTTGCCTATTAAATAAGCAGTTTTCTTGTCATCTAAGGCCTCTCTAGATGACTCACTAGAGACTACTATGATTATCCATTTCTACAGATAAGGGACTGAGGCTCTGAAAATGTAAATACATTGCTCCGACTTGCAAGGTAAACAAGGAACAGAGTGCAGCTCAACCTCAAATCTCTGCCCCTCAAGTCTGTTGCATTAAACTGCTTTGCCGGGAGCTCTCTGGGTATAGCCTTAGCCTTAGAGAGGGAGGGCCATTGTGGACAGTCCCATGCAAACACCAAAGTTCCAACAACATTTGGCTGGCTCTGTGTCTGTAGAACTGGACCCTCAGGAGGGCTGTGAATATGCATTGAATACACATGATGCATTTATATGCATGGTGTATGTGGCTGAAGTTTAACCTTGCCACAGGAGACAATGAGGTTTTGTAGTCCTTCTACAGTGACTGTAGCCTTCTCTGGCTTATTCTCAAGTCCACTCTCTTTTCCTCTTATTTTTGACACTAAATTACAAATCTTTCAAGGCAGAAATATATTTTAAATGTTAGCGTACTTCTCCCCATTGGCCAGCACTATATGTTATATGTAGAAGTGAGAGGTGAAGCCTGCTGGACTTCCTGGGTCAAGTGGGGACTTGGAGAACTTTTCTGTCTTGCAAGAGGATTGTAAAATGCACCAATCAGCACTCTGTAGCTAGGATTGTAAAACACACCAATCAGCGCTCTGTAGCTAGGATTGTAAAACACACCAATCAGCGCTCTGTAGCTAGCTAGAGGTTTGTAAAATGCACCAATCAGCACTCTGTAGAAACACACCAATCAGCGCTCTGTGGCTAGGTAGAGGTTTGTAAAATGGACCAATCAGCACTTAAAATGGACCAATCATGAGGACATGGGTGGGGACAAACAAGGGAATAAAAGCTGGCCACCCCAGCCAGCAACAGCAACCCACTCGGGTCCCCTTCCATGTTGTGGAAGCTTTGTTCTTTCACTCTTCACTGTAAATCTTGCTGCTGCTCACTCTGGGTCTGTGCCACCTTTAAGAGCTGTAACACTGTGAAGGTCCAGTCCGCTGCTTCATTCTTGAAGTCAGCGAGACCACGAACCCACCAGAAGGAACCAACTCCGGGCACAGAGGGATTAGATAATACTGGCTGAATGAAGGAATATGAACAAGGCCACTTGTAAGTATTGTAAACTTACCATTAACCATTTTAGGTAACATGTATCTAAATTTCATTCCAAATAGCCTATAATAGATTATGTAATATGTGGAATAGCTCCCCACACTAAACTGAACAAGACAGTAAAAATGTAGAATATTTAATACCATATTCCAAGTCACAGTCCAATGAAGGATGGTGTATCTGAACAAGTAAGTGATTTTTTTTTTTTTTTTTGAGACGGAGTCTCTCTCTGTGGCCCAGGCTGGAGTGCAGTGGCGGGATCTTGGCTCACTGCAACTCCTGCCTCCCAGGTGGAGGTTCAAGCAATTCTCCTGCTTCAGCCTCCAGAGTAGCTGGGACTACAGGTGCGCGCCACCATGCTTGGCTAAGTTTTTGAATTTTAGTAGAGACAGGATTTCACCATGTTAGCCAGGATGGTCTCAATCTGCTGACCTCATGATCTGCCCCCTTGGCCTCCCACCATGCTGGGATTACAGGCATGAGCCACTGCTCCCAGCTTGAATTTTGGATTTTCTGCATGTCTGTACTCTGACCTTAGCACAGAGCATCTCAATCTGCTTTAGCTAACTGTGTGGTTTCCCATGGCTGCTTCAACAGGAAGATCTGAGTGGTTTTATGTGTCTGGAGGCTTTCATTTCTCCATTGATTAGTAAATTTTAAGCAGCAGAAAATGATTAACCCACAACTTTATGTATCATTGAACAGTACTTTAATTCAAGTGTATCAAAGAAGTATTCATGTTCTCTAGTTTTTACATTTATATTAGGTTTAATGTCTTTCATATTTATGAGGTGCCAGATACTTGTGCATTTCCCTTTTCATTAAAAGGGGTTTATACTGTTTTCCTTATTTCAAAACTAAGGAAAACGAGATGTGTAAAGATTGATTGGATCAAAGTGGCCTCAGCTGAGTGTGTTGAGCTGGATCTCATACCAGCATCTCTGACATTTTAACTTGTACTCTTCCCTCTTTAGGAATCCCTACTCTTTGGGCTTCTCCAATAAAGTAGATTCACTAGTATAAGAATGAGAGGCATCTATGTTCTCTAATTTCTAAAGGTGATTTCTATCTTAAAAATAATAATTAGATTGAAGCAACTGCATACCTTCTCAACCATGATCTTACATGCAAAGTTCCTGGTATAGAGCTCAGCACATTGTCATTCTCACGAATGGCAGGTAATTAAAATGATGTGTAAGTGCCTATTCCCTTCATTTCCTCATCTTTAGTGGTGGGCAAAAGGAGCTACAAGGGAAAGAGAGAACAGCTTTTCACCTACTTATTCAACCTTTTAAGCAAGTCTGCCTAGGGATCATCTGCTTGCAGGAGAATTGCTATTCCTCTCTATGCATGAATTTTAGCACAATCCCTCAATGAGCTAGGCTCACCAAGTTTAATTCATTTAACACTCCAATACTAGCAAAATTTGTTAAGATTTTCTTGCTTGGTATTTGTGGAAATTGGTGAGGGGGGGAAAAATGGAAGAACAAATAGCTCTGGGCAAAACCAGGCATCTGAGAACAGATGGTGTGCAAGCTTCTACCGCTGAGCACAGCTGACAAACCGTAACAGTGACCTGTTCCGACACACAACTACTGGGAGTTTCGTGAGTGAGAATTCCCAGCAAAGCCAAAATCTTCCCGAGTGACCTTGACTTCATTTTGTCATAACACCACTTACACACATCTTTACTGGTGGCATTATGGGATAACAGCAATGTAAAGGCCCTTTTTAGTGGAAATACTATAGGAAATAGTGGCCCTATCATGCTATAGAGAAGATATAGATAATGATACAATCAAAACAGATCTGCAGTGACCTGGGGTATTCAGGCATTAGTCTGATCCCAAAAGGACTTTCACAAGTTTGGGAAAATCACAAGTCCTTAGTGACTGTGTATTCAGCCTCCATCTTTTACCCACTATTGCTCTCTTTCCTGAAAAAGTACAAAATAAGCCAAAAGTAGCAAGAAGAAACCATTTAACTTGGCCAAATAGCTCTTTTAAATCAGGGATGCAATTTTTTTTCCAGTATTCTAATCTGGAAACCTTAAGGTCATTTGTTAGCCAGAATTTCCAATCTATGTTCCATATCCATTTTTGTCCTTTAATCCCAGGGATTATTTCTTTAACTGTCTCTCAAATCTGTGCCTTTCTGTCTTCCTCATTGTCAATCACACTTTTAATTCATACCCACATCATTTCAAACCTGGAATACTGTGACAGCCTCCCATCTGGTCTCTTTGTCTTGCATGTAGTGATCATATCCTGTAGCTGTGAGAACACTTTGAGAAACTTGTCTTCTCGGACCCTGTGTAGGTCCTAAGGGCCTCTGCCGACACCAAAAACCCTCTCAGATAATGAATTATTATTTTAGTTTAGCCAATATATGATATAACCTAGCTATGTCTGCCGTATTAATTTCCACATATTTTCACATAGCCAAAAATCTTGTGGCTCAGTATTCCTCTACTTCAGTGCCTAAATTCAAAGCCTACCGTAGATCAGACTTGTATAGGCACAGTTATTTATTCATTCAACAAATATTTATTGAGTCTGCTCTGTAAAAGGCACTGTGTTCAGTACAAGGAATGTAGCAACGTACACGACATCGTCCCTTTCCCCGTGGAGCTTATGTCCTAGTGGGAGGAGACAGCCCATAAATGGATAAGCAAAATACATAAACTGTATGATATTATGATAAATGTTGGAGAGGAAAATAGGGCAGGGAAAGCAGATCGAGAACGCCAGTGATCAGTGTGGTGTTGCAATTTGTAAAAGGGGAAGTAAAAGATTAGAAAGAGATGAGAGAGTAAGCCATGGCTGGCACTTGGGTAAAGAAAAGTTTACGCAGAGAGAATATCCATTGCACAGCCTTGAGGTCAAAGCAGGTCACATCTTTTAAAAAGTATATTATTATTATAGCAAGAATACCTGGCAAGCTGGAGTGCAGGGAAAGAAAAGGATGACAATAGTAGAGGATATTGTTGGAGAGATGACAGAAGGCCACATCTTGTAGAGCCTTTAGGCCCTTTCAAGGACTTAGGCTTTCCTGGAGGGGGCGGAAACCCACCATTACCAGGTTGTATGCAAATATGCAGCATGAGTCATTTAGATGCTGTTATTGTAGACTGAATGGGAGCAAGGCTCAAAGAAGACAGTTTAGTTAGAATACAATGGGGAAAGTCCAGGTAATGATAATGATATCTTGTTCCAAGGGGGTAGCAAGCAATTACATTCTAGGTATGTTTTAAATATTGAACATAAAGGAATTGACACTGAACTATATGTGAAGTGTGAGAGACGAGTTCAGAATAATGGCAAAAACAAGTAGAATGATGGCATTACAGCTTGCTGAGATGGAAGAAGAGGTAAGAAGAGCTGGTATGGGGCAGAAAATTATCAGCAATTTGGCTTTGTGTATGGAAAGTTTGGTAAACTCACTGGATATCCCAATAAGCATGATAAGTCGGCAGCTGGAGGTACAAATACAGCGTCCAGACAGTAGGCTAAAGATTTGCATTTGGAAGTCACTAGCAAATTGCTTTATAATGATTTCTAATTTGTGAATGAGCTGGAAAGAAAGGTCATCAACTGAGAGTGAGAATGGGGAACAGTGGATTGGAAGTTTGAAGAGTTAGAAAGAATCATGAAATAGTGGTCTAGGAGAGCAGTGGAGTCAATAGATTAGGGATGTGATACGATTTCCTGTGGCTAACTTGAGCTGATGATGATGTTTGTCTCTTATGCATGTGAGTGCAGGCAGAGCTGACTGAGCGTACAATTTAACAACTTCCCTGACTTCTGTCCCAGAAAGCTCCAAAGATTTCTTGGGAATGCACACTCTCGCACGTCTCAAACCTTTTGTGTTTCTCTTTCCTACATACCTTTCATTTCTTGTGTTCCGCTATTTAAATCATAACCAACTTTTAAAGCCATTCTCATGTTATTCCTCTTTTATCAATTTTCTTTCTAACTTCACCTAGTATTTATTTATACCACCTATCATATATCCCAGAATTTTATTTAATAATTAATAGTAGAGTAATAGAGTGAAAAACTTTGGAGTAAAATAATTGGAATTAAATTTTGGCTATGTTACATATTATCTGAGAGATCTAGGAAGGTCACTTAATGTCTTTAAACTCCAATTTATTCTTTTAAAGAATGAGAACAAATGCAAGAATCCTATTTCACAAAGTTCTAAGAATTTAATGAGAAGTGATCTCAAAATAGTTTGTAAATTATACAAGGTTAAATAAATTGAAGATTGTATTATTCAATTTTATATTTTCCATAAATTATATTAATGAATTTAGTTTTATTTCCCAAAGTAGATTTTAAGATCTTTAGCTATAAGGATTTCAGATCTATTTTATCTCTTACTACAACCAGCCTAGTAACTTGTCTTGCACACAGCAGAAATTTAATAAAGTTATTAAATAAAACCTTAGTAAAAATAATTCAGTCATTTTAAGAATAAATTAGTAAAAATGAACACACTTTTAATGAAGGATTTTTACCCAGGAAATTCCAGAATTTATAATACAAACAGAATATAACCTACATATAGGTTAAGATTCTTTTAATTTGTGGTTGCCAGATTTAGCAAATAAACAAACAGGATGACCAGTTAAATTTAAATTTCAAATAAACAAAAACTAATTTTTAGTACATATAATGTTTCATGCAATATTAGGGACATACCTATACTAAGATACTTCTGTTTTTTTTTTTTCCTTCTGTTTATCTGGTTTTGAATTTAACTGGGTACTAGGGTTTGAATATTTGTCTCCTCCAAAACTTATGTTGAAATTTAATAGCCATTGTGATGATATTGACAAGTGGAACTTTTGAGAGGTGTTTAGGTCACAAGGGTCCTTCTCTGGTGAGCAGACTAGTGCCGTGATTATGAGAGTGGGTTTGTTATCATGAGAGTGTGATCATCCCCTCTCTTGCTTTCTCTCTCTCTTGTGGTCTCTTGCCCTTCTGCCTTCCCCCAAATGAGACATAGCAATAAGGCCCGGTTAGATGTTGGCACCTTGATATTTGATTTTCCAGTGTCCGGAACCATGAGCCAGCACATTTCTATTTGTTATAATTGCCCAAATTCTGGTATTTTGTCGTAGCAGGACAGAACAGACTAAGACATTGGGCATACTCTATTTTATTTGGCAACCCTATAAATTTAGTTACAAATTAAAGGAATCCAACTCAAAGTAGCTTAGATCAACAAAGAATAATTTAATGGACCATTTGTCCCAACTGTTGGCAGGGCAGGGAGTAAAGCAGCCTCTTGGTCAGTGGGGCAGAATGCACAAATATCATCAGAAGTTTGGCTATTATTAACCTTTGCTTTTCTCTGTATGAGCTTCATTACCTCTGATAGTCTCATTCTGTCAGACACTTCGGGCTCACATATTTCTAGAGCTGTCATCACACAAAATAAAGACTTTTTAAATAAGTTTAAATCACATAATCCCAGGCAAGGTCTAGGTTGATTGACCAGGACCAGGTCACCTGTCCATCCCCCAGAGCAATGACTGTAGGGAAGGAAATGTGATCTTCAGATTGGGAAATGTTTCCACAACTAGACCATATCCTCTGATCATGGAGGTAGATGGAGGCATCATTTCAGTTCACATACCCGTATAAGGAAGGAGAAAGTATTTCTCCAAAGCAGGGAGAAAGAGATTTCCCCCCAACAAAAAGAGAAGAGATTCAGAACAGAGAAAGTAATAAATATTCACTATTACTTGAAATGTGAACAAATGGATTTTCTTTTAACATTCTTAAACTGACTTCTTTCCCTCATTTTGACTGACAGCTTCATGGAAGTCTGGGTAATCTCTCCCACTGTGATATGTATGTAGGTACATGGCTCGATATTCTTGTGAGTCCTCACTGAAAACTTTGAATTAATTTTTGGATAGTTTTATACAATTTTAGATTCAACTCTCTCAGTCAAACTGTCCCAAGCTTTTATTCTTTTGCCTCGATAAAGTGCGTTCCACATGAAATAAGAGGCCCGTGATTCCTAATTTAGTAAGACAGGCTGCAGATCCTTTCTCAAATCTTTATAACTGGTACTTGATAACTCTGCAAATAAATTCTAGAAAATATATGCAAGTCTAAGTGACCAGTTCATAATTTTATCTCCTGAGGAAGCTGGCCAGGCATTTTAGAATGTAATACATGCATTGCCCAGACTCTAAATTGAAAATGAGCATGTTTTAAACAAGTCCAGTGGAAAAGAATTAACAGTAGAACTAAAAACACCATATGCTTATAACAGGAAAAGTCGCTCAGAGCAATATGCTATAATGATATAATTGAGTAAGGACCCAGTTGCATCAGGACAAAAGCTAAGAAGCAGTGAGTAAGTTAGGCCTGATAACTCATGATGCCTACTTAAATTTATATATCAAAAACAAGGAGACTCTTACTGCCTTTTATTTATATTATAGAACAAAAATATCCCTGGTTGGACTTCTGCATTTAGTAATAACGTACTAGGCAATTTGGACTGGTGAGGATAACTAGAAAAGTCAGTTGTATCTTCTCTTTGAAGATGCAAAATTGCTATCAGGACACTGAAAAGTGGCTAGGCCAGGAGAAGGAGGAGGAAAGAGGTTCAGTGAAGAGGAGCCTGAGATTTGGAATCCCTTTTCTCCTGGGGGAAGTTGCCATTCAGAATGGGGTGGCTGAGAGGAGGAGAGATCATCAATGATTATGACCATCCAAGGAGACTAGAGAATCAGAAAACAGAGTCTGGAACTTGGTAAAAGGGGCCCAGATGAACATCCTTGTCTAAGCTGGTCCACAGAAGAATTCACAGCTTAGGAGGAAGAGTAAAGTGGATGTTGACAGGCCCTCATAGAAATTGCAGCGCAGCTTTGAATCTTCCTAACCAACAAACTGGATGAAGAAAATTCCGTTTTGATATTGCCTCCAGTACCTAGTAGAAACAACTGTTAATCATCTCTAAAGGAGGGGACATTATCCTAGCCCTTACACTATTTCTACATATAATTTTAAAACTATAACTTAAAGCACACAACAAAATTTCACCAGCTTATAAAAAAAAATAAAGTAACATGAAGAAAAGCCAGCAAAAACCTAAGGCATTACACAAAGCTTTCAAGAGCTTGAGGGATTGGAACTATCAAACACAGAATTTAAAATATGCATGCCTACTATATACCAGGACATGGAGCATAACCCACAGGTCAAAGAAAAAGCCAAAATGAGAACTAAAAAGATATCTGAAGCTGGGTGATAATAAAAAAGTAAGATATCTAAAAACAATGAAAGACATCTCAAGCCATGCTTAAAGGAACATTTATAGCCTTAAATGCACACCTTGGTAAATAAGAAAGGCTGAAAAGTAATAAACTAAAAATTCATCTCAGGTTAGAAAGAGAACAAACCAACCCCAAAAGAAGTAGAAAAAATGAAATAATGAATATAAAAGCAAAAATTAATTAAAAATAAATACATCATGGAAAGAATCAACATAGCCAAAAGTTGTTCACTGGGAAAAAAAATAACAAAATTGCTGTAGTTGTAATGAATTTGCTCAAGAAATATCTGAGAAGGGGCAAGTAACTTATATCAGAGCCATGATAACTAATCCTATGATAAAAGGATTCAAGGATAAAAGACGATAAATGAAGAAATTTTTGGTAAAATTTGTGTTAATTTCAAAATTTAGATAAAAAAGCAAATTTCTAAAAAATTTATTTAGCAAAATAAGTACAAAAATGAATGGGAACATTGACTAATACCACTACTTTTGGAAAAAAATTGAATCAATGATGTAAAATTCTTGCCTCAAGGAAAACTCTTCTATAAATTAATAATAACGAAAAGGCAACCAATTAGAAAAATTGACACCAGCCTTGTAAAGGGATTTCATAAAAGACTATGTCCATATGATAAAAAACATACAAAAGAGCACTCAATATTATCATGTATAATAGAAACAAAATTAGAATCATGTGTAATAGAAACAAAGTGATACTACTGAATATCTACCAGAATGTCTAAATTAAAAGAAGTACAAAAAGCAGAACCACTGGCTGTGTGAGGCAATGCAGACACATCCAGGTGTGTAAATTGGTTACATCCACTTTGGGAAACTGTTTAACAATTTTTTCTAACACTGAGGATATGCAACTTGTATGATTTCTCAATTTGATTCCTAGGTATCAAACACAGAAAAATGTGTTCGAATATCCACCATGAGACAGTGATATGGTTTGGCTGTGTCCCCACCCAAATCTCATCTTGAATTGTAATCCCTATAATCCCCATGGATTGAGGAAGGGACCAAGAGAGAGGTGACTGGATCATGGGGGCAGTTTTTCTCATGCTGTTCTTGTGATAGTGAGTGAGTTGTCGTGACATCTAATGGTTTTATAAGGCAGTTTTTACTGCTCTTTCTCACACATGTAAGACATGCCTGCTTCCCCTCCCATCATGATTGGTAAGTTTCCTGAGGCCTCCCCAGCAATGCAGAACTGGGAGTCAATTAAACCTCCTTTGTTTATAGATTACCCAGTCTTGGGCAGTATCTTGGGTAGCAGCAGTGTGAGAACAGAATACAGATACAAGAAAGTTCATAGAGGCATCATTTTTAATAAACTTAAACTAAAAGCAACCCAAATGTTTAACAATAACAGGATGGGTAAATAATTACAATCCTGTAGTAATGGAATATACAAAAAGATTAATGAACTACAGTTACCCGCGGTAACTTAATGAATCTCTCAAGCACAATAGAGATAAATGAAGCCAGACACAATAGAATATAAAGTTTACATAAAGTTCAAAAGAAGGCAAGACTCAACTGCCATGTTTAAGGATGCGTATGTAGGTGGTCCATGTATTAAGAGAGCAAATAAATAATTTTCTCAAAAGTGAGAAGTGTAGTGATCTTTGGAAGAAGGAATGGTGCTGTGACTGGGAACAGATTTGCTGGAGACAGGGTTTCTGGGAGCATTCTAACTTGACACAGTGCGGATTACACATGCATGTGTTGATAATAACTCACTGAACTCCTTTGTGTGTGTCATTGATACTTTTTTGTATGTGTTTTATATTTATAATAATTAAAGCTTTAAGATAAGGTTAATATATAATATCTTCATGTAAGCCATTATTCATATAAATATATAAAATAAGAATACAACAAGGTTTGTCAATCACTTGAAGCTTTTAAATTACTCATCAGGTTGCCACAGGATCACAGAGCAGATAGCTAACAATCCTCTCCTCCACCCACACATTTCTAAAGAAAAAAAGAGTTTTTCTCTTTGCTCTCTCAGAAACTTGGTAACATTTAGTCTCTGTTATTCTTTTCTTTCTGAAATCTTACTTTATTATCTCATGTTCTATGAACATGGGATGCCAATTAAAAATTTTTTTTTCTGATAGAAAATTTCAAAATATAAGGAGTTGGTGTGCTGTTGAACTCCCAAGTGTCAGAGAGTATGCAAAAAGACGGTCAACATACTTTTCAAAACACAGCAAACTTTATATGTCACATTTAGACTATGACTTCATGTATGTGCCATTAGCCCAGCTTAAGACATATATTTCTCATGTATTTCTAAACGGTGAAATTTGTAGAGACTGAGTTCAGAGGATAATCACCCAACACATATCTCTGGTCCCTTGTCATACAGGTTCTGCATAAGCCAGAGATACATCTGTGGGGAGGGTTAGATATTTGATGACTTTTACAATACTCTCAGTATCACTGTGTAGTAACATGACTAGTTGCACAAGTCATCAATCTTAAACTTTTGAGAAAGATATAAGATCATATATTTTATGACCAATATATGTATCAAATAGCCATACCAACCAACCATCGTGGAAAGATCATAGGATTCAGAAAATGCAGGTTCAAATTCTGGTCCTGTCTCCTACTGCTATGTGATCCAGGACCATTGTCAGTGTGGGCATCAATTTCCCATCTACATTGACAGTGAACATTATATGAGATAATGCAAGTGTAAGTGGCTAGCTGTTACTTGTGATACGGGCTATACAGTAGGTGCTCAATAAATGTTGGTCAAGTATTCACAGAAAATTCCCAAAACAATAAATAGAATGCATTGGGGAATATTTTAAAGGAAAGACACAATTTTGGAAAACATATCTTGAGAGATCGTTAATGCTTAACGATAGATTTTATTTTCCTTTGTCAAAGATCCAAACAGAACTAGAAATAAAGTGTACACTCCTGTGGGATAGAGACCCCTCCTCTGAGGTCCCTTCGAGGCTTCTTCCTTCCCTGCCCAGTAGTCAATGCTAGTGTTTCACAGGGTACCGAGGCTAGTCCTCTCCTCTTTCAATTACATCTGCTCTCTACTCACTCATCAGTCCTCCCTGCTAAGTCACCATCTTTACACTGGCCACATCCAAATCTCCTTCTTCATCACCATTGTACCACCTGAGCTCCAAACCCCAGAATCATGGAAGAGATCCTTCCTGTATCAAGTCTGCAGCTCTTTCTCTTTTAAAGGAATATTTTAATGGAGTTTACAATACTTAAATGATGAGTTTTGACAGCACACTTCAGCCTGTGTTATATATATCCGAGAAGCCAGTCAACCGGAGGTCTCCTGGAATGCTTCTCAGGTTTCCCTTGGTGGTCTGAGGGATTCAGTTCACCTGGAGTTATGATTGATTCTGAGCCTCAGGCAGTAAATGAGCAGCTGTCTACATAGACACCTCCTTTAGTTTTTCAGTTATTGCCATGACAGTCTCATGTACTTGCAGTGGAAATGTTACAGGTATAACAGTCCTGTCATACACAAATTTTAATTCATTTAATTTTTAAGGAATTCAGTTTTCTATCAGCAAGAAGGATATAATTGAGTTTCCGTGAAGATGTAATTAAATACAGTGTATCTTGGCCTTGCGGAGATTTAACTCACTTCACACAGATTTGTATTCCAATGCCTTCAAATAATTTCAATCAAAATAATTGGTGTTTCCCTGGAAAATAGTAACAGAAAATGTGTTCATCATGTCTTCTGCAATCTTTCAATGACTTAACAGTCCATTACAGAATTCCAGGCACTAGGTTAGAAACTGAGACTCTCCAAATAAATTAAAAACTCAACTGACTACAAAAGCTCAATCCAGCGTTGTGGTTTGAGGAAGCAGGCAAAAAAGACTACCTTGTAGATTCAAAGAAACTAACATGATCTATGATACAGATGCTTATCTCCCTTATCTAAATTTTTTGAAAAAAAAACTACTCAGCACGTTTCCTTTTTTCTCCTCTCTCACTCTTCACATCTTTGTAATTTGTCTTAGACCCCTACGCACCCCTAAAAATGCTCCAACTAAGTCCACCAATGACTTATTCACTCCTTGAAATTATATAGATGCTTATCAATTCTCACGGTTTACTTTACTTCCTTGAAATGTACCACTCTTGGCCTTTACTTCTTTCTTGAAATGTTCTTTTTCCTTGGTTTCTGTGGGAATGAATTCTCCCTCTGGGTTTCCTTCTACTTCTCTTGTATTTCTTCTTAGTCCTCTATCAAATCATAATAGTTTTTTTTTCCAACTGGCACAAAATTGTTTCTATTCTGAAAGTAAACACACCATAGAAATATACACCTTCTTAGACATCCCAAATGAATGTTTCATAGGCAACTTAAACTCTACACTGAAACAATCAGACTCCATATTTTCTCCCTGGAACAGGTTGTTTCTACTGAGTTCCCTATCAACCAAAGATATCACTGCCTTGAAGTTTCTCAGTACAGAAATTTGTGTATTCTTCTTTGTGTTTCTTTGTATCTGGCTCCCATACCCAAGTAGTCAACAGTCTCTGTTGATTCTGTCTCCTGATAATTGCTGACTCTCTAGACTTTTCTCCTTTCCCCTAACCTTTCACTGCATTCAGATCTCCACAATGACTCACTTGTAAGTCCTAACTTCCATTGGCCTGGTAAGAAAATATAAATTCCTAATCCTTTATGTACTGACCTATGCTTAATTATCCAGTCTATTTTTTTAATTCTATTCTTACCATTGAATTCTATATTTAAACTATTTGTTCTACCTGTAGTTTTCCCCAAAAATATGTTCTTCTAACAAGAGAAAGCATTGATTATCGATTTCCTAATGATATAAAATCTTTTTATTTTGCCTTTTCCCTATTTATGCTTGGGTCATGACCTTAACCCAACAAAGAAGACGCCCTTCTTGCATGGCCATATATCTTGAGCTTATGGATGATTTATTGCAACTGGCTGTTACTTCTCTCCCTTGAGCTCAGGAGGGTGTCTTGGTCCTGATTATATTTCAAGCTGTAAGTAACACAGTTTCTAAAAGTGTAATAAGTTGTGTTCACTATTGAATGAATCAAAGAGTATCCAAAATCCCACTGGGAGCACAGAGGAGGGAGCAGTACATGCAGGTTCTGGAATGACTAAGTGTTTCATAATGGAAATGACATTAGGACTGGGTCTTACAAGAATCTGAAGAGTGATACAAAATTATGTGTCTATTATTGAAGAGGTACCTTGGTTATGTTTATCCTTGCAACATAAAGAAAAATGCATCTGGTCATTCCAGCCATCCTTCTGATTCAAACTATCCCCCTTCCTGGTATGATATTTAAATTAGATGTTAGTCAACATTGGCCAATACATGAAACTCACTGATTCTAGCTGTGGAAGAAAGTGGCCTAATTCTGAATAGTGTCCACTCTCCAGGCCAATACTTTGTGAATTTAACAAAGTTAAATGGAAATAAGAGATTAAATTAGTATGATTTCAGCTCATACATTTAATCAGTGTAGGTTAGAGAACAAAGACAGCCCAGGGAGGCAGTGAGGCTCATGGCGGGAGTTTATTGTATCACTGCTGTTCAATTACATGGCTGCTTCCTCCTCCAGTCCCTATGTTATAAAACGGGTGGGCCTGGGGCTGCCTTTGGATTAGAGCCCCTTGAAGTGATAAACATGCTGTTTCCCTGAGATTTGCCCCAGGAGATAAACATTTCCGATGGATTTTTCTGACAAAGCCAAGAAAGCTAATAATTGCAATGTCAGGCAAAGAAAAAAAGTGAAAACTAATTCAGTAGGATCCCTTATGAAAGAAGGAAGAAGAGCAAAAGATGTTTCACAACTGGAAGCATGAATTGTCAAAGCTTTTTGAGAATCTTTTGAATAAGCACATCCGCCAGGTTATAAATAATGACAACAGACAGTAATTTGCATGGATTAGGGTTGTTAACATTTATCAATTTCTGCATTTTAAGATACTCCCAAATTCTGGATGAGGAGTGTCTCTTTGTAGTGAAGGATTGATAGTGGGAGTAAAAGAATCTGATGAATTTAAAACTCAGATGAGAGAAAGCAAAGCTGTCCAGATCTAAACGGAGATACCATTAGTAGTTCCCATAAATCAAATCATGTTTATAGTGAGGATACAGTTGAATTGCCATCTGGACTTTTTAACCTCGACATTTATTTCCGAATCATTCCCTAATATTGGAAGCAAACTTAACCCTTGCTTTCATCTCCAGAGTTTGCCTTGATGCCAGTTTTTTTCTCTTTGAGAGAAATGATCTGATTTTTGATAAGGACAGAATGCCATGTGTGGCATGAAGTTGGAAGAACCAGAGAAATTCCTGTGTAACGTTAAGCTATAAGAGAAAGAAAACGTACTTAGCTTTAAACCACATCAGCTGAGAAGAATTTAATGTGAAGTCAGGGGTTGGGGAAAAGCAGGAATTCTATATTTCATCTGCTTAAGATTGGGGCACCTAAATGAAGTTAAAATATATAATTATTTGATTTCTTTCCCCCCAAAAAATCCTATGTACCTATAGACAGGTTTGACTACAAATAGAGAGGGATCCACATAGATTTTCAACAACTAAGACTAAAGCTCTCATTGAATGACTAAATAATCAAGTCACATATATCTTGAACCTTTTGGAACTCTTATTTTTTCTTTTAAAATTTTCTATTGACAATGTTTATAGTGACAAAAAGAAAAAGCCAGACTTCACATATGAAGTCTTCTTTTTTTTTTTTTTTGAGACAGAGGCTGGAGTGCAGTGGTGCCATCTCAGCTCACTGCAAACTCTGCCTCCTGGGTTCAAGCAATTCTCCTGCCTCAGTCTCCAAAGTCACTGGGATTACAGGTGCGCACCACCATGCCCAGCTAATTTTTATGTTTTTAGTAGAGACGGGGCTTCACGACGTTGGCCAGGATGGTCTCAAACTCCTCACCTCAAATGATCCACCGTGTCTGGCCCTCTTTTCTTCTTAATCTTTAGACTTTAACAGTTTACAAGGTGAGACTCATCAACTACTTTAGTAATTAGTATAGTGTTAAGCATAAATCAAGTGGCTCAATAGGAAAGAGAACCTTAGGGTAGGTATTGGCAGTGATGGTGATGGGTGAGGGGTGGTGCTGAACAGTGGATACATTGCTCCCCCTGGACCTGAAGGGACAGACAAAAGGCATGTGGATTCTTCTTGGAACAAATTTGGAACCAAATTATGAGAAGGCAACTTTGACTATCGAGACATTGTCATCCTATATAATAAAAAGCCATTGCTTTAAGGGAATAGACATTTATAATTGAAGGGAAGTTTGTAAGTTACAAGGCTGTATAGTGGAAAGGAAGAAGAATACAGCCTTGGGAAACAGAAACACATAGGCTCAAATTTCAGATGTCACTTATTGGTGAAATAAAGTTGAACAAGTTCTTTAAATTCTCCTGAGTCAAAATTAGTATTACCCTTAAACTGAAGATAACAGCATCTAGCTGGAAGTTTTAACATGAAGCCTAAATAAAAACAGTGCAGGTCATGACTGGATATATGGGTAGGTGATAGCTTATGTTCTATATAAATGAAACATTTAAAAAATGGGTTTTGTATCAAATCATGAGATGATGGTTGGGTGGAGCCCAAGCAACATGTGTGAAATTCACATTTGAGAGGCTTAAATAACCCCTAGAAAAAACATGAAGAAACAATGAACAAGACAACCTGTGGTTTCAGATGTCAGCCTCAAACTCCAAGTCAGAATAGCTGGCAATCCATAGTGATGGCTCCAACAGGCATTCAAGTGACTTTTCACCCAAGAATGTGCTGTGTTCCAGGGCAGTTAGCAATTTCTCTGAGGGTTAATGATCCTCCCTATCAACCCTGGTGGAAGACAGTTATTCACTGCAACCAGGTGCAGAACTTTTCCACTTACTTTACCATCTAACTGTGAAGATTATTAAGGAAAAGGATCTTTTTCTTCTTCTCTCTTCTAACATGTTAAACTAAGAACCTTCCCACTGTGAATTGCTGGCATCTTACTTTTTGACCCCTTGACAAGAAGAATTGGAGTTACTCAAATGCTGTCATTTAAGGTGTTGGAGTGGAAACCAGAACATTACCTATATCAAGAAGGGATTCCTTCTAAGGCATTCAGGTCTAGATAACATTTGTGCAAAATGAGTGGTCCATTTGGAAACAAGTGGTTGGAAAACAGTCTGAAACTTAATACAGAATTGTGAGTCAGACTTTAGAAGCAGGTATCTTAGCTCAGGCTGTTTTAGCTCCCAGCTTAGACTTGGAGGCTTATAAACAATAGACATTTATTTCTCACAGTTCTCAGGCCAGAAGTCCAAGACCAGGGGGCCGGCGTGATCAGGTTCTGGTGAGGGCCCTCTTCTAGGTTACAGACTGCTGACTTATATCTTCACGTGGTGGAGAGAGACAGCCCTCTCTAGGGTCCCTTATATAAGAGCACTAACCCCACTCATTAGCACTCTGCCATCATGACAGAGCCCACCTCGTAACACCCTCACATTTGTAGAAGGGTACTGGGATTTCAACACATTAATTTTGGGGGGACAAATATTTAATTAATTGAAGCCCAAAGAAACAATCTTTACAACTGCAGGATCTCTGAAATTAGCCTCTCCTTTTCCCCCATGATACAGCTCTGATCTCATTGTTAACATCTTTCTCAGAAGTTCAGCATTTCTAGTGCCAGGAGAACTACATGTTAACTCTTGAGAAAAAAATACATTCCTTCTCCCTGGAATGTGCTCTTTCATCTTCCAATTTTAAAGTGGGATGGGACATTTTTCTTTTCTCATTTTATACGTGAACCGATTCTCTTGTCAATACCAGTTGTATCTCGTCAGTGTCATTTATAGTGATTATGAAAAGTTAAATGGAATGAAATTTGATAAAAAATAGAAACCACTTATTAAAGCTACCTAATTGGAGAAAGGTGAGTTTAATCTATTGTTTCATTTTTAAGTTTCTGTTTCCTCTCCTTTTCCTCATAAATAGGAAAAAAAATTGGCACAGAAACTTGGCTCTTGAGATTGTGAAGAAAGTTTATTCTACATGGAACTTGACACAAGCTGATCAGGGAATCTCTTTTGTCTGTGGACTTTCTTTAAAAAAGAAGAATTGGTTTCTTAACTGCTTTCAAAGGTTGCCTTGATAAGTTTCTTTGTGTTATTGTATCTTTCATTTTGAGTTGAAGGTTTTTCACCCAGCCCTTATTATAGATGACCTAACATTTTGCTCCGGGGCTGATGCCAGAACCCTTTTCCTTTGGTTCCTGGCAAGGTTGCTGCCATTTCCTATCTCACGCCTTCCTGAATTTACCTAAACTGAAGTTCCAGGCTTTTGTTGAAATGCTTTTCTCCCTTCCGCTCTTGTGTACCCTGTGTCACATTATCTGCAAAAGGTTGCAACCAACTTCCCTTCACTGTGGACACAGGAAGGGGAAATGAAGAGGGGAGAAGTTACTGATCTGATTCTAGAGGTCAAGGGTGTGGGAGGGTGAATGTACATTTCTCAATAGCTTTCGCTGCGGTGTGTGCTTTCCTTTGTTGACCATCCCTTGCTATTGTGTTGGGGAGTCTTTTAATAACACCCAGCAGGGTTGACTCAATGGCAATACCAAGATGAAAAAGACTTAGTAAAAAAAAAATTATGTGTGCACATTTGCCTGGCACATACGCAACAAATAACCAGCTATTTATTTCTGCAGGATATTCTGCGCCTGCAGCTTTTCTCATGTCATAGAGTTTCAGTGTACTTAATTTTCACAGCATCTCATTTAAAAAAGTGTTCTTTCACCACTCTAAATTGAATAAAACTATAAACAGAGAATTAGGGAGGAGCAGTCCATTGCCTAAGATCACACAGCAAGCGGCAGGCCCACTGTTCAAAATCGATGCTCACCCCTGCTTTTTCAGTCTTCCAGGCTGCTGTTCATGTATGAGCACACTAGCTGCTGACGTGGAAATCAAAGTTACAATCTAGGACAACTTTTTCACATCAAAAGGGCAGTGAGATTATCTTTTGCATTTAAATTATTCTCTTCTGGTGCAGCAGGCTAATTAATGTTAGTGTACTATTTCCATTTTTCCAGCCCAGAGATCTTTGGATGATTCTCAAGGTGCCTCACTTGCAACCTGGGTCTTTTGCAGCCCTTAATTTCCGTAATGAGACCCCTCTGCTCCACTGTCTTTGCAGGGCTGATGGTAGCCCTATGGCTCTTCCATCCAGTTTATGGTGATTACGAAAGGAGCCTCAGAGTCATGTAATAGGCAGGACCACTGCTCTTAACAGGGTCCAGCATCTGGGAGGGCAAAGCCTGGCATGGGGTTGGGACAAGGCATGTTTACAACAGCCTAACCAGTGAGCTTGAGCTTAAGACCGTTGAGAGGGTACTTTGGAAAGTGTAGGAGTGCATTCATGAATACGGAAATGTCTTTGATTTATTAGCATCCCTCAAGCATGAGAACTAATAGAATAACACATCAAAGGTAACATTTGCCTTATAAAGGGAGGGCTCTGTAAACATGAACAGTGGAAAGAAAGAAAATAGACCTTCTGTTGAGATGTCACATCCATCCTCAGCACCTGCTTCTGGTCGGAAGATGCAACCCTTCATTCTGAGCATTTCCTCTGGCCAAGCCCATACTTTGGGGCCAGAATTAAAGGGAAAGAAAAGGAAAGAGAGAAAGAGAGAGAAGAAAACAGAAAGGAAAGAGAGGAGAGGTGAAGCAGATAAATGGAAAAATCAGTGAGGACCCAGAAAGGTAATTGTTTGCATTTACTCTAAGTGTAGAAAGTTGTCTTCTTCATTGCTTAATTCAAGGACAAATAGTGAAAGTATTTTCTAGAGGGAAATAATGAGGCATCGAGAGGTTAAGTGGTCGGCTGGGAGGAGCATTCGGGGCTCTGACTTTCCATCCCCATCCAGCTGCACTTCCTCCTCAGTTGGGGCCAAGTCCAAGATCACAAAAGACGCACCAGGCATCCAAATAAAGCAAATAAAACAGAACATGCAAACCTTTATGCAGCCTTAATGAAAGCAAATGGATGGGACATTTTAAAGATATAACTTTAACCAGACCATTGCCTAATGGCCATATTTTCAAGTCAAAATGTATCACAATCACATACTAATTTAAATTATCACTCTTACAGAAATTGGATAGGAAAATTTTAAATCTGTATGCATCTCTGAAACATTTAGAAATGCACTGCTCTCCAAAGCTAAATTGTGAGGGAAGCTGAGAGCTTACACTTATCAACATAATTTTTCTTCTCCACCCTTAACCTGCCTTTTATGTTACTTCCTTAATGGTCTTTCTTAAACAAACACAAAAAACAAAGATTTTCTTCTGATTTTAGAAGCAATACAGCAATAGGTACCTGTTTTAGAAAATTTGGAAAGCACACAAAATTATCAACAATAAAAATAAAAGCCACCTATAAATGCAAACGTACCCTTACTTTGGAGCACCATATGGGGTAAGAGGCACCGGGAGTTAGATATGAATTGACCCAGGTTTAGCCTCAGCTCTGTCCCTCAATACTGATGAGTTTCCAGGAAAACTACTTAGCCCTTTCAGGACTCACGATGTCCTTTGCAAAATGGAGGTACTAAGAGTGCTTATATTGTAGGATGCCAAAGAGGACTAAAAGGTGTGTGTCCAGTGCCTAGCATGACGGCAGTCAGCAGGTTTTATTGAGCACTAACTCTTTGCCAGATGGTAAGTTCGGCTTTATATACAGATTATCAAGTTATCAGTGGGGGAGTTGAGATTTGACACCCCCACTCACACTGATAAAAATATTTCGTTAAAATTCTTGCGATTACGTTTCCCAGAAATTTTTTTCTAAAGTTGATATTATAAAATATGTATACTTTTGCATATTATGTGGAGTGCTGTAGCATAAATCCCCTGATAATATAGACACTCAGATATTTGTGACAGCTGCATAATACTTCAATATAGACTATTACATGGTTTACTTAAGTAATCCTCAATTATTGGACTTCTAAGTTTTTGTTGGTTTGCTTGTTTTTTGAAGAAAACACTTTTGTTTATTAACCTTTTAAGGAATGTTAGATTTCCCTTTACTTAGAATAATATGATTGGGTCAACATTAAGGTACATTTTAAAGGTACAAGTTTCATCTTGATGAATTACTTTCTACATTATTCACAAGTTAATATATAAAGAGAATGCAGCTCCAATTAAAACCCTAAAATGATTTATTTGAAGATAGGCTCTTTGACAAAATATTCTAAATTTCACCCAAAACACTAGTTGTTAGAATAGACAAAACTTTTTCTCAAGTGAAAAGTTGAGAGCTACAAAAGCTCAATTTCCTTAGTTCTAAAAATTTAAATGAAAATTATATATGCATGTATAATTGGCTGTGAATTTTACTCTCTGGATATAACAGCAATTTGGTCTTACTATACTGCCCCCAGATTTAAATATTAGGCTTTTATATTTAAAAGTACTACAAATCAAGTAACCCCCAATTTACCATAGCTAAGCCAGTCAATACTTAGAATTCTGAATTTTTCCCCAAGGCTGTGGGGTTTGCATATGCATAGTAATGAAGGCCAAAAATCTCACTTAGAACATAACATCATATAACAGAAACATTTACCAGTTGTTCTCAAAAAATAAGTAGGCGTAAAAAAAAATTTATGGACAAATGGATTCAAAATCCCAAATTGGGACCCCAACTATGTAATGATATCCCTGCTTTGTCCCAGCTCACCTGCCCACCAGATAGGCACTCCTGCCTCAGTTGCTGGATGTATCTGGTGGCTTAGTTAGTGCAGGGTTTAAGGCAGGCAGGGTGAGGGCTGCTTTTGAGTTGCTAATGGAGGCTGGAGAAGGGGATGGTAGAAGCTCAGGACTGTGACCCTGTGGTGTAATGCTTGTCAGAAACTTGAAACTCTTCAGCCTTTCTCCGTTCCCAGTGTTATATATTTGGTCAATTTGTTTCGATTCTGCTTTTCCTAGCTTTCTCAAATCTTTATCCCCATCACATCCTGGCTACTGCTTATCAGCTCAAATCCTCATTATCCTGATGCATTTAGAAGGCAAATAAATGCAGCCACAGCACAGTGAGCTACAAGGACTTGGCTGAGAGTAAGATCAGAACTTCCTGTGAGGAAGCTACCATGGACTGTAAAGGAGGTCATTTAAAGCCCTTATTAGATGTAGTAACATTCCTTAAAATCATGTGGTTTGCATAGGATAAGGGTGCTTGTAAGTCATCTGGAAAATGGATACTCCTAAAAACCGGTCTTTCCTTAGCCTCTTCACTCATAAGCTACTTTTCATATTCCTTATGAGAATATCCTTTTCATTAAATATTATTATATATTGGTTTTAATGTTTGCATAATATTTACTTTATGAATGTATCCTGATTTTATAAAATATTCTACCTTGAAGACTTATATTTTTTCTTTCAATTTTGACTTGCTATAATCTACACTAGGATGAATATATTTTTAGCTATTGCATTATAAATGTTCATGATTATTTTCTTAGGGCAAATTCCTGGAGAGGGAAATGCTGCACCAATGGGTACACAAGATGCCTCCCATAAAAATCACACCAAGGTTTATTCCTACCAATAAATACATATAATAAATGTATATATACACAGCCATAAACACACCAATGTATAAGCCAATGAATAGCATATATATGCTCACCTGCTTGTACATATATATATTATATAATTGTCATTTTCAGTTTTTAGAACTAAAGAAATTGAACTTTTATAGTCCTCAAATTTTTCACTTAAAAAAATTCTATCTATTCTAAGTGTCTTTGGTGAAATTTAGAATAGTTTGTCAAATAGCCAATCTCCAGATAATTTATGTTGGGGTTTTAATTAGAATTGCATTGCCTTTATATATTAACTTGTGAATAATTGACATTTAACAATTAATTTTGATTAAAGCATTCCATGTTTACTATTTATTCAAGTCCTTTTGTCAGAAAAATACTTTGTAATTTTGTAAGTGCTTATTGATACAAGAATTTCTAGACATTTTATAATATTAGTCTTGTAGTAAATGGGATATTTTTCAATGTTAGAGTCTAACTGATGTGGTTCTCCATAGGCAAAAATGTTTATTTCATTATGTTAACTGTGTAACTGGTAATTTTAGAGCTTCTTTTATCAATTCCAGTAGTTCATTTTTTTTTTTTTTTTTTTTTTTTTTTTTTTGAGACGGAGTCTCGCTCTGTCGCCCAGGCTGGAGTGCAGTGGCGCGATCTCGGCTCACTGCAAGCTCCGCCTCCCGGGTTCACGCCATTCTCCTGCCTCAGCCTCTCCGAGTAGCTGGGACTACAGGCGCCCGCCACCACGCCCGGCTAATTTTTTTGTATTTTTAGTAGAGACGGGGTTTCACTGTGGTCTCGATCTCCTGACCTCGTGATCCGCCCGCCTCGGCCTCCCAAAGTGCTGGGATTACAAGCGTGAGCCACCGCGCCCGGCTCCAGTAGTTCATTTTTTTTAGTTAATTATTTTCAGTTTTCCAGCCAGATAGATATATTATCTGCAGATGATGATAATTATGTTTTTCATTATATATATTTAATTACATACATTATCTGTATTATATGTTTACAGATATAATTTTTTATTGTGTTGTATTTGTTAGCATTTGAAAACAACATTACACAATGATGGGAATAGTTGGAATTCCTTCCTTTTTTTTTTTTTTAGACGGAGTCTTGCTCTGTCCCTTTCCCTAGCTTTAATGAGAATATCTGTAGTGAATTACAGTTAGGCATAATATTGGTGGCTTATTTTACCAGAATATAGTATTTTATCATACTAAAGAAATGTCATTCAATTTGCATATGTTTTGAAAGTTTTATTCCAAATGTATGTTGAACTCTACCAGATGCCTTTTGGCAGATTTTTAGATGAATAGATGGTGTTTCTTCTTTGATATGTTGATGAGGTAGCATATTAGTAGGTTTCTTCACATTGAATGATCCTCATACTTACAGGACAAACCCGATTTTAGCATGGATGTTAGTCACCTGATATGATACTGCCCTGGCATTCTGTAGTTATGGAAAAGTTGATTTTCCATCTATACTCAAGTCCGAGAGAAATTCATTTTGTTTTTAGCATGTGCCACCTCATGATAATAATTGTAATTTTCTATATTTTTTCAACCTTGAAATTAGTAGAAGAAGTAACTATTCCTTGATGTGTGAAACTCTTACATGTAATTAAGTGATGTGCCTTTGGTTGGACATAAGGTGGACATTAGAAGCAGCTGTATTTTGACAAATTTTCAAATTCCTGCCAGAGTTTTTGGACAAAAAGTTTGTATGTATAGTTTGGTTACTTAGTAGAAAACCACTTATTTTAACAAAATGTTCAACTTTATTACCAGTGAAATGAAATGATATTTCCTTATAAATGGTCTACTATTTTTATAGATGTGAAATTTTAAAAAAATTGTATATAGGTTTTGTTCTGTCCTTTCTTCTCAGTAACAGAGATCTTTTCAAGAAACTATCCTCAGATCTTACTGGGCTTTTCAAAGTCCATTCCAGATTAACCAATATTTACTGCTCTTTTAATTCATTAATTTCTGCTTTTATCTATATTATCTTCTTTCTTCTACTTTCCTTACATTCCATTCATTGTTTTTTTTGATTCAGTTGAATATGTGATTTATTTACCTTCTTTTTAAATTTTTTGTGTTTAATAAACTCTAATACAAATCACTTTTATTTTTCTTTACCTCTACAGTATGGCCATCCCTACCCACAGCATAATTTCTAGATCTGATGGTAAATATTCTACTTAAACTTAAATTCCCACTCACTCAACTTTTGATTTTTACTGTGAGCCGACTCTAAAGCACTGTAGTTTCTCTATAGTTTGATTTCCTTTACTAAACGTGGGAAGAGGATAAGTCTGAAGGAGATGGTTGTAAGGTAGTAATGGTCACTTTACGCATATAAAGTGTTGGTCTGAGTCATTCATTTATCAGTCTTTGGCTCTTAAGCACGGGTAAATACCAGAAATTAAGGACGTAGGTCCTGAAACTATGAAGTGCAGAGCTTATTCTACTAATTTCTCTTTATTTGATTGGCTATTTTCTTCATCTTTGACTGGCTATCTATTTTTACAATTACATCCTTCCATTTTTCCTTCCCAGAATTAAACCATAAATATAACTTAAAGCTGCTAGTTTCTTAAAATATTTTTAATCATTCAGAGATTCCATGCACAAATGACAAATCTTCTTTTTCTCTCTCCTGACGTATTAACAAAAAGTCTTATCCTTGTACCTACTTTAATCAGTTCTGGGCTAATAAACATGGTAGGGAGCCTATGCTCAGAAGTTAGAAACAGGATAAGCCTCAAAGTAGAAATACAAATCCAGAAAAATTACTTGCTGAATGGGGAAGATAGCAGGAATGATTGGGGAAAAAACATGCCCCAACAGCCATGAAGCAGAACATTCCAAACCATCTTTACATTAAGTTTATTTTATATTTAAATTACATTTATATATATAGATTCATGGTTGGCTGTACCATGTACTATTTCTATTGTTGCATTTTATATGTATACATATGTGTGTGTGTGTTTGTGTGTGTGTGTGAATCAAGATGAGGAAGGCATATTAATGAAAGAATTCTTGTGTTGGAAAATTTATTTCACTATAAATTTATTTTTTCATTTTCTGTTGAGGAAAAGGCTTATCCTGTATTTTATTATTTGAAGGATTGGTTTTATAGAAAGAAGAGCAAAAGGATACTTAGAAAAAGGGAAGTACTCAGGGAAAATACAGAGTGTGGTAAGAAGAAATGAAAGTTGGGAAAATTAGTGCAGCTTGTATGGAAAGAGAGTGGGAGACGAGGCTGCACTTTACTGACTTGTTTCAAAACCCAAATAGCTTGCAATCCTTTTTCAGGGCACAAAGAACCCCAATCTTAGTAGATGTTGTGCCTGCATCACAAGTTAGGCTCTCCTGGATTCTCTGGATTCCTTTTTTTTTTTTTTTTTTTTTTGCTTTCCTACCTATTGACTAATAAGAGACATCAGCTTCTCCTGTGACTTCCACATCCTTGTTCAGTTTAGGGCCTTGGCAGCCTGAGCTTCCTGGTCTTCCAAAAGTAAGGATTACTGATATGGATCTCAAGACCCTTATGCAACTACAAACATGATGGAGGATTCATCTCTAGCTGAACTAGAATTGTAGCCCCTAAAACCCATTAGATTTTCTAAGGCCCTCATAAAACTTACCCTAGTCTCTCCATGCTTTATCAGAAATCACCTATTGCCTGAGAGAAGATAATTGGAAAACATGTCAATCTTATTAAGTCCTCTTGTTCATTTCTCTGTTGGCTGTATCCACAACCTAGAATAATTTTTATGAGAGCAGTGATTTAGTTTTCTTATTTTCTATCATATCTGCAATGCCTGAATCAGTGTCTGACCCATAGCAGGCCATCAGTAAATACATGTTGAACAAATAATAAACACTTACAGAGGAATATTTTCATACAATCTGGCTGATTGTCACAAAGACAAAGTACATTCATCTTAAATGAAACTCAGAAAGTTGTAAACAGCATTTCAAACTTGTAACTGCTCTTTAACTGTTAAGTGCATTTACAGTTCAGTTTAACACAGCCTATATCTTCATTTATAAGCCAGGTGAGGGTAAGGATTTGTGGCTTTTCTAATTATTTTGTTAATTCTCTTTCCCCAGAAGCCCCACGGTTTTGTCAGCTGAAATAGTACACCCACTCTAGAGTAGAGTGAATTTAGCGTTTATTTCTGCTGATGATGAAGGAGCCATTCCAAATTACTCTACTGGATTTGCATTGAACACGGACAAAAATCTCTAATCAAACAAATTCATACAAAAGGAATTCATGGTATTTAATCAGAAGAGAAAGAGACAGAGGAGGCAAAGATGCCATCTTCAAGTGTCAGGAAGTCCATAATGTCATTTAGAGGAGGGCATGGCCCTGTTCAGTGTTGCATGTATTATTGCTCCTTTCCATGCCTATCTCAGTAAAGAAAATAGAGCAGATTTTAGTTGAATATAATCAGTAAACAACACTCAGGTATAACACAGAAGCAACAGTTCTCTAGAAATACAAAGCTCTCCAAAATTGTATCAATTCAAATAGAAGCTAAGTTCCTATATGACTTTTCATGAATATGGTAAGAATGACTTCTTGCCTATGTGAAAAATGGGACTCAACTAGATGGCCCATAGATGGAGTTTGCATTCCAACTCTAAATTTCTAGTGTATACGACTCAATGAGTATCTGTAATATAGTTTGCATTCCCTAAGAGGTTAGGGAGCGCTTAAAAAGTATAAAACTGGTCACAAATATTAATTGAGAAGGTTGCAATCTATTGAGGAGCCCAATATTAGTTCTAAGAAAAAGAAATGAAAGAATGTAATGCAAGAGTTCAATAAAGAAATTTCAGAATAGATTGCTGCTTAGTACTGTAATTTTCCATAGCTACTACATCTAAGGCAGATAAGTGGTGTGTCCAGCCCAATCAAATATCCTTTGCTATATGAGCACAAGTCTTTCTACTATAGGAGTTGTAGGATTGCCTTTAAAAAAGTCAAGAAGCTGGATTTGGAGAGTAAGGTATACTCTGATCAATAAAAGATCTTGGTAGCTAAAGGTCCAATAAGGTGTGTTCTATTAATCCTCAGAGATAAGTGAATGGATATTTGAGGACTGGATTAAATATTCTCAACTTGGAGCATTTCTAAAGTTTTGTAACTTTGCTCACACATGAGCTTAAATGTAGAGGAACAGGTGCCACTGAGCTAGGTGATCAGTGCTTAAATCCATAAGCATCTGCTTCAGAGTTCATTGATATGTTTTTTTATCTAATACATATTTCCATTCATTCCTCACATCTGCCCTGTGAGATAGGTATCTTTATTCCCATTTTACAGATGAGAGCAGAAAACATCAACAACCTCAGAATGTAGCCCTAACACAGCCCAAAAGCTGGACTAACATAGCTGGAATGATGAATGGGTTTTGGGAGTGAAATAGGAGATTGGGGAATAACACTCACATGGAAAGATGGAGGAGTACATGTTTGGCTCCTTTGAGCTGTCTGTTCTCAGTCATATTTGGAGAAACGGAGGTAGTTGAGTAACTCCTGTGGTTAAAAGCCCCTAGGATATCTCCCAGTGACTCTGCCTCCTGATATTCACCCACTGTGTAATCCCTTCCCCTGGAGTATAGGTTGAATTACTTTATTCTCTAGAATAGAGATAGACTAGAATAGAATACCAAAAAAAAAAAAAAAGTGATAGGTTATCACTTCTGAGATTAGATTACAAAAGCATCCTGACTTCTGTCTTGCTTATCCTCTCTGGCTCTCTGGGAGAACTCCAGTGCCATATCGTGGTGGAACTCTGGAAAGGCGCAGGTAGCAAGAAACTGCTGTCTCCAAGAGTGAGTAAGGACTTGAGGCCTCCCAACAGCAGTGTGAGTAAGCACGGAAACAGGTCCTTCCCATGGAGCCTTGAGGTGACTACTGCCCAGGCTGACACCTTGATTGCAACCTTGTGAGAAGCCCTGAGTCAGAGACACTCAGCTAAGCCATACCTGGATTCCCGACCCACATAAATTCTGAGATAATAAGTTTGCTGTTTTAAGCTGATAAACCTTGCTATAACTTGTTACACAACAAATGATAACTCATACACTCCTATTAAAAGTGAGGTATCTTTGGGATCTAGGAGAGTTTAGGAAGATTTTAGGAGGAGGAGTGGAAGTTTGAACTAGAAAATCTTGGCTAATAGAAAGTCTTGAATCAGTGCAGAAAACAAACTGTGAATATACAAAGATGCTGAGACTGATTGCCCCTGATATAGTTAAGCAGAGCAGGAACTATAGAGCCACTAATATTAAGTGACAGATGATGTGCCAGCAAATAATGAAACTTAAAACAGCTGCCTGAACAGGTAGGGCAGTTGTTCCTCAGTTTTTCAATTACAAGGATGCTTTATTCTTTTTTACTCTGGGGGTGTAGAAAACCAACCTTGTCATACTCATCCAGCACCTTTCCATGGCTCCCCACTATCCACACAAACATGCCTGATCTTTCTAGTGAGGTACGGCAGGCCCTCCCCTTGTCAGGTCTCTTCCTGCCCCTTCAGGTTCACCTCTTGCCCATCACTTCCTCAAACTTTATGCATGGAGTTCTCTAAATGCATCAAAGACTTTAACACCTCTTGATCTTACAGCGATGAGCTCATTTTCCTTGGGCGTTCTTTATCACCTTCTTCAAAGGTTAACTCCTCAGATGTTTTTATGATTCCCTGGAATCATCCCACTGCCAAGGCAGAGTTTCCTTTCTGTGTGTCCCTTGAGGACCAGCTGTAAAGGCAACTGTAGAACACCCCATGTTGTATTGAGATGATCTTTTCCTAGGTCTTTCTTTCCATCCCTCCCCATGGTAGGCACTGAGCTGAACTGCCCTATCACTTGAAATATTTTGTGTGCAAACCCAATTTTATAACTGTGTTTTACTTCCTCAAAAGCTTATATAGCTGCCCGTTAGAGCTTAAGATCAGAATGAGACAAGATCAGGATAAATTCAAACATAATATATATCACTCATGTCAAAAGCAGATAATCTCAACATTTCTGTAACTTTCTAGAGATGATGATATGGTTGCTTGGTTGCTCTTAGTCTCTTTAAAATGTTTTAGTAGCTCAAAGACACCTCCCTCCCCACCACTGGTGTCCTTAAAACCTGTAGAGGTCCTTGTGAAGCCCCGTGATTTCTTGTTTTCCTGGAGAATCTGTTGACTTTTTGTGAGCTACAAAGCAAAAATAAAATAAGGAAACCCATATGTATGCTTGTGTTATATATGCATCTTGTGTAAGTTCTCAGAAGTGCTGGAGCAGTGTTTTTCAACATGTTGCAGCCTCTGTGGTAGGGTTTAATGTTGTTGTTAATTTCAGTCAAACACAATGCCAACTACTATAGTCCGTGCACCCCTTGGCCATATCTGCAAGATTAAACAGGGACTACTCATGGTTCATCTCAACTCGTGTTCAGTAAAAAACTTCATATAATATTAGAAAAAAAAGGAGATAGTGGTCAAAATGTCTCTAAAAGAGTGACACAGTTTGAAGGCTGGAAAGGATGTCAGAGACCGACTGGCACACCATCTTCACTTTGCCAATGGTAAAGGTGGCTGAAAGCTGTGAACTAACAGACTCAGTCACACAGCTGGTTAGTAGCAATGCTGGGAGGGATGTGGGAACAAAGGCAAGTCAACAATTTACTATTTTATAGGCAAAGGCAAATATCCTCAATTTTGCTTCAGCTCTCTGAATATTTGGGACAGATCATATATTCACTTTAACAATGCCGATATCAGCCTTGGGCTCTGCTTCCTTTTGTCTATATAAAGAGTTCACACTAGATCCATCAACATGTTGCATTTGCGTGGTGTTGTACTGGCTCACATTTTCTCTTGGATCCTGCCTTCTGTTCTTTCCATATCCCTTTTGTGTATGAAAACATGGAGCACGTTGCAGTCTGCAGTTACACTGGCTGACAGAACAGACATTGAATCAATCCCGGAGAGCAATAGATTCAACCTTGGGAAGCTCCAGCATGTTCTGGCAGCTGCTAGTGAAACTTGTACTATACATGTCTCCCAGAAATTTCCTGGGCATGTTGCTTTTTAAGAGAAACATTTATATACCCATTGTGCAAACTTAACATCAGTTAGTGGTTTCCCATACAACTTGTAGAAACTTTGCACAATTCTCTGAAGAGAAAGCAGTGACTAACCCAGAAAGAGACCTGCTGAGAGAAATAGGGACCTGAGTAACTAGGAAGAAAACCCAAGTCTGTTGGAGACAGGGTTACTGAGGTTCTGATTCTTCTTTGCCTTTTCCTTGCTGTGCTAGAGAAAAATCAGTCCACATGACAAGATTTGAAGAATCTATGGAATCTTACTTTTTAGGAGTTCAAGGAAAAAAAAAACTGAAACAACAAAAAAAACACCCAGCAGGTATATAAAAAGCAAGTATGAAAGGGTGAGCATTTCAAAGGAGAGAGGAATAACAAATAATGAAGAAATGCACTGAAATATCCTCAAATAGATGTAAAGCAAAGTAATAATGCTGTATTCTTTTCTGCAAATTAAATTAAATACACTACATTTTATTAAATTAATTTTTGTGGGTACATAGTGGGCTTATAGATTTATGAGGTACATGAAATATTTGGATACAGGTATGCAGTATATCACAATCACATCGGGTAAATGGGGTATACATCACTTCTACTATTTATCCTTTGTGTTGCAAACAATCCAATTATACTCTTTGTTATTTTAAAATGTACAATTAAATTATTTTTGACTATAGTCTCCTTGTTGCTTTATCAAATACTATAACTCATTCATTCTCTCTATTTTTGTATCAGTTAACCACCCCAGCTTCTGGTAACCACTCTTCTGCTCTTTATGTCCATGAGTTCAATTGTTTTAATTTTTAGCTTCCACAAATAAGTGAGAACATGCAAAGTTTGTGTTTCTCTGCCTGTCTTATTTCACTTATAATGACCTCCAGTTCCATCCATGTTGTTGCAAATGACAGAATCTCATTATTTTTTATGGCTGAACAGTACTCCATTGAGTATATGTACCACATTTTCTTTATCCATTCATGTGTCGATGGACACATAGCTTGTTTCCACATCTTGGCTATTGTGAATAGTGCTGCAATAAACATGAGAGTACAGACATCTTTTTGACATACTGATTTTTTCCTTTGGGTATCTACCTAGCAGTGGGATTGTTGGATCATAAGTGTGTTAGGTCATTCTCACATTGCTATAAAGAAATACCCGAGATGGGGTAATTTATATAGAAAAGAGGTTTAATTGGCTCACGGTTCTGTGGGCTGTACAGGCAGCATGATGGTGGCGTCTGCTCAGGATCTGGTGAGATCTCAGGAAACTTACAATCATGGCAGAAGACGAAGGGGAAAAAGCCATGTCACATGGCCAGAGCAGGAGCAAAAGAGGGAGAGGAGAGATGCCACATACTTTTAAATGGCCAGATCTCATGAGAACTCACTCACTATTGTGAGAACAGTACCAAGGAGATGACACTAAACCATTCATGAGAAATACACCCCTATGATCCGGTCGGTTCTTACCAGGCCCCAACTCTGACATTGGGGATTATATTTCAATATGAGATTTGAACGAGGACATACATCCAAACTGTATCAGTATGATAGCTTTATTTTTAGTTTTTTGAGGAAGCTCCAAACTGTTTTCCATAGTGATTGTACTAATTTACATTCCCACCAACAGTATACAAGAATTCCCTTTTCTCCACATCCTTGCCAACATTTGTTACTGCCTGCCTTCTGAATGAAATGCATGTAAACAGGATAAGATGATGTCTCAATGTAGTTTTGGTTTGCATATACCTGTTGCCATTTGTATGTCTTCTTTTAAAAAACATCTATTCAGATCTTTTGCCCATTTTTTAATCAGATTATTAGATATTTTTCCTGTAGAGTTGTTTAAGCTTCTTATATATTCTGGTTATTAATTCCTTGTCAGATGGATAGTTTGCACATATATTCTCTCATTCTATAGGTTGTATCTTCACTTTGTTGATTGTTTCCTTTGCTGTCCAGAAGCTTTTTAACTTTATGTAATCCAATATATCCATTTTTTGCTTTGGATGCCTCTGCTTGTGAGGTATTACTCAAGAAATCTTCGCCCAGTCTAATGCCTTGGAGAGTTTCCCTAAAGTTTTCTTTTAGTAGTCTGAGGTCTTAGATTTAAGTCTTGAATACATTTTGATTTGATTTGTGTATATGGTGAGAGAGATAGAGGACTAGTTTCGTTCTTTTGCGTATGGATGTCCAGTTTTCCCAGCACCATTTATTGAGGAGACTACCTTTTTCCCAGTGTATGTTCTTGGTTACTTTGTCAAAACTGAGTTCACTGTAGTTGTGTGGATTTGTTTCTGGGTTCTCTATTCTGTTCCATTGCTCTATGTGTTTGTTTTTATGCGCTTTCCATGCCGTTTTGGTTACTATATCTCTGTAGTATAATTTGAAGTCAGGTAATGTGATTCTTCCAGGTTTCTTTCTACTTAGATTATTGGCTATTCTGGATCTTTTGTGGTTCCATATCTATTTTAGGATTTTTTTCTATTTCTGTGAAGAATATAATTGGTATTTTGATAGGCATTGCATTGAATCTGTAGATTGCTTTGGGTAGTATGGACATTTTAACAATATTGATTTTTTTAATTCATATATATGGACTATATTTCCATTTTTTGGTGTCCCCTTTAATTTCTTGCATCAATGTTTGACAGTTTTCCTTGTAGAGATCTTTCACTTCTTTGATTAATTCTTAAATATTTTATTTAATTTATATATAGTTAATGGGATTATTTTATTGATTTTTTTTCAGATTGTTCTCTGTTGACATAGACGTATGCTACTGATTTTTGTATGTTGATTTTGTATCCTGCAACTTCACTGAATTTGTTTATGAGTTCTGATAGTTTTTTGGTAGAGTCGTTAGGCTTCTCCTATCATCTGCAAACAAAAATAATCTGACTTCTTCCTTTTCAATTTGGATGCGCTTTATTTCTTTTTCTTGTTTGGTTGCTCTAGCTAGGACTTCTAGTCCTATGTTAAATAACAGTGGTGACAGTGAGCATCCAGATGTCAGAGGAAAGGCTTTCAGTTTTTCCCTATTCAGTATGATACCTACCTATGAGTCTGTCATATATGACATTTATTATGTTGAGGTATGTTCCTTCTGTTCCCAGTTTTTTTGAGTGTTTTTGTCATAAAGGGTGTTGAATTTTATTAAATGCTTTTTCAGCATTAGTTTAAAGGATAATGTGGTTTTTGTCCTTCATTCTATTGATATAATGTATCACACTGATTTGTGTATGTCAAACTATCCTTGCATCACTGGGATAAATCCCCTTGGTCATGATGAATAATCCTTTTAATATAAGACAATAGTAGTTTACACATCACAATTACAGTATTACAGTATTCTGTGTCTTTCTGTGTGTGTGCTTACTATTACCAATGAGCTTTGTACCTTCAGATGATTTATTCTTGGCTGCGAACACTCTTTTCTTTCAGAATGAAGAACTCCCTTTAGCATTTCCTCTAAGGCAGGTCTGGTGGTGATGAAATCCCTCAGTCTTTGTTTGTCTGTAAAGGTCTTTATATCTCCATCATAAGTTTGAAGGATATGTTTGCCAGATATATTACTGTAGGGTAAAAGTTTTATTTTTTCTTCAGCACTTTCAGTATGTCATGCCACTCTCTCTTATGCTGTAAGATTTCTACTTGAAAAGTCCACTACCAAATGTATTTGAACTTCATCATATGCTCTTTATTTATTTTCTCTTGCTGCTTTTAGAATTCTTTCTTTATCCTTGACTTGGGGACTTTGATTATTAATGCCTTGAAGTAGTCACCTTTGGGTTATATCTGCTTGGTGTTCTATAACCTTGTTGGACTTGAGTGTTGATGTCTTTCTTTAGGTTTGGGAAGTTCTCTAATATTATCTCTCTGAATAAACTTTGTTTCTCTGTCTCTTTTTCTACCTCCACTTTAAGGCTATTGACTCTTAACATTTGCCCTTTAGGGCCATTTTCTAGATCTTATGGGCATGCTTCATTGTTTTTCATTCTTTTTCTTTTGTCTCCTCTGAGCGTGTGTTTTCTTCTTTTTGTTTTTGTTTTTCTTTTTTTTTTTTTGAGACAAGTCTTGCTCTGTCACCCAGGCTAGAGTGCAGTGGCGCAATCTTGGCTCACTGCAACCTCCAACTCCCAGGTTCTCTGCCCCCCAGGTTCAAATGGTTCTCATGCCTCAGCCTCCTGAGTAGCTGGGACTACAGGTGCACACCACCGTGTATAGCTACTTTTCTTTAATTTTTAGTTTTAGTAGACACAGGGTTTCACTAGGTTGCCCAGGCTGGTCTCAAACTCCTGGGGAAACTCGAAGGGATCCACCCGCTTCAGCCTACCAAAGTGCTAGGATTATAGGTGTGAGCCCCCATGCCCAGCCTGACTGTGTATTTTCAAATAGCCTGCCTTCCAGCTCACTAATTCTTTCTTCTGCTTGATCAATTCTGCTATTAAGAGACTCTGATGCATTCATCAACATATCAATTGCATTTTTCAACTGCAGAATTTCTGCTTAATTCTTTTAATTTCTTTGTTAAATTTATCAGATAGAATTCTGAATTCCTTCTCTGCGTTATCTTTAATTTCTTTGAATTTCCTCAAAGCAGCTATTTGAATCCTCTGACTCACAGGTTATATAGCTCTGCTTCTCTAGGATTGGTCTTATTTATTTCATTTGGTGAGCTCATGTTTTCCCAGATGGCCTTGATGCTTTTTGATGTGCGTCTGTGTCTGGGCATTGAAGAGTTAGGTATTTATTATAGTTTTCACATTCTGGGCTTGTTTGAGCTTGTCCTTTTTGAGAGAGATTTCCAGGTATTCAAAGAGAGTTGGGCCCCAAGTCCAATAATGCTGTGGTTTTTGCAGACTTGAATAGGTACCACCTTGGTGGTCTTCGATAAGATCCAGAACAGTTCTCTGGATTAACAGGCAAAGGCTCTTATTCTTTTTCCTTACTTTCTCCCAAACAAATGGAGTCACTCTCTCTGTACTGAGCCACCTGGAACTGGGGGTATATTGATGTAAACACCCCTATGGCCACCACCACTGAGACTGCGCTGGGTCAGATCTGAAACTAGCACAGCATTGGGTCTGGTTCAAGCCCTTCCCTTCAGGAAGGCAAGCTCCCCGAGACCCTGGATTTGTCCAGAGATGCTGTCTGGGAGGGAGTCAAAAACCTTAGCCATTTACATGATGTTCTACTCTACTACAGCTAAGCTGGCACTCAAATTATAATACAAAGTCCTTTCACTCTTCCCTTCTCTTTCCACTGTGGCTGAGCTGGTCCCTTTCTCTGTGGTCACAGCCAACAGTGGTCAACAGGGGATTCTGCCAGGTGACTGCCATTGCTCACTTAGAGCCCAAGGGCTCTTCAGTCAGCTTGTGGAGAATGCAGACTGGCCAGGGATTCACCCTTCATGGTACGTCCAGAAATGCTGTCCAAGAGCCTAGGCCTGGACTCAGGGCCTCCAAGAGCCTGCTTGTTGCTCTACTCCACTGAGGCTGAGTTGGTACCTGGTTTTTAGTTTCTGTGACAGTGTTTATCTGTGTGCAGATAGTTGTTAAAATTTGGGTTCTAGCTGTGGGGATGAATGGTATAGGTTTCTATTCCATCATCTTGCTCTGCCAAAAAAAAAAAAGCAACATACAAAGATACTTTATTTCATTTATTGATAATACACTATTATTATTTATGTAGAATATTTTATTTTTGCTAAAATTAGAGTCAACTTTAATATCCAGCAAAAAAGAGCAAATAATTATTTTATCTGTTACATTAGGGAAATTTTAATAAACGTTGTAACAGTGTGTTACCTGCTGAAAAACGCTTTTTAATTTTTTATCTCAGTCGTTTTCCCAAAAAAGTCTCACGAGGAAAGGAGAGTAAGAATTATCCCAATTTTACAAATATAAACAATTCAGCTCAGAGATTAATTCCATGTCATAGAGTGTAATAGTTTAATGTGTACTAGTAAGTGGTTTTTAGTATATTCATGAAAGTTCAGTGATGTGTACATCAGCACTTGCTAATTTCAGAACATTTTGATCACCCCCAAAAGAAACCTCATACATATTAGCAGTCACCTCTCATTCCCCCTGCCCCCAGCCCATGGCAACCACTAATATAATTTCTGTCTCTATGGATTTGTCTCTTCTGAACATTTCATATATGTGGAATCGCATAAAACTACAGCCTTTTGTGCCTGATTTATGTCACCTAACATAACATTGTTAAGGTTTGTCCCACGTTTATAGCATGCATCAGAACTTCATTCCTTTTTGTCTCAATAATATTCTGTTGCACGTATACATCACATGTTTATCTTTTCATCAGATAAACAAACATGTGGTGTATACGTGCAATAGAATGGACACAGATTGTTTCTACTTTTTTGCTATTATGAATAATGCTGCTTAACAATTTGTGCATAATTTGTTGTGCGGACACATTATCATATCTCTTGAGTATATGCCTAATAGTAGAATTACGAAGCCACGTCGTAACTCTATGTTTAACATTTTGAAGACCTGGCAAACTGATTTTCAACGTGGCTTCATTATTTTACCTTGCCACCAGCAATGTATGTATGTTCCAGTTTCTCCGTATCCTCTTCAATACTTCTTAGTGCCCATCATTTTTTACTATGGTCATAGTACCTGGTATGAAGTGGTATTTCATTGTGGTTTTAATTTTTATGACTTCAACGACAATGATGTTAAGCATTGTTTCATGTACTTTTTGACCATTTCTATATGTTCTTTGGAGAAATGTCTATATAAATCCTTTGTCTATTTTATATTTGAATTGTCTTTCTATTGTTGAGTTTAACCAATTCATTAAATATTTGGAAACTGGTCTCTTGCCAGATATATGACTTATAAATATGCATTCAATTCTTGCATTCAATGGATTGTCTTTTCATATTATTGATGGCGCCCTTTGAAGCACATTTTAAATTGTTATAATGTTCAATTATCTATTTTTCTTTTGTTGCTTGAGCTTTTATTGTCATATCAAAGAAACATTGCCTAATCCAAGGTCTTGAAGCTCTACAACTGCTTTCTTCTAAGAATTCTATAGTTTTAACATATACATTTGGCTTCTGATCCAGTAAGAGTTAACATTTGCATGTGGTATGTGGTAAGAGGTCAACTTTATTTTTTTTTTTGCATGTGGATATCTAGCAGTTCTAGTCCCATTTGTTGGAAAGAATTTTCTTGCTCTTATTCAATTTTCTTGCAACACTTGTCAAAAAATCAGTTCCCCGTAAATGTAAGGGTTTATTTCTGTACACTCAATTTCATTTCATTGACCTATGTATCTATCCTATGCCAGCACCACACTGTCTTGATTACTGTAGTTTCGCAGCAAGTTTTGAAAATCAGGAAGTATGAGTCTTTCAGTGTTGTGTTTTTTCATTTGTTTGATCCTTCCTTAGTTTCTTTCAATAATGTTTTGCAGTTTTCAATGTGTTAGTGTTTCACTTCTTTTGCTACAGTTATTTTAAAATATCATTATTTTATGCGCTTATAGATGGAGTTGTTTAAATTTCATCTTTGGAACTCATTTTTTTTTACATTGGCTTGTATCTTACAATCTTATTGAACTCATTTATTAGATCTAATAGTTTTTTGGCAGATTTGATAGGATTTTCTATAAACACAATAATGTTATCTGCAAATAGGGATAGTTTCACTTCATTCTTTTCAGTCTGGATGTCTTTATTTCCTTGCCTAATTTCCCTGGCTAGAATTGCCAGTACAATGTTGAATAGAAATGATAGGAGTGGACATCTACGTCTTATTCCTGATCTTCAGGTAAAGTATGCAGTCTTTACCATTAAATGTAATATTAATTGTGGGGTTTTTGTAGATGCTCTTTATCAGGTTGAGGAAGTTTCATTCTATTCCTACTGTGTTAGTTGTTTTCACTGTGAAAATGTGTTGAATTTTGTCAAACTCTTTCTCTTCATCTATTCAGCTGATTATGTAGATTTTGCCCTTTCCTCTATTAACAGGGTGTATTACATTGATTGACTTTAGTACGTTAATGTAATCTTCAATTCTTGGAACATATTTCACTTTGTTACAGTGTTTAGGTCTTTATATACGCTGCCAATAGTGACCTCATAGAATGAATTAGAAATTGTTCTTTCCTCTGGAATTTTTTGGAAGAGTTTGAGAAGGATTGGTGTCAATTCATCTTCAAAAGTTTGATAGAATTCACTCAAGAGTCCATATAGGCCTGGGTGTCTCATAGTGGAATTTTTTATCACTAATTCAATATCTTCATTTGTTATGGGTCTATTTCTTTTTTTATTATACTTTAAGTTCTGGCATACATGTGCAGAACATGCAGGTTTGTTACATAGGTATACATGTGCCATGGTGGTTTGCTGTACCCATCAACCTGTCATCTACATTAGGTATTTCTCCTAATGCTATCCCCCTCCCACCTCCCGACAGGCCCCAGTATGTGATGTTCCCCTCCCTGGGTCCATGTGTTCTCATTGTTCAACTCCCACTTATGAGTGAGAACATGCGGTGTTTGGTTTTCTGTTCCTGTATTAGTTTGCTGAGAATGATGGTTTCCAGCTTCATCCACGTCCCTGCAAAGGACATGAACTCATCCTTTCTATGGCTGCATAGTATTCCATGGTGTATATGTGCCACATCTTCTTTATCCAGTCTGTCATCAATGGGCATTTGTGTTGGATCCAAGTCTTTGCTATTGTGAATAGTGCTGCAATAAATGAATATGTGCATGTGTCTCTATAGTAGAATGATTTATAATCCTTTGGGTATATACCCAGTAACGGGATTGCTAGGTCAAATGATATTTCTAGTTCTAGATCCTTGAGGAATCACTACACTGTCTTCCACAATGGTTGAACTAATTTACACTCCCACCAAGAGTGTACAAGTGTCTCTATTTCTCTATATCCTCTCCAGCATCTGTTGTTTCCTGACTTTTTAACGATCACCATCCTAACTGGCATGAGATGGTATCTCATTGTGGTTTTGATTTTCATTTCTCTAATAACCAGTGATGATGAGCTTTTTTCACGTTTATTGGCCGCATAAATGTCTTCTTTTGAGAAGTGTCTGTTCATATCCTTCACCCACTTTTTGATGGGGTTGTTTGTTTTCTTCTTGTTTATATGTTGCTATATGTTTTTGTGTCTTTTTTTAACAGGTACCCTGGGAGGCATAATTAACATGTTAACTTAATCTAGTTTAAATTAATACCAACTTATAAATGCTCCATTTCAGCTCCATTTCCTCTCTTCTCTACTCTTATTGACATACAAATTCCATCTTTTTTTTTTTTTTTTTTGAGATGCAGTCTCGCTCTGTTGCCCAGGCTGGAGTGAGCTGGCATGATCTCAGCTCACTGCAACCTCCGCCTTCTGGGTTCAAGCAATTCTCTTGCCTCAGCCTCCCGACTAGCTTGGATTATAGGTGCACTCCACCACACCCAGCTAATTTTTGTATTTTTAGTAGAGACAGGGTTTCACCATATTGGTCAGGCTGATCTTGAACTCCTGACCTTAGGTGATCTGCCCACCTGGGCATCCCAAAGTGCTGCGATTACAGGAACGAGCCATTGAGCCTGGCCAAAAATTACATCTTTATTCATTATAATCCTGTCAACACAGGATTATAATGATCGTTTACAGAGTTGTTATTGTCTAATGAAATAGAATAAGAAAAGTATTATGAATGAAAATATGTTTGTAATGTTTTTTAAAGTTATGTATGGATTTACCACTGCCAGTGCATTTTATTTCTTCATGTGAGTTTAAGTTATTGTCTAATATCCTTTCATTTTAACCTGAAGTCATCTCATTAGTGTTTCTTGTGGACCAGATCTGCTGGCCATGAATTCTGGTTTGTTTCTCTAGGAATCTCTTCATCTCCTCTTCATTCTTCATTTTTCAAGGGTAGTTTTGCTGGACATATATATATATATGTATATATATATATTTTTTTTTTTTGCTTGACAGTCTTCTATTTCAGCATTTGTAGTGTGCTATCCCACTGCCTTCTGGGCATCATGGTTTCTAATGAAAAGTCAGATATTAATCTTATGGACAATCATTGGTATGCAACAAGTTGCTTTTCTCAGATTACTTTCAAGAGTCTCTCTTTGACTCTGGCTTTCATGGGATTAAGTGTCTCTATGTATAGGTCTTTGTGTTTATTTTACTTAGAGTTCATTGAACTACTTGCATTGCAGATTAATATTTTTGTGTCAGATCTGGAAGGTTTTGGCTATTATTTTTAAAATACTTTTTGAGTGAAGTTTTTGGTTCACAGCAAAATGAGAGGAAGGTACAGAAAGTTTATATGTACTCTCTGTCCTCACACATTTAGAGCCTCTCCCATTACCGACATCCTCCACTGGAGTGGTACACTTGTTCAAATTAATGAACCTACACTGACATATCATAGTCACCAAATTCTATCTTCAAATATACTTTCTTCCCTTTTCTTTCTCTTCTCTCCTTCTAGAGACCCCAATATGCATGTGTTTGTATGCTTCATGGTGTCCCTAAGTTTCTGAGGGCCAGTTCTTTTTCTTTTTTCTTGAATTTTCTTTCTCAGACTATATAATCTCAAGCTACTTGTCTACGTATTTGTTGTTTCTTCATTCTGTCAGTTGTAATCCAGTGTTGAGTTCCTCTAGTGAATGTCTTATAGCACTAATTTTACTTTTCAAATGTAGAATTTCTATTTGGTTCTTTATTTAGTTTATGTCTCTTTTATTGATCTTTATTTGTGATAACATATACTTCTGAATATTTTCTTTAATTTTGTGTGTATGTTTTCTTTAGTTCTTTGAACATATTTAGGATAGCTGATTTAAAGTCTTTGTCTAGTAGGTTCAACATCTGAATTTCCTTAGGGTAAGTCTCTGTTTTTTCCCTTGCACATGGATGGTAGTTTTCTGATTTTTGTGTGTCTTATGATTTTTTATTGAAAATTAGATATTTAAGATACTGTAATGTATTACTTCTAGAAATCACATCCTAGCCCCGACCATGGTTTGTTGTTGCTGGTTTTTTATAGTTATTATTTAGTAATTTTCCTTGATTGTTTCTTTAAAGTTTGTATTTTTTTTGTCATGTGTGGCCCCTGATGTCTGCTCAGTTCACTTAGTATAAGCTAATGAGCAGACAGAGGTTACCTTAAATGCTTGGACCAATGAGTCTCCCCACCTTTTCTGAGAGGCCCTGTTGAGCATGCCTTCAATGTTCTGACAGTCTACCACTATGTCTTAACCTTCACTTCTTCTTTGCGAGGAGACTAAAAGTCAGCCAGAGGCACAAGCTCAAGGCCTTCTCAGGTCTTTCCTGAGCATACACACAACCTAGGAAATATCCACAATCTTGCATGTATGCATGGCTTTAGAGATTTCCAGGAATGTGTTACAGCTCTTTAAAGACCCCTTTGCAATATTATTTCTTAATTTCTCCTTATCAGTTGTTTTCAGTCAGTGCATTGTTAGATTAACACATATCATGGTTCTGGCAATTGTAATGTTAATCAATTGCCCCTGATTCTTTTCAGCAAATACCCAGTGGGTAGAACTGTTCACACAGAGTGAGTTTCAAATCAGGTCAAGTAAAAGCAAGCTCGGCAAGTGGACTTTTTCTCAAGCTGCGTTCAGGTCAAATAGTGCTGTTCTCTAGGGACAGTTACTTGCGGATTTTAGAGAGCTCCAAACTGTTCTGGGCCTTCAAGTGGATAGTAGCCTACTTAACTTTCATCACTACTGTAGTTATGATACTGTTGGTTTTCCAGGCCATTATGGTCTGGAAATAGCGTGATGAAATTAGGGCAAGTTAAAATACTAAAAAGCTTACTTTTCTTATTAACATTCCATTAACTTCTTCAGTAAACACTTCTCAGATTGTTGCAAGCCTTAATTAATTTCCAGACTTCATATGCTTTTGTAGAGGAGTGGACTTCAGAAGTCCTTACTCAGCCATTTTGGAAATCAAGCTCCTCTGCTTTGTTTTTGATGATCATAACATAAATGATCCCCATTTGAACAGCATAATAGCTTTTAAAAGGGAGCTCATGTATTATCTTTGCTTCTTTTAAAATTTGATCTATGGAATATTTTTAAAATGAATGTAGAAAAAACAACACATCAGATACTCAGATTTCAAAGATGTTCATATTTTTCTATATTTTCTTCAAATTCCTCTATTTATAAAGAAAAAATTTTTTATCATCCTTCCTTCTCTCCCTCTAAAGAGGTTGACCCTCTTTTGAAGTTGATATATGTTAATTCTAATACTTATTTACATATGAATGCATAGTGTGTGTGTGTATGTGTGTGTATGTGTGTACAGTTGTACATGTTCTTTAAAGAATACCTTATGATAAATATATGCTCTTGGAAATTACCTTTCCTTTACTTGGTATTAATTTTTTGAGATTAATCTATGGTAATGCAGATAAATCTACAGTTTAACAAGATGGTATTCTGTTGAATGATCAACTGAAATCTATGTATTCAATCTTACGATAATGAGAACTCAGCATAGTGGTTCTCACTGTGAGCCCTGAAGTGTGAGCCCTGAAGCTAGACTTCCTGAGGTCTAACCCTTATTTGGTTACTTCTATTTGTTTTTTTGATCCTGGGAAAATTATTTGATCGCTGTGCCTTCATTTACTTATACTGTAAAATATTAATAAACTCTATGTCCCTATATGACCACATAGTAATTTGGTGGATTAAATTATCATCATTATTATTATTTTGAGATGGAGTCTCACTCTGTCACCAGGCTGGAGTGCAGTGGTGTGATCTTGGCTCACTGCAACCTCCGCCTCCTGGGTTCAAGCTATTCTCCTGCCTCGGCCTCCGAATGAGCTGGGACTACAGGCGTGCGCCACTATGCCCAGCTAATTTTTGTTATTTCCAGTAGAAACAGGGTTTCACCATGTTGGCCAGGATGGTTTTGCTTTCTTGACCTCATGATCCGCCCACCTCGGCCTCCCAAAGTGCTGTGATTACAGGCATGAGCCAGCGCCCCTGGCCTATTATTATTTTTGAGACAGAGTCTCACTCTGTCACCCAGGTTGAATGGTATTTTTTTTAACGAATAAAAAATTTAGACTAGTTCTCAGGAATCAGCTAGTGTTTGGAATGAATTAACTATTCCTATAAACAATGCTGCAGAAAACTTCCTTATACATATCTCATGAAATTTTTGGATTGTAGCACCCACAATATCCAGTTCAAACTGATGATATCAAGGTGAATTTCCACCAACATTTCTTGCTTTCTAATTACATTGGCATAATTAGACAACCCACAGTCTAGGAAGAGGTAATTTTTGTGCATATATATATTTTAAAAATCACTGTTTAAATATACATTTAATAAAACTTCCTACAAGTTGAAAAAAAAATTCCTACTAGAAAAATGAAAAAAAAAAGGAAAAGAGAATTCACTTAAAACCCATATGACTAATAAACTGAGCAAGACTAACTGACTAACTGGTAGTTAGAAACCTTATTAATAAGTGGCCCAATGTAGCTTGGATGCACATCCAGCCTTTTGCCACTACTCCACTTTTTTTCTTCCAAATAATCAGCAACTACCGAATGATAGTAAGGGTCTGCTTCTGTAAGTGATGCGTAACAGTATCATCCTTTCCCTCCTTTTGGAATGTCCTTTTATTTAAACAAAAACATTTTTTTTTCTAGGAAGAGTTTCTCTGAGCTGAAATTAGCTAGAGCAACTTGTAACACATGGCATATTATCCATGGTTGTGAGCATGTGTTTTTAAAAGCCTGTGTAGGTGTTTCCACAAGTGTATGAATGTAACAGGTGTCCAGGCACACATGTTTTTTTAAAGCTAATGCTAGTAAAAATAGTCGATGTAAGTAATCTCCTTTCAGAATGGCAACACAGCTAACACTGCTATTCCTTTCAATTTGCGTTTACTGACATAAAATGAGAATCTGGCAACTTGACTCAGAGTAACCAGAGGCTGGTATGCTCATGGGCTTCTGAAATACATGAGGGGAAAACATTTCCTATCCAATCTTTGACATTCTATGTTCCAAAAGATTTTTATTTTAACCCCAGTTTTAATTGCCCTTCAGTATCAGAATTAATTGTGTTTTCCACTAAAAGGCCAGTGCAGCTTAAGGTTACTCCAGGGTCTCAGCAGCCAATGCATCTTCTGTAAGTGGCTTGATTGCCGTCTGCAGAGAGGAGGGCTGGGAAAGATGTGCTTGACCGAGGCTATACATTATAGTCCAATTAGTGTGGAGATCACTACACGCGTCTTTAACTTTATCTAGTAACTGTCGGAATCTCTAATGGAGACCACAGACAGAGTGGACAGGAATTTAGAACCCACTTTCTCTGCCAGGCAGAAGGGGAATGGCTTTGGCTGTGTACCAAATGACCCCAGGTCTACTTTTCTCAGTTTTTCTTTTCCTCACGCTCGTCTATTCCTCCCACCATCCAAAGAGTTAAAAACAAAGCCAGAGCGTTGAAGGTCCATGCAGGCATAGGTGATATAAAGTCTAGCAATGGTTCCTTGTAAAGGCTCTGGAGTCAGGGACCTTGGTTGGAATTTCAGGCTATTTGACCTCAGTTATTCAAAACCCTCTAAGCTGTAGACTCATCAATTAATGACATGAATAATAATTATAACCATCTTTATGGAATTATCAGAATTATTAAGTGGCATTTCAATTTTAAAAATCCTATCTGGCATGCAGTAAGTAATTCATACATGTTTGCTTTTACTATACCATTATTGAATATTAAAGGAAAATAAAGTTCTAAAGGGGTTCCAAAGTCAGGACCTGTATGTCAACTCATCACAATTGTTCATTACGTGGTCTTACAAAGTCAGCTTCCAGTCATTTTCTCCACTGCCCTAATTTCTCTCTGGTCATTGAACATTTTCTAGAACCACTTAAGCTCAACTCTCTCTTTGTGATAAGGTTTTATTATGGGAATTCTCTGATCTCCATCACAGGAGGACTGGCCCCATCCAACATACTTCTTGTGAGTGCTACTTATCAATACTACTTATCAGTACTTCCTTTTATCTCCCTTTTCCTAAAGACTTACCTTCCACCTGACCACAGGTTTGAGGTTGAAATCTGCACTTTCATTTCTGGTCTGACCATTCCCCTGTCTCATGGATACACTCCAGGCTTCTTTCATCTCTCACTTGATAACATCTGGCTCTACTGAGAACAGGGGGAAAAATGTATGCCACCTCATACCCATGGACTTAGTCAATTCCCTTGCTCCATCTCTTCCTCTTTGAGAAAAAAGTCTTCCCTTCTCTGATATCTCCAAGGCCAAAGGCAGAGTAGAAGATTTGAACCAGCCTGCATGTAATGAATTACAGGATCTCAAACACTATCCATTCTCTCATTATAACATAAGTACATACAATTCTGTGAAAGGGAGACTACTCAGTGGGCCAGTGCACTTCTGCTTAACAGCAAAATTTACAACAAGACGTTTCTTGACTATGATGCTTGCCAAGAGTCAGTTAAGTTTGTTCAAAATATATTCATATCATGTTTACCATTATTGTAATTATATACTTTAATTAATATATAAATGGATACTACATTTATGTGAGTTGTTGCCACTATTAAAACTAAATTGCAAGCTTTACAAAGACAAGATAAAGTAGAATCATTGTCTTAGCCAGTGTGGGCTGCTGTAACAAAAATGTCATAGCCTGGGTGGCATAAACAGCAGACATTTATTTATCATAGTTCTGGAGGTTGGGAAGTCCAAGGTTAAGAGGCTGGTCTATTTTATTCTTGGTGTAGGCCCTCTTTCTGGTTTGCAGATAGATGCCTTCCTGCTGTGTCCTCACATGGAGGAGAGAGTTCTAGTCTCTTTTCTCCTCCTGTAAGGACATTAATCCCATAATGGAGTTGTCACTCTCATAACCTCATCTAAACTTAATTATCACCCAAGGGCCACACATCCTAATAATATCCCATTGGGGGTTAAGGTTTCAAACACGCAGTTCAACAAGCATTGAAATATTTTTTAGAAATTAAGTAGGGATGATAAAACAAATAGGAAATAATTGTAAAAAATCAAGAGTCTGTAGCAAGTGCTATATGTCAGGGGTCCCCAATCCCCAGGCCGCTGACCGGTACCAGTCCCTGGCCTGTTAGGAACCAGGCAGCACAGGGGTGGGGAGGGGTGGAGGGGTGGAGGGGTAGGGGGATGGGAGGTTGGGAGGCAGTGAGTATGACTGCCTGAGATCTGCCTCCTGTCAGATCAGCAGCAGCATTAGATCCTCACAGAAGTGCTAACCCTATTGTGAACTGCACATGCCAGGGATCTAGGTTGCGTGCTCCTTATGAGCGTCTAACTAATGCCTGATGATATGAGGTAGAACAGTTCCATCCAAAAACTATTCTCCCCCTAACCCCGTTCCGTGGAAAAATTGTCTTCCATGAAACCAGTCCCTGGTGCCAAAAAGGTTGGGGACTGCTGCTTTATGTTATTGCCCATTTTAAAGAACTTAAAAATCATTGATGATACACTGCAGACGTAATTTATGTTTTTCATTCATGGGATAATTTCCATGGTTTGAGAGGTGTTTTAAGTAGTATGCATGTTTTTTTGTTTGCTTGTTTTTGAGACAGAGTCTCACACTTTTGCCCAGGCTGGGGTGTAGTGGTGCAATATTGGCTCACTGCAACCTCCGCCTCCCGAGTTCAAGCGACTCTCCTGCCTCAGCCTCTTGAGTAACTGGGATTACAAGTGTCCGCCACCACATCTGGCTAATTTTTGTATTTTTAGTAGAGATGGGGTTTCACCATGTTGGTCAGGCTGGTCACGAACTCCTGACCTCAGGTGAATAATGGCTTATTTTAAATGAGTTTAAACAAAGAAAAAGAAAGACCAAATACTAACTTAACTCCAGAGTCAGAGAAGAGGCTTCTACTTTAGATGAGAAGTTTGGGATACATTCTAGAATATGGACTTAGGCTTCTGTCAGATGGATCATTTTATCCTATCTCCTTGGCCTTCTCCACTGAGTCAGGTGGCCATGTCAGAGGAGAAAGCTGTGAAACCACTATCCAGTACAGACACTAAGAGACCTTAAACCAAAGAAAGGAGGTAAGAAGAATTAGGAGTGACACACTGGGAGGGGCTAGGAGAAACCAAAGAATTAAAGAGAGCAAAGGCAGAGAATTTTGTATGGTAAGGATACTTAGTAATTAAATATATGTGCATTTATAAATCCACAAATAATTAAACAGTGAATATTTAATGGGAATTTACTACATGTTAAGTGCCCGTGTATAGTCTCATTATATAAGAAGCTTTTTTTTTTTTTTGTATTGAGCCCAAGAGGATCAGCCTTCAATCCATATCTCAGAAAATCCACATCACACTGGACAATTTGTAGGCTTCTATTAATTATGTTCATTAAGGAAAATATTTCATAAACTTTTTTATGAAAAACATTCAACATAGCGAAGGTCATCTATGGTCCTGGCTCTCAGTAAAGTCTTTGAAAATATTTTCAAGGGCCTCTTCGAGACTAAATTCTACTCTCAAACAACAACTCTTAAGGTAAATAAAGACTATTTCCCATGTAATTTTATTGACTTATATTTTTAGTTTTTTATGTGTATGACAAAATGAAAATAATGATATAACAAATTTCAAAATTCTTAACACATTATGAAATTGATAAAGTAAATGTACTTACGATGTTAAAAAGAAAAAAAATTACTCCATCATTCTGCCTTCAGTGAAAAATTACAAATATAAATAATTCAGGGTCCATTTGGATTAAAGGTGATGTATATAAATTGTCTGGCATATAGAAGTTGCTCAATGATGTTAAATATCATTATTACAAAAGTTCTGTAAGCTTTGTTCTGTTCTCCTGGGACATAGACGTGTATTTTTAATGTTATTTATATAGAAAAACACTTGCCCAGTGCCAAGTGTCCAATTTGTAAATGAGTTTCTGGACAACACATTCAGGCATCGTACATTATCTACACTAAGAGAGGGATATAGATGCTTAACCTGCAAAGCGTAGAAACAGCAATGCCAGATCCTTATCATTTACATCATCCTTTTGTTTCTGCCTGTTCCCAAGGTGGCCCAAATTTGAATGTTGGTAGAAATGTTGCCATGTTTAGGGGAAAAGTTCTTCTAAATCAACCTGGAGATTATGAAGGCAGATGAGAGGGATCAATCAAAAATAACAGAGTAAAAAATGATCCAGACTTTTTTTTAATATTTAGAAATAGGAATGTTTAATCATAGAAATGCCTAAAGACTAAAGCACAATATTGATTGCAATTTTTAAAAATAGTCAAATCTAAGTGCATAACTCCAGGGGATTAGTAAGTCTAATGATGGTGCATGTGTACAATGGAATACTCAGCAGCTGATAAAAGTGATGATAGAAAATTATTATTTCCTGCTTCTTGCAATTACAGTGTATTCATGCTATATTGTAAGCTGAGAGACAGAGAGAGAGAGAGAGTGTGTGTGTGTGTGTGTGTGTGTGTGCATGCCTAGGAAAGCCATGTACAAAATGCTCACAGCTGTAATGTCTAGGTATTGATATTTGGTGACTCTACAAAAAGTTATTTTTTTCCTGTCAATATTTTCTGTTTTCTATACTGATTTCATAATTTACTAAGTGAGATATCTGGTTATGCTTTATTTCTCATTGTTTGTATGTTTTCTTTTCCCAGGGCACTCAGAAACATACATCAAAGCAAAGATTCACTTAAAAACCAGCCAAGACACCGTCATGTAACTGGGATCTCCAGGGCCCTGAGTAAAGACAGTCTCCTCCCACTTCATTGTCAGTAAATCAAACTCTCCACAGATGGCAATAAATTTAATATAATAATGTCTTTAATTGCAACAAATACCACATAGAGGAAAAGACGGCCTTCAAATGGATTATTTTTTCCAGGGCATTTCCAGGCTTTCCTGTGAATTTCTTGCACCTACAGAGCCTGGCCAAATACTACAATCCTGAAGGCCCAGAAACACTGGGAAGGCACAAGGGAGTCCGACTAGACATGAGGCTCTGTGCCTTCTCACTGGTCTTCAGAATAGTTTGTGGAAAGCCCCCTTGCCCTCTACCCCAGCTCAGGTATGCCATCTGCCCTCGCTTTGGTGGCCTCCACCAAATTTAGATGCATTAATACCACATGCGGTTAATGGATGGTACCAAAAGGGCGCGCAGCTTCTATCTCCGTCAGCCCCGCTTTGTTACCTCTGACAACCACTCGAGGCTGGGAAGAGACCTGTGTCGTTTCCACTCAGCTCCAGCACAGCAACTAAGTACATTCATACTAGGGACATCAATCTCAGATGCCAAAGCCTGGAGATTTGCATTGCAAATAGCCGAACGTGGTGACATTTCACCACTGGGAGCAGAACCTGAGGCACCCTCCTCCGTGAGAGCTATGGGGGGGAATCCACTTTGTAGTCAAATTGAGTGCAGAGGGAAGGCAAGAAGAGGGAGGGCAGAAATTGGACCACTCTGATTTTGAACGACAGAAAGAATATTGATTTTTGAAACACTGAGGTCACTTTTTTTTTTTTTCCCCCAAACCATGGGCTTTTTCCTCCAGTAGTGAGATCAGCTTTCTGCATTCCCACTTCCAACTCATAAACCCATAGCTGAGGCCCAGCTTGCGCATATGTATCCTATGGACTGCCTTTTCCTGACCCATGTCTTCTAGAAGGCTTTACTTACTTATTTTTTCAATTCTTATGTCCCATTCAGATGTCTCACTTCTGTAATTCTCTATCATTTAAAATCTTTAAGAAGGATTCTTGTACAAAATGGTGATAAACATATAAAACTTTTCTTTGAGCATTAAATAAGTTACTGTATAGAAAGGGCTTTGTGCTTGATACATCTTAGCTATTACTGTCTTGTTATTTTGTTAGGGCAGTTATTTTTCTAGGAGGCAGTGTTGGGGGTGGAGAACCCGGTTTTGACATAGAAAGATCTGGGCACCAGGCCGGGTGCGGTGGCTCACATCTGTAATCCCAGCACTTTGGGGTGCTGAGGCGGGCGGATCACGAGGTCAAGAGATCGACACCATCCTAGCCAACATGGTGAAACCCTGTCTCTACTACAGATAAAAATATTGGCTAGGCATTGTGGCACACACCTATAGTCCCAGCTACTCAGGAGGCTGAGGCAGGAGAATCGTTTGAACTCAGGAGGTGGAGGTTGCAGTGAGCTGAGATTGCGCCACAGCACTCCAGCCTGGTGACAGAGTGAGACTCTGTCAAAAAAAAAAAAAAAAAAAAAAGAGTAAGGAAGGAAGGAAGGAAGGAGGGAGGGAGGGAGGGAGAAAGGAAGAAAGGAGGAAAGGAAGATCTGGGTACGAATCTTATCTCTACTACTCTCCCGAGTTTATGACTTGACTTCAGACAAGTTACTTAACATCTACAACTGGAGTATGAATATATAAAATGGGGACAAATATAGCATTTACTTTCTAACGTTGTTGTAGGAATTGAATGTTGGACATAATGGGCTTAGCCCAAGGACTTGCAAATACTAAGGGCTGATGAAGAACTGGATATTGTTATTTAATTATATACTGTCCTGCTGAATAGCCTCATGATCGTGGATTTTTAGTAAGACAGACTTGGTTTGGATTCCAGACCTGCTGCTCAGTTGCTGTAGAACATATTGAAACCTTCAGAGACTAATTTTTCTCAACTGTAAAATACAGATGTTAAATCATACCTCATATGGTTGTGTGTTAGAACACTGAGGCTGCTATAACAAAATGCCATAGACTGGAGAGCTTAAAAGCAACATAGGTTTATTTCTCACAGTTCTGGGAAGTCCAAGATCAAGGCTGCTGCCTGTGGATCAGGTATCTGGTGAGGGCCCACTTTTTGGTTTATAGATAGATGGCACCTGCTCACTGTATGTTCGTGTAGTGGAAGGGGCTAGCTAATTGTCTAGGATCTCTTTCGTAAGGGTGCTAACCCCATTCATAAAAGCTCTGCTCTCATGACCTAATCACCTCTCAAAAGCTCTGCCTCCTAATACTGTCACACTGGGGGTTAGGTTTCAACACAGGAATTTGAGGGGGGAGGTGCAAACATCCAAACTGTAGCAAATTGTTTTGAATATTAAATGAGATAATATGGGGCTGACATCTGGTAACATTTGTTTTTAAATTTTGGGTTATTCAAACAGTATAAATTGGATACAGTTTGGGATCGAACTGCAGCTATGCCCCTCCTCCCCCCTTTTTTTTTCTATTAGACCTCCATCTTATTACAATGGTTCTTTCAACGTGGCCTAGGAACCTGACGCTCTTTAAGGATTTTGTGAGGTCAATACTATTTTCATAGTAATACCAAAATATTATTTACCTTTCCTATTATCATTTTCACACAACCGTACAGTGGAGTTTTCCAGAGAACGCATGGGATGGTCATCACCTTGAAGCTAACATGCGATGGGTTTACAATTGTCCATTTTAAAATAAGTGTTTATAAATGAAATCAGTATGTTGAAGAGACAGCTGCACTCTCATGCTCATTGAAGCGTTATTTGCAATAGCCAAGACATGGAATCAACCTAAGCATCCATCAACAGATCAACAGATAAAGAGAATGTGGTATATATACACAATGGAATACTATTTAGCCTTACAAAGAAGGAAATCTTGTCATTTGCATCAACATAGATGAACCTGGGGGACTTTAGGATAAGTGAAATAAGCTAGACATAGGAAGACAAATACCCCGTGGTCTCTTTTATATGTGGAATCTAAAAAAGTTGAACTTCTAAAAGTAGAGAGTAGAATGATGGTTTCCAGGGACTGGGGAAGGGAGGAGTGAGATTAAGGAGATGATGGTCAAAGGGTAATAAAATCTCAGACTGAAAGAATAAATTCAGGAGATCTGTTGTAAAACATGGTGACTATAGTTAATAACTACGATACACTTTAAAACCGCTAGAAGAATGGATTGTAAATGTTCTCACCACACACAAAAAAATTGGTAAGCCTGTGAGGTAATGCGTATGTTAATTAGCCTGATTTAGCCATTCCACAATGCATACATATATACAAACATTATGTTGTTCACCATGAATATAACTTTTATTTACTAATTAAACCAAATAAATACATTGAAAAACCACAAAAAATAAATGTTGTAAATAAATATTTTAAACTTTTAAAAATGTAATTCCTAATACAGGAAATACTGGCAGATATAATCCATATAAACAAAATCTTTTTGAAGGTCCTCAATACTTTTTATGAGTGTAAGGGAGTCCAGTGACCCAGTTTGATAATCATTATCTTATTATATCGTAATTTATCTGTAGATGCAACTCTGCGTATATTTGCATATGCATCTCTCTAGGAGAGCCTTTGAGACAAGTGCTATATTTAATGTTTTGTTCATAGTTCCTAGCTTAGTACCTGCACCCAGTAAAGGTTCAACAGCTGTGTGCTGTAACAGGCAACATAAATTATAGGTCATTGGTTTTTCTCAGCACACAGCTGAGAAATTAAATGTTTAATATAAAAGCAAATTAGCATGTTGTATCTTTAAGAAAAGTCCACTAAGCCAATGTAATCCGGTTAATTTGTACATTTCTTGTATACTGTTGTTTTCCTCTCCCTGTAGCGTCTAATCATGCTGTATATGAATCAGCTGTCCCTGGGCTCGGGTAAACCGAGCGTTATCATAGGAGATGTGTTCTGCTTTCTAGTGGTGAGGTGGCGTCTCCAGGTACAGCCTGACTGCCAGGAAGTTCCCTGGACTCCTCAGGTCCTGGTCACTTCCTAGGCTGGAGTTGTGGCTAAGCAACTTCTCCGGGCACCAAAATCACAAAACAGTGAGCTCTGCCAGCTCTGTCTCCTCTGTTTCATCGATGGTTTGTGTTCATTATTGCAGTATTCCCACAGTGCTTGTGGAAGAATTAGGGTTCAGTTATTCTCTACTTTTTCCACCGATTCCTTACTTCTTCAGCCTTTTTAAATTTTATTTATTTATTTATTTTTCTGATAGTCTCCATCCTTAATGCCTGGTGCCCTTAGCTATGAATAGCTTCTGACATGTCTGGATCTTTTCCCACCCTATCTCTTTCCCCTAATATTTCCTGTCCTTTGTCTCCACCTATCAAAATCTATCTGTTCGTCAGGATCCAAACTTACTGCCATATGTCCATGAAACCTACACGAATTCAGCACCTTTCCTTAGTGTTGCATACTCTTTATCACCATCCATCTGATAGAAATCCATCATCCTTGGAATGTGTATTTTTCCGGTATCCTGTAAGCTCCATATGGGAAATAACTAATTCTTGCTCAATGTTATTGAACACTGTACATGACTTTTCATGAAAGTTCACTATGAAATCTGGAATCTCTTTTATTCAAACCTTGATTGCACACTCTAAGTATCTTTCCATGTTGTTAAAATCATCCCCTTTGAAAATCACAGAGAGAGACAATTTCTTTTCACTCATATTCTATGAAAGAAAATCAGGTACTATGAAATATATCCAAAAGGAAAAGGAAGCCATTTTTATCCACAAGGGCTGTTCATCAGTGCTTCACAATGGGCATTTCACTGTTGCCTGCAGTAGCATGGAAGTTCAGGGGGTATATAAACATGTATGGGATGCTTGCTGAGTGCAAAGATCTGTGCTCAGTGCAGTGGTTACAAAACTTTAGTCTTGATCTGCACATCAGAGAGCACAGTCCCGTTAAAGCACAAAAGCAAAATACCAAGTGAGAATAACTGGTTCATGAGGAAGATGTTGGTAAAGAGAAAGGAAAGAGGTTGTTGTAGCAAAAGCCAGATTATGGAGGGTCCCATATGCCATATCCCGGAGTTTCCATTTTTCTTCCATGCAAAACTCTATAAAATAATGTAACCGGAAGTGATAGAATACTCATGACTCACAGGGGAAAGACTTACAGGTTCACAAACCAGGTGCCATCAATGTTGCCCTTAAACCACAGAGCTGGTAAGAAAAGCCTCAACCACCCCAGTTTGCAGGTTCAGTTCTACTTAGGCAAACTGCATTTGAGTGTATTATTCCCACCTCTAAACTTTTCTCGAGTTAGTAGCACAATTTAATATTGATGTTTTTTCTGAAGCATATCATGACCCCTCAGGACTTCAAAATTAGTCAAGAAATATCCCACAGTCAGGCTCGTCTGACATGCTTTCCAGACTTTGCAAGAGAATCTCAAAGGCTTTTATTTCTCAGGGAAATACAGTATTCCTCCCTCGGCCCAAAGTTAGCTCTTTATCTTCAAGTAACTATAAACAAATACAGTTTTGGCAATCACCACTGGGAAAGATAATGCTGATGCGGTTATCAAAAATTCCACTTTCACTCAGCTTCTCTTTTTCCCAGGATTTCACAGCTGTTTCATGTTTCCTTGCATTCTTCAGTTGCAATACATTTTGTTCAGTATTAAATGGGCAAAGCAGAGACTCTGCTTTCTTTAGGACATGACTTTCTGTCTCTGAACTGGAAGCTCTGTTTTAAGCATTAAGACTCTTGGTTCCCAATTTACCAGTTGCTCTCCATTTAAAGCAGCAACAATATCCCCAGGGCAATTGAGTAAATGAGGTTACATTCTCTACAATTAATGAAACACATTAATATCATTACGCTTTTCTCCACTTCTTTTCCCAAATTTTTAAATAAGGTTTCCAGGCATATCTGCTTTATACTGCAAAACCAGAAGAATGATACTGAATAAAAAGGAACATAAATGAGCAATATTTTACATTAAGGGGGAAAAACCATTTTACAGCATTTTTAGTCCTGTATGCCCTTTCTTGATGAATTGTGTTGACCCAAGACTAAATTGGCTTAGTGGACTTTTCTTAAAGATACAACATGCTAATTTGCTTTTATATTAAACATTTAATTTAATTTAATATATTTTCTGGACTTATTCTGGAAAATATTTTCCTCATTTCTTGGTAAGAATAGACTCCAATTTTACTAGCAACAACAGCAGAAAAGACTATTGCCATCAATGACAACGTAGAATACTACTACAAACACGTGTGACTTAAATTATAGCTCTATATGAATAGAAGATGGGGAAATTCTCTAGTGTTATCAACAGATAAACAGATAACTGATAGCTATTAGTCCACCTGATTAAGACTTTTTATATATTTTTAATTTTTCTACTAAAATTTTATCTTACTTTTGATGTCAGAAAAATAATACAAATTTATTTAAAATTTTAAAATATATATAATTTGAAATTATGTATATATTGCCTTGATCCAAAACTGATTTCAGGCAAATTTTAGATGTGTGTAGCCTTAAAATTTATCTTTTGATTATCTTGAAGAATAGATACATTCACCAAATATTCATTGTAAACCTACTGTGTGCTAAGCACTGTGCCAGGATAGACATCATTTGGAATATCTGGTTAAAGTGCACCTGCACACGCACACACACACACACACAGAAGATATAATTTGTCCCTCAGCAGATTTACCTAATTACGCTTTTCTTAAGCCAATATTAAAATTAGCTAGCACTCCCTAAACACAAATCCACTAATGGTAGAGGAAGTGGCTCTGGAGTAAAAGTAATCTCAGGGTATTAGCAGTTCAAGCTCTTCAGGCTCTTTCAGTTCCACACCAAAAGGACTACAGCAAGCCCTCCCTTGCACAAAGAGTAGCAATGATTTACTACCCCACTAATTCCTCATGTGTTGTGCTGTAAGCAGCAGACCCTTGGTTGTCAGAGATGACGTCTTTCAGATGGGAAGTCAAGATGATCATTAAAGCACCCATGGCATGTTCCACCAGTGCAGGATGGCTGTTAGTTCTAATGATCCTGGCAGCATTCCAAGCTGGGAAGCCATGTGCTACCTCTCTTGAACATTCCCCTGAAATTTCAGCTGAAGAAGTTGCTTTTCAGTTACCATCCCCGTCTATTCTAGTGCTTCAGACAGCTGCTAGACAGATGCCTTTTCACACTCCAGACATGGCTGATTTCAGTAATAGGCATAATAATGTTACTGGAATCACTATTTTGGAATCAGGGTCCAAACATGCTAGTTTCCATGGAAATTATAACTATAAAATTATTAATATCGCTGACCTTAATGGCTGTACTAGGATGGAAGTTGCACTATTTTAGAATTTTTTTTTTCATTTTTTGAGACACAGTCTCTCTCTGTTGCCCATGCTGGAGTGCAGTGGCGCTGTCTTGGCTCACTGCAACCTCGCCTCCCAGGTTCAAGTGATTCTCCTGCCTCAGCCTCTCAAGTAGCCAGAATTATAGCCACCACGCCTGTCTAGTTTTTGTATTTTTAGTAGAAACGGGGTTTCACCATGTTGTCAGGCTGGTCTCGAACTTCTGAGCTCAAGTGATCCATCCACCTTGGCCTCCCAAATTACTAGGATTGCAGGTGTGAGCCATGGTGCCCAGCCAGAAATCGCTTTACTAGTTGTTATCTTGAATGTGATTTAATTTGGCATAAGTGAATGTCACTAATGTTTTCCTTTTGTATAGTACTTTAACACTTTCACTTACTATCATCTAATGGTTAGAGTAGGTACCGTCCTCTTACAGCTGAGCAGTTGAGGCTCAGAGAGTTTAATTCATAGCTCACTTAAGGTCACTTGATAAGTAACAGGGTCTAATTTTTCCCCCATTACACTGTTGTCTACACCTATTAAATTGTGAGTTCCAGGAGGGCTTGGAGCAAGTCTGTTCCATTTACCCAGCACCAGCATTCTCTTAAGACATAAGAATAATTCAAGAAAAATTTTGAATTCATGAGCAAAAAGGAGTTGAGTTTTAAACTCATGCCTCTGACGAAACTAGAATTTTTCAACCTGGGACATATTCTACAGATCCATTTTCTGGAAATTGCAATCCTCTACAATTACTTTGCAATTTTTTAATGATCCTATAAACAAAACATGAGCATATTCTGGACTGTCTGGAAATTAAGTTCTGCCACTCAATTTCAGTGCTGTAATTTACATTTTTTTGTTTTTGATGTATTAAGCCAAAATGAAGGCCAAATTGCATCTGAGTTCATTATTTAAACTGTGTTTAAGATGAACACCATATTCACCTTCAAGACAGACATATTGCATGGATCATGTTTTTATGTATAACAGCATGCGCCATTTCCTTAGCAGTAGGTGTAATGCTAAAAAGACAATGAAGAATTTTTTCTATTTCTATTTCCAGTTTCAGCAACAATTGAATGAATTACACACCCATTTAATGCAGTTATCACTAATGCAATAACGCCAGCATTATATTCAAGTGAACAAGAAAGTCTTAACAGATATAACAAATAATTCTTGGTGTTCAAGGTAATGAAAAACAGTGTACCAAACCAAATGGTGTTTGGAGGTATGTCACATGCAGTCTGGATAAAATTTGAGGCTCAGTAATCTCAGAATAGCAAACAGGGTCTTAGAAAAGTTGTTATATATATATATATATATATATATATATATATATAAAACAATTGTTATATATATATATATATAAAACAATTGTTTATATATATATATAGAAATCGTATCTATGGAACAATTGTTTTATATATAGAAATTGTTTTATATATAGAAGTTATATGTATACATGATCAGTGCTATGTCTTCTAAGAATTCATTTCTTTACTGAATTATCATATATGATTGTGTGTTATATACATATATAAATAATAATCATTTCTTTAATGAATTATCCCTATAAAATTGTAATTATATAACTATAACAATATATACATGGTTTCACCACATACAAATTCTGTAATAAAATTGAAGTTGAAATACACACATAAACTTTTTGCATAGCCATATATGAGGCTACATGCTTCTACTAGAAGCCTCAATATTTTAGTTTTAGTAAAAAATAAAATAATCCACCATTTTAAAAGTAATGTTTTTAATTGGATTTTATTGGCTTTACGGTTTTGTATGCATTGAATTTATGAATTTGCTTAGAACTTCTAGTTGTAAAGGAATTGTAAGAATAAATATTTTCTATCTAGTTATATCTATATGTATTTAACATTATAACAATGATTACTTAATGCTAGGTCTTCTAAGAATTAATTTCTTTACTGAATTCTCATATATGAGTGTGTGTTATATAACATAAACATATATGTAATAATCATTTCTTAAATTATCCCTATATAATTGTAAATTTCCCAGAAGAATTTATTATATCATTGCTGTTGTTTACAAAGTATAAGAGTGCTTGTTATGTATGTAGGTAATAAATTAATCTCAATGGAGGGAAATGATAGACTTCAAAAAGAATTAAAAAGTAAAAACTAGAATGCCAAATTTCAAAAAAAGATGAAAATTAATAGCGTTTTATGGTTTACTCTTAAGTCCTATTTTTTGTGTAAATAGTAATATTTCAGATTTAAATAAAAGCATGAGACGAAATTACTTGAATGTTTTATCATTATACTTATACATGGTATTTTCAAATATCCAGTATCGTATTTTTCTCCTGAAAGGATATTTTGAGAAATTACTTGTATATTGGAAACTAATAGCAATTTTGAAAACATTATTCACTAAAAATGTATCAATAAGTACAAATCACGTTTTGAAAACATTTAACAATTTGGGGTAAAAAATGGTAGCAAGTTATTGTAAATAATTCAAGCAGAAAAATATAAAGAAGAAAGAAAAAGAGTTGTTGGGTTCCACCATTCAGAGAGAGCCACTGTTAATCTTTTAGGGTACATTCTTTCAGACATTCTACTATATATTTAAGTACATTATAATGCGGATGTTTAATTTTGAAGCTGTTTCTAAGTAGGTACCAAGTACATGCAAAGAATGATTCAAGCAAGTGAATCAATTTAATAAAGCCAACTAACATCAGTCTCACTATTGAAGAAAACTAGGAAGAAGAACCCATAGATTATGAAATTGATTAGTGTAATTAAATGTAACAGTAAAGAAACAATTATTATGGGATAAAGGAATTACCAATAATTTAAACCAAGGAATTGTAACATGAGTTTTTCCCACTGGATCTAGCTTATGTTGAGCAATTACAATGTTCTTTAAGAAACCTCGAGTTTATAATAAAGTAATAGGAAGAGGGAAAAGTGTTTTTATGTTATCATTTTAGGAATTGCACTCGACTACATTATTTGATAGTATCTCTAAATTAATTAAGAAGTCTGTTAGAGGTATTCTTAATAAAGCTGGCCAATTTTTAATTCAGGTTGACACCACTGACGATACAAGCATAATTGCTATTGGTTCAGAATCTGGAGATTATCTGATATCAGTCCTCAGCATATGTTCAAGCATAGTAAAACCCTCATTAATTTAAACTTCTTCATTTGAATTTCATGACAATTTAAACAAGGTACACTGTTCTTCATTAACTTGAAAGAAAAGTTCCCAATAGGAAAAAAAAATAGATAAATAAGCCCAACACAATATCAGAGTACAATGTAAAGAATGAATAGAGCACACAATTTTCAAAAATTTAGTGTTATTTGTGTGTACACAAATGTAGTGACTATGCAATGAACAGATATAACCTGCTCTTAAAGAGAGTATATTTAGCATGACTTGTATTTGGAAACACTCTTAATGTAGAGTGTTTTTATCTATTTGTCTGTCTGTCTTACCTGTTCATCCATCCACCTTTCTGCCTCATCTATCTAACTCTTAAAGTTCATATCTTCACTAATTAATAATGGCACCCTTCCATGCTTTTTCATATTAATTGCATTTAATTTATTGGGGAAAAGTATGTTATCAAACTTGTTGAAACACCCACATTCATATGGACAGTATCTCATGGGAAATGTAAATATGGAAGATCATTTCAATATCTTGAAATCATGGCTTAACCTTATAAAGTTCAAGCTACCAAAATGTTAATGGCAGTGGTTCACAACCAGGACTTGTTTTTGCCCATCAGAGAATATTTGACAAGCTCTAGAGGCATTTTTATTTGTCACAACTGGGGGTGCTACTGGAATCTAGTCAATAGATTCCAGGGATGCTGTTAAACACCCTACAATGTATGTGGCATTCCCCCACAACAAGGTAGTCAATAGGGCCAACATAGTATTTTGATTTTAATGATGATGAAATTGGTTATTGACATAATTTAATAAATTTATTGTCCAAGATGCCAAACGTGAAATTGACTGGCTGGGCGCAGTGGCTCACGCCTGCAATCCCAGCACTTTGGGAGGCTGAGGCGGGCAGATCACGAGGTCAGGAGATCGAGACCATCCTAGTCAACATGGTAAAACCCCGTCTGTACTGAAAATACAAAACTTAGCTGGGTGTGATGGCTCACGCCTGTAGTCCCAGCTACTCAGGAGGTTGCAGTGGGCCGAGATCACCCCACTGCACTCTAGCCTGGCAACAGAGCAAGACTGTCTCAAAAACAAACAAAAAAAAAAAACAGGAAGAAAGAAATTGACCAAAAACATTAGTTTGCCAATACTGAGGTCCACTACAAATCACCTCCCAAAAAAACATGACCTAGTTTGCCCCCAAGTTGAATGAGAAACATTAAAGTTGGCAAGACTTATGTAATAATACCATGTAAAAGTAGGACCTAAAGCAGATTTGTTGACCCAATGCATGCTCAGGTCAGTCAAGAGGAAGAAAAGGAAACTTGAGGCAAGGGAAGATGTGAAACAATTCAAAGTGACGCATATGACTCCAGCTGCTGCCGTGTGAAGTGCCGCTGTGAGATACAGCAGCTTTCTCAGCAGGCTTGTCTACGAAAACATCAGGGACTCCCCTGGAAATTGTGCAAAGTAAAACCTCAGAGTCTTTTTTGGAAGGTAGCAAAGAAGAAAATTTTATTTTCGTCATTGGTCAGAGTTTACCCCATGAGGGGTTTAACCCCCAAACACATTTCTGATTGGCATCATCTCTTCCCTTCTGTGACTTAAAGGATGCCAGAATCCTGACCTTGCCTTTCATCGGAGTCTTAATGTGGTAGAAGGCTCCAGGTGTGTGGCTGTTTGGCTGGCATCATCTCAAGCCCAGACCTATATTTACTGACTTAGAATCTATATTTTAACAAGTGGGTGATTTGTGCACACAGTGAGGTTTAAAAACCACTACGCTATACCACACGGCCTTTCCACAACCTCATGTGGGCCAATCATTCCTTGATATTGGTTCAGAACCAACTTGGGTGCACATATCAAGCAACAATTGTTTCCTCTTCTTCGGCTATTTCCTTCGAAGACCTGGGGATATTTGTTTGTATGCCACAGACCTCCAAAGTGGGGTCCACGCTCAAACCATCTAGGAGGTTTACTTCAACATGAAATGGAAATGAAAGTTTAGGTTTCTGTCCTGGGCATGCCCAATATGAAATCTCTCCCAGGGAGTAAGGCAAATTTTGTCTGTGGCCTTGAAAATTATGGCCCATGCTTGGAGCTTGGAGCTACCCCAAGCTCTCATTAATGTGATTCAAGATCCTTTTGAATCTGGTCTCATGTTTCTAATGTTCCAGATACCATTTGCAATAACTGTCAACAAGTGGTAAGGCATTATAACAACTAAATACTGGTGGCTTGAGTATTAGTCTTCATTCAACACACTTTTACTAAATACCATCTCTGTGCAGACAAGAGGCAAGGTACTGGAAATACAAAATTGATCAAGACACAGCCTCGTTCTCAAGAAGTTCACAATCATTTTGGACGTATTGCTTGACGTTAACAAATAAGCAGGCTCATAGTGGGCTTTAACACAGAAAAAATGGCACTAAAAGATATACATTGATAATAAGGTCATGGTCAGTGAGAATGTTCATGATAATGATCATCTAATATGTATCATATGCAGATACATTATGGTTCCACGTGTATGTGGCTCTAATAAACAGTGTCCGGTATTTGTGGATTATCTTTCCAGGGGAGCACAGTTCTAACTGTTGTATGTGCTCTACCTGCCTGCAGCAGAACATCTTGTTTCTGTGGGATTCTTCACTCAGCCCTCCCATGGGAAAACTGATCAAGAGAAAGCAGAGGCGTCTACCTGTGATGGATGTGTTGGAAAGTTGTATTTAGCATGCATATTCTATGGCAGTATATGTAAATACATTTACAATCTATTGACATATCTTGGGGAAATTAATTTTTGTGTATTACAATTATTCCAACTTCCCTGGATACGTGAGGCTGCCTTGAATCAGTTTCTCTAATTTTTAACACTAGATGGTCCCTAAGCAAAGCTACTGTGGGTCTGTTTCATGACTGGGGTAAGCCTGGGGAATACCTAAACACTTTACAGAGTTTACTTTTAACATTGAAAACTTCTATAAGAAAGGTATATCTGGAAAAGGATAGAAAACTAATAAATAGAAAAGTTATAGCAATTGTAAAAGTGGTCATGATTGTATTTTCATTCTCTACCCTAAAGGTGTCTTTGAATACCATTTCTGGAAAATTCTTGGCTCTTTAAAAGTATGGTATAAACTGACAAAATTCTCATTTGGGGGATAAACAATTCCCAAACAGACTCTTCCTATAAAACCAAATACTTTTAAAGCTTTGAAAATAGATTTTTAGCCTTCTTTAACTTTCAACGACAGCTTGGGGGATAGAAAAGAAGAGGTTATTTGGCAGGAATCCAAAGGTTGAAATGCTTTCAGTTGACTTCATTTTTATTTCTGTCCAAAGTTTCACCATGTTTGCTTAAAACTGCACTGACCTTCATGAGAGGGCCAGTGGTTGGAAAAATTTCAAAATAAAAATAAAGGCTAATTCCAAAATTAAGTTTACAACATATGGTATAATCTCCTGAATAACATATGCAAATAAAATGTTTCTAACAGCATTTCAATGCCATGATTGTATGAAATCGAGACATGACATAACTTAAAAACGAGAAAGACAAGAGGGTGTGCTCTAAGGTACAAGTATCTGAGAAAAAAATTGCCTTTTCAGAGAACACCCTCGCATATCACACATAGAACCAGAAGCATATAATCCTGGGGCTATTACCTGCTCTGTGTACTCACAAAAAGAGTTAGGTAGCTCAAATAAGTTGCCAAAGGCCTAGGGTTCTTATTTGTTGAATAGAACTGTTAGCAACTTCATCTGGTGTGGGTGTTACATGAGGATTCATTAATTAGTGTTTGCAAAGCACACCAAGGAGGAAAAGCTCTAAACATTAATGATAACCGATTTCACATTCCTCAGCAATGCCTGCAGTGATTTCTGCATGTAGAGAAATGATAGAAATAAGCTTTCATACTTCATCAACACATCACTTAAAAGGTGACTCTTCAGTGGATTAAACAGAATACAAAATTGAAAACTGGGAGACAAGGGAGTTTGCAACGGTATTAATTATATACATGGGCATTTTAATGATTGACAAATGAAAGGGAGAAGCACACAATTTACATACATCTCTAAGCAAGTGAAGTTTTTTTGGTCGAATAATTTAAGGATCAGGATTCTTTGCTGTTTGACCCCAAAGACGATGGATAATCACTGTTTCACATTAGACCATCAATATTGGCTTAATTTTTTCAAATGTCTACAAGGAAAATACTGGCACTGTCTAGTTGTTAATAGACTATTCTTTTGCAAAGTAATTAGTATTGGCTTTATTTTGTTTGACATAATACATGTTCAGTTCAAGGACAACAATTGCAGACTCTGGTTTCTTTTTTTTTTTTTTTTTCATTCAAATTAGTTTTTAGTTTAAAAGTAGCATTCTTGCCTCCCAGGACAACGAGCATGAAAACATTTTACATTATCCCTAAATTCTCTCAAGTATTTTTTCAGCAATAAACGATCTGTCCCAATTGATGAGATCCACAGAAAGGGGTACAACACTCACTGTCATAATTTTATCATTCACTCAGCTTTATTTTGTAACTCAAAGAGGAAGTTATTTTTTTCTTTTCAACTAGACATATGTGCCTTAAAGTATAATGAGTTTCAGCAAAAAGAGCTTTCCTGCCCCAGTAGAACATTTTTAAATTTTAGACTTATGTGGAAAATTCTATTTTGCAATTGATATACATACAACATATACATATGGATGGAATCCAATGAATTTGGTACGATAGCTAGACATGTTCAAATTAGCAGTCTTCACTTGGAGCATGAATCTTGCTAAGGGACCAGCAGAACCTGTCTAGGAAAAAGATGGAGTTCAAGATGGCCAGAGCAATCACTGTAACATCCCTTAGTGTTTCACAGAGAAAACTAAGGAAAGATGACAATAGCCTTTAAAGGTGCCAGGAAAATGAAAGAAAAGGATCCAATTTCCGAAGAAAAATAAGTCAGGGGTCAGACCAGATATCAGCATGCACAACTCACCAGAAATATGCCCCAAGCTCCAGCCGCTAAGTGATTTCTTTAAACCGTCAGATCGTTGTCTCTTTTGATAGATATTTAAAACAAATAAATAAACTTGTTAATGGGATAACAGGTCATGGAATGCTCCTGCTTGCTACAGAAGAAAAAAAATAAATCGGAGCAAAGCAAGTTTATATGTGAGATTCACTTCCTAGTCTACAGCTTAGGAGACAGCCTAGTAAAATTGTTTGTGTGTGTGTGAATGTGTGTGTGTATATATTACCACTTTGAGTGACAAAATGGTAGCTGTCATAATGTGCCAGTTAACATGTTCAATAGAAGCTGATTGTTGAATGTCCCCTGGGAAAAGAAGACAGAAACATGACAAAGAACAAAGAACTTGGATCAATAATGCTTGGGGAAATAAGACAGAGAAGGTTATTTACTTGCATTGATCCGCTGCTGCCGTCGCGTAAACTTGGCCTGTTTTTCTTTTGTTAACCTTTAAGCCTGAGTATACTCAGAGGCAACCAAGGAGCCAACTAACAGGTGTAGATTAAGGATCGAAGGAGGTCACCGTACCTCTGTCACCACCAGGCACCCATGTAACAACATCCCTGAAGAAATTTAAACATCAATAGCCATAATAAGGGCAAATTTATCAAGCCTGGCCAGCTCTAGCTGGAAACCTGCCTGCGTCCAGCTGGTTTGCCCTTGCTAAAGCTCAATTGATTTGGACATTCTTTTACTAGAGTTGATTATCAATTGTGACATAGCAAATTTGTTACCTTCCAAGTGCTGAGTGTAATGCAGCCACTGGAGTCTCTGAAGTGAAAACACCTGGACTTAAGTTACCCCTCACTAGTGAAAAGAGGGAAGGGGGTGACAATCCTGCTCTTTGGCACATAGGCCAAACCAGCTGCGCTTTGGATTCAGTCTGGGCTTCTCCCGGAGAAGAAGATGAGGAAGAAGCAGAAAGAAAGGATTTTTCAGATCAGTTGAGATTTGTTGAGCAGAAAATTAAGTGCCCTATTGAAGGCCCCATCTGTAAGCTAGATCAAACTCCTTTTTTTTTTTTTTTTTTTTTTTTGAGGTGGAGTCTCGCTCTTTTGCCAGGCTGGAGTACAGTGGTGTGATCTCGGCTCACTGCAACTTCTGCCTCCCAGGTTCAAGGGATTCTCCTGCATCAGTCTCCCGAGTAGCTGGGACTACAGGTGCGAGCCACCAAGCCCAGCTAATTTTTGTATTTTTAGTAGAGACAGGCTTTCACCATGTTGGCCAGGATGGTCTCGATCTCTTGACCTTGTGATCTGCCTGCCTCGGCCTCCCAAAGTGCTAGGATTACAGGCATGAGCCACCATGCCTGGCCTAGATCAAACTCAAGACATGCTGTTTTCTGCACCTGGAGCATCCTTGCCCATCCATCTCCGTTTACCCAAATCAGACTCAATCTCCAAGCCAGAGCTTGGAAGCCCCTTCTCTGAAATTTGCAATGTAAGTGGTTTTCTCTCACTCTCTCTCACTACTCTGTATTACACTTACTTTACTAATGTCTCTTTCTTCCCTAGTAGATAAACTCCTTGAAAGCAGGAGGTTGGTTTACATACTACAGTATTTACTAGGTCCCAATACTGCAAGTATCAACTATATTTAGTAAAACTTGCTCATGGCTGAGTGTAATGGCTCATGTCTATAACTCTAGCACTTTGGAAGGCTGAGCAGGGCGGATTGCATGAGCCCAGGAATTGGAGACCAGCCTGGGCAACATGGTGAAACTCTATCTCTACAAAAAATGCAAAAATTAGCCATTGTGGTGGTACACACCTGTAGTCCCACCTATTCATGGAGGCTGTGGTGGGAGGATTGCTTCTGCCTGAGAGGCAGAGGTTGCAGTGAGCTGAGATGACACCATTGCATTCCAGCTTGGGTGACAAGAGTGAGACCCTATCTCAAAAACAAATAAAACTTGCTGGTGCATGAGTATAAACAAATAGAGAAATACCATAATTTAGATGTAGATAATAATTCCAAATTGAGTGATTAAATGATTGATATCAGGGTCTAATCAGAGGCAAAATTGCACATGGGTGGCTCATGTTCCATAACTAGATTTTCTTTTCTGGGGCAATTTCCCATGCCTAATATCTAGCTCTCTCTTCTCCACCTCCACCTCAGCTACACCTCCAGGCCTCTCTTCTGTGTATATTGAGCTCCCTTATCTGCCACTGGCAGTCATAATGAGTTACTGGTTATTAATGGGTCAGTGTAACTCAGTAGTGGGGGTATGTATATTTGCTAACATTTTGTTAAGAATTTTTGTATCTAAGTTCATGATAGGTATTAGTCTTCGTTTTTCTTTTTTATACTGTTTTGGTATCAGGATAATGCTGGCTTCATTCAGCTATTTTTGTAAAGAAAGTTGCCAGTGGTGGAGTAACTGACAACCCTTGTAGAAATCTTTGTGCCCATAGCATCCTTTAGATTTACAGTACCAGGTATTTGATATAAAGTACCTTGCTGGTATGCACAATAGCCATGTGGTATAAGTAGGGCAGGTCTTACTACCTCTGCTCCACTGCTAAGGAAATTGAGGCTTAGGGTGGTTCATTATCAGCCCAACATCACCCAGCTGGGAATTGGATAGCTTAGATGGGAACCAGCATCTTCTGACTTAACACCCCTGCTCTTTGGAGGCCTCTGCTTTTAATCTTCATCCATATAGTGCTATTTCTTACAAAACACAAACTATACAAGAAAAAGTAGGACTTATTCTGTAAAAGATTGTAGATGGAAGAAGTAGGGAGCAGATATGCATTACAGAAAGTACAATTCCACATTGTTCCAGCACAGTGCTTCTCACCTACTTTCCCTCTTGATCCATAAGGCAGATGGGATCACATTCAGAAAACCACTCAGACCACCTTATCCTCCAGTGCCCAAAAAGGATAAGTAGTTTAGCAACTTGTAACCATTCCGGCTTCATAATACATCGTCAACTGTTTCCTACCACGGGCTGTGGTGGAACTTGGAATCCCTATGAAGTGTCAATGATCTGTGGCAGGATGATCTACATAGCCAGAGTGCACCAGGACCCCCAGGTAAAAAGGTGCCCCACCACTCTCCTCCCCTTCCCTTGTGGAGAAGTTCTGTGTGGTACAGTCCTCATTAAGGCCCATGGTAGCCTTTCTCTGCAGTGTCTGGAAAGCTGCTGTCTCCCAGCAATCTGTCCTTTTCCTAAAACACATTAGTTTTCAATTCACTCTTTCCAGGCCTGGTATCCACATCAGGAAAACAAAATAAATCAAAAACCCGAAACACCTTTCTAATGAGCCCTAATTGCTGCCTCTGCTGATGAGATCTGCAAAAAGGGCGAGCTCGGAAGGGGCCTTAGAAAACAGACTTCTTTTTCTTGTGAACTAGAGTCCCCCAAAGCGGCAGTAAGTGCTGGACTTGAGGACATGTTGCTTTCCAGTTGCCCATATGTCCTGTCTCCTGCACACAAAAGCTGGAGTGTCTCCTGCGGTCACAATGGGGTTTCCTGAAACGATCCCTCACCTAAAGATGACAAAGGGCAACAGTGAACTCTTCCTTTCTAATTTTGCCTGATTTGGTAGCAAAATGCAAGCAAACATACTCCACACAACATAATAATGCCATGTTGGGACACCTGGAGGGTAAAGGAGTCAAGAATGTGTTTCCAGGAGATTGAATGAACCCTGCAACTAGACTTTGGAGTGGAACAGCCAAAATGACCATTTTTTTATTCATGCATTTATCACAGAATTCCTCACGGTATTGGTAAGGCCAGCCTAAGCTGTGCACTCAAGATAAAGTAGTGCACCTGGCTGGCATGGTCCTTCCCTAATAGAGCTACCTGCAAGAACAAGATAGATATTAAACACAGTTGTCAAATACCTGTCAATTTTCTTTCCGTTTTTCATAAATTGTAAGAAGGAAAACCAGAAGGCGCTACTGAAATCATAATAAGGGAATGATTTAAGGAAGTTTCCTCAGAAGAAGGACCATTTAAGCCTTAGATGTGAAGTGGAAATAGGAGGTAGCGGGGCCAAGAATGAAGGAGGAAGCAAAGAGAATCAAGTTTCTGAGGGGCAAAAGAGCTTGTTGCATCTGAAAAGCTGAGGAAAATTCACTATCTGGAGTGGGGCAAATGCTGTGTTGGGGCCATCATCAAGCAAAGAGCAAGGGTTTTGTCCCATGTGCAGCAAGAACCCACTGAAATATTTAAATTAGTTTGATCTTGAAAAAGACAAATACGATGATCAAAATAAAGAACTAGAACCTAATCATTGAGAAGTTCAACGGATGGGATGGACAGTCTGGACATAGCTGAAGAACAATTGTCAGTGTGCTGAAAACCAAAAGAACTCTTCCAGAACACAGATCAAAGAATGTGAGAAAAATCGAGAAAATGAAGCAACATGGAAGATGTGGATGACATTCTTCTTACCTCCCTTTCTAGGAAGGGTCAGTCTAACCCTCCTGGGTTATGTTAAGTGTAGGGGGAGAAAGATAGGCATCAAGCTGCTGCATGCTCCTATCCCAAGCCACCTCACATCAGTCACCAAGAGAATAACTTTCTTATTTCTGTTATTTCAGGGCACTATCCAGGCAGGGTGCTGCTAATGGATGACAGAAGCACAACGTGGATGTAGAGCCACATAATTAATTATCTACACTGGCTTTCAATAAAGTCAGGAGGAGGAAAAATGTGCAGGAGGTATGGCTCTAGAAGGTCTCCACTCAAGTTCAATTTAACTAATTTATACATGACCCAATTTATTTCCTTGTGACTTTTTTTTTTGTCAGAGAAGCAAACCCATTCCAAACTCTTTCCAAAAGTATTTCCCATTAAATATCAAGACAGACAACAAATAGCTCCACTTTTAATTTTCACTTGTTTCACACCTGCTATTTTCTAATTATAATGTCATCAGCATGTAGAAGGATTTCCCAAAGCAATGATGGTCCATGTGTACATAATTCAGGCTTTATTGAAATTTTAACCTCATTTGGTCGAACTCCAGTTTGTAAGTAGTAGAGTCAGGACTGCAATCCAGGCAGTCTGTCTCCAGAGGTCACTTCTTTTTTTTTTTTTTTTTTTTTTATACTTTAGGTTTTAGGGTACATGTGCACAATGTGCAGGTTTGTTACATATGTATCCATGTGCCATGTTGATTTCCTGCACCCATTAACTCATCATTTAGCATTAGGTATATCTCCTAATGCTATCCCTCCCCCCTCCCCCAACCCCACAACAGTCCCTGGAGTGTGATGTTCCCCTTCCTGTGTCCATGAGTTCTCATTGTTCAATTCCCACCTATGAGTGAGAACATGCAGTGTTTGGTTTTTTGTCCTTGCGATAGTTTACTGAGAATGATGTTTTCCAATTTCATCCATGTCCCTACAAAGGACATGAACTCATCATTTTTTATGGCTGCATAGTATTCCATGCTGTATATGTGCCACATTTTCTTAATCCAGTCTATCGTTGTTGGACATTTGGGTTGGTTCCAACTCTTTGCTATTGTGAATAGTGCCGCAATAAACATACGTGTGCATGTGTCTTTATAGCAGCATGATTTAAAGTCCTTTGGGTATATACCCAGTAATGGGATGGCTGGGTCAAATGGTATTTCTAGTTCTAGATCCCTGAGGAATCGCCACACTGACTTCCACAATGGTTGAACTAGTTTACAGCTTCTGCACAGCAAAAGAAACTACCATCAGAGTGAACAGGCAACCTACAGTATGGGAGAAAATTTTTGCAACCTACTCATCTGACAAAGGGCTAATATCCAGAATCTACAATGAACTCAAACAAATTTACAAGAAAAAAACAAACAACCCCATCAAAAAGTGGGCAAAGGACATGAACAGATACTTCTCAAAAGAAGACATTTATGCAACCAAAAAACACATGAAGAAATGCTCATCATCACTGGCCATCAGAGAAATGCAAATCAAAACCACAGTGAGATACCATCTCACACCAGTTAGAATGGCCATCATTAAAAAATCAGGAAACAACAGGTACTGGAGAGGATGTGGAGGAACACTTTTACACTGTTGGTGGGACTGTAAACTAGTCCAGAGGCCACTTCTGTAAACACTGGGCTGGACCATGAGCTAAGGCAAGCTTTCCCAAGTGACATTATTGATATTATGGGCCAGATAATTGTTGTGGGGTTCTTTCCTGTGCATTATAGGATGTTTAACGGTGTCACTGCCCTCTACCCACTAGATGCCAGTAGCAACCCTCTGCAGACATTGCCAAATGTCTTCAGGGTGGGGGTGACCACAGTGCCTCTGGTGAGAACCACTGGGCTATGGTACCCACCGGAAACTTAGAGCAAGCATTATGCTTAGGTTGACTATTAAACCATTCCCATTAACATCTATGCACCTGACTTTTATAATTCACCATTGTTTTAGATGGCCTAATCAATGCAATAAAATAAAACAAGACATATAATGTATATCAAACATACCACTATTTGTAGCTGTGAACTCACTTGCTAAGAAGACATTCCTTTCTGATGGCTTCTATCTTGTCTTGGGAGAGTTTTAAGAGAAGTCATTTACTGAAGTCAAGTAGGAGGAAAAAGCATGGATGGGAGTTCTGAGAAGAGATAAAAATATGAGCTGTGTCTTAGGGAGAGTGAGAGCATGCTGAGACAAAATAGCTTGATTATGAGTTGCATTCATTGTGGTTGAGGTTGCTGATAATGAAGTCTTCATATTTTTATTTCCAAAAAATTGTAGCAGAGATTTTGGTCAGCTTCTTGCCAATGGTCTCACCAATATCTTCCAAGTGGGCTCCTACTCCCTCTCCTTAGCAAGCACTTTTTTTACACTTATGTGAAAACTACCAGCTGCTATCTTTTCCTAGACTGCAAATAAAAATTAATTCATAAATATATAAAGTTTTATAAAATGCAATGTTAAGAATATGTAAATCAATAAAGTATTTTTTGGAAAGTTTATCAGTATATATCAAAGAGAAGAATGTTCCTACCATTCTCTCAACAGTCCAGTTTCTAGGAAATTTTCCTAAAGTAATAACTGCACAAGTACAAAAAAGTGTAATCAGCAGCATTACTATAGTATTAAAAAATTGGAAACAATCTAAATATTCTCCCTAGAGGATCACTTAAATAAACATCAGTGTGCACATGCAGTGGTCTCTGATACTGCATTAAAAAATAGTATTGATAATGTATTATTGAATAAAAAATTGCAGGTTATAGGCAAGCATTCATGGTGTAATTTCATTTGTAACATATTGTATTTAGGAATATGGGTACTTCTTTCAGGCTATTTTTGTTTGTTTGTTTGTTTGTTTGTTTGTTTGTTTGTTTCAAAGACAGGGTCTTGCTCTGTCACCATGGATGGAGTGCAGTGGCCTAATCACGATTCACTGAAACTTCAAACTCCTGGGCTCAAGCAATCCTCCTGCCTCAGCACCTAGATAGAGTAACTGGGACACAAGCATGCACCACAATGCATGGCTACTTTTTTACATTTTTTTGTAGAGATGAGGTCTCGTTTTGTTGCCCAGGCTGGTCTTAAACTCCTGGCCTCAAGTGATTCTCCGGGCTTGGCCTCCCAAAATGCTTGGATTACAGGCATGAGCCACAGTAAACAGCCATCTTTAAGACTATTTTTCAAAGTATATTACCTATGACTATATCTAGGCAATGGTATTTGGATAATTTTCATGTTATTTTTTGTACTTTTTGGATCATTAGACTTTTCTACATACAGCATATTTTTTTTTAATAAAACAGCAAAGTGGTTTCCAAAAGAATGAAAATGATCAAATGACTGACATTGACAGTCAGTGCTGAAGACAAAATGCTTTGATAAACTGAGTAGCAGAAACTTTTATTGTTAGATCCCTCCTCTTTGAGATGGCTAAGTCCATTTTATACATAAGACGTCTGACTCACAGGATCTGGCCTAAAAGCAGAAGCTGATGTGCTTTGCATGTATATTTAGTCGGTAAAGCTATCATTCTTATTGAAAACTCTACAGCTAATTTAGCAAAAACAAATAATAATATTCAACTCTGCAACCACAGTCAAGACCTGTATGTGTGTTCATTTTTCTAGCTTATAGCCTCTGTGTGGCTGGGTACAAGCAGGCCTGCCTCGCCCAGAGGCCTGGTATATTCTGACCTGCACACTAGTGTTGGCCAGTTGGCTGCTTGGCACCTTTCCCGGCAGTCATTGCTCTCCAAGCACGACATCTATCATTGCTCCAGTCAGAAAGATGACACCTACCTGATGGGTGGGCAGAAGCGTCTTCTCTTACCATATGCTGGGAATTGTCAGGGGCTGTTCACGCCAAGACTGGCTACTTTTAGTGCCAGGAAACAGGCCTTTCCCAAAGCCTGCCAAAAAAAATACAAATAAAAATTTAAAAAACCAATTTTCACATATCAAATTTTGCGTTGAGTAGTTGTGTAACAAGCGATGCAGAACAGAGAATTATGGACATTTTTCTGGCGTCGACACATGCAACACAGAAGAGAAGAGCAGTTCTCATCTGTGAAACGAGAGAGAGAACAAAAAAAAATTTCTGACCTACATAAATATTAGGTTTAGACCTAGTCTCAGGCAGAGACAGTGGGTGGCTCACCTATCCAGTGTAACTTAATGAACACTGAAATGCCCACCTGGGGTGGAAGATGCAGTTCTCACCATATGAGTCATTCTTTGGGGTTAAAGCATCCTCTGATGAAGGGTGCTGTTGAATCCCTATCTGTTCCTTGGGGGGACAGAACAACATTAAGCCACTGTCTCCAATTACCATATTTGTGCAGATGACCTGATTAGATACAGTAGGTAGGTATATTTTAATGAAATCCTACAAAATCAGGAAATGTTGGGGGCACCAGGTGCCACTGTTTGTTGTTGAATCGAGACTTCTGTGCCATCAGGGAACATGACAAGGACACAGGCCTGCGATTCTGAGAAACATCTCCAAAGAGAAACTCAGAAGAGAGGAAGGAATCACAGTGTTGTCAAAAATGAAATAGGAGAACGGCCCAAGCACAGTTTGGGGACTCAGGCTGGAAAGACAAACTGAGCTAAGCTTGGGACACTGTCAGAATGGTGGGAAAGAACCCAGCTGAGAGGTGCTGGGAGAGTGAAAGGCAGAGACACAATGAACCTCAAATTCGAGGAAAAAGTATGGGGAATGCAAGAGGCTGCTGCATGGGCAGAAGATAATTGGCCCGCAGAGAATGGGGAAGGCATAGGGGTGGACAGGGTCAGGCAATTCAGGCACAAGTCCAGGGCCTCAGTCAAGGAGTTTATTCCATTGCCCTTGAGCATGTGCTCCAGGGCAGGCAAAGCTGCTTTCACACACCTATCAACTCCACAGGCTGCTGCAGGACCTCCAATCCTCATTTTAACTTACAGCAGTCTCATCAGGTCTTCTACAGTCGCCTGAGGTTTCTGCTCCTGAGGTTTCTGTTTGCTTTGTGTTTCCACCTGGCTGTGCTCATCCTCACCAACTTTTTGCAAGAGCATGTGTGTGCAAGTGTATAGGAGGGCGTGCTTGTGTATATGTATTTGTAAAATATATTGCTAATTGTTCCCTTAACAAGTTTTTGCTCTCAAAACATACTTTGATGTTTTTATTTATGCCTTTCTTGGTTATTTGGCCACTGTTATAGGAAGACCAAAACAGAGTGATATGGTTTGGCTGTGTCCCCACTCAAATCTCATCTTGAATTGTAGCTCCCATAATTCCCACATGTGGTGGGAGGGACCTGGTGAGAGGTAACTGAATCATGGGGGCAGGTCTTCCCTGTACTGTTCTCATGACAGTGAATGAGTGTCATGAGATCTGATGGTTTTTAAGGGGGAGTTTCCCTGCACAAACTCTCTCTTGTCTGCCACCATATAAGACATGCCTTTTGCCTTCTGCTGTGATTGTGAGGCCTCCCCAGCCAAGTGGAACTGTGAGTCCATTAAACCTCTTTTTCTTTACAAATTACCCAGTCTTGGGTGTGTTTTTATCAGCAGCCTGAAAATGGACTAATACACAGAGCAATAGTCAAAGGCAACACACTCTCCAACACTTTTTCCTAACCTTTTGTGGGAAGTGAGAAGTATTCTAAAACTTTCTTTCTTATTCTGGGAAGCTTAGAACTTAGTAATTCTGCAAACCTATCTTTGGAATTTCAGAAGCCATTAAGGGGAGAAAAATCAACAGAAAAATTCCTATGTTCTAGTAGCCCTGGTGTTAGACCCAAGTTCCAATCCTGGTTAGCAGTTTGCTAGCTGTGTGTCTCTATGTGTTTCAGGGTTCTCATCCATACATCAGGGAAAATAACAGAACACAATTCATAGAAATACTGCTTAAAAGAGATTTGACTACACATTTTTTTTTGGTCTACTAATGTAGCAAGAGGCAGTTAAACAGGATTTAAAGACAAATAAAGACAGTAGCAAAGCATTGGTATTCATACCATATACATGGTTCCTACAAATCAATTAAAAAAAGATTAAAGAATATGAACAGATAATTCTCTCTATATATATAAATAAACCCCAAATCAACAAAATGACTCTAAACATTCTTTTAAAAATAAGAAAACTGCAATGAAAACATATTCACATTTTTTTCCCTAAGAAATTGGTAAAATTTTAAAAGTTTGATATTATCCAAGTTGGCCAGTGGGGTGGGACACAGGCTATCCCCAACAGTGTTGGGGCAAATATAAATCATTGTGACTGTAAAAAGAATGTTATTGTTATTTTTTAAATTGACACATTATACATATTTGTGTAGTACAATAAGGTGTTTCCATATGTATTTTTTGTCATACAATGATTCTATCAGGTTAGTTAGTGGATCCCATCACCTCATGCACTTATCATTTCTTTGTGGTGAAAACATTCAAAAGCCTCTCTTCTAGCTATTTGGTAACACACAATACTTTACTATTAATCATCATCAACCTATTGTGCAACAGAACACCAGAACTTACTCTTCCTAGCTAATTGTAACTTTCTACCCATTGATGAACCTCTCCCTATCCTCCCCTCCTCACTCTCTTCCACAGTTTCTGGTACTTACTGTTTTACTCTTTGCTTCTATGATAACTTTTTTTTTTTCTTAGATTCCTCCATATGAGTGAGATTATGTGGTATTTGTTTTTTTTTTTGTTGTTGTTGTTTTTTTTTTTTGGTGAGACGGAGTCTCGCTCTGTCGCCCAGGCTGGAGTGCAGTGGCGCGATCTCGGCTCACTGCAAGCTCCGCCTCCCGGGTTCATGCCATTCTCCTGCCTCAGCCTCTCCGAGTAGCTGGGACCACAGGCGCCCGCCACCACGCCCGGCTAATTGTATGTCTGGCTTATTTCACTTAACATGATATTCTCAGGGTTCATCAATGGTGTTGCAAATAACATGATTTCATTCCTTTTTATGGCTCAATAGTATTCTATTGTGTATTTATACATTTTTTTATTCATTCCTTCACTGTTAGACATTTAGTTTGATTCCATACCCTTGCTATTGTAAATAGTGCTGCAATGAACATGAATGTGTGGATATCTCTTTAACGTACAGATTTGATTCCCTTTGGAATATATACCTAGTAGAGGGATTGCTAGATCATATGATAGTTCTATCTTTAAGTTTTTCAGGACCCCCGATACTGTTTTCCATAATGAATGTACTAGTTTACAATCTTGCCAAGAGCCTGTAAGTGATTCCTTTCCTCCACATCTTCCACTATATAGCGAGGTGGTATCTCTATTGTGGTTTTAATTTGCATTTTCCTAATAATTTGTGATATTGAACTGATGGCCTTCTGTGTATTCTTTTGAGAAATATTAATTAAGTACTTTTTCCCATTTTTTTTTTCTTTAGATGGAATCTTGCTCTGTCACTCAGGCTGAAGTGCAGCGGCATGATCTCTGCTCACTGCAAGCTCTGCCTCCTGGGTTCACGCCATTCTCCTGCCTCAGCCTCCCAAGTAGCTGGGACTACAGGTGCCCACCACCACGCCCGGCTAATTTTTTGTGTATTTGGTAGAGACGGGGTTTCACCGTGTTACCCAGGATGGTCTTGATCTCCTGACCTTGTGATCCACCCCCCTTGGCCACCCAAAGTGCTGGGATTACAGGCATGAGACACCATGCCTGGCCACTTTTTCCCATTTTTTTAATCAAGTTATTTGTGGGGTTTGCGGTTTTTATGTTCTGGATATAACCCCTTGTCAGATGTATAGTTTATATAGTTTACAAATATTTTCTCCCATTCTGTCAATTGTCTTTCATTCTGTTACCAGTTTCTTTTGCCGTGCAAAAGGTTTTTAGTTTGATGTAATCCCATTTGTCTTTTTTTGTTTTTGTTGCCTAAGCTTTCAAGGTCTTATTTAAAAAATCCTTGCCCAGTTTAATGCCATGAAGTGCTTTCCTTATATTTTCTTCTAATAGTTTCATAGTTTAGGGCATGACATTTAAATCTTTAATCCATTTTGAGTTTATTTTCCTATATGGTAAAAGTAGGCGACTAGTCTTATTCTTTGGTGTGTGTGTATACAATTGTTCCAGCATCATTTATTGAAGAGATTCTTTTCTGCATTGTGTGTTCCTGGCACCTTTGTTGAAAATCAGTTGTCTGTAGGCGTGTGAATTTATCTTTGTATTCTCTATTCTATTCCATTGTTTTTTAATGCCAGTACCATGTTGTTCGTGTAATATATTTTAAAACCAGGTAGTGTAATGCCTCTAGCTTTCTTCTTTTTGCTCAAAATTGATTTGGATATTTAGGATCTTTTGGGGTTCCCAATTTTGGGATTGATTTTCTATTTCTGTGAAGATTTTTGATTTCCGTGAGTCATTGGTATTTTGACAAGAATTGCATTAAATCTGTAGATTGCTTTGGGAAGTATGGCCATTTTAACAATATCAATTCTTCCAATCCATGAATATGGGATTCTTTCAGTTTATGTATGTCCTCTTCAATTTTTTTTGTTAAAGTTTTATAGTTTTCAGTGTAGAGCCTTTTCACCTTATTGGTTAAGTTTATTCCTAGTTATCTTTGTTTTGTAGCTATTTAAAGTGAAATTGTTTTCTTGATTTTTTTAAACAGTTTGCTATTAGTACATAGAAACAACACTGATTTTTGTATGTTGATTTTGTATCCTCCAATTTCATTGAATTTGTTTATTAGTTCTAACAGTTTTTTGGTGAAATGTTTAGGGTTTTCTCTACACAAGATCATGTCGTCTGCAAACAGGGACAATTTGGCTTCCTCTTCTATTATTTGGTTCCTTTTTATTTTTGTCTTGCCCAGTTGCTCTGGCTTGAACTTATAGTTCTATGTTGAATAGAAATGGCGATAGTGGGCATCCTTGTCTTGTTTCTGATCTTAGAGACAAATCCTTCAGCTTTTCCCTGTTTAGTGTGATGTTCGCTGTGAGAACATTATATACGGCCTTTATTGTGTTGAGGGACAAGCCTTCTATACCTAATTCATTGGGACTTTTTACCGTGAAGGGATATTAAATTTTCTCAAATGTTTTTTTCTGCATCTATCCAAAAGCAGATCACATGGTTTGGGTCTTTTGTTGTTGTTGTTGTTGTTAATGTGGTAAATCACATTTATTCATTTGTATGTTAAGCAGTCTTTGAATACCTGCGAGGAATTCCACTTGATCATAGTGAATAATCTTTCTCATAATGTTTTAGACTCAGTTTGTTAGTATCTTGTTAAGAATTCGTTATCATCAATGTTGGTATGTCAATTTTTCTGGTGTGTCTTTGTCCAGTGTCAGGATAATGCTGACCCCATAAAATAAATTTAGAAGTGTTTTCTCCTCGCCAATTTTATGGAATACTTAGAGGAGAGTTAGTATTCCTTCTTCTTTATATCCTTTGTAGAGTTCAACAGTGAAGCCATCAAATCCTGCATTTTCATTTGAGGAAAAGCTTTTTATTATTAACTTAATCTTCTCATTCATTTTTATTCTGTTCAGATTTTTGTATTTCTTCAAATATATTTGTAAATTTTCATTTAATATTTGTAAATTGTACATGTACATGGATTTATTCATTTATTCTGATATAAAATTTACTGGCATGTAGTTGTTCACAATAATTTCTTATGATTTTTTGTATTTCTGTGATATCTGTTGTAATGACTCTCTATTCATCTCTGATTTTATTTATTTGAGATTTATTTTTTTCTCAATTAGTCTAGCTAAAGCTTTGTGTATTTTTTTTCTTTTCAAAAAATTAATTCTTGATAGGGGAGCCAAGATTGCTCACCAGACTCAGCCAGGAAGAGCATCTCCCACTGAGACATCAGACCATCAAGAATACTGGCAAACTCCAAGTAGATCTTTGGAAGAAAGGCATTAAAGGTGAAAGGAGGGAGGACAGAGGCCCTGAGCTGAGGAAGGTGAAAACCCTGCAGAGTGCTACCAAGCACCATGACTCATTCCAGCCCCCAGTGGTTCCTGGAGAAGGGGAGACTTAAATAGGTGAACAGTGGTCCATGCTTTTCATGGACCTCCAAAATCTTAGCTTCAGGAGACCCTCATGATGCCCACAGACATTTGAGCTGGCAGGAAGTGATGCTTGAAGAAGTGGCAGGGACAGTACTCTAGCCCAGAGAGTTTGGTGTGAGAATGGCTGCAATGGAGCATGACCAGGGACACCCATCCTCCAAGGCATGCCATGCTCCTATAAGTGGCTTTGGGCTTTGTTGGCTCTCTAACCTGGACACAGAAGGGCTGTCTTGCCCATGGGGACGAGGCCAGTTTGATCTGAGCACCCTTCATTTGCTGGCTTCTTGCTGGGTCCCTCCTGACCACATCCACTTGCAGTGCAGGCTTGGATTCCAAAACCAGGATTTCTCTTGCAGCAGACATCATAGCAGATCCCATCTAACCACTGGACAGCTTCAGCAGACAGGCCTCGGTAGACACAGAGGTGCCAAACACCTCCTCCCACTGATTTGCCAGTGTGCACTTGCCTGTGGCTTTCCCCCATGCTACACAGGTGCACACATGGAATTCACCATTTTGGTGCCACTGGTTCACATGCGTGCATGGGCCTCACCACCCCAAAGCCGCACCCTGACAGCATGCATGCACTCAGACACCACCACATTAACACCCCACTGTTGCTGTCAAACACATGTGCAGATATCACCACACCACTGCCCTATTGCTGCTGGCACACATACAAACATGCACCCCAATGCACTGCTGCCCAGCCACAAGCATGTGCACATGGGTGCAACCCCACTATCACTCCCCCAGTGAAGTGCTTTTGTAAGAATCTCCCATTGTTGTTGCCAGCAGACTGAGAAACTTGGCCCCTCTAGTGAAGCAAGTGTTTATCCTCAAGGGGATAACACAGAGATAAGGACAGAGAACACAGCTGTGGGCCTCCTACCAACACCCAGGGTTGGAGCACACAGACCAGAAGTGCTGAGCTTAGCCTGGGCCCCTGATATCATCCAGAAATGAAGCCAGTCAACTAAACCCAACTTATGCCACAGTCAAAACCTCATGAGCATCAAAGAATAAAAAAGCAAACAGCACCATCTAAAAGACAAAAACAACAAAGATTAAAAGAACATCAGGCCACACTGATGAGAAAGAACCAGCAAAAGAACTCTGGTGACTCAAATACCAGTGTGGCTTCTTGCCTCCAGATGATCACAGTAGCTCCCCAGCAATAGTTCTTTATTAGATTGAAATGGCTGAAATGTCAGACTTAGAATTCAGAATCTGGATGGCAATGAACATGAAGGAATCTAGTAAAACAATACAAGACATGAAAGACAAAGGAGGCATTTTAAGGAAGAACAAAACTGATCTGACAAAGCTGAAAACTCACTACAAAAATATTATAATTGGAAATATTAACAGCAGAATAGAACAAGTTGAGAAAAGAGCTTAAAGACTGTTTTTTCGAGTAAGTTTGTCAGATAAAAATAATTTTGAAACAATGAACAAAACCTCCAAGAAATATGGGATTACATAGAGACCAAACATATGCCTCTTTGTCATCCCTGAAAGATAAGTAGAGAGAGCAAACAACTTGTAAAATACATTTGAGAATATTGTCCATGAAAAATCCCCCAATCTCACTAGAGAGGTTGACATTCAAATTGAGAAAATTCAGAGAACTCCAATGAGATATTGTATGGGATAACCATCCCCAAGACACATAGATTATCCAAGGTAAATGCGAAAGAAAAAATATTAAAGGGAGCTAGAGAGAAGGGGCAGGTTACCTACACAGGAAACCCCATTAGGCTAAGAGTAGAGTTTTCAGCAAAAACCCTACAAGCCAGAAGAGATTGGGGGCCTATATTCACCATTCTTTTTTTTTTTTTTTTTTTTTGACGGAGTCTCTCCCTGTCGCCCAGGCTGGAGTGCAATGGTATGATCTCGGCTTACGGCAACCTCCACCTCCCAGGTTCAAATGATTCTCCTGCCTCAGTCTCCCAAGTAGCTGGGACTACAAGTACCCGCCACCACGCCCAGCTAATTTTTGTATTTTTAGTAGAGACAGGGTTTCACCGTGTTGGCCAGGATGGTCTCGATCTCCTGACCTCGTGATCTGCCTGCCTCAGGCTCCCAAAGTGCTGGGATTACAGGTTTCAGTCACTGTGCCTGGCCTCAGCATTCTTAAAGAAAAAATATTCCAACCAAGAATTTCATATCTAGCCAAACTAAACTTCATAAGTGAAGGAGAAATAAAATCATTTTTGGACAATCAAACATGAAGGGAATTTGTGACCACCAGGCTTGCCTCACAGGAGATCTTTAAGGGAGGGCTAAACATGGAAACTAAAGACTATTAGCAGCCACAACAAAAACATACTTAAATACATTGACCATTGACACTATAAAGCAACTACACAATCAAGTCTGCCTAACAATGCAGGATCTGCTAACAACAAAATGACAGGATCAAATCAGCACATATCAATATTAACCTTGAATGTAAACAGGATAAGTGCCCCCACTTAAAAGGCAGAGAGTGGCAATTTGGATAAAGAAAAAAGATCTCCCATAAAATGGCAGGCAGCAGATAGGACTAACATGCAGCTCCTGCTTAGATCACAGGACAGTGTCTGGAGACTCACATGTGAACTTTTGCTCCATGAACCACTGCAGGAACATACCAGAAAAACTGGAAGAATTCACAGACCTTTTGAAAGAAGAGGCTTGCTGCTGCAAACCCCATGAGACAGCCAAAAAACTGTGAGTTCCCAAAATGAGAGGGGGAAAAAATTCAGCCTTTGAACACACATCCCCACAGGAGAACCTGAAAATCCAGATCACAGGAGAAGGATTTAACCTTACCTAGAGCTGAAATGGATATAGGCAGCCAAGCAAAATATAAAAGTAAAAGAAGCATCAGGACCCTCCTGGTTCTCAGCTTGAGCCCCAAGAAAGTCATTCTGGCCTTATCTCACAGAGGTCCTTCTGGAAGGTAAGGTGGCCAGCAGAATTGGGGAGGGGCCACAGGGCAAATAAAGGTCCTAGCTGAACTTTGTAGTAATTTTGACTGAGCACAAACTTTCCTGAGCAGAGTCTGAGGGGGTCGAATGGGAAGTGCAGATACAAGCACAGAAGCCACATCCAATGGTGAGGGCAGGTGGGGAGGCAAGGCCTGAGAGCCCTGCCCACTTTCGCAGCAGGGAGGCTTGTGCCCTGGGGGCAAGATCTCAGCTCTGCTCACCTGGAAATAAACTCAGTGCAGTTGGGGAGTCATGGTGCTAGAGAGACTGGTCTTGCTGGCTGCATAAGAGCTAGGTGAGGCCTGTCACTTCTGGCAACCTTTATGCCATTTCCCTGGCAACCTTTGTGAAGCAGCAAAGGCAGTCACAATCCCCCGGAGAACATAACTCCGCTGACCTGAGAACCACCCCCAACCCCCAACAGTGGCAGCAGTAAGCTCCACCCAGCGAGTCTGAGCTCAGACCTGTCTAATCCTGCCCCCACCTGATGGTTTTTCTCTACTCACCCTGGTAGCTGAAAACAAAAGACATAATCTCTTGGGAGTTCTATGACCCCAGCCCCCCCACCCCCGCCCACCCATCACCTGAGAAACCTGAGTACTCATCCTGACCAACATAGGGCAAGATTATATCCCCCTTCTACTACTGCACCTGGCACTCTCTTGAAAGTGCCACCTCCTGGCTGGAGGAAGACCAACTCAAGCCTCTACAGCAACGCAGAACAGAACATCCTTGCTCCAAAGAAGGAGAAAACAACAGCTAATTCCACCACCTTCAACACCCTGGCTAAACAGAGGTCCTGAGTCTGTCCACGTGACAACTTCACTGCTGGCAAAACCAGCATTACAGAAAACCAGAGCACTAAACGAAACTATAACCAAGGACTCTCACAGAGTCCACTTCACTACCCTGCCACCTCCAATGGAGCAGTTGATGGTATCCATGACTGGAAGACCTGAAGACAGATCATATCACAGTACTCTTTGCAGATATTCCCCATCACAAGCCTGGAGCTTGGTAGCCCTGCTGGGTGGCTAAACCCAGAAGGGCAATAACAATCACTGCAGTCTGGCTCTCAGGAAGCCCTATCCTAGAGGAAGGGGAGAGCACTACATGAGTGCGTCATCCTGTGGGAAAAAAGAAGCTGAACAGCAGCCCTTGAGTTCGAAATCATTCCACTGAAACAGTCTTCCCAAATTAGGAAGAAGAAAAGTAATTCTTGTAATATGACAAAGTAAGGTTTTATAACACCCCTAAAAGATCACACTCGATCTCCTGCAATGGATCTAAACCAAGAAGAAATCTCTGAATTGCCAGAAAAAGAATTGAGAAGGATGATTATTAAGCTCCTCAATAAGGCACCAGAGAAAGGTGAAAATCAGTTTAAAGAAATTAAAAAACACAATACAGGATATGAGTGAAAAAGTCTCCAAAGAAATAGATATCACAAAGAAAAGACAATCACAACTTCTGGAATTGAAAGACACACTTAGAGAAATGCAAAATACACTAGAAAGTTTCAACAACAGAATCAAATAAGTAGAAGAAGGAACTTCAGAGCTCAAAGGCAAGGCTTTTGAATTAAGCCAATCTGACAAAAACAAAGATAAAAGAGATTTAAAAAATTAACAAAGCCTCCAAAAAATTTGGGATTATGTTAAACATCCAGGCATAAGAATAATTGGTGTTCCGGAGGAAAAAGAGAAATCTATAAGTTCAGAAAACTCATTTGAGGAAATAATCAAGAAAAACCTCTCTGGTCTTGCTAGAGATTGAGACATACAAATACAAGAAGCTCAATGAACACCTAGGAAATTCATAGCAAAAAGATCATCTCCTAGGCACATAGTCATCAGGTTATCTAAGGTCAAGGTGAATGAAAGAATCTTTTTTTTTTTTTTTTGAGACGGACTCTGGCTCTATCGCCCAGGCTGGAGTGCAGTGGAACAATCTCAGCTCACTGCAAGCTCCGCCTCCCGGGTTCACGCCATTCTCCTGCTTCAGCCTCCCTAGTAGCTGGGACTACAGGCATCTGCCACCACGCCCGGCTAATTTTTTCTATTTTTAGTAGAGATTGGGTTTCACCATGTTAGCCAGAATAGTCTCAATCTCCTGACCTTGTGATCTGCCTGCCTCACCCTCCCAAAGTGCTAGGATTACAGGCGTGAGCCATTGTGCCTGGCGAATGAAATAATCTTAAGAGCTGTGAGGCAAAAGTATCAGGTAACCTATAAAGGAAAATCTATCAGATTAATAGCAGATTTCTCAGCAGAAACCCTGCAAGCCAGAAGGGATTGGGGGGGTCATATATTTAGACTCCTTAAACAAAATAATTATTACCCACAACTTTTGTATCAAGAGAAACTAAGCTTCATAAATGAGGGAAAGAGAGTCTTTTTCAGAAAATAACCTAGCATCCCTTCATGATTAAAATCCTCAGTAAAATCGGCATAGAAGGGACATACCTTAATGTAATAAAAGCCATCTATGACAAACCCACAGCCAACACTATACTGAATGGGGAAAAGTTGAAAGCATTCCCCCTGAGAATAGGAATAAGACAAGGATATCCACTCTCACCACTTCTATTCAACATAGTACTGGAACTCCTAGCCAGAGCAATTAGACAATAGAAAGAAATAAAGGGAATCCAAACTGATAGTAAGGAGTCAAACTATTGCTGTTTGCTGATGATATGATCTTATACCTAGAAAACCCTAAAGGCTCATCCAAAAAGCTCCTAGATCCGAAAAGTGAATTCGGTAAAGTTTCAGAATATAAAATCAATCTACACAAATCAGTAGCTCTGTAAAACACCAACAGTGACCAAGCTGAAAATCAAATCAAGAACTCAATTCCTCTTACAACAGCTGCAAAAAATTTAAAATACTTAGGAATACACCTAACCAAAGAGGCGAAAGATCTGTACAGGTAAAACTATAAAACACTGCTGAAAGAAGTCATAGATGACACAAACAAATGGAAACACATCTCACGCTCATGGATGACAGAATCAATATTGTGAAAATAACCATACTGCCAAAAACAATCTACAAATTCAATGCAATTCCCATCGAAATACCATCATCATTCTTCATGGAACTAGAAAAAACAATCCTAAAATTCATATGGAACCAAAAAACAGCCCACAAAATAATGTCATTCACAGCAACCTGGATGGAGTGGGAGACCATTATTCTAAGTGAAGTAACTCAGGAATGGAAAAGCAAGCATTGTATGTTCTCACTTATAAGTGGGAGATAAGCTATGAGGACACGAAAACATAATAATGATATAATGGTGTCTGGGGAGTAGGGAGAACGCTGAGACGAGGGGTGAGGGATAAAAGACTACACACTGGGTACAGTGGACAGTGCTTGTGTTATGGGTACACCAAAATCTCAGAAATCACCGCTACAGAACTTACCCATGTAACCAAACACTACGTGTTCCCCCAAAATTATTGAAATAATAATAATAAAACAAGAAAAGACAAAAGTTACCATAATTCCACAACCCAGCAGATACTACCATCAGCATTTTGATATTTGTACTTTCAGACATTTTCTATCTATACAAATGCATGCACGTGAATAAACATTCTGGCAAAAGTGGAATAATAGTACACATATTCTATAATCTGTTTTCTAATTTTATAATATGGCATGAACATCTTTCCTTGTCAAGATATGTACAAGTATATCATTGTTCCTAATGGCTATAAAAAAATTCCATTTTATGACTCTACTACAATTCAAATAGTCACAGATGTTGAACATTTAGTTTGTGTCCAATTGTAAATACTGCTATAACATTCTTGTATGTCCATCTTTGTGCACTGATTATTGCATCAGAATAAATTCAGAAAATTTACAAAAAAAAAAATAAAAAAGACAGACCCATCTATATGCTCTTTTAAAGAAACCCATTTCACATGTCATGATATCCATAGGCTCAAAGCAAAGGTATGGAGAAAGATCTATCAAGTAAATGGAAAACAAAATAGAGCAGTGTTTGCTATTCTAATTCCAAACAAAACATACTTTAAACTAATGATGATCAAAAAAGGATAAGAAGGGCACAACATAGTGATAAAGGGTTCAATTCAACAAGAAAACTTAACTATCCTAAATATATATACACACCTAACACTGGAGCACCCAGATTCACAAAACAGGTTCTTAAAGATCTTCATAGAGGCTAGATAACCACGTAACAATTGTGGAAGATGTCAATATCCCACTGACAGTATTAGACACATCATCAAGGCAGAAACTATCAAAGATATTTGGGACCTAAACTCAACACTTGACCAAATGGACCTAACAGATGTCTACAGAACATTCCACCCAACCAAAACAGAATATACATGCTTATCATCTGCACATGACACATAATCTAAAATTCACCACATGCTCAAACATAAAGCAATTCTAAATATATATATATATATATATACTGCACTCACAGATCACAGCAAGATAAAAATAGAAATCAATACTAAGAAGACCTCTCTAAGCCATATGATTACATGAAAATTAAACAACCTGCTTCTGAATGACTTTTGGGTAAACAGTAAGATTAAGACAGAAATCAAAAAATTCTTAGAAAGTAAAGAAAACAAAGATAAAACATACCAGAATCTCTGGGACACAGCTAAAGCAATGTTAAGAGGAAAATTTATAGAGCTAAATAAAAAAAAAATAGCATATAAAAAAAGTAGAAAAGTGTCGAATTAACAACCCAGCATGACACCTAGAGGAGCTAGGAAAACAAAGGCAAACCAAACCAATCCCAAAGCTGAACTGAATGAAACTGAGACGCACAAGACCATTCAAAAGATAAATGGGCCAGGCGCAGTGGCTCATGTCTGTAATCTGAACACTTTGAGAGGCCGAGGTGGGCAGATCATGAGGTCAGGAGAGCAAGGCCATCCTGACTAACACAATGAAACCCCGTCTCTACTAAACGTACAAAAAGGTAGCCAGGCGCGGCCAGGCACGATGGCTCACACCTGTAATCCCAGCACTTTCGGAGGCTGAGGCGGGCAGATCGAGACCATCCTGGCTAACCTGGTGAAACCCCGTCTCTACTAAAAATACAAAAAATTAGCCAGGCATAGTGGCGGGTACCTGTAGTCCCAGCTACTCGGGAGGCTGAGGCAGGTGAATGGCATGAACCTGGGAGGCAGAGCTTGTAGTGAGCCAAGATCGCGCTACTGCACTCCAGCCTGGGCGACAGAGCGAGACTCAGTCTCGAGAAAAAAAAAAGAAAAGATAAATGGACCCAAAAGTTGTTTTTTTAAAAAAAATAAATAAAACTGATAGACCACCAGGTAGACTAATCAAGAAAATCAGAGAAAATAAAAATACACACAATTAGAAATGACAAAGAGTATATTTCCATCTACCCCACAGAAATACAAAAAAACCTTCAGAGACTATTATGAACACCTCTATGCATATGAACTAGAAAACCTAGAAGAAATGAATACATTCCCGAAAATATACAACATCCCAAAATTAAACCAAAAAGGAAATGAAACCCTGAAAAGATGAATAATGAGCTCCAAAATTGAATCAGTGGAAAAAAAAAAAAAAAAACCTACCAACTAGAGGCCGGGTGCTCTAGTTGGCTCATGTCTGTAATCCCAGCACTTTGGGAGGCCAAGGCAGGTGGATCACCTGAAGTCAGGAGTTTGAGACCAGCCTGGCCAACATGGTGAAACCCCATCTCTGCTAAAAATACAAAAATTAGCTGGGCTAACGTGGTGGCGGGTGCCTGTAATCTCAGCTACTCAGGAAGCTGAGGCAGGAGAATTGCTTGAACCCCGGAGGCAGAGATTGCAGTGAGCCAAGATCGCGCCATTGCACTCCAACCTGGACAGCAAGAGTAAAAATCTGTCTCAAAACACAAACAAACAAACAAACAAACAAACCCTACCAACTAGAAAAAGCTCTGGACCAGAAGAATTCACAGCTGAATTCTAGGAGACGTATAAAGAAGAGCTGGTACCAATTCTATATAAATTATTCCAAAAAATTGAGGAGTAGGGACTCCTCCCTAAGTCACTCTGTGAGGCCACTATAATTCTGATACCAAAACCTGGCAGAGACACAACAAAAAGAAAATATCAGGACAATATATTCCATGAACATACATGCAAAAATTCTCAACAAATACTAGCCAATTGAATCCAGGAGACTATCAAAGCGCTAACCCAACACAATCAAGTAGGTGTTATTCATGGGATGCAAGGTTGGTTCAAAATACACAAATCAATAAATGTGATTAATCACATAAAATGAACTAAAAACAAAAAAAACATACTTATTTTAATAGATGCAGAGAAGGCTTTTGATAAAATTCAACATCATTTCATATTAAAAACCTGCAGTAAACTAGGCATCAGAGGGACAGACTTCAGAATAATAAAAACCATCTATGACCAAACCACGACCAATATCATACTGAATGTGCAAAAGCTGGAAGCACTTCCCTTGAAAAACCAGAGCAAGGCAAGGATGCCCACGCTCACCATGCCTATTCAACATAGTATTAGAAGTCCTAACCAAAGCAATCAGGCAAGAGAAGGAAATAAAAGGCATTCAAATAGGAAGAGAGAAAGTCAAATTATCTCTCTTCACAGATGATATAATTTTATAAATTAAAAAAAGCAATCTCTGCCCAAAGGTTTCTAGATCTGATAAACAACTTCAACGAAGTTTCAGGTTACAAAATCAATGTATGTAGCAATATATGTCCAAGCTGGTGTCTCCAGAAACTTTGAGGACCATAAGTTATAGCTGACTGAGCTATTTGTCAAAAAGTCTTCAGGGAGTGGTGAGAAAAGCCATAGATACTTGCATCCTGCAAACAGGATTTCAAAATTCAGCCTTCCAACTCTAATATGAGATTTGAACAATGTTATTTTATAGGCCTCAAAGTTGTCTAATTCTGATCTTGCAGACTTGTCATAGGAATGAAATAAAATCATATTTATAAATCATAGATCATACAATGTATTCTCAACAAATGCCATCATCATTTTTGATGTAGGAAAATGCATATTTATCTCAGTAAAATTTTAAGTGGCATAAAAAATGATATTTTTGGCCTTGGGCTGGAATAATAACTAGTGGTAGATAATGTCAATATACATTATGCTAATTAGAAGCTCTAATTGCCAATTTTCTTGATTAATAATTTAAGGAAAAGAGTGAACTACTGCTTAATGGAAACTGTTAATGGAACCAGTCTCTCAAATTTGTGGAACAAATCTCTCAAATGTTGAGGGGAAACAAGGAAATAGGTTTGTGGTGATAGTCAGTCTAAGGTTTGCTCAACAGGACGCCCTATGAGGCCTTTGCTTAGTCTCCTGCAGCCTTTGCATTTGCAATTTGCACAGGAAGAAAGAAGGCACTTCCAAACTCTAGGAGACAAACACATCTTTTGAGTTTTGAATCTGAAAACACACTGATAAATGTGATTTTCCTCCCCCTTTGAGGAAGGTAGTATTGAAGTGTTCGAAATCCAGGCTAAAGGATTATTTCAATATCCTCTTGAGGTAAAAACCTTTAATCATAAGAAAAGTCTATTTTGTATTACTCAGCGGTTTATTTTTTCACATGAAAAATTCTTCCCACTTACCTCATCATCTTCCCCTGCCCCACCTAACGTGCTTATTCTCTATATTCTTATTTACTCAGACATGCATACATATCACGAAATGTGGTTTGATTTTAAATAAAAGGACAATTCTGCAGAAATGCAGAGAGTATCTTTTGGTAAAATGACTTTGAGGTCAGTTTTCAGAGTCCCTCGGTTTTTATATGCAATCCAGCCACATTTCCTCTCTCTGCTTTGCTTGCTTAACTTACTAGAAACTTGTGCACAATTTTGCTGCTGTTGGCAGTTTTAAGGTATGGATTCGTGGAGGCTATTTACAAGATGCCAAGGGATGTCAAGTCAGGAACATGTGTTTTTTTATTCCATGGTCCTTCCTTGACAGCAGAAATACTCTGCAGATTATCAGATCCATTTGCTGATATTTAACATCTTTTTTTTAAATCCACTACAGGTTTTGGATGAGATGAATTTTAATGTTTCTTCATGCTGAAACTGACAAAAAAAATCCTTTAAACATTTAAAGAGAGGAAATGGGAGCTTTACATTTCAATGCAAAGAGAGCTCATTTCATTTACTTAAACACTTCACAATTACTTTCTTGCCAAAAAAAGTCAGCTTTTTATTTTATTTTTTTAAAGAAATAGCACTCTGCGAACATTCTAAACACTGAGCAGAACTAATGACAACTTGGTTATAGCCATTCTGAATTTGTCAGTATTTGCTTTGCCCAAGTTATGATGATATTGCTGAGGGCTGATTGAAGATTCTCTTGTCCCATAAAATGTTAATTTTTTTTCTAACTAAAACAGTTATGAAATTACCTACCATTTTTAGTGAAGATGCAGAGTCATCAAATGTGAGTGAAGATTAGAAAAGAGGGAGTCTGTGTTTCTCATAGTTTTTCTTACATTGTTCAGTTTTTATTTTCTTTATCTGGCCTCTTTGCTGTAAGATGCTACGCCATGCCTTTCAGATTCTTGCTTCCTAGTCTGTTTCAGTTCCTCTAAAACCACCACCATGCATCCTTTCTATTAATTAACCAGGACTGTAGCCCAGGCCTTCTCAACTTGGAAGTCAATCAAAGTGTTTAAGCATTACAGTGATAAGACTGCACTGGGCTCTAAGCCCCCATATGCTAGTCACAGCTAGCTCAACCCCATGGTTCTGGGTGGCTGACACGTGCTCTCTGCCTTTCACGCACGTCCCTGTGAAAAGACCACCAAACAGGCTTTGTGTGAGCAATAAAGCTTTTTAATCACCTGGGTGCAGGCGGGCTGAGTCCAAAAAGAGAGTCAGTGAAGGGAGATAGGGGTGGGGCCATTTTATAAGATTTGGGTGGGTAGTGGAAAACTACAGTCAAAGGGGGTTGTTCTCTGGCTGGCAGGGGTGGGGGTCAAAAGGTGCTCAGTGGGGGAGCTTTTGAGCCAGGATGAGCCAAGAGAAGGAATTTCACAAGGTAATGTCATCAGTTAAGGCAGGGACCAGCCATTTTCACTTCTTTTGTGGTGGAATGTCATCAGCTAAGGCAGGAACCGGCCATTTTCACTTCTTTTGTGATTCTTCACTTGCTGCGGGCCATCTGGATGTATACGTGCAGGTCACAGGGGATACGATGGCATAGCTTCGGCTCAGAGGCCTGACACTGCCTGCTCAGTATTCTCTCTGGAGTCTTTGACTTAGTCGCAGTCTACAGCCACAGATCTTGTTTGTCATTACTCTGAGGATCTGTATCCTTGACACAACCAGTCCCATCTAGTTGGTGTTCGATAAATATTTGAGTGGGTGAATGAATGAATGAGGTGTTGCCAATGCCCCATCAGACTACAGGGAAAGGATAAGAAAAAACTCTACTAATAACAGTAAACACCATTCACATTTTATTCCTGATATTTTTCTCTTCAACATTATCTGTTTATTGATTTTAATTGATAAATAGTAGTATGTATTTATTGGGTACAGTATGATGCTTTGATTCATGTATACACGAATCACCATACATGCTTATTATTTCTTTATGGTGAAAACAATTAAAATCTTACTATTTTAGTAATGGTCATATATGTTAGAAGACATATGTTTAAAAATAATATAAATAAAATGAGACAAAAATAGAGAGCAAAAAAATAAATATTTCTACCCTATAGTTTAATATTCTTGCCATAAATAAATATCAAATAAGAGTCTAACTTTTTTTCTCAGAAGCGAGGGTAAAAATAGTGTGACACAGTAATTTACATAGCTTTCACCATCTGAATGAAAAAAAGCACAATGGAATCCTTAGGGAAACAAAGATTTTACTTTTTTTGGCAACAAATTCTTACAGAAACTTCTCACTTCAGACCTGCTGTAAAGAAAGAGGATCATTTTTGCTCCTCAATTGGAAATCACATCATCACAAAATCTGACCCTTTTAATTAAATGTTATACTCTTCAGTGGAAGAAATTTTAAAAATCCTGAATAAGAATTATACACTTAAATAAAGAGATCTTTTTGTTATATAATAAGTTATTATTATTACTAAGTTTAACACTAGTTTGAAATTTAGATAAAAAGGTAAGACTAAGAAAATAGTTTGTTGTTGTTGTTGTTTTTGAGATAGAGTCTTGCTCTGTCGCCCAGGCTGGAGTGCAGTGGCACAATCTCGGCTCAGTGAAAGCTCTGCCTCCTGGGTTCACACCATTCTCCTGCCTCGGCCTCCTCAGCAGCTGGGACTACAGGCGCCAGCCACCAAGCCTGGCTAATTTTTTGTATTTTTAGTAGAGATTGGGTTTCACTGTGTTAGCCAGGATGGTCTTGATCTCCTGACCTCATGATCTGCCCACCTCGGCCTCCCAAAGTGCTGGGATTACAGGCGTGAGCCACTGCGCCCAGCAAAAATAGAGCTTTTTAAAATAGTTTATTCAAGGGAAAAAAATGGAGCTGGCCCAGAGTCTAGTTTCATGGGTTGCACAAAATTAGTGCTCAATAATCCAGCCAATTGAACAAGTTTAGACGGAAAAATGGCATAATGGAAGGACTCACTCACAACCATTCATGAGTCACTTTACATTTAAATGATTCCGGATAAATCTTTCTTAAACAGCTATGAAAAGTTTTTGAGAAATAGCAGCCAGAAGGGTGAAGGTTTCTGCAGGAGAGCATGGGAGAAAATGACTATGTAGATGTTTTTCCATAAGATTGCCTGAAGCTTTTGAATCTCTACCTTAAATTTTTACATCTACATAAATAATGCAAAATCTTCACATTAACCAATCATCTTAGAACACTCAAGATTTTGCAGTTTTCATTCTGAGGGTGAAATATTAAGTTGAGTCTATCTCAGCATTGCTCTTTCCAAATGCTCTGATCATCCAGTTTTTCTCTTTGATGGCCAATTCATATGATCCTCAATAGGAACTCATGACCAGAATGATGAAAACTACGGGAAGCAAGTGGAAGTCATGAGTCGTAAAAGCTGAGGCAGATGACCAGATAATTTGGATCAATCCCACTTGTTATTGGTGCTAATTCATTGGATTCCGTGTGCTAATATCTTATTTAGTGTTTTTGCTTCAATATGCGTGGAAAATATTGAACTTGGTTTTCTTTTCATATTGGCTTTAGGAATTTAGATACCAGTATTATACTGCTTCAGAAAATAAATTACTATAAGGTTTTCCTTCCTTTTAAATGTTCTTTTGTTATTTGTAAAGCTATTTTCTGGTCTTTGAACATATAGTAGAATTCCCTGTGATAACCTCTAGACCTGATACTTTTTGTGGAATATTTCCAATGGAAACTAAAAGCATTCTATTTGTAATGGGGCCAATTTCAGTTGATTGCATTTCTTTAGGAAGGTTTCAAAATTTGTTTGCATAGAAATCTGCAGGATAGTCTCTTAACAATTTTTAAAAACTTTTCTTTCCCAGTGTTATTTCTCTTGTTATTTCCTATTTTGTATGATCCTATTTTTCTTGATAAATTTAGCTGGTAGTTCTTCTATTTTGTCAATTTTCTTAGAAAACAGTACTTATAATTTTTAAATTGTAGTTACTGTTTTTCCATTCTTGACCTTATTGGTTTCTGCTTATTTATTTATTTATTTATTTATTTGAGATGGAGTCTTGCTCTGTCACCCAAGCTGGAGTACAGTGGCACGATCTCGGCTCACTGCAAGCTCCGCCTCCCAGGTTCATGCCATTCTCCTGCCTCAGCCTCCCCAGCAGCTGGGACTACAGGCGCCCGCCATCACGCCTGGCTAACTTTTTGTATTTTCAGTAGTGACAGGGTTTCACCGCGTTAGCCAGGATAGTCTCAATCCCCTGAACTCGTGATCCGCCTGCCTCGGCCTCCCAAAGTGCTGGGATTACAGGCGTGAGCCACCGTGCCCGGCCTGCTTTATTTTTAATACTTTCACTCTTCTGCACCTTTTAGTTTTATCTTATTGTTCTAGTTTCTGAACTAGGCATTTGATTTTATTTATTTTAATTTTTACTAATGTATGTGTTTAGTATTAGGAATTTTTCTCTGATCACTATATCAAATATACTTCATAGATTTTTGATATGTAGTGTGTTATTTTTAAACATGTATAATTATTTCCTATGTGCAATTTCTGTGTTTCTCCTTCTACTCAAAGTAGTGAAATAATCAAATCCAAACTAATATTCATGGTAAAAATATTAAACGTCAAAGATGACGTCTCCAAGGCCTCTAGACAGAAAGATCTAATAACTTACACAGGTGAAAGAAATAGACAACCATCAGATTCTTCTAAACCAACATACAAAGTAAGACAATAATGAAGCAACATTTAAAATGAGAAAAACAAAAATGCAATTTAAAAAAGTGAGCTTTTATATCTCATCTATTGATCTTTTAGATATCAAGGCTATAAAAATGAGCTTTGGATTAACTTTTCCAGATACCCAGTGAGCCATCTTAGTAATTTTCAATTTTTTCTATTTCTGGAACATTTTTGGGTTTATAGTTTGAAATATTAGCTGAGTTCAATTGTTAAATTTTTGTTTTCAGAGACTCTAATAAAAGAAACATTATTTATTCTTTGTTTTTCTTCCACTTTCACTGCTTGCTCACTGATCCTTTCATTTTCACTTTCTTGGTTATTTTCCTGTCTTTCTTCCATGCCTTATAAAATTATTATTTGAGTCTATCCTTCCTTGGGCCCCTTGCAATGTATTATTTATTTGTGAGACAGTTTTGCCTTTTTCTTCCATTTCTTTCCCTAATTAAATCAATTCCCTTTTTATTTCTTCTTTTTGTTGTTCATTTTTGTTTTTATTTTTAAAGTTCTGACTCAAGATGGGTTTTCACGTACTTATGGCTTGTTTGAGTATATTTATTTTTGTTTGAAGTGCTAACATACAGTTATGTTCTGTTTCTTCCTCCAAACCTCCTCCACACCTTCTCAGAGGAATGTTCCTCAGTTATTGTGTGTGAAATTTTGTTTCCTGATTTTCTGCAATAGATCTATGTGAATTTCACTCATCTGTCTGTTTTTATGGTATGTAGACATTTTGTGTAATTCCTAGTTTAGTAGCAATCTCATCTAACACCTCTAAGTCGGACTGTCTTTGATTTAAATTGAATGCTCATTGTTTTGCCATTTGGCTACTGTCCTTTTACCATTGTTCTAATGATACGGTTGTTGCTCTAGTGCCTTTTATGACTTTTCAGATGGTAGAAAGATTGGAACTAGAAATAAAACTTTGTCATCATGCTATGTCCTCATCAGTGTAATTATCTCTCACAACTAAAGCTTTTTAAGGAAAGTCCAGATATTTTGGCTGGTATTTTCTGTTTGTTTTTGTGGTTTGGATAGGAGATTGCAAGCATTTCGATTTTTATTTTTATTTTTTTTGAGATGGAGTTTTGCCCTCTCGCCCAGGCTGGAGTGCAGTGGCACGATCTTGGCTCACTGCAGCCTCTGCATCCTGGGTTCCAGCGATTATCCTGCCTCAGCTTCCCAAGTAGACTAGCTGGGATTACAGGCACATGCCACCATGCCCAGCTAATTTTTATATTTTTAGTAGAGACAGGCTTTCACCATGTTGGCTAGGCTCGCCTTGAACTCCTGACCTCAGGTGATCCACCCACCTCGGCCTCCCAAAGTGCTGGGATTACAGGCATGAGCCACTGCACCTGGCTGCATTTTAATTTTATGGTTCTCTTTTGTCTGGCAAGATCTTTTTTTTTTTTTTTTTTTTTTTTTTTTGAGACATACTCTCACTCTTGTCCCCCAGGCTGGAGTGTAATGATACGATCTTGGCTCACTGCAACCTCCACTTCCTGGGTTCAAGTAATTCTCTTGCCTCAGCCTCCCCAGTAGCTGGGATTACAGGCACCTGCCACCACACCCAGCTAATTTTTGCATTTTTAGTAGAGACAGGGTTTTACCATGTTGACCAGGCTGGTCTTGAACTCCCAACCTCAGGTGATCCACCCCCCTCGGCCTCCCAAAGTGCTGGGATTACAGGCGTGAACCACCGCACCTGTCCAACCTTACTCTTTTTATTCTTCATTACTGTTGCTAAATTGTGCTTCTCTCTTCTTCTTTTCCCTCCTCAAATCTATGCCACTTTAAATAACACCTATCCTTTTAAATGATGCTTGCTCTGTTAAATTCAGCCTACCACTTTAATTTGCACATATTTTGAAACCTTTGCTTATAGCCCATGCCTGTGAAACAGGAGAGTTCCCTGACTCCCCTTGCAAGATGTGCAATGGGGATGTGGCTTGTCTGTTCAGCTACCATGGTGCTTGAACCCCTTACAGGAGAGGGATCACACAAATGGGCAGGTGCAGGAGCAGGGCCAAGTGCTTCTGGGCTCCGGCCCCATGGTAGCATCTAGGGGTAGGTGCCTGTGACTCCCAAAGCCACAGTGGGTGTGCTACAGTTGTCTTTTAGCTCTGCTGTCTGCAGATGGCTTAAGCGTTAACCAGCTCAGTGCCCTCTTGGTATCCTGGTTCTTGTCTGGCATCCATGCAGAATCAGGTCACACACAGACTTGAAGGATGGTGAATGCAGGGCTTTTATTGAGTGATGGAGGTGGCTCTCAGTGGGATGGATGGGGAACTGGAAAGGGGATGGAGTGGGAAGATGATCTTCCCCTGGAATTTGGTTGTCCAGCGGCTGATCTCCTCTCTGTCCCCAGACAAACTCCTCTTGACGTTCAGATACTCCTTCTCTTCTCTCCTCTGCCACACTGTTCTACCACTCCTCTGCTCTTCTGTTCATCTGCCCTTGGAGCCTGAGGTTTGGGGTTTATGTCGGTCAGGATAGTGGGGCATGTCAGGCCAAAAGGCAACTTCTGGGTGTGAAAACAAGAATACCTGTTCCCATTTAGGGCCACTGGTTTCTAGGCTTGAAGGTGGGGCCTTTGCCAGGGATCCACCTCTTCTACCCAGTATTTCCCTGTCTCCTGTCCAAATCACCTGGATCCACTCGGATACTTTTCAGACTTAGGGAAGACCTTGTTTTCCTGAAGCAGTTAAAGTTCAAGTTTAGGACCCTTCATAGCCTTTCATCTTCTGTCTTTCCCCACAGTGGGGCATTACTTTGGGTGGAGGTGTGGCAGGAAATCATTGACTTTTTTTTTTTTTTTTTTAATTAGAGTGATTTGAAAGATTGTACATTGTCTTTCCTCAAGTTATGCAGAGGATGTGATTTTCAAGTACAGTCTATTTTTCTTTCTATTATTTTGTCTGTTTTGTACTGTATTAAGGAGGCATGTAGTGGGCTGCCACCACTGTCTTTGGCCACCCTTAAGTCAGATTTTCTTTGATTTAAATTGAATGCTCATTGTTTTGCCATTTGGTGCCTGTCCTTTTACCATTGTTCTAATGATATGGTTATTGCTGTAGTGCCTTTTATGACTTTTGAGATGGTAGAAAGACTGGATCTAGAAATAAAATTTTGTCATCATGCTATATCATCAGTATAATTATCTCTCACACCTAAAACTTTTTAAAAAGTACAAATACGTTTCAGTTCACTTGATCCTCACATAACCATGATGAAGTATTTACTGTCTTTATTGTACTAATGAAAAGCAAAGCCCCCCAATACGTAAATAGGCTGTGTCTTGCCCAAGTCACATGGTTAATCTCAAAGCCAAGAATGTCAAAGTCTAACGTCCCTTTTACTCAAGTTATGGGAAAAAATAGAAATAACATATAAAAATAAACGAGCTATAGGTGTAGAAACAATTATTAAGGCATCAGTGTTGTTTAACATCTTTACAAAGTTTAGTTAATTAGGGAATATGTATTTATTAAGCCTTGACTCCACAGCAATTTTGGTTGCGGAGTCAATTCTTTCTAGCCCCTGTGGATTCGGGGGCTTATCTTGGTAACATGTGGCAATTCACTTCAAGACTGATATTTTAGAGTAAATAATGTGAATTAAAATACTTAACTCCAACACAGATTGTTGAAGGTTGACAATTGTTTTAGTGTTTGATAGTTTCCTAAGATGATCAGTTTCATTTCTGAGAATGGAAGTTGGGGACACCTCTTTGCTTCAGCTCCACATTCCTTTAAAGCTAATGGAGTAGTTTAGATTCAGTATAGAATGACTTGACAGGAAAGTTTTTAATCAACTTGAAGCACTTGGGTTTTGGAGATAGAAAAATATGAGTAAATTACTTCTCACTTATTAAATGCTAAAATTTTCCACTTCTTATTTTTCCCCTTCTTATTTTAAATGTAATTGTGTAGCAAACTCTTCAGGAAACAATTCAGGGATCTTCTATACCCTCCAAACCCCTCATCTATGTATTTCTTTCCATTGACATGCACTTATACACTAATGACCCATAATCTTAACACTAAAATGACCCTTCTCCATAGCAAATCGTTGAGTCACAAAATTCAGACATCTCCATCATCTATGTTCAGACAATTGTGCTGGGAATCTTTTCTTAAGAAAATGATGCCAAATTCTTAACAGCAGGTTGCATCTGAAGACTGACTTGTGGCAGAAATTAGTGACTTTGATTTAAACACCCTTTTCTCTAAATGTTTCAAAGAAAGAGTGAGAGGGAATAAAAAGGGCAGTTTGTTAAAAAAATAAAATAAAATAAATGATAGACAACACTTAAAAGTAATACATTTATACTGGTTTCTTGTAGCAATTCTAATTTTCTCCCTTTAGGATTAAATGTCAGCTGAAGGTTGAATCGGGCAAAAACTGAAAGAAGACAACAGTTTGAAGCCTTCCCTTTCCATTTCCAAATATAATACCAAATGACTTAAAATGAATGAAGATGCTTTAGAGCTCTGGGTGTCATGATAAAACATAAGCTTACACATTCACTTTGACCCACATATTGTCCTTTCTAAAATGTTTCAAAATGGGAAAATCCTCTGTGCCATTTTATTTAAAAAAAAATCAGGAAGCACCATTGCATGCATGTGAGCCGAGAAGATGTGCACACAAACATGCGTGTGTGTACATGAAGCACAACCAGCACTTGGAATATCCTCCCTCAGGCAAAGCAAGGACCTGTAAGTAGTACTATTTTTCCTATCAGCCCTGGAGAGTACAGAGGCAGCCCTGTGTGTTATTAATGGATAAAATCTGAACAGCAGCCAACCCCAAGGTGAACCCTATGCATTTAAAACATTTCATCAGACAGCTAAGGTTTTTCTTTTTTTTTTTTTTCAGCAGATATCTCTCCAGCCGCCACTCAATAGATCCCAAGAAGAGAGCAATAGCTGGCCTCACTAATGTGCAAACTGATAGTATGAGCTCCCCACCAACATATAAACAGCTCTTTATTCCTTAAGTATCAATATCATAGGCTGGGCTGGTGTGAAGGAAGTCTGTGGATTACCGTAGAATTATCTGGCAAAAAGAAGTAGTAAATGTAAAATCTTTGCCCAACCAGCTGGCTTCCTGAGTTTCTTTCTGTGATGTTTGAATGCTCTGCTGAATTCTAACAGCTGGAATCTAGACATTTGTCTAGTTTATGACTTCAGTTTTTTATAAGGGTTAATGTGGGTGGTTTGTAAAGTTAGAGGTAGAATAAAAATAATTAATGCTTACTTATTATTTTTATTTGTCTCTGCTTAATTACTAAAATGATTTGAATGTTGGCTAGTTATTTTCATTTGCTGCAGGTCTGTTCTTTACTCTGTTTTGTTCCCAGAGAGGCTGACTCCTGTGGATTGTATCACCCTGGCTACCTGGCCAACTGGCTTCAAATTGGGCTTGACCACTGGGAAGTCCTAAGAGAAAACTGGAGGACAAGAAGAGGCAGAGACTGTGGTATTTCTTTCTTCCTATTGTGGGCCAGATTGCTGGCACTGGCTGTGTCCTTCCAGGAACACAGCTCCCAAAGAGAGGCCCATCTGCATGGCCCCAGCTCTCACTGTTCTTTGCTAACACGACTTCCATTCATGCCTCTTTAGGCTTGGAAGTGGCAAAGCCTGTCCACTCTCGCTAGTCTCTGAGTGCCTCATATCCCTGATTTTTCCCTTTTGCTCTATCCACAACTCAGGAAGTAATTTCTTCATTAGAGTCTCCTGTACCACATGGACTGGATTCAACTTTCTGCTATTTTCAGTATTAAATTAGTTAATATTTGTAGAATGCTTACAACAATGCCCGACACATAATAAGTATGCTTTATGTTCGTTAATAAAAATAAACACATATAACACTGAGTCATGTGTTCAGAGGAAAGGGGTGCTATGCTTGTCCAGGCAGAATCAAGAGCTCACCCCGAGTATAAGAGTTTGTGGAGTCAAGGGGTTAATATTCAGGAGAAAGAAAACCCCCAAGATGACCAAAACAATAGCAGCAACAACAGAACAGAGTTGTATGCCATACCCTAGTTCCTAAGGTTGCTACCTTGGCCTCAAGGATTCTTTTTTTAAATATTGGTTAAACATGAATTTCATTTTTCCAAAGTAGAATTTGAAACAGTGTTTCCCTCTTCCTAACTAAAGAGAACAAAGACTAAGGAGGTATGAGTAAAATAAAAGGAAACTTTACTGACACATCCTGGCTACCTTTAGGCCAGTAGAGAGGAAGAGGAGGAGGATGTACAAGCCTAGGAAAGAACAGGAAGTCACAGCCCTTGCCACTGCAGCCTGGGTGTGTGGCCCATTGATGATGGTGACAGTGCAGTAGGCTATGTCAAGGAAGGCTGTAGTCCCCAAGGAACTAGATCTGCCTTGTCTTATGGGAGAAATGCGGAGCAGGAATTCAGCAGTCCGGCAGGTGAAGCAGCAAAGGCCCAACAAAGAATGTGAGTCCTGTCATCCAAGACCATCTTAGGGCCCCTTTTTTTTTTTCTTTTTTTTAGATGGAGCCTTGCTCTGTCACCCAGGCTGGAAGTGCAGTGGCGCGACCTCAGCTGACTGCAACCTCCACCTCCCAGGTTCAAGCTATTCTGCCTCAGCCTCCTGAGTAGCTGGGACTACAGGCGCCTGCCACCATGCCCGGCTAATTTTTGTATTTTTAGTAGAGATGGGGGTTTCACCATATTGGCCAGGCTGGTCTCGAACTCCTGACCTTGTGATCTGCCCGCCTCGGCCTCCCAAAGTGCTGTGATTACAGGCGTGAGCCACCACGCCTGGCCCAGGCCCTTCTTTTAACTGAATGTATTTTATTGAATCTGACCAGCCTGACAATGGCTGGTCTGTGCCTGCACAAGAAACTCACCAATACTATCAAATGATATTGCTCCAATCTAGACTACACATGAATTCAACTACTACATTATTATCAGGTTTTGCTGCAAATTTGTCCCCAAAAAGATTGTCCTAGGAACCACTGTTATACACGCTGCAATGCAAATCTCCATTTGCCCTTCAAGAAGCTCCATTCAGCAGGAACTGGCCTCATCTCGAAATTCATTACCCTTTTGCCACTTGTATGTTTGCCCAAGTCTGAATTATTTGTCCAGAACACTGCCTAGGGAGGCTCTAACAGAATAGTTTGTGGTTGCAACTCAATGCTATGAAGAAGAGTTGAGGCGCTGGAGAATCCATTTTAAGTTCAGCAGAAGAATGCAGAGTAGGCAATTTATGTTCTGTCCTTTCACAAGTGTCCTTACCCAACTTAGAGACAGACAGACACTTCCAATTTCTAGTTGATAACTATTGGCTTCCACAGATGTATGGAAGCCCACATACACACATGAATAAGCATGTATGTGTGCATGGGTACACAGAAACACACATACACACACTAGGCACAGTCCCATACATCTCCCAAGGAAAGCGTTACTTCTATTCTAAATCTATAAGAAAGAAAAAAAAATATTTTCCTAAGTCCTTCATCATTTGAAAGGCAGCCTCTCAGAGTGGAGTTCACACTGAGCCCCGTCTGGTTCGATGCAAATAAGAATAATGCACACTGCTAAGACATAGATCACTTTTTTTGTTTTTTTGTAGAGATGAGGTCTCTCTCTGTCACCCAGGCTGGAGTGCGGTGGAATGAACACAGCTAATTGCAGCCTCAAAATGCTGAGCTCAAGTCATTCTTCGACCTCAACCTCCTAAGTAGCTGGGACCACAGGCATGTGTCACCACACCTGGCTTCTTTTGTTTGTTTGTTTTGTACAGATGGGGGTCTTACTTTGTGGTTCAGGCTGATCTCAAACTCTTGGCTTCCTCCTGCCTTGGCCTCCCAAAGTGCTGGAATGACAGGCATGAGCCACCATTCCTGGCTGAGGGAGGGATATTTTAAATTACTATGTTTTATTCTTAAATAAAATATGTTCATGATAATTAAAACAATAAACAAGATTTATAATGAACAGTAACAGTATCCAAGCCCATCCCAGGTCTATTTTCCTACTCCAGAGATACAGACATTAATGGTAGTTTAGTTTTGTATTTTTAGCAATATGCATATAAATATGCTTTTATATTTTTAATTATTATGCAATAAAATGAATTTCTTTTTTGTCTTTATAGATCAATGATTTTGTGCTTTTTCATTGTGGCAAAATGTACGTATAAAACTTACTATTTTAACCATTTTTAAGGGTACAGTTCTGGAGTAAAGTACATTTACAGTGTTGTGCAGTCATAATCATGATCTGTTTCCAAAATTTTTTCATCTTGCTAAACTGAAACTTTCTATCTATTAATTGGCAACTCTTCTTCACAACTTTGCCTCAGTCCTGGAAACAACCATTCTACTTTGGCCTCTATAAATTTGAATTCACTACATATCTTAGATAAGTGGAATCATACAGTATTTTTCCTTATGTGACTGGCTCATTTCAAGTTTCACCCACGTTGTGGCATGTGTCCAAACTTCCTTAATATTGAAAGGTGCATAATATTCTATTGTGTTAATTTATCCATTTGTCAGTGGACACTTGGGTTGCTCTCACCTTTTGACTATTTTGAATAATGGTGCTATGAATATGAGCGTACAAATATCCCTTTAAGTATTTGCTTTTAATTTAATCTTTTGGGTAGATACCCAAAAGTGGAATTGATGAATAGTATGATAATTATATTTTTAATTTTTTGAGGAACCACAATACTGTTTTTCATAGTGGATATCATTTTACATTCCCACCAACAGCACAAAAGAATTTCAGTTTCTCCACATCCTAGCCATGTGCACTTGAGAAGAATGTGTATTCTGCTATTTTTGCCTGGAGTGTTTTTTAAATGCTTGTTATGTCCATTTGGTCTACAGTGCTGTTCAAGTTCTCTATTTCCTTACTGATCTCCCCTCTGGTTTTTGTATTCATTATTGAAAATGGAGTATTAAAGTCTCTCACTATTATTGTAGATACACATATTTCTCCATTCAGTTCTATAAATGTTTGCTTCACATATTTAGGAGCTCTGCTCTTTGGTGCATATATGTTTACAATTGCTGTATTTTCTTCATGAATTGATCCTTTTATCGTTATATAATGTCCTTATTTGTGTCATGTAACAGTTTTAACGTGAAGTCTATTTTTTTCCTATTACATGCTACACAAGAGACAGGCAATGGTAAATAAAAATGCTATGAAATTTTCCTACCATTTCAAATGCAGCTTTTTTTCCCCCTCCATTAAGTGTCTATTTGGTTGCTATAGATCTTTGGCTGATTTCCAGAACACCTGTAAAATTACTTTAGTTAGTTTCTAGTTGCTTATTTAGTGTTTCCATGGGGAAATAAGGTCCTAGAGCCTCCAAGTCCGCCATCTTGCTGATGTTACTCTCAGTTATACGGAGATATGTATAATACACACATGCACACGTGTGTGTTTAGTTCTATTGGTGTAATCACTACCACATTTAGGACACAAACAGTTAAAATTCAGAAAAATCCCATCCTCTTTGAGAACTCTCTCATATTATCTCCTGGACATATTATCACACTATCCATCCCACACATAGACCCTGGCAACTATGCAGGTATATATTATACAAAAATAAATTCATACTATACCCACTACTCTGCAACTTGCTTTTTGTACTTATCAGTATCCTAGACACCACTGTAAATCAATGCATGTGTACACATTTAATATTTTAATGAAAGCTTAGTTTTCCACCATCATTGGTTTATCTGGGCTTATATACATGTATAACATGATCTTTACTAGACTTTTCAAGCTGTACTGAATACATATATTGAAATTGGTCATTCAACACTTGTGCTAATATAACTGTAGGATAATTTGAATTTCTATGTCAAAAGTTATATGAATTTATACTTTCAATATATATAGCCAAGATACTGTACAAATTTTACTCCAATTTTCACTCATACAAAAGTAAAATGCCTTTCTCTCCATGTACTCGTTAATGATGATTATAATAAAATTTTAAAACATTGACAATCTTAGAGAAAAAAAGTTATAAAACTCTGTTGAGTTTTGCATTTATTCAGAATGAACAAAGTTAACATCCTTTCCTTTGTTTAGCCATTTGTTTTTGCTTTCTGGAGGATTACTTTCTGGAATGTTTTGTCCTTTTTTTATTTGATTGCCTCTTACACTGATGTATAAAAACTCATTGTACATTGATGAAATTATTCTTTATCTGTCATGATTTTTTTGTTTGTTATCTGTATTTCTACTTTGTTTGTGATATTTTGCCATCTAAAAATTTTAACTTTTATGTGCTTAGATTTTTATTTTCCTTTCATGCACATGTCTCATGCTTAGGAAAGCATTATCTTTTAATGTATAATAAAACCTAATAATATTTTCTTCATTTTAAGGTTTCAACTTTTGAATCTTTTATTTATTTAGCTTTGTTGTGTGGTTTAGGAGGTAAGGTGGAGATCTACCGTTATTATTTTTCCCAAATGGCAATTGAGTTGATCCAATGCATTTTAAGGGGAAACACATTTCCTTTCACTATTTTGAAATGTTAGTTTTATAAATTACTAAATTCCCACATGCAGTTAGATTCACTTCTGGACTCTCTATTCTATTCTTTTGATCTGTGTATTCTTTAGTCCCACTACCAAATTGCTTTAATTATTGTACGTGTATGAAATATTTTACTATATGCTTAGGTTAGTCAAACTTTACTATATTTTCTTTTTAAAAATATCTTTATTCTTAAATGTATTTTTAATGAAGTTTATGCAAACAAGCAGAAAGTTTAAGACAGAAATCAATAATAGCAACAACAAAAATAAATAATTGGAAATAAACGTAAAATTAAGAAAACCTTACACCTCTTTTAAGGAGCACAAAATAAAACATGAATAAATGGGAAGAAATAGCTTGACCTCATCTAAAAAGAAAAAAATTTTAAACTTTTCAGTACTCCTTTTTATTAAATAACTGCAATCTAATTCCAACCAAAATTCTAAAAGGAATTTTCTTTTTAGTTTAACTAAATGTTACTAAACTTTATCTTTAAAATCTGTGTGCCTCTTCTAATTCCCTTAACAACACTACAACAACAAAGCTAAAGCTTTTGAATTAAGGGCCTATTTGTTAAATAAGGTCCTTTTGGTGTTCCAGCTTTTGGGGATGTGGTTTTATTCTTCCAGTTATATAGAAACACTGACATTGTATCTTTATCTTCAATATAAGCATATACATATATCATATGATGACCAGCTGCTAGGGAAAGAAGCCTCTCCCTTTCCCTAATAGCTATATCATTTTCCCGATTTAGAGACCTGGAACATTTTTTAAAAATCCAAATGCCACATACCACCATGCAATGAAATGTTACTCTCTCTTCATTATTTAAAATGTAAATTTCTCAAAGGCAAGAGTGTTCACTTTTATTCTAACCCATGTTCTAATTTGAAGGGGCTTAAGAAACATTTAGATTGTGAATGGGGTGCCACACTTGCACACATTCCTAAGAAATAATCTTCCTATTTCTTTTCCATTCTCTTTTTTCACTTCTTCATCTGATTTTTGTTTTGTTTTTGTTCTTAATCACAGAAACTATGACTGTAATTCAATGAGCGTCTCTAACAGAAGACTGAATTTTGGAAAACATCAAGATTTCAGAAAATCAGGAAAATTATATACTGTGCCATGTGTTGATAAACTGACTTTTTGTCAAGACCACCATATAATAATGTGTTTTCTGCTGGGCACATGTTTCTTTGAAACGTAGGGCTGCCTAGCTAAAATGCTAGATCTTCTACTTGTTTACTGAAGTTTCTGTCTGCTTGTATAGGCTTCAGGATCCTTTTACTAAATGTGACTCGGTTCGGGGAATCCAAATATGCAGCGGGACATCATGCCTAAATTAAGAGTTCTTCACCCTTGACAGGCTGACAAAACATCCTGTGAGTGAATCTCAGAGGATTCAAGACGAAAAAGTCATGCTCAACTGGAGAAATTGTTTAAAGCGAAAGGAGGTTGTATCTAACATTCAAATGTGCTATCTTCTTCAGAACATTTTTAACTCTAGACACTATATGTATTATGGCCAAAAAACAAGAGCTATAAATACATATACACATCGTTCTATGGCTACACCAAACCTGAGATACACACACTTCACACACGCATATAAAACACACCCACAGCTTTTCCAAGTTAGATATTTTAACCAAAGTTTTTTTCTAATTCCCAAAGTCTAACGCTTTAACTATTGAAACAATCAAAGAATAAGAATTTTGCATTTTTAATTGTTACAATTAATATTTTTCCTCAGTTGGAAAGACCTGGTCAAAATAGATCCTAATTAAGGAGTTGTAAATTATTAACTTGTCCTCCAAATATAAGAGATTTAAAAATAATTTTTAGCAACCATTTATTGCAGATGCAGTATGTGCAAACAAGGAGTATCTACTGTTAACAAAAGTCAATGAGGTAAGGATCAATGATAACCAGATCACTTTCAAGAGACGATTTGTTAGCTTTAATATAGATATCAGTATTCTGATGACTTAGAAGTGTAGTGAAACATTTAATACAGCTTTCAAAAATTATTACTGTTAATATTTTAAACCCACTTAATTTAAAAAATTCTTGTCAAAAGTTACAAACTATAACAGAAGAATTAGGTAAATTCATCTATATTCAAATATTCAAATTAAGAACTTCTGTTCACCAAGCCAAAGTTTTTTTTGTTTTTTTTTTTAACAGAGCGAGACTCTGTCACCAGGCTGGAGTGCAGTGGCGCGATCTCGGCTCACTGAAACCTCCGTCTCCCGGGTTCAAGGGATTCTCCTGCCTCAGCCTCCCGAGTAGCTGGGATTACAGGCACGTGCCACCACGCCTATACAATTTTTGTATTTTTAGTAAAGACAGGGTTTCACCATGTTGGCCAGGATGGTCTCAATCTCTTGACTTCGTGATCCACCCGCCTTGGCCTCCCAAAGTGCTGGGATTACAGGTGTGAGCCACTGTGCCCGGCCCAAGCCAAAGATTTTAAGCTATCTACATGTTGAAATTGAGAAGTGGCTTAATACAGGGCCAAAATCAAGGCAAGAAAACAGAAAATAAACCAAGACTAACATTTTAAATCATGCTTTTTTCCAGAGATGTTTATTATTTTTGATGTGGGTGTGATTTTAAAATTATAAAATAGCTTCATCACTCTCTTTTTATTCTTCTGCTCTATCCCTCTTCTCCAGTGCAATGTTTGGCCCAAGTATGCTACAAAATAAATCAATGTGAAAAAAAGCAGAAAAAATATAAATAAATGCTATTTCTCAGTGTTCATTTTTTTTAAATGACGCTGTATTTTTCCATGGAAGAACTACGTGCTGCAATGTGTTCATCTTGCTCTTCTTGTGAAAGTCAATTAAAATGGGAATGCTTGTTATTTAAATGGACTTGTATCAATGTTCTCTATGAAGTAAAAAGTGTCAGTATCCTGCACTGACGCACTTTATCTTAGTCAAAATTCTTTCTTGTTTTAAAAAATTTGGCTTCTCCCAAAAGCAGATTTTATTTCTGAATACTTCTTAATTTGGATCCAAAAGAGACTACTGAGCATATACATTCATGCTAAAGAAATTTCTATTGGACTTTGGTGCTATCACATGAAATACCAAATGGTTTGTAATCTACACACTGCTGGCCACCATTGCTCTCAAATAGATATTTTTAATGTCATGTGACTTTGCTGCCCTCCTGTGGCTGCTTCTTGGGGTGCCTGGGTCTTGGTTTATGTCTGGGTTCCAGTGACCCTTTAGGTCACCCCACACTCTATACTGAGTGCTTCCGGCCACAAATGCATGATCTACCTCTTATCTTACACCAACCAATGAACTGCTTGCAGTCTCTCTCATGACTACTCACCCCTGCCATTGTAGCATGACAGCAGCCATGGACAATACATAAATGAATGAGCATAGCTGTATTCCAATAAAACTTTATTTATAAACTTTAATTTACAAAAGCAGGTGGGGAAGTGTGGGCACTGGGTTTCCTCCATGAGTTGTCATTTACCAACATCCATTCTATAGTTATTTCCTATTGTATCAATATTGAACAAATTTTCTTGATAAATTCAGTGATAAATACATTTGAATGAATTGTTTATTTTAAATCACAAAATATTTCAAAATACTCCATTCATAATTGAATTTATATAAATATTGATACCGTCAAGTCCAAACTTTATACTCCATCGTTATGATATTTAAATTGCAATATGACTTCCAGGTGACTTCTCCAAATAGCTAGCAAGCTACCCATTGCAATTTATCTGTATATATCAATTTCAGAAAAATGTTTCTCTGCAGAGAGGCATGTCTGTACTTACAAAGGAGTATCATGTACACTATTTTTTCCTTAAAATTGCCAGCATCCCACATTCAATAACCTGCTAAGTCCTGCTGATTGGTTTTTTAAGTATCTTTCCAATCTGTCAGTCTTTATTTCAGACTCCTAGAAAAGTTTCATTGTATTAAAAATGCCTTCAAGTGTATTTTTCTGTTCCACCTCTCGTCTTACATTTCTACATCATTCACATCATTGCCCAAATGACATTTCTAAACTATAGCTCTCCCTTTATCTCTCCCCTGATCCAGCAGCTTCTTGATCATCAAGTCCAAGCTCCTTAGCATGGCACAAAAAGCCTTTCATGAACAGCTGCCTTCTCGTCTCATAAGCTTCACCTCTCAGCACCCTGTTAAGTCTCTTTCCATGGCACCTTGCTCTTCTCACACTTTCCAACTTTAACATACCCTTTCATTAAGCTTTTCTTCAAACTGGTTTTCCTAGACTGCCTGTGCTCACTTTCCTGTCAGCTCGTTTTTCTCTTCATCCATTCATTCACCCATCTATCGACCATTTACCAATATTCATTTAACAAATATTAATATTTGGTAAACGCATTCCCAGTACCACAGAAAGAAAGTCTCTCCCGACTCCCTTCCCTCTATCCCCAATGTGCTTTGTACATACCTCTATTAATCTTTATCATATTCTACAGCATTTTTTTTTCCTGCTTCTGTGTTTCATCCATTAGACTCCAAACTCCTGAGAGGCAGAAGCAGTGTTTTAATAATCTTCACATTCCTAGCACCATGCATTTTACGTAGTAGGCAATCAAGAAAGATTGAATGAATAAATGAGCAAATTAGTGAGTGAGTGAATAGACTAATGAATGGCTTCCACGCTCACTGATGAACAGAATGTGTTATACTCCATTTAATGTTATCCAAATAACTAGTTCTATGGCTGGCATTAGCTGAACATCAGAAAAGAGGCACATAAAAATGTTACTGCTCCTCAGACTCTACTTCCCTTAACTGACTTTTGAGAACTACCTTCTCAGCTTGTCAAATATTTAAAAAAAAAGAGAGAGGTGCTTTAGACTTCAATTAAGTAACAGCTCCCCCTACTGATGGTGGAATAAGTAGGGACCTCAAAATCAATGATGCTGCATATCTGTAAGCCAACTTGGCAAGATGATCCAAAGATCAGGCAGCCTGCTAGACTTAACATGCCCAAGTGAGAGGTCAAGGGCAGGGTGCTGGCTACAATAACAAAGCAGCCCCATCCTCATCCAAGGACAAACGCAGCTGTAATTTTACAGCTCAGAAGCATTTGCAGCTCCCCCTTCCAACAAGTCTTTAAAAATGCTGATCTGGAAGACCGAAGCAACCCACTTGAGACTCGTTCTCAGTATGGCAAAAGTTCTGAAACCCAGACTGCAAAATCTCAGGAAGCAGCTGGGTTCCTAATTAAAACAAATCGTTAATAGTTTTAGCAGTCCAAATTTATGCTTTTCAATTAAAAATGCTGTTGCAGTTGGTGTATCTGCGCAAGAGTATATGTGTTTGGGTGTGTGTGTGAATGTGTGTGAGTGCGTGTGTGCATGTGCAAACAAACACGCCTACACTCTGGACTTGGGGTATTCCAGAGTTTAAGAGGCTGGGTCAATACTAAGATACAAAGGTTAATTAAATCAATTCTTAATTGTTTTGGTAACTTCCTTGAGTCTCTGCACATGTTTTGGAAACAGTGGTATGTGAACAAATTGGGCTTTCCTATCACAACTCCTTTAAGGAAATATTTTTAGCTGTTTTGTAAATGTTAGCTACCTTTTGAGAAGGTATTATATTCAGTTTAAACAAAGAAGACAATTTAAGGTGTATAGCATTCTCTCAAGGCCATCTAGTAAGTCCGTAGAGAACACCCTAAGCCCAGTGCCCAATTATATATACATATAAACAAGATGTCATGTCGCTGGGTGAACAAGCCAAATTTTATCAATGAGATGGACACCCTTTCCTTGGCCACAGGTTTTCAGAAATTGTACTGAGCAATAATTTATGGTGCCCATAAGCAGAGCAATTAACTCCCTCCTCACCTGGAGGATGAGTTCATTTGTCTTCATCCCATTCAACAATTCCTTTACTTACATTACTTGGGTGTTCTCAGGGTACCAAGTGCTCAGGATAGGAAATAAGTCCTGGCAACCAGCTTACGCTGAAACACATTTCCAGTCCTGCTTTAAGAGGAATAATTTCACCCATTTTACACCACCAAAGGTTCCCTGAATTATACTTGTAGCATTATAATCTATTTATTCTGAATGAAAATATGTATTTTTAGGCAACAAGATGATAGAAAATTCTTCTGACCACCTGGAGAATTGGAAAGACTGATAGCTCAGAATTAGGAAGACGGCAATATGAATCCTTGATCTACGTATGTGTTGTTTAATTGTGAACAAGTGAGATCAACTATCTGGAAGCCAGTTTGTTCAACTTTTAAATTCTAAAAACAACTATCTTGTATGTTATAAATGCATAAGAGTTCAAAAACTCATGGTTGTTAAGAGATTGTATGATAACTTTTTTTTTTTGAGACGGAGTTTCACTCTTTGTTGCCCAGGCTGGAGTGCAGTGGTACAATCTCAGCTCGCTGCAACCTCCGCCTCCCGGGTCCAAGCAATTCTCCTGTCTCAGCCTCCCGAGTAGCTGGTATTACAGGTGTGTGCCACCACACCTGGCTAATTTTTATATCTTTAGTAGAGACAGGGTTTCACCATGTTGGCCAGGCTGGTCTCAAACTCCTGACCTCAGGTGATCTGCCCACCTTGGCCTCTCAAAGTGCTGGGATTACAGGTGTGAACCACTGCCCCTGGCCTACGATAACTTTTTTAAGTACCTGGTCAAATATTAGCATCATGTATAGCCCATGGTAATGGGATGATAATTAGGTGCTATAAAAATACCTTAGTAAAGTAATTTTGGAGTAATTCTTAATTTATATTTTTCTTTCTCTTTCCTCTGACCCCAAGCCATTTTTAGCCCTCATCCTCGGGCATTTCTATTATTTTCGTTTATTTTTCAAGTTCTATCAATAAGCTTCTGCTTCAGATTCCATACTAATGCTAGCTGGAAAAAAAAAACAGCCTTTGTCCTACACAAAGAGTCCACAAACTGGCCTCCAGGTGGATATAAATCTCCTGAAGTTACATGCAAAGTTCTCTCTGTGTATATGTGTAACTGGAGACCCAGAGTCTTCCTCTGCTTCTCAACAGTTCCATGACCCAAAATAAAAGTTATGTTCTGCTGCGCTATGGAATTTGTATATAACATCCTAGAAAAATGTTTAAAAATAAAGCCAGGCCAAATGGTACTGTGGTAAGATATTGACACTGTATATGAAGGCTTGAAGTAGCATAATGTACTTCAAACGTAGACCATAACTTATAGCTAATTATTATGATTGCTAGAACAAATACTAAAAAGGGAAAAATAGCTGAAAAGTAAACATAGAAGCTAAAATAGAATATTAAAAATTATAGAACCTACACAAAGAAGGCAGGAAGGGACAAACCAAAGAACAAATACCAAATGGAATAAAAGAAAACAAAGAAGGGTGAGATAAAAAACTATATTAGTTACTATATTAAATGCAAATGGATAAATTATTCCACTTAAAGGGCAAAGATTGTCAGACTGAATTTATTTTTTTAAAGCAAGATCACCTACGTTCTGCTTACAAGAAACATACTTGAAATATATAAATACAGGCTGGTGGAAACTAAAAATAAAAGATACTCTATTCCATCAATAGTTTCAAGAAACATAATTCAGCTATTAATATATCAATAGCAGAAAAAAAAGACTTCAAGACAAAGAGTATTATTGGAGATAGAGAAATTTCATAGTGGTAAATGAATCAATTCATCAAGAAAACTTAATAATCCTAAATACATATCTAACTAATAACAGCTTCAAAATATGTGAAACAAAAATGAATACATCTTAAAGAAAAAAAGAGATAAATACCTGGAGATTTTAACATAATTATTAAATTAAACCCTTGCTACATAATTGACAGAATAAATTTTTAAAAAGACATGCTATTATCTCATTTCCTGGTTGTATAATTTTCCATTATTTTTGTGTCTACGGGAGAAAGTTCACTTTTAGAAATGAGGTATATTAAATAATTGCTCCTTCTTTTTATGTTGTTTTTAAGAAGATATTTTGAGAAGAGAGGAAAGATACCTCAGTGTGAAACTGAGAAAAGGATGTGTGTAGGAGGGAGGGGGAAGGTTCTTGTTTGAAGATTTATTTATTTATTTATTCATTTATTTTTATATAACATCAGTTTGTGCTCTTTTTCTCTTCCCTGCTTATGGCTTCTCTGTCTGTTCTCTATGCTATTCAGACTTGTGGGGTTTATTTTATTTTCTTGCCTCAGGAAAACCAATTCTCAATCTGAAAAACAATAGATCAGCAAGAAGAAAGCAGACAGATCAAGCGGAACTTGCCTGCTGCAGTTTCCCAGAGACCCATGGCCCATGCTTTGGTTTCTGGAACCTTTCCTTCCAAAGTGGTATCTATCATCCCAATCCATCACAGTGGCTACTTCACACAGCTGCTTCTGGCCACAGGCTTCAGACTCATATAAGAGGCTAGTTAGTATGCCCTGCATTTCAGGGGATCCTGATGGCAAAACAAGAGTACAAGACAAATAGGACTGTCGGCTGGATGAAAACCATCACCACCCAGGGAGGAATTAAAATAAATAATTTGAGAAGAGTCATATAATGTTATTTTGGGGAATCATTGAATCTCAGATCTGTAGGTGATCTTGAAGCTCGGTTAAATCAGCTCTTTCATTTTACAGCTGAGGAACTACAATTCAACATGGGGAGTGATGTGTTAAAATTCTTGCTGTGGGTTTAAACATGATCCCAGTGTAGAACCCAGGTGGGCTGATGCCAAGGCAGGGTTCTTGCAACTGGGCCTCCCCAGGTGGAACAGTGAACTGTGCTTCCTCTGTGAGAATGGGTGTGGCAGGTTGGTGGGGTGCAGAACATCTGAACCAAAAGTGTAGATGACAGTCTAGGCCCTGAAGGACTAGATTTTCCTTGCCCAAGATTTTCATCATATGCCACAGCTTACCCTTCCCAGAAACAGTTTCAGCATACATCTTGTGCCTGTTTCCTATTCCCCAGACCAGAAAGACAGCATAAATACAACAACTCTCCCAACGAGAGTGCTACATGGCCCTACCAACTGCATCAACACTCCCTGTCACTTTTCTCTGAGAATCTCAAAATGCTGAACCATTTCCATGGACATCGTAAATAACAAAAGAAAAAAACAGCAACAATAGCACATCTTTGGGACATGAATTAATTATCACATGGCCATTAATTTTAATATGAATTTAAGTTTCCATTATGGACACTATACAATATTTCACAGGAATTTTTGCTTACAATGTATTGATGGGATGTTTATATATGAACTGGCATGCTATTTCTAAGAAGTATGCCAGGATTATGCATTTTCATAAATAGAAAACTAAGCCACAGAGGCTTTGACTTGCCCAGGTTAGAATTTAGATTTCCTGGCCCTCTGCCTTGTACTCAGAATGGAGTTGCCAGAATTCATGAACTACTGTTCAGAGACACCTGGTACTATCTTGCTAAAGTCTAGGTGCTTGTGATGCACGTATTTAGGAGCTAATAAGGTCGCTTGCCCACCCACCCCTACCCCAGTCTCATTAAATGCCTTTTAGTGCAGGCACAGGACAGAGATGATTTTGCCCTTTGTTTCCATAAGAAAGATGGCTTTCTGTCCATAAGAAAAATGGCTGTGTGTGTGTGTGTGTGTGTGTGTGTGTAGAGCTATTATAAATATTTGGGGGAGCTGCATTAAATAGATACAAATATTCCAATGCATAATATACTTTTGCTTATATCTCAATAAAATGGAAGGGAGCATGATCCAGCAGTAATGGACTCCAGAGTCAGGCCTAGGTTCGAATCCTGGATCAACCACTTAAGAGCTCTGTCACTTTGGGAAATCTACAGAGCCTTTTTCATCTATTTCTTCAGCAGTAAAATGGAAATTTAAAAGGTATCCCTACCTTGGAGTTTGTTTTCTGTGGATTAGGGATAATAAATGTGGTGTGCTTAATATTTCACGGTATGTATGCTCAACAAATAGAATCACACAGCATTACTCACAGCTCAAATTATGGTGGAGCAATTGCTGAGCGTACAAGACTACTGACCGTTCTTGCAAAGCCACTTGGCATAAGGTATATTTAACTCATTGCTCTAGAGGGATGTTGACGATCATCTGCTTGAAATAAACAAATTCAATTATTCTGCAATGTAGTGGTCTAGAGCAATTCACTTGCTACCCACAGGAGTGTAATGAACCCATTAGAACATTTTGCATATTTGGGGCAACTGTTGGGGTGTCGGATAAAGCACGCATAACAAATTCCACAGCGCTCTATCTAGAAATTCTGAGAACACCTTCAGACTGAGAGCAAAGCACAAAACCGGCCTGGAAATGAGGAGGGAGACTGGAGGGAGAGCTCTGAGATTCTTCTGCTGACTATAGAGGTCACCTGACCCTGACACATAACTTTTACTGAGTTGACTATATCTCACTTCCTGTAAGTGCCTGTCCCTCATACTCACTTTCAAGGACTTGGCCAATCTCCTTTTGTAAATAGAACAATGCTTTATATTTCTCTATTACTCCAGAGTGACTATATCAATAATGCAGGAAACGCATCTGTCCAGCACAATGAGATTATTTTTCTGATTTCGGTTGACAGTTATGGTAATAGTTTGGCAAACAATCTACTCCACCATCAATGACCGCAGATTACAGCTGTTTTTAAAAATCTCAGCCACTTCTGGAAACCTGGAAGATGGATTGCACACTGAGAGAGAGATGGAAAGACATGCCATAAGCCGTTATGGTAGAAAAATCCTTAACTCTTTCTGTACATAAAAGGCTAAGAAAATATTAAGAAAAGCACAATGTGCTATCTATGGGTACACTATAATGAGAACAAGGTGAGGAATGACAATGCTGAGACATCGTTAGGACAGTCTAACATTGCCGGGGGGCCATAACGCAACAGAGAGTCTGCAATATCTCAGAGTACTGCATTTTATGTTGATAAATTTTCCAAGACACCCAGGAGTTATTGCAAATATTTACAGGAGAGAAAATTGAGAAAGAATATTATCTTCCCTATTGGTCTTGATGAATAGAGCCACTAGCTAGTCAATAATAATGACCCAAGCCCAAGATTGTCATATGTTTGTTGAAAAAATAAACAATAAAATGTGGTTTAACTTTACTTCTGCAAAAATGATGAATAAAAGTTGATTTTTAAAAATTGGAACTTCTTAAGTCTTAACAACATGTGCTTTTCTTAAAAGTTCATAACAACTCTTACAAAGGTTTGATTTTTGACATTTATTTTCCCCCTTTGGAATTTTTTCCTTTACTTTCGTTTCATCAGAAGCAGAATGCTGATCTTGCTAATGGCCTGCAACCTTGGCATTTGGCCAGCCATTGTTACCCAGGGACCAGGAGACAGAATGCTGGCTGTACAAGTCTCCCAAGGTGCGAGCTTTCTTTGTCTCTGAGTTAGGAGGTGAAACCATTTGGAAGAGCCATTGTAAAAGGGAGGGCTTTGGGCTGTGCATACTCCTCATATCCAGGTGAGTTCATTTTTCTTGTGAACTTTTCACCTAGGCCCCAATTAGTATCCTATTAACCTCCTTAAATATGGAATTGCTAAGATCTTAGAATACTCCAAAATGGACTATTAGCCAGCCCATTTCCTGGCTCCATCAGATGAAAATGCCAAAGTAGGTCATACAACAGAATTATCTTGATTAATTTCAGCTCTCTTGCATGGGCCATGATGTCATGCAAGTTAAAGGAGATTCAAATTTAATGCATCATTTCAATGACTGATTAAACATGGGATTTTCTGAAAAACATTTACAATTCCAGGTTTATAAGGATTCTCCTTTTTTAATATGACAAACATTTTAAACGTGCTAAATTGATCAATTATACAAATGATAAATTCCCTTGAATATACTTTTTCATGTTCATGTTCTCCAAGGCCTAATATGGAAAAAGGTTTATTATCCCCAGTAACTACTATGTTAGATAAAAAGCTCTCAGCATTGTGCCCCTTTCCTATCCATGGATGCAGGCAATTAAAAAAAAAACACTATGAAGATGCCACATCTACTCCAGAGCCTACTCAGAATGACATTTCCAAATATAAATGGCTTTGCTAAGGCTAAAAAAGCATCAAACTTTACATCCTTTATCATACATTCCTAAAGGACTCCCTTGAAAAAAGTACTTAAAAACATTGTATCTTGGAACATCTCATATATTGGTGCAATTTATTTACAATAGTCAGATTTAACTTGTTTTCATGTACAAAGCAGCTTTAGGGACTTACTAGCAATTTCAAATGTTACAGGAAAATATGTTGAATCTAAAGTTCATTATCACAAGTAAACTTAAGTGAGATTATTTGTTTCTTAAAATGTATAACATAACTAGTTCTTTAAAAGGCTTCTTGTTTTCTGTTGTATCATTTTACTTAGAAATAAAGTTTTTGGATGCAGCAGTTATGCTCTAAAGTCAGAGTTGTGTCTCTTTTGTGTTTATAACTAACATGGACACAGCCTGCTACTATAAACACTGAACCCGGCTTAACGTGCTCCTGTCTTTTCCAGATGAAAATGCAACTTATTTTCATGATTTAGGTTATGAAACTTTAAAACCATTTCACATTTTAATATGCAGGGGTTCCTTCCTGTAATAATCTGCAATGTATATTCATGTTTGCAACTTCCAGCAAGAAGTAAAATAACTGATAGCTTTTATGAAGCATCTTTGAACTTTGAAAGTTCCACTTGTCTGAATCAGAGCTTCATAGACACCCACTTAGCACAGACTGGGTTGTGCCAGGGCTAGAGTAATTGCCTGCCAAAGGGATCCTGGCCACCCCTCCTCTTCTTTCTGATCAGTCCACTGATCACTAAGAAACCAGTGGTGAGCTGCTACCTTTTAGAATATGAATAAATAAAGACCTTGCCACGATGAAAGAGACTGAAAGCGGCAGATGGATGTTGATGCTACTGAGCCAAACGTAATGTTCATAAAAATTAGGGAGCTTCAGGACCCCATATCTCTACTCTCTGAAATTCAACATTTCTCAGGTTCAAAACAGAGGGATTCAGCTTTTCTAGAATCTATGTGTCAAAGTGGACTTAACTGTCATCAGAGAAATTCCATCCTCATATTCTAACATCAGATTATTCCAATACATGTCCTACTCATCAGTTGCCTTAGTAAGAAAATTAGGCAAAATTCTAAGTCATCTTTATGTGGTGACATAAAAAATGTATTTTGGTAGTAGTTCTTAGAAAAATATCATACTTCAGGACTTTAGTCATTTTTTTCTCCATCTGAGAATTTATGAGAGTCCCTTTAACTCACTTATGTATATTCTAAGTATCTTTATCTACTGATGCACTTTCCAAGCAATGTAATTTACGTGTTATATGATTAAAATGTAGAAATTAAAACTCAGGTTGGGCACGGTGGCTCATGCCTGTAATCGCAGCACTTTGGGAGGCCGAGACAGGTGGATCACCTGAGGTCAGGAGTTCGAGACCAGCCTGGCCAACATGGCGAAATCCCATCTCTACTAAAAATACAAAAAATAGTCGGGCATGGTGGTGGGCGCCTGTAATCCCAGCTACTCCAGAGGCTGAGGCAGGAGAATCCCTTGAACTTGGGAGGCGGAGGTTGCAGTGAGCCGAGATTGGCCACTGCACTTCAGCCTGGGTGATAGCGTGAGGCATTGTCTCAAAAAAAAAAAAAAAAAAAAAAAAAGAAAAAGAAAAAAAGAAAGAAATTAAAACTCAGAGATTTAAAAATCACACTGGGCCTTTCTGCACACTCCTTTACTTTTTATATTTGTTTTTATTTATTTATTTTCTTTTTGACAGAGTCTCACTCTGTCACCCAGGCTGGAGTATAGTGACGTGATCTCAGCTCAGTGCAAGCTCCGCCACCTCCCGGGTTCACGTCATTCTTCTGCCTCAGCCTCCCGAGTAGCTGGGACTACAGGCACCTGCCACCATGCCCGGCTAATTTTTTGTGTTTTTAATAGAGACGGGGTTTCACCGTGTTAGCCAGGATGGTCTCGATCTCCTGACCTTGTCATCTGCCTGCCTCGGCCTCCCAAAGTGCTGGGATTACAGGCTACTTTTTATTTTTATAAATAGTAAATAAATTGTTGTTTATTTGTTTATAAGTACAAAAGAAATATATGTTAGTTTTTAAAGAAATTAAAATTAAATAAAGTTGGAGACTCAGTTCCTTAGTCTTACTAGCCGCTTTTCAAAGATCTTTGGATTCAACAGATTCTTATTCTTCCCTCCAACATCTTGCAAACTGCTAGCACACTGATGTCCCAAGGGTGTACCTAAAATGCCAGTCTGCCCATGTAAGTATGGACCCCCTCCTTCAGCCTGAGACACAAAGGTTCAGGAGCTTCAGCATCAACTGGCACGGCCTCCTTCCCTACACTATGCCTATTCCCTTGTGACTGCCTGACAGCGGCACTTGCTCAGGCTGTTCCCTCGGCGTGAGCAAGCGGTGCTCAGAGCATTGCGTCTTCAACCCATACCTAAGCATCATTATATGTCTCTTTCCACTTTATCCTTCCCAACCCCTATTCTGCACAAAATCTGACACTATACTCAATTACAATATTTGGACATTGGCTTTAATTCCCTTCCCTACTGGTCAATAAACCCAAGAGTAGATTTTACAATGGATTTCTTGACTTAATTCAGTGACTGCTACATTGTAGATGTGACATGAATGGCTGCTAAATCAAATAAAAGAATGTCCTCTGCTCCCTGTTGACCATACCAGAAGTGGGCAGGTGTGAATGTCTGCATCCCTGGCAGTGCACACTGTGAACTCTTTCTATCTCTCACTATCACGGCTTCTTTGTCTTCGGTGAATATGACGAGTAACTGAAAAAGTTGACTCCTCTGAGCCTAGTGGAGATCTTACACTGTTTGACTCAGTTGCTTCCCCAAGTCTGCTCATGCATTTTTTTCCTGGTTTATTACTAAGCTCCTCCTTTATGAATTATCAGACATAGGTTAGGGCTACCTCATCTTATTTTAACAACATTAAGAGAGATGAATTTTCCAAAATGAGGCTAGCCAGGGAACTGTGATGCTAGAATAATCCTGTTACTTTCAGAGGCCTTGAGTCTGTTACAATCACTCAAGTGATGCAGGGATGTAGTTTAAAAGGGAAAGGATATAGTAATCGCTTGCAGAGGTTGTTTCCTTCAAAATAGAATTCCCAATCTTGGAAGGGTTGCGTATCAATAGAGGCAGGGTCTTTAAGGAGTTCACTAAGATCATTACAACAATCTAAAAGTGTTTGCTAAAATGAGTCAAAGAAGTTGATACCAATTATGTCCAGTTGTCTTCTGTCTGGGATAAGTGGGCTTCTGTTTCTAAGCAAATGAATTCTCTCATTTTGATTCTTTCTATAGTATCTCTGATTTGATAGTATTCAGCCTTTTCAGAGTTAGGAATCATGGGGAAGGTTAAAGGAAAAATTAACAAATGTGAGAAAGAATGGCCCACTGAAAGAACCTTTCAGAAAAAAGGAGTAAGAAGAACACTTAAATATTATTTGTGCATCACTGGAATCCTTGTAACTACATTTCAATGTTGGTCTTAAATGGGGGTTACATAGAAATAGAGAGTAACACATATTTTGTTGGAATGATTGGGCTCTAAAGAAGTGTTTCTCAAAGTTAAGTCTTCGGCCCTTTGGTGGAGCTGTAAAGGTCTTCTAGAAGGGCCAAGAACTTACCCCAAGTTTGATCTCCTCCTGCACTCTTTATGTGCAAATGACATGAAATTCCATTGGAGGTTGGTAGCTATTAAAAGAGTTATGAAGAGTCACTAACATGTGATATTGATAAACTAAAATTAGCATGCTGAGGGAGTTTACTCTAGACCTTAATCTAGTATGGTGCCAGGAAGTCTGGCTGCTACAAAAAGCTTAGCATTGCTATGAAGCTCCTACCATTTAGGGAGGCAAGCTGATTGTTGGAATTCCCATAGTTTCCAGGAAGTAAGCTTTGTTATCAGAGCATCGTTAATGCCTTATTGAGTTGTTCTTGTTTTTTAATTGCTACTAAGTTTGTAATAACATTTTATTTTTGTCGGTTGTTAGCGTCTTTTGTACTTGCTTTGCCTCACCATTTGGGTCGCTATTAGTTGGGCGCTCTTTGCCCAAATGTCTCAAGAGCCCCTCAGTGGCCTGACAAAGCACATGACACACAGGTGAGGTATGGAAGTGCAAGCTAACATTTATCGAGGCTCACTAGTCCCTGAACATTTTCTAGGCACTTTAGTTGTATGATTAATGTAATTGTCAATGCAACCTAAACTCCAGGTTCCTCAAACCCTTTTAACCTTTTAGATCAAGTCTCTGTTTAAAAACATCCCACTTTCTGAAAGAATTTACTTTTTTCTCTCAATATTTATTTGTGTGTGTGTGTGTGTGCATATGTGGTTTTTGTTTGTTTATTCATTTGTTTGATTGAGGCAGGGTCTTACTTGCCCAGGATGGTGCACAGCATCATAGTCACTGCTCACCGCAGCCTCAACCTCCCCAGGCTCAGGTGATCCTCCCACCTCAGCTACCCTAGTAGCTACTACTGCAGGCATGTGCCACCATGGCTGGCTAATTTTTGTATTTTTTGAAGAGACAGGGATTAACCATGTTGTCCAGGCTGGTCTCCAACTCCTGGGGAGACCTCAGTCTCCCCAAATGCTGGGATTACAAGCATGAGCCACTGCACCCAGCCTTAACACTTATTTTGAAGCATAGCAAATATATCACAATAACATAATAGCCCAATAAATACACATATATTATTCACTTGGATTTAGCAATTGTGAACCTCGTGCACATTTCACTTTTTTGTTTTTTCCTGAATCATTTAAAGGCAAGAGATTTTAAAGAAGAGACTGACATTTCACTATTGAATAATTTCATATACATCTCCTAAAAATAAGGGTATTCTCCTATGAAACCACAATGCTTTTATTACATCTAAGAATATACAAAATTGTACTATATCTAATTTCTAGTCTACATTCAAATTATCAAATTACCCAAAAATATCTTCCATAAATTAATTTTTCAGCTAAGGTCCAATTAATGTTGACAAATTGCATTTGATGAATTCTACCCCAGCTTTTTATTTAAGACATGGACATTTTGAAAACTCCAGGCCAGTTGATTATAGAATATGCTTCATTTTTATTTATCTTATTAACTTTTCTCAAAGTCTTGTTCATTTTTCTCTCCTATCTCTGGTATTTCCTATAAACTAGAAATTAGATAGAAAGAATTGATTAGATTTGTACTCAATAATTTTAGTGAGGTTAATCCATTGATAATGTGTACTTCACGTTGTGTCATGTGAGCAACTACATAATGTCAAGTACTCTTTTTATTGATTAAGATATTTGACTTGTTTATTTTGTTAATATGATAACTGCTGGATCTATCCATTATAACAGTAGATTTTTCCTTTTGTAATTTATAATTACTGTGTAGGGTGATTGTATTCATTTTTTCCATTTGCTGTAACAAATGACTCCAAATATAGCAGCATAAAACAAAACAAATTATCATCTTGCAGTTCCATAGATTAGAGGTCCAAAACAGATCTCAGCAGGCTAAAGTCAATGTGTTGGGCAGGACAGCATTCCCTTCTAAATGCTATAGGGGAGAATCAGTTTCGTTGGATTTTCCAGCCTCTAGAGGCCACTCACATTACTTGGCTTTTTCCTCTGTCTTCATAGCCAGTGGTGGTCAAGTCCTTTTCAAATCACATCACTCTTACCATGTCTCTGCCTCCTTCTTCCAATTTTAAGAACCCTTGTGGTTCATCTGGATCTATTTAAATAATCCAGTGTAATCTCTCTATTTTAAAATCAAATGACAAGCTATCATAATTCCATCTACGACATTAATCCCCTTCTGCCATGTCACCTAACATATTCACTGGTTCCAGGGATTAGGACACAAACATTTTTGAGGAGGCCATTATTCTACCTTCAACATGATATTTTGGCATTGTGCAAATAACCTGTTTCCCAACAACATATCACTTAATAGTTTTAACTTCCATTGATAATCGTTGGTTTTGTCAGTAATTGGGTGATGCAAGCATTGGTGATCTACCTATATCATTCCTTCTACAGTTATGAGCTAGTATTGTTCTTTAAAGAAACATTCCACATTATCTCCTTTATCTATCTGTCTTCCTTTTGAATATCACTGTGGGCTCTTGAGTTTTTAAATTATTATAATAAATTGATTTATTAATTTTGTTAATGTTATAACTGCTGGATTTGTTCATTGCAATAGAAGTTTTTTTTTATAATACATTATCACCATTTTTGGTTTTGATCTACCAAATTTGGCCAGTGGGAGTCCCTTAAATCAAGATCCTATGTCTTTTTGAGATATGCCCTTATTTTCTGTCACAAGCACATGCTACAGCTCACCTTGCACTTTTCTCTGAAGGAGACTTGAAATCAGCTATTCCCTCACCCCTCTATTCAAAGACAGCAGTGGAACTTAGAACTCAAGATCTGAGTGTTAGGTGTGTCACTGCTACTGGGATATTAAGATTTTTAGGCAAGGAATGAATAGATAGATGATAGATAGATAGATAGATAGATAGATAGATAGATAGATAGATAGACATGTAAAAATCATGAGTTTATATGTATATTTCCAATTCAAATTTAATATTAATATTGTAGGGTTTTGCTTAATTTTTCCTAAATTTTGTACTTTTTTGTGACAATGAAATTCTTGGTTTCTAATCCTACAATATAGAAAAAACATATTCATAATCACAATCAGCAATGATCTTTCTGTGTATATTTAAGATTGACTTTTGATTCTCTCTGTTTTCAGAATATACCTCATTAAAAACCTAAAGTCAGAGTAGGGTTCAAAAATTACTTGGAAGAAGTATTTCTTCTGTGTTGTTATGTTATCAATTTTATAAAAAGTTAGGTTTATTTTTGTTTTATTCAATTTTATGGTGATTTTTTTCTTTTTGATTTAATGTCATGCTGTGAATATATAAAATGTTTCTGTCATTCAGAAGTTAAACCTACAAGAAAGGTGTCCTCTGTCAAGTTTCTCCCGCATCACTACCACCCCCACCCTGTTTCCCTTTCTTTTTTTTTTTTTTTTTTTTTTTTTTTTGAGACAGGATCTCACTCTGTCACCCAGGCTGGAGTGCACTGGTGCAACACCTGCTCACTGCAACCTCCGCCTCCTGGATTCAAGAGATTCTCATTCCTCAGCCTACCGAGTAGCTGGGATTACAGGCATGTGCCCCTATTTCCCTTTCTATTGAGAATTTTCCTGTGCATTTGCTGATAACTCTTCAAACATTTCTCTCTGGAAAAATAATGTACACATATATCACCTTTTATTTCTTACATTAAAGTAGCTCACTACTGTTATATACTTTAATTGTTTTATCTAAAAATATATCCTGGAAATCACAGAGTGGATTCTTTGTTCTTGTCCTGACAGATGTCATAATTTTTATGGGGTAGATATTATTACTATCAGCATTTTGCAGATGAAAAAACTGAGGCATAGAAAATGAGTAACTCGCTGAAAGTCATTCAGTTTGTAGGTAGGAAGGGTGTGGACCAAAGTAGTCTGCTTTCTGAATCTGTTCTTTTAACCATACCCTACAAGCATCCAGGCACAAACGCACATCCTTTTATCTTGCCCTGTGGCAATGTTAGTGATGCTGGCAAGGTTTCTTCTTTTTTTTTTTTTTTCCTTCCTTCCTTCCTTGGTGTTGTTCTAACATCATTTAATTTTAAGAAAAATTGAGCCTATACTGTCCAGTCATAATTAGAAGTTCATGAATGTAGCTCAGTTATTTTACTTCATTAACACATATATTAAAGTGATAGTCATTGATTTTTGGAGCTAGAAGAGGCCTTTGAAATGATCTAATCCAATACCTCCATTTCACAGGTTCAGGGTTCTGTGAGTACAGAGGTAAGAAGACTGATCCAAGGTCAAATAGTTACAGCCAGAGTGACACCTGGAGCTCTCGTCTCCTAAGTACTAATCTAGAGTTGTTTTTCACTGTAATACAAGACTCAATGGGAAATACATCAAGAGACAGATATCTAAAGTCTCCACTAACACACAGCTCAAGAAAAATTGATACTATCACACTTTGTGCTACAGCCTTTGACTAATGAATCCAATAATCCAAAATCTTAGCTCAATCCTTCCTCTAAGTCCAACAGTAAACATCTGACAGACTTACACTGAGTATAGTGAAATCTCCTCATGTAATATCTACTCATCACATATGAAGAATTTAAGCACACTGAGTTGTTACAATAACATTGCACCAACTTAATAACATTGAAAGTAATGGCAAAAATCACAATTACTTTTGCACCAATCTACCAGCACAGCACGAACCTGAATGGCAATTTAGAAGCTGCATTTAAAAAATGGAGTCCAGCTAGAGATACACTCCCAAGAGCCTGCCTCTGAAGTGCTAACCTGCAAAGATTTGAAAACACATTTCTTCACTACTGTGGAATGTGTACATTGTGTCGTCTGTGGATACATTAGTAGGTCTCTCTCTTAAGTACCTAAGGGGAAGTTTCTAAACATCAGCCTCACTCACCAATGTCCCAAGAGCAGAGTGTTAATAGTGCACTAACAGCATCCTGGACAGCTGATATGGTATCTTACATCTCCAGAATGGTACCAAAGCAGTTACGGGGGGATTAAAAATGAGAATTTGACAGCTGTTGTAAGATTTCACTTTACTCTTACCACCACTGTGAGTTAAAAATGAATATCAGGTCAAACATTATTGTGAGATGAAACTGTCAACTCAGTTCTTGATTATTAACCCAGCAGGCAATTCTTTTTGGGGAGTCTTTCCTGCTTGGGTAGAAAGTCTGAGTTCTAATAGGGCTTTGTTTGTTTGCATTTTTCCTATAACCAATTGTCTCTCTTTTCCCTCAATTTTTCATTAAAACAAAAACAAAAACAAAAAAACAATGGGGTAGACAGGTTCACAGTGGTTGACGTTTGAATGTGCCGTTGGCTTATTTTTTTAGTAGTGTCTGTTGATCCATTTTTCTAAATGTTTAAAATAGCATGACAATGTTCTGGGAGGGGGATCACATGCCTGCGATAAAAAGTCCTAGATTCAGAAGATATTCTGATCGGCCACAGAGCAACCTCAAGGATGGTAATGGAGTGTGTTTTCCCAATCATTCTTCCTTTTGTTCCTCACTTCTGGCCTTTCCCCTAACTTGTACCAACAAAGATTCTCCTAGTAGCCGCTGCATCAAATCAGGAGCTTCTAAGATTCTCCTTGGCTCCATTTCTGATATTAATGCAGATGGAGTCACTGGTGCTGTTATCAAAATATGATTATGATATGCAAGACTGAGAAGCAGCTGTTTAGGCCCACAGGAGAAATGTCCAAGAAAGAGGAGCCATGGAAAGGAGTTGAGATTAGCCTTGATAGCTGGGTAATGGATTGACTGATTTTTTTTTTCTGATTAATTTCTTTATAAGAAATAAAACTAAAATTCCCACGTCATTTTGGGCTTCAGAAACTCCAAAATTCCAACTTCTAAAGAAGGTAAAAAAGTAAAAACAAAGATGAATCTCACTTTCTCACTTTCACTAATTAGACAGGAGCAATAACCAATCAGCTCACAGAACATAATAATACCAACAAATACAGCATGCTTGGCTTTATATGGTAAGTCCACAGACACTAATGGACAGGAGTCATAACTGATCACTTCATGCCAGGAAATAGAGCAAGAGTGGCCTTCTATATAATAATAAAGGTTGTTAACCATCAAAGACATTTAGACTTGAAAAGGCCTGGAGAGCTTCAAAGATAAAAAAAAAAAAAAAAAAAAAAAACTTAGTCCAGAGAGAAGACACACATTCTTAGAGTTCTAAAGAGAATTTTGGAAATGCTTATTAAATTTAGTGCATTGAAACATTTACATATGAATAAAAACCAAAATCAATCAAATTATGGTTTAGATATCTGACTAAAATATTAACTCACTCTTTTTGAAATGCATATATCTTTGGTATGCACGTGTGTGTGTGTGTGTTCCTGTGTGTGTGTGTGTGCTCCTGTGTGTATGTGTGTGCATTTATATACAGCCATCCCTTAGTCATTGTGAGGGATTTGCCCCAGGAGATTTCTCAGTTACCAAACTCCATGGATGCTCAATATGGCATGTCATTTGCATATAACCTATGCACATCCTCCCATATACCTTAAATAATCTCTATAATACCTACAATACTGTTAGAGGAAAAACCTTTTACAAATCAAATTTAACAGACTTGAAATGAGCAAAGAATGATTTTCCAATCAGGCTGCCCTTGAACCAGAATAGGTTCAGAGAGAACCCAGCACTGCCATGTGGTTGAAGAAGATTTAGGAAGAGAAAAAGGAAAGTGGCAAACAGAAAATGGAAGTGAGGTCCAGGAACAGCTGGGTTGGTTCTAGCTCAGAATTTGCCTTACTTAAATAGCTAACTGATTTGAACAATTAGCTACCTGTGATTGGCCAAATCTCCATAATTGGCACAAGAGAAATGCAAATCAAAACCACAATGAGATACCATCTCACACCAGTTAGAATGGCCATCATTAAAAAGTCAAGAAACAACAGGTGCTGGAGAGGATGTGGAGAAATAGGAACACTTTTACACTGTTGGTGGGACTGTAAACTGGTTCAACCATTGTGGAAGACAGTGTGGCGATTCCTCAGGGATCTAGAACTAGAAATACCATTTGACCCAGTCATCCCATTACTGGGTATATACCCAAAGGATTATAAATCATGCTGCTATAAAGACACATGCACACGTATGTTTATTGCGGCACTATTCACAATAGCAAAGACTTGGAACCAACCCAAATGTCCATCAGTGATAGACTGGATTAAGAAAATGTGGCACATATACACCATGGAATACTATGCAGCCATAAAGAAAGATGAGTTCATGTCCTTTGTAGGGACATGGATGAAGCTGGAAACCATCCTTCTCAGCAAACTATGGCAAGGACAAAAAACCAAACACTGCATGTTCTCACTCGTAGGTGGGAATTGAATAATGAGAACACTTGGACACAGGAAGGGGGACATCACACACCGGGGACTGTTGTGGGGTGGGGGGAGGGGGAGGAATAGCATTACAAGATATACCTAATGCAAATGACGAGTTAATGGGTGCAGCACACCAACATGGTACATGTATACATATGTAACAAACCTGCACGTTGTGCACATGTACCCTAGAACTTAAAGTATAAAAAAAAAAGAAATATGAAGGGAAAATTCCAATGTACTAAGCTCTTTAAAAAAAAAAAAGAGTAGATTATAGTCAGCTTACACATCCAGCTGGGTTACAGCTTACCTATGTATGGAGAAATTTTGGCTAAACTTCGAATATGTAAGAAGGCAGCTTTAGGCTAAAAACTATACATAATACAATGTAAATGTTGTATAAATAGTTGCCTATACTGTATTGTTTAGGGAATGATGATAAGAAAAAAAGGCTGCACGTGTTTGTTACAGATGTAGTTTTTATTCTGGAATTTTTAAATCTGTATTTGGTTGAATCCATGGATGCAAAACCCATGGATATGGAGGGCCAACTGGATATAAAAATTATGCATATAGTTTTGCAAGAAGAAAAGCAATGACATATAAAACAATTTTATTCTATTTTATTCATTAATTTATCACGTTTAATAATGCTTATATAGCTTTTACCTTGTGCCAGACACTGTTCTAAGTGTTTTACAGAAATGAACCCATATAATCCTCACGACTTAATAAGTTAGGTACTATTATCTTTATTTTAGACATGAGAGAGTTCAATCACAAGGAGTTATATAGCATATCCAAGTTAACAGAGTTAGTAATAGTTTCATTTCAAGAAAGTTTTGTCAAAATTTGACATAACGAAAAATTCCTCACCAGGTGCTATGGCTCATGCCTGTAATCCCAGAACTTTGGGAGGCTGAGGTGGGTGGATTGCTTGAACCCAGAAGTTTGGGACCAGCCTGGGCAACATGGTCTCTACAAAAAATACAAAAAAATTAGCTGGGCATGGTGGCGCATGCCTGTGGTCCCAGCTACTTGGAAGGCTGAGGTGGGAGGATCACTTGAGCCTGGGGAGCTCAAGGCTGCAGTGACGCGTGATCGCACCACTGCACTCCAGCCTGGGGGGCACAGTGTAACCCTGTCTCAAAAAAACAAAAAACAAAAAAAAAGAGAGAGAGAGAAAAGAAACATTCCTCAATTTTTTCTCTTTACTTCACTGTGTCTCCCCACAAAATCTGTTGAGTGAGTTCCCTCCACTTGGGCCTGGGCAAGAAGGCAGCACTTCCTGTCAGGTGGCCTTCTTTCCCTCCAGTGGATGGGTAGTTTCTACATACTCACATGTAGCCCCAGTCCCTCACTGCAGATATTATCATGAGATTTTCAGGTTTGCTAGTAAACAAACAAGCATAGAAATAAGAGAGGAGACTCACAGTAATAGGACATTCGAGAAAACTTGGTTGTGGCAGAAAGAGAAAAATAGTGGAGCTACTTATAAGTAATTATCTCAGGGAGTAACAAGTTCAAAGAATGACTCATTCCCCTCTTTTTCTGACTCATAAGTTTTATGGAATCACTGGGTGCAATAACGCATTGGCTTTTAACTCTAGAGGCTTCAACTTTCTATCACAAGGGTCACTGAGCCATGAAGAGTGCTGAACTCCTCTCAGGCCTGGCAAATGCACACACTTGCACACTCACATACTTTTAAATGTAGTGTTAAGTCTACTCGGTCACCTCTACACAAGAAAACTCCAGATCATTCAATATGGAATATTTATTGAAGAATCAGAGGTTTCATGCCATAATAATGAGAATGGTATCAGAATAGCAATAATATGGCCAATTTATTGAGTATTTACCATGTTCCAGGCACTGTGCTTTGCAGTTACATAGATTACCTTGTTTAATCCCTGCCATAATTGTACCTCAAGTTTTACAACTGCATTTAACTGCATTTATGATTTGAGGAAATCAAAGCTCAAAGAGTTAAATGAACTTTGAAAGTCATACAGTGATTAAGTGGTAGAACTATGTTCAGTTTTTCTTGGACATCAAGATCTTAAGAGCTACATCAAGGTTCTCACACATTAGTTTCGCTTGATATGTGTACCTCAAGGAATGTATCGACATTATCTGCAGATCCCACTTTACCAAACAGTGGGCCATCATTTGATTATGCTCTGTAGGATATTCTCTGATTCTTATGTCATCTCAACAAATTACTACTCACCAGAATCTACACATCCCACGGAAAGAAATCCTCCAATTTATGACTGATTTATTGTGTATACTCACCTCATTCTAACCAGGAGCCACATAGTAAAGCCAGTGATAAAAACAATTAAATTTTGATTTAGAAAAAAAAATGTAAAATCTTTTCTCTTGAAAAGATTTTGTGTTCTACATCCTGGTTTGCCCAAGTCATTCACTGTAATGGACGAATAGTAGAATGATGCAAAAGAAGAATGTGGTTATTATAAAATAACTACTTCCCTGGTGACTTGAGACACGTAGGGGTGTGTTTTTCCTTCTGCTCTCCAAGGGATGATTATATGTCTCTGATGGTGTTGGAAATACACTGAGATAGGGGGTCATTCTGCATGGTATTCTAGCTGATCACCTGCCTGCCTGCATGGCACAGAGAACATTCGGTAGAATAGCTGAAGCTGTGAAACTTCACTGACTCACTCTGAGATAGAAAGGTCTGCAGAGCACAGACTTTAGATCTCCTGAAGAGAGCTCTTAGAAAATCAAAACATGCCCTTTGCTTTACCCACTTGGAGCTGATATGAAGAAGCAACAGGAAAACAACACAGAACGGTATCCAGTATACTTGGCAGAGTTTATTGCCAATTGGAATTAACAGAACACTATCTGTTATCCTGTTATTCACGTCACCACCACCACCAGTAACATTTACCAAACACTAATCTTACCTGGCACTTGGTTGATGTTATACAAATTAATCATCATTTTCTAAGAGCATATTTGCTTTCTTGTCCAAGGCTCAACCTAACAATGCCAGACTGTTTGTGAATGCAAAGTATTATTTATGTTCACAAGTGAGCTCATTTTATCTTGCAAATTTAAGTGTTGCAAAGATACTGATGTGTGACAGTTGTTTTCTCAGAAACTCCTATTTGGGAAAACTAAGCAGGTTAACTATATCCAGAGCCTTTGACTCTATACTAATTCAGCACTTTACACAATGTAGCATATTTAATATTCAGAAGCCACTATTCACTCCAGCAGATAGTGACAAAGCTCACCTTCGAAGAAGTTTAAACTCTGTATCATCAGGTATAATACATACAGAATCAATACCAATCTATAAATTACATGTATAACACCATGCACTCATACATCTAAGGAAAGCCAAAAATTACAAGTCAGAGGCTAATAATGCCCAATCAAAACCAGTAACAGAGGCATATGCAACTTTCACCTACATGGTGATTAAGAGGCTGCATGCTCTGCCAAAGAGAGCTTCCTTCATTGCAAAATGGCGGCATTGATTAATTACAACGAGAAATTGTCAGTTCTAGGTATATTTGGTGTGATCAGTTTTACATCACAGAAACAATGGCCATAAATTCACAAGCCACTTCCTAATAATAAGGCAAATTTCTGGCCCTAAAGCCCAGGATCAATGCCATCTGCATGGTCACAGCCAACAGTTCTGGAACACTGAACTCATCAGTCCTTATTCACCACCATGCTACAGAGGTTGCTGTCAATTTTGGAAATAAAGAGGGAGGATTATTTGCACGCTACTATTGGCAAAGGAAAAGAAAGCTTGCAATGATCTTCATTAAGAAGGTGGGACAGAAATATGGATGTAGGGTGCAAAGCTGGGTCAGAGTGGATTTTGGTTTTGCAGTACTCTGGGATGGAGTTACTAGATACAGAACTACAAGTATATAACCCTGTGTTCTGGGCAGAATTTGAGAGAAAATCTTAGAATAGATGTAGAATTCTCCTTAATTATGCCTGCCTATTTATGCTGTTAGTCTGTACCTTGCTTTTTATTGCTATTATTTTCCTTATCTAAATCACTAAGAAGATTCTGTCTCCAGAGCCACAATTCTTCGTAAAGCAAGGCATTAACCATTGTCCCCATCTTCCCCTGATGCCCTGGCCACCACCCTTGAGCCTCTGTTGAAAGGTGTTGGGACTTCCAGAGTAGTGGAGTTGAAATGGATGATCTGGATCTCGATCATTCTCTCTGCCTTAGGCTTCGGAATGATGCCAACTTCCTGCCCACCTGGGCACATTGCTTTGATCAGGACACAGACCCTGTCACTGATGTTTATAATCCACATGGAGAGATTAAATGTCAGTACCTTTCCCCAATACAACATCCAAATAAAGATGATTTCATTTGGGACCAAGCCTTAAGAATATCCAGAACTGCTCAGAGCCATCACTAATTGTTCCTATTTTTCATCTGAAGAGCTTGGCAGGTCCACGACATTATAGCAAAAGTCTTCCCACTAGGACCTTGCCAATTTCAGCTTTAATTCCATCAGTAAACAGCTTTGACTGTGTTGGGAAAATTCCATTAATCATTCATGTTCTGCGAATAATGATACACAAAGGAGCTGTCAGCACTAGGAAGCAACTTTCCATTTGTTTGGTAATTAAGAACTTCAGGCCATCTAATGGTGCTGAGATGCAAATTCATGGCCTGGTTGGAGCCACTGGAATGGGCTGAAAAGGATTCACTTGCACTTAAACCCCTAATGTCAGATGATTTGATGGATTTTTCCTGCTTTTCTTAGGTGAATAGCAATAATATTGCTTCAAGCTGAAATGGTACACTTCGAAAAAACCTCGTGCTTCTTTCAAGAAGATACAAACTCTTTAGAACACATCACATGCTTTTTGTTATTATTTTACTTCAACTTCTGGGATACATGTGCAGAACGTGCAGGTTCGTTACACAGGTTACAAGAATACATGCTTTTTAAACCTGTTTTTGAATGATGTTTTGATGATACAAATACATAAATGTACATTTTTCCTGAATTCAAATTTTTCATCACCTGAATACCATGAAATTTACTTTCATTAAAAACATGAATGGGATTTTGTTTTCCTCTACAGAAACACTATCATTTAGCAGAACAAAGACCCAGAAAAGTTTAGCACTGAGCATCTCCATGCAACAGGTAAACAGGTCATTTTTTAAAAAAAATCTGAGTTGTGCATGACTACATCTATATTGAAACTCCAAAAACAATTTGATACTTAGAATTTACCAAGAAATCAGCCACAGCATTAGGAGAGGCCGTGAAACTAATCATCTGGAAGACCAGAGATTGCTAGTGGGTCCCTACTGGTTTCTTACATTAATCAGAAAAGTTTCACCACAAGGTTACACTTAGGATTCCAGATGGCATTCAAATGCTCCAGGGCCCCTATCACTATTTTCTTTCCTCCACTACCTTCTTCTTATCATAAAAATATCCAGTTGAAAATTCTAGGTCTCATAGGAAGCTACCAGGAAACAAGCAACTCATGCATTTATGAAATAAAAAGGGACATTCTCAGTGACACTTTCTGAACAACATGGCTGCATTCTTTTTCTTTTTTTTTTTTTTTTTGAGAGATGGAGTGTCGCTCTATTGCCCAGGCTGCAGTGCATTGGCACAATCTTGGCTCACTGCAACCTCCGCCTCCTGGGTTCAAGCAATTTTCTACCTCAGCCTCCTGAGTAGCTGGGATTACAGGTGCCTGCCACCACGCCCGGCTAATTTCTGTATTTTTAGTAGAGACAGGGTTTCACCATCTTGGCCAGGCTGGTCTTGAACTCCTGACCTCGTGATCCACCCACCTCAGCCTCCCAAAGTGCTGGGATTACAGGCGTGAGCCACCATGCCTGGCCCAACACTCTGTATCCTTGCCTCTTGGTTACTTGTTCTTCAAGAAGGTTTCCCTCTAGCTGAGAAAAATGTACTGCAGCAGAATTCCAGGGCTTTTTATTAACAAATGTTTTTCAAATTTAATTCTTCTTGTATATGTTTAGATTTCGAGTGGGTCTTCTCTTTTTAAGTAAAGTGGTTTTGTCTATAGCAGAATATGTACTGTAAAATGTAAACTTTAATTATGGCTTTATACAAGACAGTCTTTTTAAAAAATGTAAAAGTGTAGGGAAATTATAATTCCTTAATATTCATTTGTTTCTTATAGTTAGGTAGTAGTCTGCCTTGGATTTAATTCTCTTTCCAGAGACTTCTTCCCAGCATTTTCCTTCCCAGTAAATTTTATGGACTTAGACAATAAGAAAATATCCTTAAAGAATCACATTAGAAACAACTTTTACTCAATGGCCCATTCGCTAGTTAAGGATATTGTTATATTCAATACTAATCAATTATGCCTAAAACAAATTTAATACAAAACATAACCAGAGAAAATAACATTGCCCTATACTCTTTTCTTCCTTTCCACACGAAAGGTGTTTATATGAATGCATGATATTCCACTATGCAGTTTAAATTATTTAAAAGCATTTTTCTGTTTTCTTTTTTTTTTATTTTTATTTTTTTTTAATGCCAGTACATCTTTAATATTATGCATGTTTAAATTTCAAATTTGCCTTTAGAGAGAGAGCGACAGATATATATATATATAAAGGTTACACAAATAACAAATGGTTGCATTGATGTGTCTCCAATACCACATTTGTGATTTCTTTTTGGAAAAAATAAAAAAATTAAAAAGTTGTTCCATGATGTTTTAGCTCCAGGGGAAGTTTTCACATGTTTAACTCACACAAATTGATAATTTGGGTATGTATATTTTGAGAGCTGTATGAGACAGCTGGAAACAGTAATGCTATTTTATTTTATTTTATTTTATTTTACTTTGAGACAGAGTCTCACTCTATTTCTCAGTCTGGAGTGCAGTGGTGTGATCTTGGCTTACTGCAACCTCTACCTCCCAGGTTCAAGTGATTCTCCTGCCTCAGCCTCCCAAGTAGCTGGGACTACAGGCACGTGCCACCACGCCTGGCTAATTTTTGTATTTTTAATAGAGACGGGGTTTCACCATGTTGACCAGGATGGTCTCAATCTCCTGACCTCGTGATCCACCCGCCTCGGCCTCCCAAAGTGCTGTGATTACAGGAATGAGCCACCGTGCCCGGCCACAGTAATGTTATTAAAACACTGTGGCTTCGTTTTCTTGTGACTTTCTGCGGTGATCTGGGTGAGAGAGGTTTGTTGTGCAGGAGGAAGATGTGAAGAAGCCTAGCCTCTGTGGATACCCATCTTCATGGCAACTTCACTGCCCCCAACACAGAATTATTTGCTTTTTATAACACCTCAGCCTCCTTTACCACAGCCACAAAAATGTCACACTCACATTTCAATCTTAGATCACTACTTCCTGGCTTTTCAGCCTTTTCTCACTCTATACACCATACTCCACCTACTTTTCAACTTTACCAAGACTTCTAGTGCCTGGTCCCTGCACTTCTACTCTCAGGACATTCCTGGCATCTTTTCCTTTCTGTGCTTAACCTAGAACTCTATGGATAATATCCCAAATATCATCAAGCCGGCATTATCCATGGCCTCACGCTCTCTACCTTCTATTTCTGCTGGAGCCAGCCTCAAGGGCATGAGACCATACACCCACATAGCACCACATACTCAGAAGGTGGCTCTCATCTGTAGTTTATGATTTTCTACTCATAATCTTAAAATTTTGTATAACTACCTTTGCATTTGTATTTTTCTGGTGAAGTCCAATGGGTCAATGAATATGTGTCAGGGGCTGGCACCCTCTGTTCATGCATGGACCTACCTGCCACCACCTGTTCACCACCTTGGGATAAGTTTTTACCTGTCTGCTCCCTCACCTCTACTAAAAAAAATCACTGCTGCCCTTCACCTACACTGAATCCTAGAGAAACACACGAGATGATCAGGGTTGGGCACCTGCACTTCAAGTCATGAGCTGTGGGTGTCTACACCAACCTCATGAGTACCCTGGAGCCACAGGGAGCATCTCAGCAGTAAATAGCCAATAAAAAATACCTTCACAGGTGAAGAGAGAGATCATGGAAGAAAGGAAAATACCTTTCTTCTGCTTTTTTTTTTTTTTTTGACTGAGTCTCGCTTTGTCACCCAGGTTGAAGTGCAATGGCACAATATCGGCTCACTGCAACCTCTGCCTCCCGGGTTCAAGTGGCTCTCCAGCCTCAGCCTCCCATGTAGCTGAGATTACAAGCACCCGCCATCATGCCTGGCTAAGTTTTGTATTTTTGTAGAGATGGGGTTTGGCCATGTTGGCCAGGCTGTTCTTGAACTCCTGACCTCAAGTGATCTGTCCTCCTCAGTCTCCCAAAGTGCCAGTATTATAGACATGAGCCACAGCATTCAGCCTTCACTGCTTTTTGAACAAGGGGCCCCTATATTCATTTTGCACTAGGTGCCACAAATGAGGAAGTCATCCTTGACCTTGGCCTTCCAGCAGGGTCTGACAAAGTTGTGGGCTGGCTGTGCTTCTAATCCCATCTCGACATCATCTTCCAAGCTCACTGGTTGGTTGTTGGCAGAATTTGTCTCCTTGTGGCTGTTGACCTGAGGTCCTGTTTCTTGACCAAGGACTGCTCTCAACCCCTATAGGCAGTTCTTAAGTTCATGTGATAAAGATGCTTCCATTTTCAAAACCAGGCCCTCCATCCCTCCTGTGAAATTTCTCTCACTTCAAAAAGGCCCTGCCCCTTTTAAGGGCTTGGTGATGAGGTCAGGCTCAACAGATAATTTCCCTACTGATTAACTCAAAGCCAATGATTAGTGACCTTAATTAATTTGCTATATCCCCATTTGCCATGTAAGGTCACATAATCACAGTGATGTTCCATCTAATTTAAAGGTTTCATCCACACTTACAAGGAGGAACTAAGACAAGGCATGCATAGGAGGGGGTGGGGATCCTGGAGACTGTTTTAGAATACTGCCCACCACACTATCTATTCAAGGAGAGAGGGACATCTCTAGATAAGGTGTCATTTCAAAATGGTAAGCGATGGGAGCTGTATGCTCCAGGTGCCATGAGGCACAAAGGAGGAGCTCTTGACCAGAGTCGACAATGTGAGAAATCCTGGTCACTATGAGGCCACTGGAGTCTTAGAAGAACTAACAAGTGACACGAGGCTCAGCTGAAGTTGGAGACTATGAGGTGTTATGTGTTTGCTGCAGACATGGCAGCTGAGGAGAGTCCATGCAGAGACTGTGACATTAAACCACACTGGCTTTCTGCTGGAAGGCAGAGGCCAGGCTCACTACCTAATTTGTGTTGTTTTAAACTGCTACATTCGTGGTGATTTATTACACATCAACAGAACATTAATACACATTGGAAGTTGTTCAATGTCAGAAACTGAAAGTATTTTTTTCCTTTTTGTTCCTCACCCACATTCACAAGTCCCAATTCTTAACAAGGGTTCGATATTACCATGGTTGTATGCTCTTTGGATCTTTAATTTATTCAAGGGAGGCAATAATGAGTTATCATGATTAAATCCCATTATAAATAGCATAATTATTATTAGACTGTTTTTATAAACTTCACCTCAAGAGGCCGAAGGGAGACCTTCCTTTCATGTGTCTTTCCCTCACACCTCACACTCCACAACCTGCACCTACACACAGATAAACTTTCTTTTCAACATTCCCCTACACTTTTCAAGACAAAGCTCATGCTCTCTTCTCAGACACGACAAAAAAAATTTAACTTCCAGAAGCTTATATCTCAGGAAATTGTTATTCACAAAGTGCTTTGAAATCTCCAGCACAAAAAATACAAAGAATAAAGTGTCTGCTGATGTACACATATTAAAAACATATGCCATAATATAAGCCCAAGGATCTCAGACCCACAAATAATGCAGAAGGCAGCATTTAATTTCCTGGTGGAGAGGCTTCCCATTATTTTCTTCCTCTAACTCCCATTTCCATCAAAGTGAAGAATAAACACAATTGTCCTACACAAGCAAAATATAGGGAGCTAAAGCCATTATTTGAGAATATTTGGAATCTAAATGTAGATAAACGTATAAACTTACAGGACCTTTGCAATCGTGATCAGCTGTGGTTAAGAACTGGTGGTTCTGAATGTTAGAAAAGTGCTCAGTACTGCAAACGGTCATGCTCATGGCAGATCCTAACTGTAAATCTGGTCAATTAATTTTTTTAAATTTAAGTAACTATATATAACATAACATTTGTATTTTAAGTGTACAATTCAGTCATATTAAATATGTTCACATTGTAGTGCAATCTCTAGAACATTTTCACCTGGAAAATTGAAATTCTGTACTCATTAAACAATAACCTCCCATTTCCATTTTCTTCCAGCCTCTGGGATCACCCATTCTTCTTTCTGTCTCTATAAATTTTACCACTCCAGATACTTCACATAAGTGGAATCTTATGATATTGGTCTTTTTGTGACTGGTATATTTCACTTAGCATAATGCCTTCAGGTTCATCCATGTGATAACATGTGTCAAAAGTTCCTTCATTTTTAAGGCTGAATAATATTCAGCTGTAGGTATGTGCCACCTTTTTGTTTATCCACTCATTTGTCCATGGACACTTGGGTGGTTCCTACCTTTTGGCTATTATAAATACTACTTCTATGAACATGGGTGTGCAAATATCTCTTTGGGATCCTGCTTTCAATTCTTTTGGGCATATGCCAACAAGGAGAATTGCTGGAGTATATGGTAATTCTATTTTTAATTATTTGAGGAACTGCTGAATTGCTTTCCATAGTGACTGTACCACTAGGAATCTGGCCAGTTTTTCAAATGATAATTTCCTATTCTTTCATTATTAAAATAATATTTATACATATCATTTATAGACACTAATTGTTCTTTTTGTGAATTATGTACAATTGACATTTGGTGACCCAGACAAAACGCTAACTTTAAAACTATAGATTAATTTTATGTAGTTTATTGAAAAAAGGGAGGAGAGGGGAGGCTTATGAGCATGATGGCCAAGTGCAAATTCTTAAAGAATGAAGATATTTTAAAATGTGTTAGATTTTAAATTCCTACTCTATCAGCCAAATACCAGAGAATGGGTGGATTAAACAACAGAAATTTATCTCCTCACTGTTCTAGAGGCTGAAGAGTCTAAGATTAAAGTGTTCATCTGTTCCTTTTATGGTGAGGGCTTTCTTCCTGGCTTGCAGACAGTCATCTTCTCACTGTGTCTTTACATGATGCAGAGAGAAAGAGAAAGAGACTCTCATTTTCTTCTTCTATAGCCACAAATTCTATGTAGAATTAGGGGCCCGTCCATATGACCTCATTTAAATTTACTATCTCCCGATAGCCCTATCTGCAAATACAGTCACATTGGGGGTTAGAGATTAAATGTATAAATTTGGAGAAATATAATTCAGTCCATGGCACCCACCAACAGTACAGAAGCATTTCAATTTCTCCACATCCATACCAACAATTGTTTTATGCTTTTTCTGGCAGTAGCCATTCTAATGAGTGTGAGGAATCTGGCCAGTTTTTTTTTAAATGAACTCAATAATTTCCTATTGTTTTATTTTAAAACAATATTTATATATCTATATATACATTTATAGACACTAATTGTTCCTTTGTGAATTATGTACAATTGATATTTGGCGCCCCAGATGAAACTCCTAACTTTAAAACTATAGATTAATTTTATGTACTTTATTGACAAAAAGCTGGAGAGGGGAGGCTTATGAACATGATGGGCAGTAAGTTCAAATTCTTAAAGAATGAAGATGATTTTTTAAAATGTGTTATACTTTTTCACATTCCTTACCATGCTAAGACTCATTCACTCTCAGAGCCAAGGATCTTTGTGGTTCTCAATGTATTGGTGATAAAGTATAAGCCAGAGGAGTGATAGGTGTCAGGCCTAATTTCAGTTTAATTTGCTGTATAGAGAGCAGCAAGTCATTCAGTTTCTCCCACCCCCAATTTCTCCATCTGTAGTACAGGAATGCTTAATTTATTCAATCTATGACATAAGATTTTTGAAAGGATTAACTGAGGCCAAAGATGACAATATTTCATCCATGCTAATGAAACTTTAAATATATTGAGGAGATCTTTGCAAAAAGCACGATTATGTTCAGTGGCTAAAGAGCAAATCATTGTCTCTGCTTCTTTGGATCTGACACAGATTTTGCACAATTACACATTGCACAGAGTGCTAGGAGATAGGTGTACAAATATGGGGAAGGGCACGAATGGTGATCTTGGTGCTCATGTCATGTAATGGGTATTTAGCAATGACCACAAACCTTAGGAAATTATATAAAGTAAAATGCATGATAACCTATTTAGTAACAACAGTTAAACATTTGAAATATTCTCCTTACATAGAACAAAGAAAGTGAAATAAATAGTCTCAAAGCTATGGAAACTATTTTGTTGTCTAAACTACAGCTGGCTCAACTATCATATGTTTGCTTATCAGTTTATTTTCTTTTCCTTTTTACTAAATTGGAAAATATTTTAAGTCATAATTATAGATTATCAGTAATGGCAGCAACTGTTGGGTGGCATCTGTCAGATAATTCTGGATATTTGGATCTAATATGTGCCCTGAATTCTGAAGATGTTTCTCCCAGAAGACGCCTTTTAGCACATCATCAGATGCCACGTTCAATCTCACCTGACATTCAAAAGCTGGAGTGGGAGATGGCTGAGTTGGATTCTTAATCCTCTCTTGGTTGTACTCAGCCTTGAAAAATATTTCTTCATGTGTAGTACAGAATTTAAAGTATTTTTAATAGCTTCAATAATAGATCATCAGCTCATTTTTGTCAAAATGAAAAATATTGAGCCCCCATAAAATGTTAATGTTTTATTTTTCTTTTCAAAAATAATAATCATTATATGAATACCCTATAATTAGGTTCAGGTAATTCAAAATAATGAATAACTAAGATGTATCACTTGAAGTCATAAAAAGAGTATTCTGGCTTTATCCATCTCATGAAAAAAGCTTTTGTATATAATTTTACAGTTAATAAACCCAAGTGATAAAGTTTCATTAGCATGGATGAAATATTGTTTTCTTTGGAAAATCGTATTCTTGGTTTCACTAATAATTTCTTCCTCCAGGACACTGAAGAGGCTGGCCTCAATATTATCATAGTAACAACTTTCTATAGAACTTCTTAATACTGAATGCAGATTGGGGTAAACTTGTTGGCCAACTATTCTCTGTTGTTCTCCAACAACCTACTTTATTCTTATAACAATGGTGTTTATTGCTGCACACTTAGAGTGTGGTCTGTTGTCCCTGGTTCCAATGTGACTTTTCTAATCTTACTTCACCTTATGCCCAATGATCAATAATTAATTAAATACTCACATCTTCTGGAGCACAGGTTGTCAACAATAAACACAACTTCATCAAGCACTCTTCTTTCATATATGCACTATATATAACAGAGTATTAAAATTGGGGTTTTTGTCTCAATTTTTGCTGAGTTCCCCCCTTATCCATCCCTAAAAATAGCATCCATGAAATCCATATTCCCTAAAAAAGATATTAGGCAATCTTTTCAGGATTTGCAAAGAGTATATATAAAACTTGTTTTGCAACCTTCTCCTATCACCTACCTGCAGACTATAAAATCTAAGATAGAAATTGGAGGATTTCTTTGAGAATTTTTTTTAATGCTACAGCCTGTTTTTTTCACTCCTCTTCCTAAAGGGCAGAAGAATGAAATACTTCTCCTTATCTTAAATCCGCTGAGGTAGGCTTCATAGAGATTACTTAGAGAATTTTAGTATCTAATTCTTAAAGTTTGGAAGGCTAAGGTGGGACACAGTGGACGACATTTAAAAACAGGAGGCTAAGTACATATTAACCAAGTGGAAAATCTAGGTAGGAAAGTCTGTCATTACTGGCCAAAGGAGAAAGAAGGGGAAATAAAAGGCCGATGTTAGAAGCCTGTTTTGCACTTACACTCATGAAGCCACCAGAATCAGTGAGGATTTTCTTACAGACTAGATAGCGACAAGTTCAGGGAGAGGGAGCAGCCTGGAGACATATTAATTTTTCCCAGATGAACTGCCTGGAGGAAATATTGAACTAACATAGGATGAAACACAGCATAGCTGATAGATATGTGAGTGACTTTTTGGAAGAAACTCAATTGTTCCCATTATGAGAAGTAAATCCTAAGGTCTAGGGGGGCTAATAGTAGAATCCTTACTAGGCCCCAAACAAGGAGGAGAATTTATCTACCATTAGAGACCAAACAAAGTTATCTCAAGATACCCACCATGGCCAGAGGAAACCAATCCAACATGGCCAGAGGAAAGCAAATCATACTGACCCCAGTCAAGAGGAAAACACAGCCTTGGCTCACAATGATGAGGGAGGGGAAGAAAAACTCATCAAGGGAATAAAGAAGGTGGTGGCCACTTTTCATGGGTTCTTTGCGAAACCATCAAAGCTGACTCAAACCAAGGGGATAGAAGGAGCTTACTTGAAATGTGTTTTTGCTTATTGACTAGGAATTTAATTCCTGAGCAAAGATTATTTAAATCTTAAAGATTAAAAAATGTTTTTCAAGTCTGAAAATCATAGGACTCAAATTAGCTTTCAATTCAGGGGCCAGGAAATGGCAAGCCCCACTGTGTGAGTTTGAAGGGGTGAAGAATAATGGAGGGAAGGTGTGAGAGAATAAAGTTTTTTCTTTTGGCTCCATGTAAGTTATGTATACCCATGCCAGAGCTGCAAGAACACCCACGTCATAGAACTGCAGCTCCCACCTTATGATCAGTGTTACCTACACAACAATATTACTTGATAAAATAATTTTATCAGCTGGGCGCAGTGGCTCATGCCTGTAATTTCAGCACATTGGGAGGCCTAGGCGGGTGGATCACCTGAGGTCAGGAGTTTGACACCAGCCTGACCAACAAGGTGAAACCCCGTCTCTACTAAAAATACAAAAATTAGCCAAGCATGGTGGTGGACACCTGTAGTCCCAGCTACTAAGGAGGCTGAGGCAGGAGAATTGCTTGCACCCGGGAGGCAGAAGTTGCAGTGAGCCAAGATTGTGCCATTGCACTTCAGCCTGGGCGACAAGAGTGAAACTCCATTGAAAAAAAAATGATCAAATGATAGTTTTGTTTTTCTTCCAAAAATAATATATATTTTTTACATGTGACTAATTTCACAAGTCTCCTGTGTAACTCGTGGCTATTCAAGGTGAAAGTTGTGCAACTTTGAAAGACCCCTCTGTAATTCCAGTTTGTTCTTTATTTTTACTAAAAAGCATGACAGGTATTTTGTGCTCACTTTAGGGAGGGAAAAAAAACAACTAAATTGGCTTATCATAAAGGTGATAGATTATGTTTTGTAAGAACACCGAGCTCCTGTTTCTTTTTAGTCTTTGAACTTCACACTATTTAACACTCTGGGGACCAGTGAAAGGTTAATTTGTATTGTAAAATTCAATTCTCAGATATTCACTGTCATGCTTCTAATGATACTTCTTTTTGGCCACCAGGCCAAATTCAATTGTAACAGTACATGCAGGTTCACAATATGTATTCACATTGGAGACCTGGGCATTGTTTCTATTCATGCTAATATTCTAGGTTGTAATAGTGCACTACTTTTTACAGCTCAATGAACTAGCCAAATACCTATTTTGGGCAGTTGAAGATACAAAGCAGTATAGTCATTGATACAGTTTGGATGTTTGCCCTTGTCCAAATCTCATGTTGAAATGTAATCCCCAGTGTTCAACGTGGGGCTTGGTAAGAGGTGACTGAATCATGGGGACAGATTCCCCATGGCTTGATGCTGTCGTTGTGATAGTGAGTTCTTGCAAGATTTGTTTAAGTATACGGTGCCCCTTTGCTCCTGCTTTTGCCATGTGACATTCCTGCTCTATTCCTGCTCCTGCTTGGCCTTCTGCCATGAGTAAAAGCTCCCTGAGGCCCCCCAGAGGCTTAGCAAAGCTGACGCCATGCTTGTACAGCCTGCAGAACTGTAAGCTAATTAAGCCTCTTTTCTTTATAAATTATACGGCCCTGGGTCTTTATAGCAATGCAAGAACAACCTAATAGAGTCATGATAGCAAAAATTAAAAACTACGTAGTTAATGAAACATAGAAAATAAAATTTCTAATGATTTGTAAAATGTTAGTAGGGATGAGTTGTACCTTGGTAAATTGATATAAACAAACATTGTCTGACTAATTCACTCTTTGTTTGATAAGAACTATCTTTAAGAAATTGATAATAATGAGGCAAGAAAAATTCTATTAAAATAACAATAAGGCTTACATTTCAAACTTACAATGTATGTGAACTAAATTATTTAATTTTTTTCCTTTGAAACTTTCAAACTTCTCACAGATCACCCCCAAGCACTGGTACCACAGCACCATGTCATCCTCGTCCTCTGCGTAATAGCATGATACATCACTGGATGTCTTCTTGTTGACTGCCTTTTCTAAGGCAGACATTGAACTAGGCATTTGTAACACAGTGATGAGCACAATTACGGAACCTAACCTCCAAAAGCTTACACTCTAGCAAAGAAGTCGTATAAAAATCCATAATTAGGTCAGGTGCAGTGGCTCACTCCTTTAATCCCAGCACTTTGGGAGGCGAGGAGGGCGAATCACCTGAGGTCAGGAGTTCCAGACAAGCCTGACCAACATGATGAAACCCTGTCTCTACTAAAAATACAAAAATTAGCTGGGCATGGTAACGCATGCCTGTAATCCCAGCTACTTGGGAGGCTGAGGCAGGAGAATCACTTGAACCCGGGAGGCAGAGGTTGCAGTGAGCCAAGGTAGTGCCATTGCACTCCAGCCTGGGCAACGAGAGCAAAACTCCATATCAAAAATAAAGAAATATAAACAAAATAAAAACTAAAAATCCATAATTAAAATAGTATCAGGAACACTTGACCTGATAAAGAGGTGGATCTTGTGAAGTCATATAACTGGAGCCCTGGGATATGAGTAAAGGATAGTCACTTAAAGCAGGGTTAGCAGAAGAGCAATTTCATTCGGATCCATTGTGCTTTCTAGTTTACAGCTTGTGCATTGTACTCGTGCTTAGATGTGAAGCATTTTATCAGCATTACTAAGCTTATCATGTGGGAGACATGCAAAAGCACTGAAGGTAATGGAACTACTGGTACAAAAATACATACTCTTAAAACGAAAACATCAACGATTTTATCTTTTTTACTAAACTTTTTAAAATTTTGAGATACAGACAGATCTCTTGCACCCTTTTTCCAGTTTCCCCCAATGGTAACATACTGGAAACTATAATATTATAACCAGGATAATGGCATTGATACAGTCAAAACAGAGAACATTTTCATCATCACAAGGGTTTATAATGGCACCCTTTATAGTCACACTTAGCTACCTTCTCTCAGCCCCTTCCTTAACCCCTGATCCCCCTTATCTGTTCTACATTTCTATAATAATGTCATTTCAAGGATCTTATGTAAAGGAAATTATCAACTATGTAACTTTTTGAGATTGAAGTTTTTTTTAATTACTCAACATAATTCTCTGGAGATTCATCCAGGTTGAGTATTGTCAATAATTCATTCCTTTTCATTGCTTAGTAATACTTCTTTGTATCGATGAACCACAGTTAGCTTAACCATTCACTCACTGAAGAACATTCTGGGTTATTTTCAGTTTTGGTCTATTATAAATAAAACAGCCACAAACATTCATGTACAGGTTTTTGTGTGAACATAAGCCTTCCCAGCTCTGGTATAAATCCAGCACTTGTTAATAGCACATGTCCACATGTTAATAGTATGTTTAGTTTTTTAAGAAACTGCCAAACTGTTTTCCAGAATGACTGTAACTTCTAACATTCTCATTGGCAACGTATGAGTGATCCAGGTTCTCTGCAGCATTGCCAGTATTTGCTTTTGACTCTCTCTCTCTTTCTCTATCTATATAGTCAAAATATATACATGTATTTGCTTTTGACTATATATATATATATTTGCCTTTCAATATTTTTTGCTTTTGAATATATATATACATAATTCATTATGTGTGTGTCTATATATGTACGCACATATCTATGTATACAGTTTTTAAATTTTAGCCATACTGTTAGGTGTGCAGTGGCTATCTTGTGATTTTAATTTATATTCCCCCAAAGACTAACCGAATTGAACGTTTTTTCATATGTATATGTGCCATCTGTATATTCTCTTGGGTAAAATGTCTCTTTATGTTTTTTTCCCCACATTTTGTAAATGGGTTATCATTATTATTTACTGTTGAGTTTTGAGAGTACTTAATGTAGTTTTAGATATCAGTCTTTTGTCAGTCTGCAAATATTTTCTCCCAGTCAGAAGCTTGTTTTTTCATCCTCTTAAGCTGTTCCACAGAACAAAAGGTTTTAATTTGGGGGAAGTCCAATTTATCAATTTTTTCTTTTATAAAACTTGTTTTTAGTGACTAGTTTCAGAACTCTTTGCATAGCCCTAGATTCCAAAGGTCTCCTGTTTTTTTTCTAAAAGTTTTATAGTTTTATATTTTACATTTAAATATTGAAGCCATTTGAGTTAATTTTTGTACAAGATATAAGTTATTTAAAAGTTCATTTTCCTGTTTTGCCTCTGTATGCTAATTTCCTTAGCACCATTTCTTGAAAAGGTTATCTTTCTTCCATTGAATTGCCTTTGCACCTTTGTCAAAAATTAATTTGGCATATTTGTGTGGGTATGAGTTCTCTGCCCTGTTTTACTGATCATGAAGTACAATGTTAGCTGTAGATATTTCTTGGTAGCTCAAATTGAGAAATTTTCCCTCTATTCCTACTAATCTGAGAGTTGTCTATTTGTTTCCTTTAATCATGAGAGGGTGTTGAATTTCATAAAATGCTTTTTCCTGCATGGACTGATACGGTCATGCAATATGTTTTTCTTTAGATTGTTAATATTATGGCTTACATGGATTGATGTCAGAATAGTGAACCATTCTGCATCCTTAGAATAAACCTCACTTGGTCATTGATCCATGCCTAGCTATTTCTTTTCTGAGAGGTAATTAATTATGAAGTTAATTTTCTTAATATTTATAGAACTATTCAAATTATCTATGATATATTGAGTATGTTCTGGAAGTTTTTGATTTTCTAGTAACTGGTCCATTTCACTAAATTGTCAAAGTTATGTGTGTAAAATTATGGAAAATATTTCCTTTTCCTTTGGATATTTGCAGGATCTGCAGTAATATTTCCTGTTCCACACTTAATATTGGTAATTTGTGTCTTCTCTCTTCTATCATTGTCAATCATGCTAGAGTTTTGTCAATTATATTGACTTTTTATGAAGAACCAGCTATGTTTCATTGATTTTCTCTATTGCCTTTCTTTTTTCCAGTTTCATTTTCTGTTTTTGTGTTTATTATTTTCTTCCTTCTGTTTTCTTTGTGTTTATTTTGCTGTTTTTATTTTCAAGTCCTTGAGGTGAGATTATTTTGAGACTTTTCTTCTTTCTTAATGTATGCATCTAGACTTACAAATTTTCCTAAAGACTGCTTTAGCTGCATCCCGCTAGTTTGATTTCTTGTTTTTCATTTTAATTTGGTTCAATTTAGTTTTTTTTACTTCTTTTGAGACTTTCTCTTTGACCTTCCATCTAGAAATGCATTAATTAGTTTTTGAGTGTTTGAAGATTTTACTGCTATCTTTCTTATGTTGATTTCTATTTAGGTTTTATTGTAATTTTATGTCACGTTATGTATGATTTTATTATTTTTTAATTTGTTGAGGTTTGTTTTATGGTTAAGGATATGCTTTATCTTGGTATATATTCTGTGAGTACTAGAAAAGAATGTATATCATGCTGTTTCATGAAGGGTTCTATAAATGTTAACTGAATTGTTGGTTCATGGTGTTGAGTTATTCTATATCATTGCTGATTTCCTGTCGAGGTATTCTATCAGTTGCTGAAAGAGGAAAGTTGAGCTTTTTAACTACAATTGTGAATTTGTCTTTGTCTTTTCAGTTCTATCAGTTTTTGCTTCACATATCTTGCAGCTTTGTTATTTGCTATACACACATTTAGTATTGTTGTATCTTCCTGTACTGACTCTTAAAGAGTCTTGTATTGACTCTTTTCTTGTTAATGTCCCTTTCTATGTCAGGCAATTTTCCTTGCTCTTAAATTGACATTATCTGATATTAATATAACCACTACTGCTTTACTTCAATTAATGTTTGCATGATCTCTTTTTTCTTCCTTTTACTATCACTCTACCAGTACTTTAACTGGTGCATTTAGACCATTTATATTTAATGCAATTATTTGTATGTTAGGATGAAGTCTGACATGTTATTGTTTTGCATTCTTTTTATTCATTCTGTTTTTTGTTTCTGTTGTATCTTTCTTATCTTCCTATGGGATACTTGAACACATTTTAGAATTCCCTTTTGATATAATGTTTTGAATGTGTCTCCTTTACAGCTATTTTAGTGTTTTCTCTAGGTATTACATTAAATATATATGACTAATAGTAGTCTACTAGTGTAGTGATCTTACAACTTTGATTATAGAAACCTTGCCTACCTTTATATGTCTTTACTTTCCCCTAATTAGAATATAATTATCCTAAATATTTTCTTTACATACATTTAGAATCACACAAGGAGGATGGGGAAATAATATAGGAAACTGAAAAAAGGGCATTCTGTAGAACTTACTCATATTTTGGGTTACCATATACTTTCTTCTTTCCTTATATTTTAGCGTTACTTCTTTATTGTTTTTTCTGTTTAAATGAGTTATTTTGGCTATTCTTTTAGAATAGATCTACTGGCAATAAATTTTCTTAGTTTCTCTTTATCTGAAAATATCTTGATTTTCTTTTCACTACTGAAGGAAATTTTGTTGGATATATAATTATGGGATGGCTGCTCTTTGCTTTCAGCACTTGAAAAATATGGTGCTACATTTTTCTGGTCTCCATGGTTTCTGAGGATAAATTCACTATCATTTGAATTTTTCTCCTATAGGTAAGGTTTTGTTTTTCTTTCTCACCACTTCATTTTTTTTTTGTTTTTATGTGCTTTTGAATTGTAATTATGATCCGTCTTGGCATGTATTTCTTTGGGCTTCTGTTTGAGGTTTTGTCAATTTCTTGAAATGGTAGATTTATATCTTATGCCAAATTTGAAAAATTTGTGCTTCTTTTTCAACATTTAATGCTGTTCTTATTTTTTTAATCCACAAAAAACTGTATTTTTAGTCATTATTTCTTTGAGTATTTTTTTCATCTTTGCTCTCTCTCCTCCATTCTCTCAGATCCCAATAACATAAATGCTAGATCTTTTGTTATGCTCCCTCAGGTCCCTAAGGCTTTGTTCATTTTTTTCAGTCTATCTTTTATCTTTTGTTCAAATGTGGCAACTTTTACTATTCTGTTTTCCAATTCACTAATTTCTTGCTCTGACCTTTCCATTCTGCAGGTTAGCTCATTCACAGATTTTTGTTTGTTTTGTTTTAATTTGGTCATTACATTTTTTTGGTTTTAAAATTTCAAAAGTCTAAAATTTATAAAACGTGTTCTTTATATTTTCTACTTCTTTGTTGAGATTTCCTACTTCTCTGCTGAGGCCATCTATTTTTTTTTTCATTCGTTTCAACAATGTTTGTATACCTGATTGTTGAAGCATTTTAATTATAGCTGGTTTGGAATTTTGTTAGATAGTTCCAATATTTCTGTGATCTCAATGGTGGCATCTATTTATTGTCTTTTTTAATACAGTTTGAGACATCTTGGTTTTCAGCAGGATGAGAAGTTTAGGAGGTCTCCCAAATCACCCTCAAGTCAATAATTCACTAGAAGGATTCACAGAATTTAGAACTCAAAAAAGAGCATTTTATGTCTTCAAGCAACTTATAGTTGTTATTTATTGCAGAGAAAAGTTACAGATTAAAATCAGCAACAGGAAAAGGTGTATAGAGCAGGGTGCAAGGGATGTAAGTTTTTGATGTCTTCTCTCACTGGAGGTGGAGTTTCCAACTGGAGTTTTCTTTTTCTTTCTTTCTTTCTTTTTTTTTTTTTTTTTTTTTTTTGAATGCAGTGGCATGATCTTGGCTCACTGCAACCTCTGCCTCCCAGGTTCAAGAGATTCTCCGCCTCAGCCTCCTGAGTAGCTGGGATTACAGGTGCCCACCACTATGCCCAGCTAATTTTTGTATTTTTAGTAGAGGTGGGGTTTCACCATGTTGACCAGGCTGACCTTGAACTCCTTGTCTCAGGTGATCTGCCCACCTTGGCCTCCCAAAGTGATGGGATTACATTGGAGTTTTCAATTGTCTTCTCCCATTGGAGGTGGGAAGGCAGTGCTTATTTGTCTTAGCAGTGGTGTGTGACAATACATGGAGTTTCACCAATCAGAGAAACTCCACCAAGCCTTGGTGTCTACAGTTTTCTTTGGGTGTTGGTTACATAGATGTGGTTGACTGCTCTTGTGTTGACCTTAGTTTTTTTAGCCCCTTTACAGATGAAGTCACATGGCCCTAAGGCCCACCGTAAATCACACTGTTATCACAGACTATGCTGCATAGCACAAGGATCCAGCGTAAACGAAGATACCCTTATCAAGCAGGACATTCTGAGAACTTATAGGTTAGCACTCAGGATCCAGGGGGAAAGGCCAAACCTTTCTTCAGGCAAGGTCAATCCTTTGCTTCACAGTATGAAACCCGGACATATGGTATCATGTTATGAGAGTCTGGATCTTATTTAAAATTCTGCTTTAGGTGGCTTTCTCTGCCACTGCTCCAGCAACAGAAAGAGAGGCACTGTGTTTTTTAATTTCCAACTTTTATTTAAGTTCAGGGATACATGTGCAGGATGTGCAGGTTTGTTACAAAGGTAAATGTGTGCCATGGTGGTTTGCTGCACAGATCATCCCGTTTCCCAGATATTAAGCCAAGCCTCCATTAGCTATTCTTCCTGATCTTCTTCCTTCTCTTCACCCTCTCCTCTGACAGGCCCCAGTGTGTGTTATTTCCCTCCCTGTGTCATTGAGCTCCCACTTATAAGTGAGAATATGTGGCATTTGGTATTCTGTTCCTACATTAGTTTGCTAAGGATAATGGCCTTCAGCTCCATCCATGTCCCTGCAAAGGACATGATATCATTCCTTTTTAAGGCTGCATATTATTCCATGGTGTCTATGTACCACATTTTCTGTATCTAGTCTATCATTGATGGGCATTTAGGTTGATTTCAAGTCTTTGCTGTTATGAGCAGTGCTGCAGTGAACATACTCATGCATGTATCTGCATAATAGAATGATTTATATTCCTTTGGGTATATAACCAGAAACGGGGTTGCTGGGTCGAATGGTATTTCTAAGTCTTTAAGGAATAGGTATGCTCTCTTCCACAATGGTTGAACTAATTTACACTCCTACCAACAATGTCAAAGTCTTTCTTTTACTCCACAACCTTGCCAGCATCTATGTTTTTTTGACTTTTTAATAATACTCATTCTGACTGATGTGAGATAGTATCTCATTGTGGTTTTGATTTGCACTTCTTTCATGATGAGTGATGTTAAGCTTTTCTTCATAGGTTCTTTGGCTGCATGTATGTCTTCTTTTGAAAAGTGTCTGTTCATGTCCTTTGCCCTTTTTAAAATTTTTTTTTTTTGGTGTAAATTTGTTTAAGTTTCTTGTAGATGCTTGATATTAAACCTTTGTCAGATGGATCCATTGGAAAAATTTTCTCCCATTCTGTAGGTTGTCATTTACTCTGTTGAGAGTTTCTTCTGCTGTGCAGAGGCTCTTTAGTTGAATCAGATGCCATTTGTCAATTTTTGCTTTTGTTGCAACTGCTTTTGGCATCTTTGTCATAAAATCTTTGCCTGGGGAGGCACTGTCTTATTACTGCCCGGTGGAAACAGAAGTCCAGGTTTACCTCTCAGCTTCTATTGTCATGCGACAGGAGTCGTTCTTTTCACAGTTTGGTAGGAGTAGGAGGCCTAGCTTCCCCACCTGGTCTTCGCTGACACAGAGTGATGGAGGCCTCATTATTGTGGGTGATTCTGAAAATCCTGACTCTCCAGTAGGCTTCCTCTGATATCACTTGATAAAGGAGAGGAAGAAGTGCCTCATTATTGCCAAGTGGAGGAGGAATTTCAGGCCCTATGTGTTCTCACTGACACCATATGAGGAAGCATCATTACCACCTCATGGAGATAAAAGTCCCAGATTTTTGCTCAACTTCTCTGACATCACTTCAGCAAGTGTTGGACACTTATCAGAGCCTCATGGAGGAGGAAGTGTAGGGTCCCCAGCTGGGCTTTGCTGGCTTAGGAGGAGAGGAAGCCACAATTTTACTGTGGCGTTGGGCTGAAGTAGTGTGGTTATTGTCTACAATTTTTATGTCTTGCTAAGCTGCCTGTTTTTTGTTCCTATAGTTACAGAGACAAGGCCTTCGTTGGAGGATTTATTTTCTGGACCTTTGGCATTTCTGGGTTGCTCGTTTCTTTTAGCTCCTGGTTTATGATAATGAAGCAAAAAGAAAACTCAGGGAGCTCTCCAATGTGCTATTCCTTAAGTCCTAAGGTTCCTAGCCTGTCTACCTTCCACTCTGACATTTCAGGGTCTTCTTTTATTTGTTCTGTACATAATGCCAGGGGCTTTCAGTTGTATTTAGTGAGATTTTTTTTTTTAAGTCTACTCTATATTTTCTTAAGTGGAAATCCTCCAGAACATAATTTGAAGCTGAAAAGTGATGAGAAATATTTTGAAGGACACAAATCATAAAACATGTAAAATGTGTTAATCTGTGCAACAGATGATAATTTAAAAAATACATAAACAAGGGATTGTCAAAAAGGAAAAAGAAAACTTCCCAAGGGTGTGACTAGAAGGTCAGTTTCAACACTGGATGTCTGGTTTTCTGATGATAATTCTGAAGAAATCTGGGAATTTATTTGAGAACTTAAAGATTAACAGTGAAAGTTTTACAGGTTCAAAGCCCTTTTAAATGTGAAACTGCTTTGATAAAAGCACCAACTGGGAAGCTGTAGCTGTGAAGGCATTTCTGATAAAGTTTGTGGAATTCACAAAAGAAGAGGAACGCATGCTTCAATTGATTTCCAGTGTTAATAAAACTGGTCTGTTTGGTAAAATGTAGGCTGATGGAAATGTTCCAGCAGCAGAAGAAAAGCACGCTCCGTGTACCACCTGAAGTTCCTTCAGAAACAGAAAGTTCCCTAGATGGTCCAGGTAGGAAGATATTAGATGAAAATACAGTCGTGCATCACTTAAGGATGGGGATATGTTTCTGGAAATGCATCGTTAGGCAGTTTCATCACTGTGTACGCATTATAGAGTGTGCTTACCTATACAAATGTAGATGGTATAGTCTACTACACACTATCGCACATAGGCTCCAAACCTATACAACATGTAACTGCACTGAATCTTGTAGGCAATTGTAACACAGTGGAAAATATTTGTGTATCTAAACATACCTAAATGTACAAAAGGTACAATAAAAATACGGTGTTAAATCTTATGGTACCTGAGTCATCTATACTGTTGTTGATTGAAACATCGTTATGCTATGCATGACTGTAGTTACTTACAAAACCTTTAGAAGCTTTAAGGAAACAAATCTTAGGGGAAGCACCATTTGATTTTAGGTTTGAGAGGTAGTGGGAACTAGAGGAGACAGTCACCAATGATCTCAGCACCCTTCTGCACTAAAGTGGTTGATGAGCAGAATTCCTGTAAGCCATCAGCACTTCCTAACCCCTGATTGTTTCTAATAAAGCCCCTTCCCTTCCACCTGCTGTTGAAGAACTCTGTTTCTGCTTCACTTCCTTCTTTCAGATATTCTATGTGGCATTTTAATTAATTTTTCTAACAGACTCAAAAACCTGATTTGCTTTCAATGATTCTGGGAAGTGTGGTTCCCATGTTTTCAGCCCCACAATACAGGAGAGAAGAGAGAAGGTATATAATAATATAAACTTGCCAATACATAGCCTGGCATACCTGGTGTTAATGTGATGTGCTTATGAATAGCTAGTTGAAAATAAGAGTAAATTCCTTTTTACCCAGGAAATATTCATATAGATTTTGTTAATAGAAAATGATCGTTCTCATCTTATAGATTAAATAGAGACTAATAAAATTTAAGCAACTAATTCTGGCAACCAAGGTTGCCAGAAAAAAGTGTTGGAACTGGGATTTGAGGTGGAATTCAATTGTCCTCTTAGCTGTCAACTTTTCCTTCTCCTTGAAAAAGCTTTGAGGGATAAAGTATTAAGCTTAAGGTCATAGCTAAACACATTCATGTATAATTAAAGAGCATGATATAGTCAGAAAACTGCAAGTATGATAAAAATGGGATGTGTATGGGAGGAAACAAGTGGAAAGTAGATGTGAAAATGTATAAAAAAAAGAAAAAATGCATATATTAAACATATATAAATGATTACTGTGCTTTGATAGCATCAACACTTGAGAGGAATTGTGTAAGGAATGGCAGAGGCAAGAAAAAACTTGGAAAGAAACGATTCCACTAAATTCAAAGAGCAAAGAGAGATGATCTTCTTTTTAGGAGGCATAGTTCTTCAACTCCCCCAAATTCCTTCATTACAGACAGAGCAACTAGAGAGCAAAAGCAAAAACTTACAAGAACCTTTATGAGAAAGCTTTTGAGAAACCGCCAAACTGTATTCCACAGTGGTGACATCTTTTGCATTCTCACCAGCAATGTAAGAGAATTCCAGTTTCTCATATTCTGGTCTATATGCGGTACTTTCTATTTTCTGTTGTTGTAACAAACCTAGTGGGTCTAAAAGAGGTATCCCTTCGCAGTTTTGATTTGCATTTCCCTAATGAGTAATGATCTTGAACATTTTTTCATGTGCTTATTGGCCATTTGTGTTATCTTCTTTGGAAAAATGTCTATCCAATTAATTTGCTCATTTTTATTTTAGTTTTAGTTTTTTTAAAAAAATTTCCAACTTTTAAATTCAAGAAGTACATGTGCATGTGTGTTATATAGGTAAATTGCATGTCATGGGGGTTTAGTGTACAGATTATTTCATCATCTAGGTAATAAGCATAGTACCAAATAGAGTTTTTTGATCCTCACTCTCCTCCAAGCCTCCTCCCTCAAGTAGGCCCAAGTGCCTATTGTTCCCTTGTTTGTGTTCATATGTACTCAAAATTTAGTTCCGACTTATAAGTGAGAACATGTGGTATTTGATTTTCTATTTCTTCCTTCATTCACTTAGGATAATGGCCTCCAGCTGCCTCCATGCTCCTGCAAAGGACACGATCTCCTTTTCTATGGCTGTGTAGGATTCCATGGGGCATATGTACCACATTTTCTTTATCCAGTTCACCATTGATGGGCATTTAGGTTGATGCCATGTCTTTTTTATTATAAATAGGGCTGCAATGAACATATATGTGCATGTGCCTTTATGGAAGAACGATTTATATTCCTTTGGGTATATACCTAATAATGGGATTGCTGAGTCAAATGGTAATTCTGTTTTAAGTTCTCTGCGAAGTCTCCATGCCCCTCTACACAGTGGCTGAATTAGTTTACAGTCTCACCAGCAGCGTGTAAGTGTTCCCTTTTCTCTGCAGCCTTTCTAGCATCTGTTATTTTTTGACTTTTCAATAATAGCTATTCTGACTGGTGTGAGATAGTATCTCATTGTGGTTTTGATTTGCATTTCTCTGATGATTAGTGATGATGAGCATATATGTTTGTTGGCATTTGTATATCTTTTGAGAAGTGTCTGTTCATATCTTCTGCCTGTTTTTTTAATGAGATTATTTGTTTATTGCTTGTTGTTTGTTTAACTTTCTTATCAATTCTGGATATTAGAACTGTGTTAGATGCATACTTCGTGAATTTTTTTTGTCCCATTCTGTAGGTTGTCTGTTTACTCTGTTGATAGTTTCTTTTGCTATGCAGTAGCTCTTTTATTTAATTAGGCCCAACTGGTCAATTTTTGTTTTCATTGCAATTGTTTTGGAGTCTTTGTCATGAAATCTTTGCCAGGGATGATATCCAAAATGGTATTTCCTAGGTTTTCTTCTTTTTCTTTATTTCCTTTTGTAGTTTCAGGTTTTATATGTAAATCTTTAATCCATCTTGGATTGATTTCTTTATACGGTGTAAGGTAGGGGCCTAGTTTGAATCTTCTGCATAGGGCTATCCAGTTATCTCAGTAACATTTATTGACTAGGGAGCTTTTCCCCCATGGTTTGTTTTTGTTTTCTTTGTAGAAGATCAGATGGTTGTCAGTTCACAGCTTTATTTCTGGATTCTCTAACCTGTTCCATTGGTCTATGTGTCTATTTTTGTACCAGCATCATGCTGTCATGCTGCTTTGATTACTTTAGGATTGTAGTGTAGTTTGAAGTCACATTTGCTCTTTTTTATTTTTTCTTCGAGATGGAGTCTTGCTCTGTTGCCCAGACTGGAGTGCAGTGGCGAGATCTCAGCTCATTGCAAGCTCCGCCTCCTGGGTTCACGTAATTCTCTTGTCTCAGCTTCCTGAGTTGGTGGGACTATAGTCGCCCACCACCACGCCCAGCTAATTTTTTGTATTTTTAGTAGAGACGGGGTTTCACCATGTTAGCCAGGATGGTCTCGATCTCCTGACCTTGTGATCCACCCGCCTCAGCCTCCCAAAGTGCCAGGATTACAGGCATGAGCCACGAGGCCCAGCCCATTTGCCCATTTTTAAATAAGGTTGTTTGTCTTTTTTGTTATTGAGTTTTAAGTATTCTTTATATATTTTGGATACTAGACTCTTTGCAGATATATACTGCACCTCCTTCTGAATGTTCATAAAATCAATGTCACATAGAAGTAAATAATACAAAATTATCTAGTTCAAAGATCATGCAATGCAGAGAGGAAAAAAGTTAACAAGAAAGATAATAGCATTCCTATAGATAATTAAAGTATATCAGAAAGATATGCTCACAAAAGAGATTCCATTTATATTCTACTATTTCAAAAGAAGGTTAACATATTTTAAAAATACACGAAATATAGAATACAGAAATCAAATTAAAAACTAAAATACTGAAAGTCACTTACATAAGAAATAAAATAAGATTATTATTATTTTTAAATCAATGCTTATTTCAAAGGAAAATGGGGTGAATTATTCAAAAGATGAAAAGTTTCCAGAGAAATTACCTTTTAAATACATATAATAAGAGGGATAAATTACCTTTTATCAACATGCAAGAACTCAGAAAATTTTTTATAAAATCTTCCTGATGAATATACTAGAAACTAGTTTTGAAATATCTAAAACGACTAGAGAGGTACTGATGTAAGACTGGCTGTGAGCGTTAAATATGCAGTTATTTGATAACCACGACTACATGAGAGTTAAAAAGCAGAAAGTGTAGTATGTAATGAAAATATGCTCAAATATTATAAAAGCAGTACAACCATAAAAATAAAATCTGGGGAAAATGAGAACATACGCAAAAATATTTACTGTTTTCAGTAATCATATGAGTGTTGGTAATATTTGTGTTATGATTTTGAGAGAAATATGTGCATAATGTAGTAAATCTAGGGAATTTCACCTTCGTCTTTTTTTTTTTTTTTTTTGAGACAGGGTCTCACTCTGTTGCCCAGGCTGAAGTGCAGTGGCACAATCATGGCTCACTGAAGCCTCAAACTCCTCACTCAAGCCTCAGCCTCCCTAGTAGTTGGAACTAAAGGCATATGCCACCACTCCTGGCTATTTGTGTGTGTGTGTGTGTGCATGTGTGTGTGTGTGTGTGTGTGTGTGTGTGTTTTGTAGAGATGATGTTTTGCCATGTTGCCCACGCTGGTCTTGAACTTCTGGGCTCAAGCAATCTACACACCTGACCTCCAAAATTGCTGGGATTACAGGTGTGAGCTACCGCACCCAGCCCACTTCTATCATTTCTTACACGCTCAGGAGCCAGAATTTTTGTTTTGTAAAAAAGGTGGCATGATGTAATAGCAAAGATCAGTTAAGTAAAATCTTGTAGTGCTGAATTTTAATTGGAATTATCACTATGAATTGATATATTTTTTATCTATTTATTTCTCTATCCATCTATTTATCTATCTATCTATCTATCCAGTTTGCCTAGCCCTGTCCTCTGAATAGGGTTTGAAACAATGACCATCCCAGGAGAGTAATTATCCTGAATACACAGATCCTCTATTGAAACACCTTTTCCCACCGTGATTGTCTGTGAGGGCTGCCATAATAAAGTCCCACCAACTGAGGGTCTTAAACAACAGAAATATATTTTTATCGTGGTTCTGGAGGCTGGAAGACTCAGATCAAGGTTTCAGCAGACTTGGTTTCTGGTGAGGGCTCTCTTCCTGGCTTGTGGATGGCCACCTTTTCACTGCATCCTTATGGCCTTACAGAAAGGGAAAGATCTCTGGTGTCTCTTCCTCTGCTTGCAAGGACTCTAATCTTGTTGCATCAGGATCCCACTTTTATGACTTCATTTAACCTGAATTACCTCCCTATAGGCCCTATCACTAAATACAGCTACATTGGGATCAGGACTTCACATGAATTTTGGGTGGAAACAATTAAATTCATAACACCTACTAAAGGAGAAAAGACTGATCCCAGATTTGGGGCAAGAAATGTATAATATAAGCCTTAAACATTTGCCTTATCAAATAGCATGAAAGTTATCAAAGTTCACTAAATATTACCAGCATTGTGTCAAAAGGACTGAAGAGCCAATTTTTTAAAACTCACACTGCAAAAGATGTGAAAATGTGAGCATCAGCAAAGATAATAATTACAATGGATTAAAACCCATCAAATAGTTTTAAATGCATTAGTTCACAGGGATATTAAAAACAAAGTAATTGGTTGTTTCAGAAGAATGACAAGAACATACTCATTTTATATAAAGTGATAAAGAGAAAGAATCAAGCATTCATCCTGCCTTACTACATGAATGATTCCATTACATGACCAAAGGAAAAATATCTCTTTATAAACAATATTTTAGATAACACATAAAAAATTAATGAAAGAGCTGGGCACGGTGGCTCACGCCTATAATCTCAGCACTTTGGGAGGCCGAGGTGGGCAGCTCACCTGAGGTCGGGAGTTTGAGACCAGCCTGACAACATGGAGAAACCCTATCTCTACTAAAAATACAAAATTAGCTAGGAGTGATGGCGCATGCCTGTGATCCCAGCTAGTTGGGGGGCTGAGGCAGGAGAATTGCTTGAAACGAAAGGCGGAGGTTGCGGTGAGCCGAGATCACGCCATTGCACTCCAGCCTGGGCAACAAGAGCGAAACTCCGTCTCAAATAAATAAATAAATAATAAATAAATTAGAATAGCTCTCAAATTGTAAATCTCCAGTGAATGAATGGATCTAGACATTGAGCATCAACGATTGGTAACGTCACAAAAAGACAAGAAGAGATTAGAAGCCTTTTGTCAAAAGAGCAGCGTACCACTTTCACTCTTGCCAAGGCAATCAATCTTGACTTTCGTCCAGTCTATGGCTTCACTTGACACTTTTCAAAAAATTCAGAGGACATAGGAGCCTGAAATCCATACTGTGAATATGCAATCCGCAACATGTAGCCTGTGGGAAACTGTAAGTCTTCAATAGTTTACCAGAAGAATAAGAGATAGAAAGAAAACCAATAGGCTAAAAGAAGTTTAAAAGACACCAAATTTTAAAAGTAATTAAACTGTCATATGTAAGGATACCCACTTGGATGATAAAACTATAAAGAAATGCAAAGAAGTGATCCTTATCATTCAGAATGTGGTGCAATGACGTGGTGGTGTGGCAGAGAGACTGCGACTGGGACCAGATACACAGAAGGGATTTCTTGTGTGGATGACCAATATTCTATTTCTCCACAAGGATGTTAAACAGAAGGCTGTTCAGCTTACAACAATTTATTAAGCTGTAAGTTTATTTTATGTGGTTTTCCCTATTTGTATTTGTTTAAATTACTATAATGGCAATTATTACTATTATTATTTTATTTTACAATAAAATGGAAATGATGTCATAATCACAGATGTTATGTAACAGAATAGAATTCTCCAAGTGTGTATATGGTCACAAGATCATGGTGCCACTCAGGCTGTTTTGACACTTTGGGCATGTCATTTAACTCCTCTAAAGTCTCTATTTTCTCATCTTCACAATAAACATACTTTGCAGGGCTGCAATGATGATTAAATAAGACAAATTATGCCAAATACCTCACACGGTGTTTGGCACTGGAGAAATTCTTATCGAATGATAACTATAACTGTCAACTAAATGGTGGAACTTAAGGGCTGAGTAGAGAATCTAGATTCAGAAGGAAGTGAATAATATGAGAGAATATGAGAATTGAGGACAATCAAAAAATTGAGCAAGAAAGTGAAGGATCACTGAGAAAAAAGGAACATTAATAAAAAGGTCCCGGGCCGGGCACGGTGGCTCATGCCTGTAATCCCAGCACTTTGGGAGGCCGAGATGGGCGGATCACGAGGTCAGGAGATCAAGACCATCCTGGCTAACACAGTGAAACCCTGTCTCTACTAAAAATACAAAAAATTAGCCAGACGTGGTGGTGGGCGCCTGTAATCCCAGCTACTCAGGAGGCTGAGGCAGGAGAATGGTGTGAACCAGGGAGGTAGAGCTTGCAGTGAGCCAAGATTGATCCACTGCACTCCAGCCTGGGGGACAGAGCGAGACTCCGTCTCAAAAAAAAAAAAAGGTCCTGGCCAGACACGGTGGCTCATGCCTGTAATTCCAGCACTTTGGGAGGCCGAGGCCAGCGGATCACGAGATCAGGGGTTTGAGACCAGGCTGGCAAACATAGTGAAACCCCATCTCTACTAAAAGTACAAAAAATTAGCCGGGTGTGGTGGTGGGCCCCTGTAGTCCCAGCTACTCGGGAGGCTGAGGCAGGAAAGTCGCTTGAATCTGTGAAGTGGAGGCTGCAGTGAGCTAAGATCGTGCCACTGCACTCCAGCTGAGGTGACAGTGCGAGACTCTGTCTCAAAAAAAAAAAAAGTGCTAGGGACAGAACAGGGGAGGGAATGAAGATGCCTGCAGTGTTGGAGTCTGGTATCTAGCATTCAAGCATGAGGCTGCATTATAGGATTTTCTTTGGAATATTCATGGGAGTGTTGCAAAAGGATACCCCTTGAGTGTGCCCAAGAGCGACTTTGTCTATATAACCATGCCACTGAAGCTGGCCTTCATCCGTATTCTTTAGGTCCCTAATGCTGCACCGGTGGCAGCAACAAAGTGAAGTCGAGATCTGATGTTTTCCAAGTGAAGAGATGTTACCTGCCACCAACTCTTAGTCAAATTAATCTTTGCCCTTCCCTAGGCATATGCAGCGGCTCTTTGCAGTACTATTTTCTGTTTGAGATGAGTGCCCTTCAATTAGTTGAATTAATTATGCATTTAAATATAAAAAGTATGCATTTCAGGGAAGGTAGATAGATTCGCCACTTCTCTCACACTTGTGAATATTAGTCATCTTGTTACAACCTAACAATTCATTATTTTGGGGTTTTTTACTTGGTCTTGCTACTACAAAAATTTATGTCTAAGAACTTTTGTGATTATCATAGAATGTGAACACTTTCCAGAAGTAAAATATAAGTAAATCTTAGCCTTTCCTTAGACACTTTGGCTTGTGGATTTGTCTAGAAAAATAGTTGAATTATGTGCCTCAAATACTCTTTTCTCAAAAACACGAAGCTCAAGGTCAAATAAGCCATTTGCTCTAGTTTAACATGGGTGACTGTGGAGATGAACAGATTTGACATATTTAAATAAAACATTCTAATAGCACGTTCTGGTCTTGGGGCCTCAGGCAGCATGCAATGTATTTGTTAGACACCATGGCTTAATTACTCTCATAAATGAATTATACCAATTTCAGTTTAAAACCGTAAGTGTTACAGTTGAACTAGGGTCAAATTAAGCTTTCTGTCAATTATGCAGATTACTTAAGCAATTATGTAAATTGTTAATAAATTCTTAAGTGATGCGGAATTTTTCTTGAGAAAATATCTGTTTTATGCTATCGACTAAAAGACTTGGAGAGTGTGGGTACTTAGAAAAAATGAAACCTCACACTAAATATCTGTCTTCAGAGTTCTCTTGGCAGCATTTGTTGTGACAAAGTTAGACCTGATTTCTTGAGGCTGAAAAGTCACAAATTTTCTACTCAAGAACTTCTCCGTTTTATACTGTGAAGACTCATATTCTTCACTGTGCAAAATAGCAATAGAGTTCTGAGGGTTGAGGATAGGGAGGGAATGGTTGTGTTGATGGAAAGATCTACTCTAGTCAGTTTTATGATTAAGATTCTTTACAGACAACGCACCCCCTTTTTGCCTGTTTCTTGGGCAGAGGGTGCTCCTTGCTCGCCCACCCTTCATATGATATTAAACCATGAGAATATGTTGGGCCGACGAGACCTGGGACTGAAAACGCCATGGGATCTCCCTCTTATATCAGTGTCCACTGCAATTTTAATGAATCTGCTTTTATTTTCTTTTACCTCATGGGTCTCCATTTTTTTTTTTTTTTTGAGATGGGGTCTCACTCTGTTGCCCAGGTTGGAGTGCAGTGATGCGATCTCGGCTCACTGCAACCTCCGCCTCCTGTGTTCAAGCGATTCTCTGCCTCAGCCTGCCGAGTAGCTGGGACTACAGGCATGTGCCACCACACCAGGCTAATTTTTTGTATTTTTAGTAGAGACCGGGTTTCAACGTGTTAGCCAGGGTGGTCTCAATCTCCTGACCTTGTGATCCACCAGCCTCAGCCTCCCAAAGTGCTGGGATTACAGACATGAGCCACTGTGCCTGGCAGGGTCTCCCATCTTAACTTGCATCTTAAGCCTCCATTGAGTACATATTTACTCTCTTCTTTAAAATACTTTAAAGACAAGTATAGGTCTGTTCCCCTTTTATTTCTGGATTGCTTTTAATGTAAAGTTCAAAAATACTGTTTAGTAAGATGAGGCCTCTTTTTAAAATATGAACGTCTGCTCTTGTGTTAGGTCAGCTCGCTCAGGCTGCAAAGAGAAAACAGCTCAGGACTTTCCAGGTGATGGAGTTTTATAACTCCCAGGGAGGTCAGAATGAGCTGTTAATTAGTGAGGTCCTGGGGAGGCCTGGAATGTGCTCTGATGCCGTAACTTTTTTGGTGCAGGCAACGATCTCAGTAGTCTCTGCCTCCCTATGATTCAGCATTTTCCTGTCTCTCTTTTTCTCTCTGCCTGCTTATGTTAACTGCCAGCTCCTTGTATGAGTCTAATACTCCTATTTCTTCAGGAAAGTGGACTTCGTTGAGTGGTTTTGTTGTTGCAGAAAGTAGTTTCCCATTTGGGGGAATATTCTTAGAGCAAGGCATTTCACGGGCTTTGGGCCAGTTTGGGCCAGAATGGAGAGATCGCATGCTGCAAAGCACAGTGACCAGTGCAAGCAAAATCAACGTCCATGGCCAACTTTCTTCAGAACGGAGCTAGAAAGCTACCTGATAGGCATACATCTTCATGAGGAAAAGGGAAAGAAATGTCATATTAGTGTCTACGGGTGAAAAATTCAGTTCTCTCCCTCTCTCTTCAGAACTATCTATGAGCCTCACATTTGCTATAACTGGAATATTGAGCTCATAGCCTTTTACATATTTTTCCTCTTTCCAGGTATGTTAATGGGGGAAAGTTTACAAGTCCCAGAAAAGGAATGACAAAGTATATCCGGATTTGGAAGGGGATGCTCCACTGTTGTAAGATTCAACCAGTTGTTTGAATCCAGTCGAGACTTTCCGAAGTTCACCTGTGATTAATTGAAGCCCTAATAAAGGCAAAACCTCTGACCTTGGTCCCCTGTGTTCCCTATCTTGTGTAAATTAACATCTGAACATGAGTTATGAAATGCGTGACATATCAAAAAGGAAAGCACCTGATACTGGGAAATATGCATATTGATGAGAGGAATGAAATAATTCAATGAATGCTAAATTATGGGTCTACAGAGGGCTGCTTTTGTTGAAATTGACATGTCCCTATCTGTAAACCCCAGAGTATTCAACGGAAAGCATAAGGGGTAAGTGTACCTGGAAAACCTCCCTTTAAAAAAAAAAAAGAAACATCTTTGTGATACAGAGGAAAGACTTCATAAAATATTAGATGAAAAGACCCCTTTCAAAATGTGTTTGCTTTGTAGTGCCTCCCTTTCTGGCTTCTCTGCATACTTAAAAGTCATCACCACCTTGAGTAGATTGCTTGCTTTTAAAAAGACATTGCACCTTTCCTAGTACTGACACAGAGCTACCAGACCTGCATTTTGAAATGTCTTATTGTCATCACCATAAGCATTTCTGTGAAGGCAAGAAAAGCCAAACAAAGCTATATATATATATTTTGGTTTTTCCTAATCTACTCAACAACAATGCATCCAGGACACCCTCTGTGGCCCTGGTTTCGGGCTGCGTATGACTGCAGACAGAAAGCTATTTCGAGCATTGAAAACAGCCTTATTACCCTGCCATTTTTGCACAGATTCTTTTTTCCCCTTCCCTGTGACATTAGAGAGTCCAAAGTGACATACATTTTTTATAGCTTCATAAAGTCGTCTCCTGACCGGGTCACCCTTCTCATAACTAGGGAGCAGAACGCTTGAAAAAACCCATTCATCAACGTGAAAGCAGCCTCTGTCTGCGGGTTCCAATATGCACAGTCTGGCAAGATCCAGCTCAGTGCAAATGCGAACTTACTCTTTTGCTAATGCCAAATGACCCACTCACTTCTATCAGCACACCGAGGAGGACACGGAGGGCACAGTGGCTGTCCGCATCTGCAGAAGTGCTTCTCGACAGAGCTTAGCACCAAGTCTTCTTGCTAAATGTACTGAACACATTCAAAAATTAGTTTTATATTTATACTAATTAAATATTCAATTAAACAAAGATAAAATTATGGAGGGAAATTTATTCTTGCCTAATGAACTATAACCCGTTTATTACTTTTTCACAGATACACCATTAAAGTTCTGATGAAAAATTGCTGGAATGGTTACCCTCCTTTTTATTTCTTTAAATGTTTTTCCTCTATGCTTTGTTTAGACATTCAAACAAAGAATGGGCTATCCAGGCATGACAAATAGGTAAAAGAAGGTAGGGAAGGTGGAACCAGGAGAAAATGGTTATTCCTTAAACTTCTTGTGATCGGCAGAAATTTCCTCCATTAAAGCAGAAGACTATTCAAGGGGATCTCTCCTGTGGAATTTAATGGTGTTATTCAGGAACATGCAGGCTTTGGGATTTGAAAGCTACATACTAGTTATGGATGTTAGCTCTGTTAAAATTGAGGTCTTCTGACAGGTGCAACCAGCCCTCAGGTCAGAATGAACAGAACATTTCACCCCCACCCCTGCACATGATACCCTAGGTTTCTGTACTGAGCCTTCTGGTTTTAGAAACCTGAATTCATATTTGAGTTACAATGACAAATGAATAAAGAATGACAAGTCATGCTTTGGGAATGTGTTTTTATTTGAGATTATCGCTTTCATGGTATTGAATCGCTTGTATGCATCTGTGTATGCATATATATACATACACATATGTAATACCAAGATTATATATGGTATGTACATACATCCATAAATTTTAGGTAGCCATAAATAAAAAATCTATATGCACACGTTTGCATAACTTGATAAACAGCTCAGAAATAATTACAGCACAATTCAGAGGACAAAATAAAATGATTGCTATAAAATTATTTGGTGTATGTTAAAGAAAACCAAAACAAAGTAGAAAACATCCTTGCCTCTATCTTCCCATGTTTTGGCCCGATGTCAGATAGGCAGGTCTAGAAAATGAGACAGTATAATCTTTCCAGACATCCTGCCAACCACACCATGCATATATGATGTAGAATCTCTCAACCCAGCCCCCTGCCAGATACGTCACCACTAATGCCTATAAAGGGGCTGCCTCTGAGAACAAAATGGTACCCACTCTCTGCCATGCTGTTGACTTCTAGGCTGGGCCTGAGCGTGGAAGACTACAGTCCTTCTATCATCTAAAAACTCAAATCGTCGTGAGCACCACAATGGGGTGGTGAGTGAGTGAGGAAGGGCACTAGGAAATAAAACATATCTTGCCATTTATTTATTCTAAGCAGTAGACATAAGGCTGTTGGGAATGTTTCCACTTACATTCATAATTTTTCTACTAAAATGAAAAATTTTCTGAAAATATTTCAAAAACAGCTTTGGAACATGAGAATTCATCTTTTTAAAGTGGCCATTGACAACATCTGAGTGTGCCTCTTATTTTTGAAACAACAGATGGTAATGCAATGACATCTCATTTGATTTTAAGACCCTATTATAAATTCAGGTATAAAATAAAATATTGGGATTAATAAAGATCACATCTGTGAGCTTCCTCAGAACCTTCAACTATAAATATGAACCATGCAGTCCCTAAGGCCCAGCTCCCTCTCCTTATCCTGTCCCAGAACTGATTATTTACACATTGTCATTTGCTCACATAGAAGACTCTACTGCACGTATCTAATTGTTTATTGTTAACAAACTTAATCATTTTAATTTATTTTCAAGAAAGTTTAGTGTCTTTCTTTTAAAAATAATCATATTAAGAAAATGAATGATAAATGTTTAAAAACCATCAAGATTTGGAGTCATTCTTATTCAGCTTAACACAATGAAGTGCAGGTCAATAATTTCCTGATAAGATACATTTCGATCATTAAAAAGTAGCTTTTACCATCTCCATTTTCAAAACTTGCGGTGTATTTGACATAAGAAATTGGGTGAAAACAAAATATTTCATAAGGTACTCGAATACAGTCATGTTCATAAGAGCAAGCAAAGAGTATACAGAATAAGGTTGTTTTTGACATTTCATTAATATTTATTCAATTTCATGTTTGCTTAAATTGATCTAGAATATCATACCAGTTTTGGATTATAACCCTACTCTTAAGAAACTCTTTACTTGAGAGTATCCTTATAAAATGAACACTTTCAGCAATACTATATGTAGAAATACCATGCCAACCTATATTTGCTTTTTCTACTCAACTTTTAATCTTACAAAAACTAAGACTTAATTTTGTCTGTTATTCTAAGTGCTTTAATAAGTCATGTCACAACAGTGAATAAATGCCTGTAAGGTATGTTATGACCTTAAGTTAATGTTCTCTGTTCAATCCTATTCTAAATATAATCTGTGATTACGTTTGATTTCCCTAAAATTCCCCTGCAGTTTTCAGGACAGATGGTACATGCAGCTTTCCTCCCCTTTCCTGACTACTGATCATTCAGCTATGTCAATTACAAAATGAACTGCACTTTCAGACTCGCTGGGAGGGCTGGACTGGAAATTTCATGGGGGCGGAGGCAGGGGGCCATATCATTTTCTATTACCATTACATCCTCAGCACCAGCACAGCAGCCTGTTAACACTTAGTAGGTATTCAATAAATATTGGTTGAATAAATGAGTTAATAAGACTATATAAATAAACAGAAACTTTATTGATAGTAGAAGCTTGTTAAAAGGTATTAGAATGGAGAGGAAGTGACACTTTCCCCCATTACTTTACAAGTGAATGAGATCAAAAAGAAAAATGTAAGGAGAAAAATGTTGGGGAAAAGAGGATATAAGAGTTTTAAATAAATAACCAAGGGCCCGTGGAGACTACTGTTCTAATATCGGATGTAAATTACTTTAACTGGTAAATTGAGAGCTTCACTTTATCTCTAAATTGAAGAAAATCCTGTGGAAATACGCATGCTCCAGGATCTGGTTATAGATCTTTTTTTGTTTGAATAATTGCCCTTTATATCTTACAGAATAAAACACACTTATGGTACCTTTGTGACCCTCAAGAAAAATTAAGTCAAATTCAGATAGAATAACCAAACTGCATCTACCTGAAATTGCCAGACAGTTGGAGTCAATAGTCAAATACATAAATTGGATTTGACTTTATAAGTAATAATATGGATTTCCTCTTTGACTTCATACTAGAAGTGCAGAATATCAAGATGCAAACAATCTGCCAGCCCTAAATCCAAGTGCAGCTGGAAAGTTAATGGCTTAAGCAAATTGTTGCTTTAGTTTCTTATTTTTTCTGAATAAGAAACATGAGGTCTAGGAATGAAAATGGACAGTCTTTAGTTCATTTCACCGATGAGAAATCCTGGAGAAATTTATTTCCTCATGGTCATTTATCCTGTAGTTAAAAGTTTATTTGAATTTGACCTTGTCACTTAAAACCTTCTGCTTATCCCACCAAAACAGACTATTGAAACATAAAAAATTATCAGCAGAATAGTTCTTCATGAGTCTCTACTCTGTCTCTGTATTCCCAAAGAAGAATTTATCCACAGCCAAATACGAGAAACAAAAATAGAAATTTCCAGCATGTATTTATACTCAAGTACCTTTTGTATCTAGGACAGACCAAACTTTGTGCTTCCAGAATCCTATATTCAAGTGTTTCAGTGACCTTCTCTATTTAATATATGTCCCAAATTTAAAATAACCCAAATTAGTTGAACACCTCTTCAATTTCCCAACATTCTCATTCAAAATCTGTATTAATGAAGATTACCCAGGACGAAACTCCCCATTCCTTCCCTGTCCCACTCCCTTGACCACCAACTCGATAGAGATCAACTATCTAAAGCTGATATGAATTTGTTCCCTCTTCTTCATCCTTTTTAAAGGTTATTGTGCTCTACACTCTCATCATCTCTCATCTCACCTGCATTAGTGCAAGTGTGAACTTCTGTTCTTGCCCTGCAGTTAAATGGCTTATTTTCTCCATTTGTTCTCTCACTTAGATGGGAAATTTCTTCAATGCAAATACTGTCTTTATATCACAGCACAGGTTGGTTCTCACAGCAGCTGGAAGTGCCTAGTTAATGCAGAGTCTAACATGTAGTTGGCACTCAACAAATATTTGCTAGGTTACCAAGTGAATGAGTCTAGCACAGTCTGGAAACATCGTGATCACCTGGTAAATCTTAAGTAATACATTTTTCTATTATCGGCATCTTAATATTAAAAATAAATGAAAAGATATTGGAAAAAATGACAATGTTCAACTCCAAACATCTTTAGAGAATAATTTAAATGAAACAATAAAAAAGCTTCTTTGTTTTAATTCTGTGTGAGTAGAAAAAAATTGCTTCAGGCCGGGCGTGGAGGCTCACACCTGTAATCCCAGTACCTTGGGAGGCTGAGACAAGTGGATCATGAGGTCAGGAGTTCAAGACTACCCTGGCCAAGATGCTGAAACCCTGTCTCTACTAAAAATACAAAAATTAGCCGGGTGTGGTGGCTTATGCCTGTAATCCCAGCTACTCAGGAGGCTGAGGCAGGAGGATTGCTTGAACCCGGGTGGCAGAGGGTGCAGTGAACCAAGGTCGCACCACAGAGCAAGACTCCGTCTCAAAAACAAAACAAAACAAAAAAAAAAAAAAAAAGAGAAAGAAAGAAAAGAAAAAATTGCTTCAAAAATTGAATCTACTTAAAATACTCATTTTAGGTCAAATCTGCATTTACTAAAAGCCTCCAGAATTTCTAGGTAAGTTCCATGTCCAAAACCACTATCATTCCATTTGTGAATAATTATTTTCCTAATGTCATACTTAATTGTTTCCTGTTTCTTGAGCTTATTCATTTGTATTTGTTACTATAATATAAACTTCTTTTCTTGCTCGAGTTTAGTCTCCAAATCAAGCTTTTGTTACGTGTCCCATTTTTTGAAGAGGAAAGACAGGCAGAAACAGAGGTCAAATGATTCACTCAAGGTCACACAGGATGTCAACAACTCCACCAAGATTAGCCTCTCTGCCTGGGTACAAGATGTTCTGCCACAACTTGTCCTTATGGCCACCATACACGTATTTATTTATATGCTGTCAGTAAATGGAAGTAGCAGGCAATTCAGCTGAAGCTGGTTGACAAAAAAAACAAACAACAAAAAAAAAACCTTAGCTTTAATGATTTAAAAAATAGTATTTGGATTCCAGTATTTACTAACCAGAAAGGAAAAATAAAATATTACATATGTTTCCAGGATTGAGGGTTATTTGTACTGCCCCTTTTGCCAAAACTTTTCCAAGAACTTGTAATGTAAGAAAATGCCATGGGTCAGATGTGCCAATGAATGACCAGTATAGACTGTGTTTGTTGTGATCTGCTGTGCAAAACTACTGTGATGAGTATACTTGGTATATTAGTTCAGTAATTTATCTTTATTATTATAAAAGCACATTTACTATAGAAAAAAATATAAAACATCAACAAAAATAGAAAGAAAGAAAGAAAGAAAGAAAGAAAGAAAGAAAGAAAGAAAGAAAGAAAGAAAGAAAGAAAACATAATTTCACCTACGCTCACAGCTACTTTTAACCCTTTCAAACTCTTTTAACCCTGCCTCTGCCACACACACATAAATGAAATCATATGGTACATATTTTCTAACCTGCCTTTCAGTGGGACAATGTGCCAAGAATACATTTTCAAATCAGTCAATATATGTATCATGAAAAATAAACTATATCATTCTGTGGCAGAAACCAAAATCAAAATATTAGAACAAAAACCAGTAAAACTTAATTTCTGGTTCACACTTCATGGTCATAATGAAAGAGAAAGCTCATCATAGCTATTCAAATACTCAAGGTTGTATCAGATGGAAAACAGAGCTCTACAGGTTCTTTTTTAATTTACACATCATAATTCTTCATCTTTACACAGTACAGTTTTACATTTTGAAACATATATATGTTGTGTAACGATCAAAACAAGGTATATTCATCACCTTATTCATTTATGATTTCTGTGTTGTGAGAACATTCAAAAGCATCACTTCTAGCTATTTTTTAACATTAAATATATCTTACTGTTAACCTTCATCAATCTGCTGTTAACCTTCATCACTCTACTTTGCAATAAAAAACCAGAACTTATTCCTCTTACCTAATGGTAACTTTGTATGCATTGACCAACCTGTCCCAATTCTTGCCTCTCCCCTTGCCTCTCCAGTCTCTGATAACCACTGTTTTACTCTCTGCTTCAATAATATCAACTTTTTTTTAAGATTCTACATATGATTTGAGATCATATAGTATTTATCTTTCAGTGTCTGGCTTATTTTATTTAATATGATATTCTCCAGGTTCAGCCATGTTGTCACAATGATACAATTCTATTCTTTTTATGGCTGTACAGTATTCCATTGTGCATATATACCACATTTTAAAAACTCATTTATTTGTTTTTGGACACATAGGTTGATTCCATAGCTTGCTGTTGTAAATATGTTGCAATAAACTCATGGGAGTGCAGATATCTTTTCAAATTACTGATTTCATTTCCTTTGTATATATACCCAACAGTGGGATTGTTAGATCATATGATGTTTCTATTTTTAATTTTTTAAGGATACAGGAGCCTATGTGAAGGGGCTTCCACTGGCCAAATCTGGGACAATCTGAGCCTCAAAACAATTAACTATTAATGGAATACAGTACAGCCTTTTATAGGGAACTGCATGCTCATATCAATACATATGAATTGATCTGAAAGTTTGCTGAGGAATGGGATATTTACAGATTTTCGGAGTCCCCCACAAAATATTGTTCAGTTAGAAAGGGAAAGTCACACTAGAGAAGCCCAGCAGACACCATCTTCACCAAGTGGTAAAAATGCACATCAGTAATGGGCACCTTCAAAGTATGTGCCACCCAAGAGTGTCACTGCTGTCACACTCCTGCCAAAGATACTTAACCTGAATTCAGTCATGACAAAACACCAGCCAAACAGAGGAACATTCTATAAATTCAGCACACTTCAAAAGTTTCCACATCATGAAAGTCAAAAAGCTTCCAGTCAGAAGGAGACCAAAGAGATGACAACCAAATGCAACTCATGATCCTGAACTGGATCCTTTTCCTAGAGGACATGACACAGGCCTGAAGACCAGCTGGGAGTACTATGCCCATGCTGACTTCCTGTTCAGTGTCTGTATCGTGAGCAGGCAGGAGACGATCAGCAACTGACTCTCACATGGTTCAGGAAGGAAAATTCTTTGTAACCTAATTGTACCTTTTCCATAAGTTTGAGATTAAAAACGAACGAACGAACAAACAAACAAACAAAAACCAGCAAAAAAAAGGAAACTCCATACTGTTTTATTTCATGGATGTACTAGTTTACAATCCGACCAACACTATGTAAATGTTCTATTTTCTTCACTCTCTCACAAACACTTGTTTTCATATCTTTTTGATCATAGCCATTCTAATTGGAGCGAGACAGTATCTCATTGTGGCTTTGATTTGCATTTCCTTGCTGATTAGTTGAGTATTTTTCATATGCCTGTTGGGCATTTATATATTTTCTTTTCAGATATGTCTATGAGCATCTTTCACCCATTTTAAAATCAGGTTATTTGGAGGTTTTTGTTGTTGTTGTTACAGAGTTAAGTTTCTTATGTATTCTGAATATTAACTACTCGTCAGACGTATAAAAATAGCTTCTCTCATTCTGTAGATTGTCCCTTCACTCTGATAATTATATCTCTTGCTGTGAAGATTTTTAGCTTAATGTAATCTCATTTGCCTATTAGTGCTTTTGTTGCCTGTGCTTATTTTAAAATTTCTTGCCCGGCCCAATGTCATGAAGCATTTCCCTATGTGTTCTTCTAGTAGTTTCAAGAGTTTCAGGTTTTACATTAAAGTTTTTCATCCATTTTAAGGTTTTTTTTTTCTTTTAAATACAGTGAGCAGTAGGGATCTATTCTCATCCTTCTGTGTGTGGATATCCAATTTTCCCAGCATTATTTATTGAAGGGACTGCCTTTTCGCCCCCATGTGTTATTAAAATCTTTGTCAAAAATCATTTGACTGTAGATACGTGAATTTATATCTGGGCTCTCTACTCTGCTGTAGTGGTCAGTGTGTCTATTTTTATGCCAATATCATGCTATTTTGATCATTATAGTTTTATACTATATTTCGAAATCAGGCAGCATTATATCCCCAGTTTTGTTCTTATTGTTCAGGATTGCTTTGGTGATTTAAGGTCTTTTGTGGTACCATATGAATTTTATAATATATTTTTCTGTGAATATCACTGGCATTTTGATAAGATTGCATTAAATTGATCATTGTGTGTTGTACAGTCATTTTAACAATAAAATTTCCCATCTATGAATATGGACTATTTTTCCATTTATTTTTGCCCTCTTTAATTTCTTTCACCAGTGTTACGTGGTTTTCAGTGTACAAATATTTTTCCTCCTTAGTCAAGTGTATTCCTAGATATCTTATTTTTTGTAGCTATTGTAAATAAATTTTTTCTTGATTTATCTTTCAGATATTTTACTATTAGTGTATATAAATGCTACTGATTTTTGTATGTTGTCTTTGTATACTGCAACTTTACAAAATTTATTACTTCTAATAGTATTTTGGTGGTCATGTTTTTTTCCATATAAGGTCATGTTATCTGCAAACAGATATTTGACTTTCTCCTTTCCAACTTAAATTCTTTTTATTTCTTTCTCTTGTCTAATTGGTCTGACTAGAACTTCCAGTACTACATTGAAAAAATGTGGTAAAGCTGTGCAACCTTATCTTATTCCTGATAAGGAGTAAGCTTTTCCTTGTTCGGTATGATATTAGATACATTCTATAGCTAATTTGCTGAGAGTTTTTATCATAAAAGAGTGTTAAATTTTGTCAAATAATTTTTCTGCATCTATTGAAATGATCATATGGGTTTTGTCTTTTTTTCTGTTAATATGGTATGTTATATTTATTTATTTACATGTGTCAAACTATCCTTGCTTTCCTTGGATGAATTCCACTTGATCATAGTAAACAATCTTTTTAATCTGCTATGAAATTTGGTTTGCTAATATCTTGTTGAGAATTTTGCATCTATGCTCATCAGGGCTTGCAGTTTTATTGTTGTTGTGGTGACATTTTTGTCTGATTTGATATTGGGGTAATGGTGCCCTCATTAAATGAGTTCAGAAGTATTCTCCCATCTTCAATTTTCTGGAATAGTTTGAGAATAAATAGTATTAGTTCTCTTTAAATGTTGGTAGAATTCAGCACTAAGGCTATTAGGTCCTGGGCTTGCTTTAGATGAAAGAATTTTTACTACTGATTTAATTTTCTCACTTGTTATTGTTATGTTCAGATTTTACGATTTCTTCACAATTTAATCTTGGTAGATTTTAGTGTCCAGGCATTTATCTATTTATTCTATGTTATGTAATTTGTTGGTATATAGTGGTTAATAATAGTTTCTTATAATCTTTTGTATTTCTGTGGTATCAGCTTAATGTCTCTGTTTTCATCTCTGATTTTATTTTTTGAGTCCTCTCTTTTTTTCTTCCTTAGCCTAGCTAATGTTTTATAGACTTTCTTTATCTTTCCAATACCTAAGTCTTCATTTTGCTGATCTTTTCAGTTGTTTTTATAGTCTCTTATTTGGTTTATTTCAGCTCAAAGCTTTATTATTTCTTCTTTTACCAGCTTTGAGTTTAGGCTGTTCTTGTTTTTCTACTTTCTTGAGGTGCATTATTAGGTTTTTATTAAAAATCTTCCTTCTTTTTTGATATTGGCAGTTATTGCTATAAACCACCCTGTTAGAACTATTTTTGCTGTGTCCCATAGGCTTTAGAATGATGTGCTTCAATTCTAATTTATCTCAGAATTTTAAATTTCCATTTCAACTTATTCATTGGCTCATTGATTATTCAGGAGTATGTTGTCTAATGTCTGTGTATTTGTAATGTTTCCAAAATTTTTCTTATTGCTCATAGCTAGTTTTATATACTGTGTTCAGAAAATATACTTCATATGATCTACTTAAATTTGTTAAAGACTTGCTTTGTGGCCTAACATATAATCTATCTCACAGGGAGAGACGGCTCCATGTGTAGCTGAGAAGAATCTGTTTTCTCTGGCTGTTGGATGGAATAATCTGTAAATGTCTGTTTGATTCATTTGCTCTATAGTGCAGGTTAAATCTAATGTTTATCTGTTGATTTTCTGTTTAGGTAATCTAATCCATTGTTGAAAGTGAGGTGTTGAAGCTCTCTACTATAATTGTTTTGCAGTCTATTTCTTCCTTTAGATATAATAATACTTGCTTTATATATTGGGGTGCTCTTGTATTGGTTAGATACATATTTATAATTGTTATATCCTCTTGTTTAGTTGATCCTGTTGTCATCATACAATGACCTTCTTAATCTCTTTTTACAGTATTTGACTTAAAGTATTTTATGTGATCTAAGAATGGCTCCTCCTCCTTGCTTTTGGTTTTCATTTGCTTGGAATATCTTTTTATATCCTTTCACTTTCCATCGATGTTTGCCTACAAAGACGAGCTGAGTTTCTTGTAGACAGCATATAGTTGAGTCTTGCTTTTTTCCCCCTAAGTAATTAATTTAGAGACAGAATCTTGCTCTGTAGCCCAGGCTAGGATGCAGTGACATGATTATAGTTCACTGCAGTTTAAACTCCTGGGGTCAAGTGATCCTCCCACCTGAGCCTATTAAAGCCAATTACCTTGGGACCTCATGGATAGAGAGTCAGTGGTCACGGATCCCCAGGGCAGGACACAGTCTAGCAGTGGATTTAGTTTCAAAATGGTACTATGTTGTAGTAGCTTAGGGTACAGGGGTGGGGAGTGCAAGATTGGCTCCTACTCTGAGGCAGCATAACTGTGTGAATTTCCAGTAACTCTCCAAACAGGATTCAAAGCATAAAAGGACTGAGGGACTCTGAAGGAGCTAGAATCAGGTGGGTTCCACCACAACTGGCTAATTTTTAAAATTTTTTGTAGAGATGGGGTCTCCCTTTGTTGCCCAGGCTGTTCTTAACTCCTGGCCTCAAGCAGTCCTGCCTCAGCCTCCCAAAATACTGGAATTGCAGGCATGAGTCACTGTACATAGCCCTTGTTTTTTGTTTTTTTTTTTTAAGTCATTCAGCCATTCTCTGTCTTTAAATTGGGAAATTTAATCCATTGACATTCAAGGTTATCATTGATAGGAAAGGTCTTACTTCTGCCATTTTGTTAATTCTTTCCTGGTTGCTTTGTAGATCCTTTGTTTCTTTCTTTCTCTCTTGTTTACTTCTATGGTTGGTTGTTTTTCTGTGGTGCTTAACTTTATTTTCTTTTTCTTTCTTATTCGTGTGTCTGCTGTAATTTCTGTCTTTGTGGTTATCATGAACCTAAAATAAAGTCTTGTAGTTACACTGGACTATTTCAAGCTGGTAACACCTAACTTTGTTTTCATAGAAATATACTAGAATTTTTCCTTCTCCCCTACACATTTATTTTTTGTTGCCTTAATTTACACCTTTATCTATTATGTGTTACTTAGCAACTAATTGTAGCTATTGTTAGTTTTGGCTATTCCAACTTTAGACCTTCATATCAGAGGATTGAAAGACTTACATAGTGCCATTTCGGCACTGGGATATTCTGAGTGTGATTGTGAATTTATTTCTAGTGGTTAGTTTTATATTTTTATGTGTTATAATAACAGTAATTATCAACCTTTTATTCCCAGATAAACACTCTCATGCATTTACTGTAAGGCTGTTGTAGTGGTAATGAATTATTTCAGATTTTCCTTGTATTAGAAGGTATTTCTCATTCATTGCTGAAAGACAGTGTTGCTGAAAATCATATTCTTGGCTCACAGCATTTTTTTTTTTAATTTTAGCACTTTCAACATATCATCTCAATTTCTCCTGGCCTGCAAGATTTATACTGAGAAATCTGCTGATAGTCTGATGGAGATTCCCTTATATGTGACTCGATATTTTTATTTTGCACTTCTTAGAATTCTCTTTTTATCTTTGCCTTTTAAGAATTTGTAATGTGCCTCAGAGGAGATTATTTTGTGTTGAATCTAATTGAGAATTCTTCCCCTTCAGAGATCTAGATGTTTATATATCTCTCATGATTGAGGATATTTTCAGTTATCATTTCATTGCATAGGTTTTCTGTACTTTTCTCTATAGCTTCTCCCTCTGGTAATTCTATTATGCAAAAAGCTGTTCACCTAATGGTGTCTCATAAGTCCCATAATCTTTCTTCATTCTTTTTTATTTCATTATTTTTTCCTTTTGCTAGATTATGTCAAAAGAATTGTCTTCAAGTTCAGAAATTTTTTATTCTTCTTTATTTAGTCTACTGTTGAATCTTTCAATCACATTTTTCATTTATTCATTCAATGAGAAAATGCCACAACTTATGTTTGGTTCCATTTTATGACATTTATCACTTTGTTGAATTCCTCATTCAGATTATGAATTGCTTTCATGATTTCACTGAATTGTCTGTATTTTTTATACCTCACTTAGTTTCCCTAAGGTCACTATTTTGAATTCCTTCTTAGGCATTTTATAAATATCCTTTTATATGGGATCTGTTACTGAAGACTTACTGTGTTTCTTTGGGGAAGTCATGTTTCCTTGCTTTTTATATTTCTTAAGTCTCTGTGTTGATATCTGCATACCTAATGGAACAGTCCCCTTTTCCAATTTATGCAGTAGCTTTTGTAGGAAGAGACATTTTTCTGTACATGGGTCTTAGGATTGGGTATGGTGTATTGACTTTGATTTTTAATGGATTAAGAATTGTGGTCTATGTGCAGTTTCTTAAGCTGTAATCCTCATCAGTGATCTGCTCAGTGGCCTAGGCTATGGGAGTTTATAGTGGTATTGGAGCAATTTTGCTGGGGGTAGGGGCACCAGTGGTATTGGAGCAATTTTGTTGGGGGGGGGCACCAGACTGGTTGTTGAACTAGGCACATGTGGGTATGCCATTCTAATGGGCTGTGCCCTGCACAGATTTGCCAAACTGGCTGTCAGGCCTGGTGTGAGTTTGTGCAGGTGTGGCAGCCAGGCAACTGTGCAGTGGTCTCTCTGAAGAGAAGGACTTCTGATTCTCTCTGTTAATCCAGACACAATCTCAGTGGCTGGCTCGCTGTGTGGCATTCTCTCTGGAGAGGCAGAGTTGCCATAAGACTAGGTTGTAAACTGGATGTGGGTATACATGAGCTTGGCCGGACAGCTAGCTATGAGGTGCAGTTGTGTGCGAGCATGTTAGACTGGCTGGCTGCTCAGCAGCTTTCCTACTGTGCAAGTCCATCTGTTCCCCAGGCAGGTGGGGTGCTATGGAGGTTGAGACATGGAGGTCTTGGTCATTCCATTGGGCCTAGGCTCCATGCAACCAGGGTCATGGTTTTGTATGTGAATGTGGTAGAATTATATTGGGACCTCATGAATTCAGAGTCAGGGGCCACTGGTCCCAAGGGCAGAACACAGTCTAGTAGTGGGCTTAGTTTCAAAATGGTACTATGTTGCAGCAGCTTAGGGTACAAGGGTGGGGAGTGCAAGAGTGGCTCCTACTCTGAGTCAGCGTAGCCATGTGAACTTCTAGTAAGTCTCCAAACAGGACTCAAGGCATAAGAGGACTAAAAGACTCTCCTGTAGCAAGGAATGATGACAACTGTAGGGATAATAAGGAGGTCTCTAGCTTACCTTTCTCCCTTAAAGAAAAGTTTCCCTGACTCCAAGTTTATCCTGCAGGGAGACAGCGTAGCACAGAAAGGATGCCCTCCTTTCCTCTCTATGGGGCTTTGCTGAGCTTCTGTGCTCCACAGACATTTTGTCAATTCCTTGCTGCTCACCAGCATACTGGACTTTAGTCACTCCAGTCAAAATATTGTTGCTTCTTTATTGTTTAGGTTCCTTTTGTTGGGGCATGATTGCCAGGCAACTCATAGGCCATCTTACTGACATCTCTGCTCTACCTGTTCTTGTATTTGTGATGACATACTTTATTTTAGAATGAAATACATCTGCCCTTCAAAACTCACTGAACAGAACTAGTCACTGAGGTCCATCCAATTTACCAAATTCAATCTTTCTCCATGCTTGAAGTTTGAAAACTAAAAATAGTTGAATCTCTGGAAGAACCTTTCATAGTTTCATAGTATTTTATTTTCTAATAGTATTTGACTTCTTCAATTTTCCTGTAAATACATTTTTAATCACATAGACTGCAATTAAATCTTTCTGTATATTTATAATGGTTTTCTTAGGGTGACTATGCATAAATAAAATTATCCTGTCTTTATATATATTGTCAAAGGCTTTAGATATGTAGTATTTAAACATATTTCAAAAAGCTGTATTCCCACAAGTTGTATATAAGAGTATTTTTTAAAATCTCTTAACCTCAACTACACTGATTTTTTTCAGCTTTTATAAATTTGGTAGGCAAAAAAACTCAAGTGATTGTGACAGTTTTTAAAATCATAATTTGCATTATTTGTAGAGTTTGAAATGCTTTCACTTTTGCTACTTCATTGATAGCCTGTGGCTACAGCAGCACCGCTAAATACACTGCAAAACTGCTGAATTCAAGAATGCTAGAGTTTCTAAATCAGGTATCCCACTGTCACTCTCAACTTCCTGTTGAATGCCTAATAGATATGTCATATTTAACAAGTAAAAAACAAACTTTATGCCCCCTACTACCCTACAATGGCTTCATGCCTTCAGCATAAAGAAAGTTACTCAGGCCAAGCAACCAAAAGTCATCATGGATCTTCTCCTTCCCTCAAGCCCCTATTCAGTTAAAAAAGTAAGCTCTGGTTTAAGACACATCCCAAATCCTACCACTATTCTCCATTTCTACCACTCTATCCTGTTCAAACTAATCATTATCTCTTGCCTGAATTAATGCAAAAGTTACATAATTGGTCCCCTATGAATATCAATTTAACAGCAGAGCTGATTTTTTATGAGAAAAATTCATATAATGTTATTGATTTGCATAAAATTTCAATCATAATCAAAACAAAAATCAAACTGCTCCTCCAAGTCAAGAAGACCCTTGTTTGCTATCATCCTCACTCTTATTCTGTTTGGTTTAACCACACTGCCTTTTTATCTTACCCTGGAACAGTACACATTTTCCCCTCTGTAAGATCTTTAAAAATTTGCTCTTGCTAGTTCATATTAAAAAGGGGGAAAAAGATGTTTTTTTCACAGGCTTTCATATGACTCCTTCTTCACTTTATCCAGGTCTCTGATTAAATGTAATTTTCTAGAAGAGGCCTTTGTTGACTATTACAACCAAATATCCCTCTCCTTACCACATACTCATTTATCATCACATCATCATCATCATCTTCACTATTTATTAACACTATCTATTTTCCCTCACAACATTAAGAACCACTTCAAACACAGACACACATAGTTTGTCCCCTTTGCCTCACTAGAATTCAAGCTCCATGAAAACAGGGATAAAGACTTCCTTATCACCCACTGTGCTTATAACCTCCAGTCAGGGATGGGCACAAAGTAGGTGTGAGTTCCCCAAAAATATTTTTAAATGAAAAAAGTAGTCATAGGAGCTATGTGTTCTGAAACATGGCAAAGTGGTCACTATGATTAGCCCTCCAACATGCAAAATACCAAGATGCTGAATACATTTTTACTGATATAATTTGTAATGTATTTCTGGACTGACAGGAAAAACTGAACTGAATGGTGAACTGCAAACACATGTTGGCAAACTTGACACCAAAGAAGGGGATATTCTTTTGAAAGAGCCATACCTGAGAAACATAGTTCGGTGTTTACTGGCTGCTCACAAAAGGAAAAACTGTCCCTTCGGCCCACATGAAGAGGAAGATTTCAGTCAAAGGTTATACATAAGGAAAGGACATCTGATAGGGTTAAACCAGCAGTGAAAAGTAGTCAGGGAAAATTTAATTTGTTTCTGTGCTTTTGCTTCAGATGGAAAGAAAAAGTTTTCTCCTTTGAAAATGTATAATCACAAGCCTGCTTTTACTAGAAAGGTACCAGCACTGTTCACTATCACCAAGTTTCACAGATCCCAAAGCTTAGATGATACCTATTTAATGTCAAGAGTAGTATCTAACAGCAGAAAAAAAAATATCAGTTCTCTACTGATAAACAAGTAAGTCATCGTCAGGTTAGTACCTTGAAAATACCCATAGATTAGACTCAGTAAAATATGAAAAAATAATAATAAATGTGCCAAATAAGTAAGGAAACAAAGCACCATATGTAATAATTAGCAAACTAAAAAAAAATACAGATTTGAAAAAACAACAGATTTAGGGTTTCTAAAAGGACCTCAGATTTTGAAATTACCAAATATAGATTTTGAAAATGTGTAAAATAATTTTTAAATAACAGAATTTTATTGAAAAATTGAGTAAATAGCTAAAAAACCTATGAATGTGATCATGTAGATTGCAATAGAAGTCCGACAGAATTTTAGAAAATAAAAATGCAGTTGTTAAAAATCAAAACTATAGGTAAAATAAATAGAAAATTGGCTGGGCACAGTGGCTCACGCCTGTAATCTCAGCACTTTGGGAGGCTGAGGAGGGAGGATCAGGAGGCCAGGTGATCAAGACAATCCTGGCTAACATGTGAAACCCCGTCTCTACTAAAAATACAGAAAATTAGCCAGGCGTGGTGGTGGGTGCCTGTAGTCCCAGCTACTCAGGAGACTGAGGCACGAGAATGGCGTGAACCCCAGATGCAGAGCTTGCAGTGAGCCGAGATCGTGCCACTGTACTCCAGCCTGGGCGACAGAGTGAGACTCCGTCTCAAAAAAAAAAAAAAAAAAGCCATAAAATTAGGCACAGATAAAGAAAAAAACTAGTGAATTTAAATAGAGAGATGAAAAACTCAAATGCAGCTCAAAAATTAAGAACATGGAAACTATGAAAGTTTGGCAAAAATAAGAATAGAAAGAGAACACATGTCATATGTTTCATTGCAGTTTCTAAAGAAAAGGTCAAGAATAGGAAAAAATTGGAGAGTAGAATGACTAAGAAATTTCCAAAATAGATACAAGAGAGTGAATAAATAATAATAGTAATAAAAGGAAAGCATGATATGTTTAAACAAATGAAAAGAAATAAATAAAATAAAAAGAAATCCAGTCCTGGACAGAATATTATATAAACATGCAGAAAAATAACATAAAAAGATCTTAAAGGCAGCAAGGGAAAAGACTAATCATCTCATATTTAGACTGACAGCTGACATTTCAACAGCAAATAATGAAAATAACAAGATGCTGAAAAAGTACTTCAAAATGCTCATCGACAATAATGATCACCCTAGAATTGTGGCCATAACAAAAGCGTATTCCAAGGGCAAGGGTAACGTAAAGTCATTGCGAGCTAAAATAAAACAGGATTTAACATCAGCATATCCTTCCTAAAAAATATTCTAAAAGATGTACTACAGGAAGAACAAAAGTTATTCTAGAAATAGGGTTTAAAATAAGTAAACAAATAGGAAAATACATAAGTAAATTTAAACAAATATTTGATCAAATAGAAAGCATTACTAATAATTTACATTAATGTATAGAATAAAGCAGCATTTCAGGAAAGCAATTATTAAGGTTAGAGTAATAATGAAGATCTAAAATAATAAATGAGACTTCTACTTACAGGACTATTCATTATAAGATCCAGGGAAAATACACAAAAAATTGGAAAAAAAAAAAAATGAAACTGAATCTCATTCGTATGTTAAAAAAATCAATCCCAAATGGATTAAAAATGTGTTGTTAAGAATAAAAGTTTAAAAATTCTAGAAGACAATATAAGAAAATGTCTTTATTATCTTACAATAAGAAAATATATTTAAACAACACAAAAAACTGCTAATTATAAAGGAAACAATTGATAAATTCTATTCTTTTAAAATGTAAAATGTCTTTCTAAAAAGACATTGTCAAAGTAAACCAAAAAACGGGAGAAGGAACAAGCCACAAACTGGGGGATGATATTTGAAATATATACAAATTACAAAGCCTTAGTGCTCAAAAAGTACATAAAGGAGCATGAAACTCCTACGAATGGAAAGAAGAAAAAGAAGAACAATAACAACAACAACAGTAACAATAACAAGTTCATTTTTTAATGAGCAATAAAAATAAATAATGTGGGAATAGAAAATAAACATGTAAAAAGATTGCTCAAAATTGGTAATAGCCGGTGAGAGAAATGCAAATCAAAACCACTCTTCATATAAAAAATATTGTTATAATTGTCACATGTTTATGAGAATGTAGAAAACCAAAAACTTTTGCACATTACTGGAGTATTGTAAATTGATAAAATTGAAATTGGTAAACAAGTTAACATTACCCTAATAGGCTGAAGATATATATATATCTTATGACCTAACATATTCCAGAAGTCAAACATGTGCATCATGAGACATAGATGAGAATAGTTTTAGTAGCATCAGTTGATGGCAATAGATTGAAAACAGCCCAAATACCCATAAACAAAAGGATGTATAAACATAATGTGGTATAGTCAGTAAAGAAATAGGTAAAATAATGTAAATTAATGAAATACAACTTGTGACATCAAAATGAATGAATCTCAACATGGAGAAGGTTAATGTTCTTCAAATATTCCACCTGCTCCCCTATATTTGCATTTAGAATGTTAAGTTGGTCTGGTTATGAACACGAGACGAAACGGTGGCTATCACATATGAGCCAGAGCACAGCAGACTGAGAAGAAGTTCTCCATATGATCCTTTTCCTGACATTTGGCAGGTGAAACCTCTGGCAATCTGAGAACTACGGCACCCTCCTAGTTGCTCACACAGCATAAACCTTTGTTATGTTAAAGCACTGAGATACGGGAGTTAATCTGCTACTTTACAGTAACATAGTCAACACTGACTGAAATACTATTTTTATATAAAGGTAAACAAATACAAAGTATAGCATTGTATTTAGCATTATATATTTTACAATAAATATATATGTGAAAAAAATACCAACAAAGGGACTTCTGGTGGAATAACAAGGACTGCTTGCCTTCCTGCCTGAAATGATGGAAAACTGGAAAATATATATAAACCAACAGTTTGTAGGACACTGAACAGGTCATGAAGGACATCTCTGAAATAATGGTACAAACACAGTGAGCCCTACAAATTCTCCCACGTACAGACTACAGTTTCTCAGCTATACCACAAATAAGAGGAACACAGTCAAGTAGGTAACCACCTGAGTTGAAGAAATAAAGTGGAGAGTTTGTTGAGACTGAGTCAGGTATAATTCACAGGACAGAGTACTGGATAGGAGATATAGTCCAGAGAAAAAAATCCCAGGTATCTTATTCCTTGAAACCTCAGCTGAGTACCACTAAGAACATGTATATGAGGAAATGACTCAAGGTCAGGGAAAAAGACTACCTAAAATGATTGAAGAACGCACCCATTGGAACTCACAAAGGTCCAGGGATAGTACCCATTCCCACCAACCAGAGTGGAGAAATTTATAATTCTTAGGGCACTGGGAAGAGTACTCAGTAGGGTTTTCCCTTAGCAGTCAGGAAAACTTAGCCATAGACTAACGCTGCTCTAGTACCTCTTAATAAAGGTTAAAAGCCGGACTCAGAAGTGTTAAACTGTTTTCAGAACAAAGCTTACTAATACTTATAGGAATAGAAAGTTATTCAAGACTCAACAAAGTTTACATCAGCCATGAAATTAAAAGTTACCAAGTGGCCAGGCACGGAGGCTCACGCCTGTAATCCCAGCACTTTGGGAGGCTGAGGTGGGTGAATCACCTGAGGTCAGGAGTTCGAGACCAGCCTGGCCAACATTGTGAAACACTGTCTCTACTAAAAATACAAAAATTATCTGGGTGTGGTGGTGCATGCCTGTATTCCCAGCTACTCAGAAGGCTGAGGCAGGAGAACTGCATGAGCCCAGGAGGCGGAGGTTGCAGTGAGGTGAGATCATGCCACTGTACTCCAGCCTGGGCAACAGAGTGAGACTCTGTCTCAAAAAAAAAAAATTATCAGGCACACAAATAAACAAAGAAATACAAAGCACGAGAAAAGACTCACCAATTGAAATGGTCCCCCCAAAAGACACAGATACTGAAATTACATTACTGAATTACAGACTCTGTCACCTCTCCTAATATTATTGATAAACAGAAAATTATTGATCATATAGAAACCTTGAATAAAAATATCAAACAGGCCAATGGAATGGCTCCTACCCATAATCCCAGCTCTTTAGGAGGCCAAACCTTGGCAGATGGCGTGAGCCCAGGAGTTCAAGACCAGCCTGGGCAACATGGCAAAATTCTGTCGCTACCAAAATAAATACAAAAATTACCTGGATGTGGTGGCATATGCCTGTAGTCCCAGCTACTCAGGAGGCTGCCACTGGAGGACTGCTTAAACCCAGGAGGCAGAAGTTGCAGTGAGCTGAGATCACAGACTGTACTCCAGCCTGGGCAACAGAGTGAGACCCTGTCTCAAACAAACAAACAAACAATTTGATCTAATTGACTTTTATTATTACAACCAAAAAAAGCAAAATATGTACTTTCTTCAAGTGCATAAAAAGTATTCACCAAAACAGATCATATTCGGGGGTCATAAAACATTAATAATCTAAAATAATTAAAATTAATGCAAATATTATATTTTGTAACCATAATGTAATTAAGTTAGAAATTGAAAATGGAAAAACTTTTGGAAAATATGAAAATATTTGAAAATTAAGCAGCATATGGGTGAAAAAAGGAATCAAAAAGAAATTAAGAAAGTATTTAGAACTGTATAAAAATAAAAACACAGCATATCTAAATTTTTAGTATATAGCTAAAGCAGTACTTAGAGGATAATTCATAGGACTAAATACATATACTAGAAAAGAAATGTCTCAAATCAATGATCTCTTTTCTGCTTTAAGGAAATAGAAGATGAAAAGTAAATTTACATGAGTGTAAGGAAAACAAAGGAAATAAGAGTTTAGAGCAGAAGTCAAGAATAGAGAAAGCAAGAAAAAATAGAGAAAACCAAGAAAACCATAAGGTGATTCTTGGAGAAAAATCCACAAAAGACATAATTCTCTTTCCAGACCAGTAACGGGGGAAAAAAAGGGAGAAGATAGACAATCAGAAGGTATCCTTCTGTCTCACTAAAACTTTGTACCCTTTGACCAACATTTCCCCTTTCCCCACCCACCATCCCCTTTCCTTAGCTTCTGGTGACTATAATTAATAATAATATATTGTACATTTCTGAATTGCTAACAGAGTGGATTTTAAATATTCTCACCACAAAGAGACGATATGTGAGGTAATAGATATGTTGATTACCCTGATTTTATCATTTTACAATGTATGCATGTATCAAAACATCACATTGTGCCCTGTAAATGTATATATTTATTAATTTTAAATAAAATAGAATTAAAAAATAAAAATAAAATAAAAGTTTAAAAAGAGAAGATAGAATAACTTATGTCAAGGATAAGAGATGTAACATTACTACAGATTCAATAATAAAAGAATAAAAAGTGAATGACTCATCCTATGCTAATAAATTTGACAACTTAAAATAAATGGACAAATTTCCTTAAACTCTTATAAAGTTCACTCAAGAATAAATAGGTATTTATTTATAGTAAAAATCTTCCCACAAGGAAAATTCCAGTCTCAGATAGCTTCAATTAACAATTATACAAATGACTAAGTAAAGAAAATGTGTTACATATACACCATGGAATACAATGCAGCCATAAAAAAGAATGAGATCATGTCCTTTGCAGGAACATGCACAGAGCTGGAGGCCATTATCCTTAACAAACTAATGAAGGAACAGAAAACCAAATATCACACATTTTTACTTGTAAGTGGGAGCTAAATGATGAGAACACATGGACACACAGAAAGAAACAAAAGACACTGAGCTTTAATAGAGGATGAACAGTAGGAGGAGGGAGAGGATAATGAAAAATAACTAACAGGTACTAGGCTTAGTATCTGAGTGATGAAATAATCTACACAAGAAACCCCCATGACATGAGTTTACCCATATAACAAATTTGCAATGTACCCCTCAACTTAAAATAAAAGTTAAAAAAAAAGAAACAGTTCAGGTTAAATAAATATTTCTGCTGTGAAAATGTGAAAGGATATGAATTTAGTTCATGTTTTAAAGAGAATACAAATTACACAAGTTGCTTTGAGCTGACACAATGTTTATAGTTACTTAAAATGTTGTTTGGATGCTATATAATTGTCACAGTTATCTATTTCCAATGAGGAAGGACATAGGCAATAATACAGTGCTCTTGGTTCTGATTGCAACATTAAAGATTATTAAACATAGTAGGCTATGTTTTGTAAAAATTATAGGACGATTTATTTTATTTTTAATAAGTGTCATTTGGGCCTATTTTAATAAAATTTTCTACTTAAGGTTTTAAAAAAGAATTCTACCAACCATTTAAAGAAGAAATAACATTAATTCTGTACAAACTATTCAAGAAACTAGAAAGAAGGGGCTACATACTGACTCACTTTATGAGACCAGCGCTAATCTGACTGCAACACCAGTCAAAGGTATTATAAAGGAAATTAAATCTATAGAAAAATATTCCTCATGAACATGGATGAAAAGGTTCTTATAATTTTTACAAGTAAAATAAAGGCTGGGTACGATGGCTCACACCTGTAATCCCAGCACTTTGGGAGGCTGAGATGGGCAGATCACGAGGTCAGGAGCTCAAGACCAGCCTGGCCAACATGGCGAAACCCTGTCCTACTAAAATTACAAAAATTAGCTGGGCATGGTGACGGGTGCCTGTAATCCCAGCAACTCGGGAGCCTAAGGCAGGAGAATCACTTGAACCTGGGAGGCAGACGTTGCAGTGAGCTGAGATCATGCCATTGCACTCCAGTCTGGGCAACAAGAACAAGGCTCTGTCTCAAAAAAAATAAAAAAAAAATAAATAAAATACATAAATAGAAAATACATAATGACCAAGCTGGGTTTTTATGCCAGAAATGAAAGCGTTTGTTTTCTTTGTTTGTTTGTTTTTTTACCATTAGAATCAGTCAGATAATAAAGGCCGGGCGTGGTGACTCATGCCTGTAATAATAACAAAATAATAACAGACTGAAGAAAAAAAAAAATCATCTGAAGAGAATAAGAAAAAAACATTTCACAAAATTCAACATCAATCCTAATTAAAAAAAAAAAAAAAAGAAAAAAAGAAAAACACTGCCATTAAACTTGGAAAATTAGGGATCTTCCCTAAGCTGGTAAAATGCATTCATGAAAAATGTATTGATCACATCGTGTTTAATGTTAATCAACGAATGACTTCCCCATAATATTAAGAATGCTTGTTCTCAGCATTTCTATTTTACATTATATTGGAGAATCTAGCCAGAATATCAGGCAGAAAAAGAAATAAAAGGCATTCAGACTATACAGGAAAAGTATAATTCTCTTTATTCATAGAAGGCATGATTGCCTACTCAGAAAATTCAATGAGCCTATCAAAAAAAAACAACTAGACTAATAAGTTATATTATCAAGTTTGCAAGATGCAGGATTAATATGCAAACTATTGCATTTTATGTTAGCCACAATCTGAAATTAAAATTTAAACAATAATGTTATTTGCAGTAACATAAAAATATAAAATTATCAGGGATAAATTTTACAAAAGATAGATAAATTCACATAATGCAAACCATATGACATTGTTGAAAGAAATTTTTTTAAATGTTAAAAAAAGGTGAGATAACCGTATTTGTGTTTGAGGAGACTATATTGTTAAGGTATAAATTATCCACAAATTGATCTATAGATTCAACCCAATTTCAATTAAGATCCCAGAAGTCATTGTAGAAATCAGTAAGTTAATTCTGAAGTTGAGGCCAGGCGCAGTGGCTCATGCCTGTAATCCCACCACTTTAGGAGTCTGAGGCAGGTGGATCACTTGAGGTCAGGAGTTCGAGACCAGCCTGGCCAACATGGTGAAATCCCACCTCTACTAAAAATACAAAAAATTAGCTGGCATGGTGGCGTGCCTCTAATGCTAGCTACTCAGGAGGCTGAGGCAGAAGAATTGCTTGAATCCGGGAGGCGACGATTGCAGTGAGCCGAGATCAGGCCACAGCACTCCAGCCTGGGCAACAGAGTGAGACTTTGGCTCAAAAAAAAAAATAAAAATAAATAAAAAAAAATTCGAAAGTTCATGTGAAAATACAAATGAACAAAGCTTTGGAAAAGAACAAAGTTGGAGGACCTACGCTTCTTGAGATCAAGTTTTATCATGTTTTAGTAATCAAGACAGTGTATGTTGGCACAAATATCAACAACTAAATAAATGGAACAAAATAGAGACTCCAGAAACACCTCTACACATATATGCTCAATTGATTTCTTATAAAAGTGTAAAGACAATTCATTAATGAAACAATAATTGTTTCAAAAATTTTTGTTAGAAAACATTGGATATTAATATGCAGACAAGATAACATTGATAAAAATTTAACTAAAAAAGGATTATTGATCTAAATATAAAATCTAAAACTACAAAACTTCTTGAACAAAACATAGAGGGAATTGTGGCAGCCTTAAGTCACAGAAATATTTCTTATATACAATTTACAAAGCATAATCCAGAAAAACCAAACTTGATAATGTGAAGTTCATAAAAGTTAAGAGCCTCTGGTGATCTTTGAAAAGCATGGTTAAAGGAATCAAAGGACAAGGCACAGACCGGGAGAAAATATTTCCTATATCTGAAAAAGTACTTGCATCCAGAACAGATTCTATAAAATCCCTCTCAATTTAATAAAGAAAAACAAACTATCCAATACCTAATGGGCAAACAAGCACATTAATGGATTCTCAACATCATTAGCCATTAGAAAAGTACAAATTAAAGGCAGAATGGGATACCTCCATACACCTATCAGAATGCCTAAAATTAAAAAGGCTTACCATAGAAGTTTTGTCAAGTCTATGCCACAGCTAAAACTCTTGTAAACTTCCCGTGGGAATGTAAAAAATTGCAACCACTTTTCAAAAGATTAGTGGTTTTCTAAAAATTAATCATACACTTTCCAAATTACTCACCAATTCTATTTCTAGGTATTTGCCCCAAAGATATCCACAACATAGTATAAAATAATTCAAAGACTTGTATTCAAATATTCATAGCACCTTTATTTATAATAGCCAAAGGTGGGAAATGATCCATAACCCATCAAGGATAAGTAATATTGTGGTATACACAATGAAATGTTACTCTGCAATAAAAAGAGATAAACATACCAACATGAAAGGACCTCAGAATAATTATACTGAATGAAAGAAGCAGGACAACAAAATAAGAATACATACGAAATAATTCCATTTATATAAAATTCTAGAAAGCAAATCCAGTCTAAAGGGATAGAAAGCAGGGTACTTCTTGTCTTGTGATGAGGGTTGCAGAAGGATGGAAGTATCACAAAAGCAGAAGAGAAAATGTGGGTGTGATGGATATGGTTTATTTATTGTGATAATTTCATGTGTGTGTGTACGTGTGTATTTGCATGTATGCCTATACATGTATAGAGATGTCAAAACATCAATGTGTACACAGTAAATATCTACAGTGTGTATATCATTTACACATCAATATAGCTGTTATAAAAACAAAATTTATTTTTTCTAAGAAAGCAAAGGAGGCTGGGCGTGGTGGTTCATGCCTGTAATCACAGCACTCTGGGAGGCCGAGGCAGGCAGATCACTTGAGGTCAGGAGTTCAAGACCAGCTGGGTCAACATGGTGAAACCCCATCTCTACCAAAAATACAAAAATTAGCCAGGTGTGGTGGTGCATGCTTGTAATCCCGGCTACTTGGGAGGCTAAGGTGGGAGGTCCACTTTGAATCTGGGAGGCAGAAAATGCAGTGAGCCAAGATTGTGCCACTTCACTCCAGCCTGGGGGACAAAGTGAAACTCGATCTCAAAATAAATAAATAAATAATCAAATGAATGATAAATACAATAGTTATAAAAGCACTCTCGGCAGGAAGTGGGAGTTTAAAACAACTGGAAGAGAGAGAGGACAAGAGAAAGAAGATTCCTTAGGGAGAGGCATAAAAAGAATAAAGTGCTATTAAAGGCACGAAATGGTCTATTTCTTGAGCTGGTTGGGAAATACATGGGTTTTCTTATATTATTCATTAGACATTTTATTTGTTTATATAAGCTCTTGCATTTCAATGTAACGCTCACAATAAAAAAGGGCAAATAATAAGTATACATCATTAAATGGCCAAACTCTCTTCAATTTATAAATCTAATTGTCTTTAAAGTTTTGAAACTGTCAGTACTAGTGAAAAATATTAAATTTCTAAACACTGTAATAAAATATTACAAATTTTTTCCATTCTCTTTTTTTTCCAATTTTCTGTGACATCATGAACTCTGGATGAGAGGGTGAATTCCCTTGGTTTCAGAGCATCATTTCAAGGGCATGAGCCTCAGAACGGGAGTCCAGATAGTACACTGGCTGGACATATACCCTATGAATGTTCTATTTATGAGAAAAATTTTAGAAACAGTAAGAGTCTTCAATAGATAATTTTGGACAAATCAAGGTTAAGTTCCATATTTGGATTTTTTGGGGAAAAGCCTAGGTTAGATATTCCTTGACTCTAAAAGTCTCCTAATGTGCCAAGTAGAATATTCCTGTGTGGGTTAAGCCTCTCCTTTTGGCCACCTTATCTGAAATCTCATGAATAAAAAAATCAAGTTTTTTGATGAAAACATTTGGAGTTAAAACTTTAGTAATAATGCCTACCACTGCTATTTAGTGAAGCTCTATGTGGCTAGAACTGTAATAGATGTCTTATATTATTTTATTGAAACATTAACAAAAAAAAAAGCCTTCAACTGTAGAGAAAAGGGAGTCCTTTAGCACCGCTGATTGAAATGTAAATTAGTAGAGACACTAAAAATAGCAGTATGGAGGTTCCTCAAAAAATTAAAAATAGAACTACCATCTGATTCAGAAATCCCAGTACTGGTTGTATATCCCACTGAAATGATATCAGTATGTCAAACAGATATACATGTCCTCTTATGTTCATTGCAGCATTATTCACAATAGCCGTGATATGGAATCAACTTAGGTTTCCATTAGTGAATGAATACATGTTTTAAATACGATCTACATATACAACAGAATATAATTCAACCTTAAAAAAAGACCAGGCATTGTGTCTCATGCCTGTGATCCCAGAATTTTTGGAAGCTGAGGTGGGGAGATGCCTTGAGCCCGGGAGTTCAAGAAATCTACTGGGTCTGTTCATTTCAGAGAATGTTGTTCATCCATGTTCTCCAAAATAATCTCCTCCTTCTCCTCCATTCTCCTCATTCTTCTTCTCTTACTCTCTTGCCCAGACTGGAGTGCAGCGGTATGATCATGACTCAATACATTCTCGACCTCCCAGGCTCAAGTGATCTTCCCATCGCAGGAGTTTGAGGCTGAAGTGAGCTATGATTGCACCTCTGCACTCCAGCATGGGAGACAGAGTGAGAACCTGCCTCAAAAACATAAATTAAGTAAAATAAAATATAACTAAGTTAGAACTTACTACTGCTCATTACCTATTCTTACAAGACATCTCATTTAGCCCTCAAGAACTTCCAATAACTGATGAGATAGCACTTAATATTTTTTATATTATCTGAGTGGGGGCCAGAAGGCTCTAGAAAAGCTGTATCCACTGCTTCAGTTCTCTCTTGCTTCTCTTCCATTTTGAATGTAACTAGAGAAATAGAAATGCTATCTTGAAATCTTATGAGAAGGCATAGCTAGATAGATTGCCACAAAATTCAAATAAATATTTTTAAATCTTCATTCTCTCTGATAATGAAGATGTTAAGTTAGTGATATATTTTCCTAATGCATGCTAAACTGATCTAAACATATAATGAATCCTTATTAGCAGGCAATGGCCAGTCAGAGTTACTGAGGAGTAGACGTGAGGTGCAGCAGTTACTCTGAAGTACATATAATGAACACGAAGTAGAAACCCTACTGAGCCTTGACAATGCAGAATTCCTTGACTGTGGTAGGTGTTCAATAAGTATCCACTGAAACAATTTCTAATTAACACAATGATTTGGCCATATATAATTAAACAATTTTTTTTAAAATAAATATGTGCATAGCTTTATTTAAACTTCCATTTTTAAAGTAGTATATGTGTAGATTTAGTACTATGATAATATTCTTAGAATTTCTCAAAGCATCTGAAAACGATATGAGATTTGGTGACTTACTTTCAAACTGAAGTTTTGAGAAAATTTTCTCAAAATTTAGTTGAAAAGATGCTGCTGTCTGGCTATCGTAAGACTGATAATTTTTATGCCTTAGCTGCCTGAGCAATTATCTCAAAGATAAAGTCCTCTTATCTGGAGACAAATAAGAAGCACATATCAGGACATCTATTATCTCTGTCTTAGGTATGAAACATCAAGCTTGGCAATATGCCGTCTCAATAATACTGGCCACAAAGCCTTGTTAATTCTTACTCTTTTTTGCATACTGCATCTGACTTCATAATGAATAGACTTACGTCTGGTACTCTCCCAGAAATCACTTCCCTCTCTGTAAAACTCACTGCAAAGGGATTGTAAAAATTTAGTTTTGGTCTTTACCCAGAATGTTAAATAGAACTTCCTAAAGATGTGAAGCTTTACCTGTGCCATTTTTCTTCAGACACTATGAAAGGAACTCTGTTAACAGCTGACATTTATTAACTGGTTTACTACATATCTGCAACTAGGCTAAGCACTGTATACAATTCTCATTCTCAGAGCAAACCAATGGAATCAATGATGTTACTTTCCATTTTACAGGACGTGAGGTTCACCAGCTAGCTCAGGGTCCCACAGCTAAAAATCGAAGAGATGGGAATTTAACCAAGACAAAGTGGGGCCAAAAATTACACTCTTAACCATAAGAATACACCATCTTTTGACGCAAAACATGGATTATTTATGCCCCATTTTCCAGGAGGACTGGAAAACCAACTCAAGATTCTATCCCTGGGGAATGCCAACAGTTCTGATTCTACACACTTAAAGATTATGCTGTTTCATCAGTAGAGTAGAAATTTGATTCCCAAAGGTAGACCTGCTATTTAACAAACAGGTTCACTAAAGTAATTTATTTGTCCTTATGGGTTAGACAGACAGAACTGTAGGTGTCAAACTGAGTTAATAGAAGACTAGATGTTGGTTGGCACAAACCCTGTCAGCCAGCAGGAGAAATGAGGAAATTATGAGTTCAATAGGAGTATTAGCCCAAAGATAAATGACAAGAGTCCCTTACACCTGGGGAAACTTCTGTCATCAACAAAGTTTAGGGAAATCCACATTTCTCCATTTCAGGAAATATCCAACATAAAGTTTCCTTAGAATACAAATATATATCAGAAAATAAACTACAAAAAATATATATTGCTTAACACAATGCTCATCAGGAAAACATTGTTAATTAAGTCCAATGGAGTATTACCAATCTCATAAGGCCAATCATCTCTTACTAAATACCCTTTGTAAAAGAGATTCAGAGAGTTTAATTTTTATTTTCCTCTCCCACGAATCCATAAATATGAAAGTTACCTAAAACTCAAATTATTTTGGAAATGTCAAAGATGTTTGGATAGAATCATTCATAAAAATAGTAGTGCCATCTCCCAAACCCTACTATTCTCCATACATGGCTGAATGAGCATTCCTTGATGATCTCATGCATTCCTAACACTCTGCTATGTTATTAGAATTTTGACAATGTCTTATTAGGGCAGTTTCAGCCCTAAGGTGGTAACTGAGCATTCTTACCCTTTCTTCTGACAACGCGCCTGGACAGCTCTTGCAGAATGAGGGAAACAGGATGCTAAGGGGAAGCTCCTCACCATACACCATTTCCTGAATTTCTAGCTGTGCCACCTCCTTCTCTCTTTACTGCTTCCTACCCACCTCTCAGTATAGTTAAACTTTAAGAGGCCCAGGAGAAAGAAGAAATAAGACTTTAAATAATTTATTTGGAGAAACAGTCAGTGAAGAGGAACAAATCATGTTTAGCTGAAAGAACCGGGACCTTTGACACTCCCCTTTTCGCTCCACTACCTGGAGCTCTAGCCGGATTGCATTAGTGAAATTTTCCTTTGATGGCATTTTAATATTCTGCCTTGATGACTTTTTAGCAACATTTACTTTCAGAGGTCTCGAGTGTTCCCTCGGAGGAAATGAAACATGTCAGAGCCCATTACAAAAATCAAAATTTAAATACCTCAACCACATTCGGGCTTACACACAATCCCATCAGCGCTTAAGCTGGGACTCACAACTATTCATTCTCTTGCTCAATCAGTAATGAGTACATTTGATGAAGCATTCCAGGGTCAGGGAACACACGTTAGTGATCTAACTTAACCCATTTATTGCCTGGCCACAAAGGACCAGAGCAGAACTTGATTAAATTGTAACATGCAAATAATTTCAAAACAGCACCAAAGCAAACTCTTTTTTTTTTTTTTTTTTTTGGTCCTTTAAAAAATATTTGCAATTTCTCTAAAAAACAATGGGAACATCATGGCAATAAGACAGCTGTAGATTAGGGTCTGTATTCTTAGGACATTTCTATATGTCTGTTTATCCTATGAATCTACCTGTTTTGTTTTCATCCAACTATGGCTATAGTTATCGTTAAGAGCTGCCGTAGACTGTAATTGGATAGTCACTGAAAGCATCATTTTTATTTGAGCAACACCTTAACCTTCTCATATTCTCCTGACTCCCTCAAGAAATTTCACCTTATTCTTTGCAAAGAAGCATCCCCAGGTTGAGATCTGACTGCCTGCAGCATATTACGTTACCTTTGGCATCATGGGGCTGGCCCCAAAGCCTCTTGGACATTGATCCTGTAGGCAAAAGCAATGTAAGTCACACATGCTGCTGTTTGACATCACAGAAAAAGCTTCAAAAACCCAATTTTGCCCACAGATGATGACTATTTCTGCTATAAGAACCTCTCCCTCTCTTTCCATCTCCTCTCCTCCTCTTCCTCCCCCAATTTCTTGTTTCCTTTACTGAAATTGAGCAATTTATATAATGAAGTAGGTAAATGCAATGTTTGGTTACGGCACTATTATGCTCTGAACTTCAGAAAAACTTGCTGCTGCTTTCTCTAGTTAGGCCTATAGGTTAATGCAGATGCTTCAGCTCTTCCTCAGGATTTCAGACAATATTCTTTACTGTGATCTTACCAGGGAATGGATGATCTATTCCCCAGCTTCCCCTTTCAAGGGACTTGAGGAATTTCCCTTTCGAGAGAGAATTAAAAGGGGCCAGGGGTGTGAGGGAAACTTGTAAAGTGATCCTGTTTGGACAAAGTCTCTTCTAGACTTCAAATCATGTTCTAATATTCCCCACAAAACCCTTACAGTAAGTACTATGGCAAACAGCCTGTCAAGAGGATGTCAAAAGTTGAGGTCACAGTGTTCTTGTGCTCCCCTTAGGGCTTGCCACTGGCCTCTCACATGGTACAGTGCAGCCTGATGGCTCTCACCAACATCTTTCACTATCAGAGTTAGCTGAACAGCTGTGGAGTTCTCAGTGATGCCCAGGATTTACATAGTATTTTTTATTTGCCTCGAAGGAGGTCACATTTAAGATGAGAGATGCATTCCTTTTACCAGCTAAAAGCAATGTTCATTGCCTCTCCTAGTCTTGTTGCATGTAGGTTGCCAGAAGTGTGCAGTATGAGTACTATTTAGAAAAGAAAAACCATTAGAAAGCAGGAAAAGGCTTTAAGAAATCCACGATGCCCAACAGAATGCCAGAAAAGTGAAAGGGTGAATTTCAACAATAACTGTGAAGGAGGCACCCAAAGTGAGTTTCTCACTCATTGCCCAGAAACAAAACACTGAAAAACCTACTTTCAATTAACACTTTCCTTACTTACTACCTTCCCTTGAACTGGGTGCAGCTCCATGAAGCCAATGGCTTTCAGCCAGGCAGTTTACAGCCCTGCCTATCATGAGTTAGAAAAAGACCCATTTGAAAGCTTTATATTAAAAATACGTGATGAAGAGAGGGAGCCATGAAGCATAGCAGTCCAAATCTGAAGCAATTTTAATTTCCTATAGAAACTTAAAAATTGAAGAAATAGCCATTTTCTCCTCTAATTCTGTCTGTCCTTCTCAGAACTGTGAAACCTACTATAGAAATATCCAGGATTATGGAAAAATCTTGACACTTATTTGGTTCCATTTGAAATTTTAGTAAGGATAGGCATAAGCATTCATACTAAATTTGTTCTAACTTACCTTTTTGCCATTAGCTAACTACCTGATACCCAACCCCATCCCCTCAACACACATTCCAGTTGAAAAAGCATATTATGCATAGTTTAAATCTTCATTGCTTATTTTCCATTTAGGTTCAATCAGAGAATTATTTCAAGTTTTTACTCTCTAAGTCTTTTGGCTAAGACTGCTGCTTTTATAATTCCTTTTGCTAAAACTCAATGAAAAACTCATGCTGAATGTTAAACTTCTTAGAAACTCTCCCACATGGATGAACTTTACCCTTCACCTAGAAGCCAACCCCACCTTCTCTCTGCACAGCTTCCCTTTTACATTGGAAGCCTATTTTCTTGGACGTCTTACCTTTCTTCTTGCTCTGTTATCCTTCTCTGCTTGCAGCCAGAGAAGTGAAGACTTAAATGTGGTCTAGGATTGTGATTTGGACTTCCTATCCATGATTAGAAGTAAGTGGAAATGAGGAAAAAACATAAAGTCTTAGGGAGGAATGTTTCTTTTTGTTTGTTTGTTTTTGAGACTGAGTCTTGCTCTGTTGCCCAGGCTGTAGTGCAGTGGCATGATCTCACCTCACTGCAACCTCTGTCTCCAGGGTTCAAGTGATTCTTCTGCCTCAGCCTCCCAAGTAGCTGGGACTACAGGCACGTGCCACCATGCCCAGCTAATGTCTGTATTTTTAATAGAGATGGGGTTTCACCATATTGGCCAGGCTGATCTCGAACTCCTGACCCTGTGATCTGCCTGCCTCGGCCTCCCAAAGTGCTGGGATTACAGGTGTGAGCCACCACGACAGCAAAGAATATTTCTTAAGCTTTATTGTTGTTGCTTTTTTGTCATCAATAAATTGGGGATAATGAATTGTGGTGATGACTTAGTCATGTAACACATGGATAGCTCACAGCAAAGTACTTGGCCTATAGCTGTCTATTAAGTGCCAGCTGTGGTCAATATCATGAATATTGGCAGTGCTGCTACTATTTCTTCTTCTTGAAGAAGATAAGTAAGGATAGGCATATTGGAACACTAGGCATAAGTGGGGAAGCAGTCAAGGTGTTCAATCTTTGTAATACTTTTCTCTTCTTGCTTTATGGATTCTCATTGACTTTCTCTTTCTCTCATATGCTTGCTGTGGTCTCACTGGCCTTCCAGTCCTGTTACACTTCCTTTCATAGCCCCACCTCAACGTAAGAATGAAACATTGAGGAGAACTTCTATTTAAAAAATGTTTTTTTGGCTGGGCGCGGTGGCTGACGCTTGTAATCCCAGCACTTTGGGAGGCCGAGGCGGGCGGATCACGAGGTCAGGAGATGGAGACCATGGTGAAACCCTGTCTCTACTAAAAATACTAAAAATTAGCCCGGCGTGGTGGCAGGCGCCTGTAGTCCCAGCTACTCGGAGAGGCTGAGGCAGGAGAATGGCGTGAACCCGGGAGGCGGAGCTTGCAGTGAGCCGAGACTGCGCCACTGCACTCCAGCCTGGGCAACAGAGCGAGACACTGTCTCAAAAAAAAAAAAAAAAAAAAAAAGTTTTTTTGAAGTAAAGTCTCACTCTGTCATCTAGCCTCAAGTGCAGTGATGTAGTCATTGCTCACTGCAGCTTTGACCTACCAGGTTCAAGCAATCTTCCCACTTCAGCCACCCAAGTAACTGGGACTACAGGCACATGCTACCACATCTGGCTAATTTTTAAATATTTTAATAGAGATGTGGTCTCCCTATGTTGCCCAGACTGGTCTCTAATTCCCAGGCTCATGCAATCCTCTTGTATCAGCCTCCCAGAGTGCTGGGATTATAGGCATAAGCCACCACACCCAGCCTGATGAGAACTTTGAGTGATGGCCTTTTCAAGGAAATATATATTTTACACAGATATTAACTTTAAGCTAAAGGGACAGAGTTCAGATTGTAGAATGTGAAATATTAATAGCAGTTGGTCAGAAGACAGAAAAGAGTTGGGACATATTAATGTCCTTGGAGCTTCTCTGAAAAAAAAAAAAAAAGGATAGTGATCATCTCCAGTAGGCTCTGGAGATGTTTGATTTCAGAAAGTAAAGAGAGAGAGAGCGAAAGAAACAGAAAGAAGGAAGGAAGAAGGGAAGGAAGGAAAGGGAAAGAAGAGAGGAAGAGAGGACACACTCACTGAACCTACTGCTAGTTTTGTTTCCTCCTTGGAAAAAAAAAGGGCAAGTTGATGGTTTTTAAAATTTTGCAAGCATTGTCTTCTTATTGTCTGGGTCTTAGAAAGTTTGAACTAAAAACTTTCTCAAAGGACTTTCAATTTTAAAAACTCAGGGAAAACAGAAAAGGGCATTGGTTAAAATAGATTGAGACCCAATTGAGGTAAAATTTTCTACCATGATCATGGATGATAACTGCTTGCTTCTGTTTCTGAAAGTATTTTTATTTTCCAGATTTATAAAAACCACCTTCTTTTCTTGCCAAAATTATTCATTTGGCTGTGTAAACTAGAAAATCAAAACATCTACCAAAAAAAGAAGTCCCTACAAATAGTTCAGAAAATCTTATAAGTGGGCTTTTATTAAAACTGAGAGAGAAAAATGTATATGTATTTGCTTCTTTTAGTTGAAAGGCAGAGCCCCAGAATAATTTACTTACAAATATGGCGTTTGGAATGTTTGCTTGATGGCCATTTCAAATTTTTATGTCATGACTGTCATGAATTAGAATTATTGAGATATAATTGTCTCTAGAATTATTGAGGTATGCACATTTCCCCCAAAACATAACAAAATATTATATATTCCTGTCTGTGAACATGATTCATCATTAACATAATGATTGTCGGCATTAAAGAAAGCCAGCTCCAGCTAACAGAGGTAGACATTTCTCATGCCGAATCTGCTGGAAACTATGGGAGATTTCCCTGTCTTCAGTCCCTTCACTTGACATGTCTATGTAATAGTCTCAGGCAATAACACCATTCAAAAATAATGTAGTTATAATTTGCAGTGGTTTTATCATCCTGATCCAGGACCTGTATATGGATTCTCTGACCCACTTCCTTCTCCTATTGATCTTCATCTTGCCCCTCACATACATTATAAATCCGCCAAGTGGCATGCCGTGCTGCTCTTCTGTAACATGAATTTATGCTAATGGCTGTCTGCATATGCTTATATCACATATCTATATTAAGCTTAATAGTCTGTTACATTGCTTCTTAACCCTGTGTCCACACATGATTAACTTTCCTGATTTCTTTCAAAACCGTTATTAACACAGCATAGCATTTTACTCAATGTGCCACTAAGTTTCTCTGCCTAATGCTGGAGTTGGGGGCATTATAAAACCCCCCAGCTTTTGCAAGTAAAAAGGCATCTAAAAAACTTAGGATGCATGAAAATAATCTCCTTTTTGTGTGTTTGTACAACTTGAAGCCAGCAAAAGCTTAAAGCCTAACTCATAGACAGGAGACAAACTCCAACTGGTCTTCTGGAAGTTCACAGAAAAGGGTAGAAAAAACTCACCAAGAAATAAGAGTGCTGGGATGGTGCCAACCAGTGTGTAATGTGCCAGTCCTTATTAAAGTTTATATTTGAGGAATTTCAGAGGAATCTGAAAATATGGCACTAAGAGCCGGGCATAGTGACTCACATCTGTAATCTCAGCACTTTGGAAGTCCAACGCAGGCGGATCACTTGAGGTCAGGAGTTTGAGACCAGCCTGGCAAACATGGTGAAACCCTGTCTCTACTACAAATACAAAAAACTAGCCGAGTATGGTGGTGTACGCATGTAGTCCCAGCTACTCAGGAATCTGAGGCAGGAGAATCGCTTGAACCCGGGAGACGGAAGTTGCAGTGAACCAAGATCAGGCCACTGCACTCTAGCCTAGGTGACAGAATCAGACTCTGTCTCAAAAAAAAAAAAAATTAATTAAATTAAAATATGGCACTAAGATATTTGAAATGTTCCACAAAACCTCCCAATGGAGTATGAACAAATAATTCTAAAGTTTTTGGAATCTTCCTCCTTATTACTACAGCATTTAGGTCAAGTGAATGAGAGTATCCAAGCTATCAAAAATTCCCAGGGAAAAAAATAATCACGAAAGTATATGTCAAGAAATATTCTGGGTACATTCTCTTCATTCAGTAAGCTTGTAGAATCTAAAGGGAGCTTGTAAATCCTGAAAGGGTCAAAGTTTGAGGCCAATTACGTAGCCGTTAAGGCCCTGTAATCAGTCAGAAATTAGAACTTTTATAAATGCAAGAACAGTAGAAATTTGCCACACATCAAACAACCCATGGGTTATGATTTCAGTGAAAAGTGCTTTATGTAGTACACAAACTTTGTCCACTACAGTCAATAAAGTTTGGGCTGAAAAAATTACATAATACCATATGGATGATGAAAAAACAGAAATTATGATTTTCCCAAAATTGTTTGTGTATGTGTGCATGCTCTGCAAGTACTTCACATACACACATAGTTATGTATATTACTTGACAGATAGCATATGCAATTAGGATAATTCCATACATTGACCCATGAGGTCTTCCACAAATAGCAACCAATGTTGTTATGCCCATTGCTGCCAAAGGTACTGATCTCTTCAAGAAAAGCTAAAAGTATATTTATAGGAAATATTCTTATTTTTCAAATTGATATCATACAGGCCAAAGGAAAATAAAGCTGGTTAGAGACTGACTTCAGCCCAAAGCCTGCCTGCTTGCCAGCATTGGCTTGAGCCCTCCACACATACCATTGTCTGATGAAATCCCAAGGTCCTCATTGGTTGCTATTTGCAGAAAACCTCATGGGTCCCTTCGGTCTTCAGTACACTTAATTTGAGGTTAAATCTTATGGCAAGCTGGACTCTGAAGATAAAGAAGAGCTAATTTTTGAGCTTCTTCAAATATTTGAGGGACCGAATGAGCTGCCAAAGGTCCCAGAGAGCCTTGATCAGTCTGAGGACCATTATTGAACCATTTTGTCCAGTATTGGAAATATACATCTTTCAGCTTTTCTTCATAGGGTGCCTTGCTCATTTGTATGTATAAACTTCTATTACATCTTGTTTTACACTAATAACTGGTCTGCACTATAGGTTTTTGTCTTTGCTGATGACATTTATATCTGACTCTGAGATTGCTGAGGATCGAGATTTATCCGTCAATTAAACATATCATGCTACCTATAACAAAGAAGTACCATCAAATCTACTCTCCAGAATGAAAGTGTGAAAATTCAGTGATTCTACGAATTCCCCATTAAAAAATATTTCTTCACTTATCTTCATCAATACCATTTATGGAACAAGATACACATACTGTAAGACAGAGCTTAAGATACATTTCATACTAAAATACTATAATACGCTTCCTGTCTGTTTAAAATGTTGTCATCTCATGCACAACACAGTACATATTAAATATGTCTGGTTGTATAGTATTTATTTTGTTATGCATTGATGTTTACTTCAAAAGCATATGTGATGCATATGCTAAATAAATAAAAGAAAACTTGTTTGCTATCAGATCAAAAATATCTCTGGTAGTGAAACACGCTTTCATTTTAATAAAGATGTTTTATTAGATTTCAGAACTAAATAAATGATTCATAATGCTTGGACCCTAAGACATCTTCCTGTGAAAAAGTTGGCTTGATTTCACTTTCTTTTTGTCTCTGCAAAATCCATGTGTGCATTTCACGATTGTATTTGAAACAAAATGCTTGAGAGAGTGTTTTTACCACGTTGCATTAATGAGACCGTAAGATTTTTTTAAACCAAATTTTCAAATGACTGCCTGCTAATTTCAAATTGCTTTTCACATTACCCTTTTTTCTCATTTGTAACTCTGCTGCAAATTCACAGAATAAGAATAATAGTAACAACTACAATAAAAAGAATTTTAATTGCCCAGTAGTAAGTTCAGTCAATTCTAGAAGGTATATGGGCAATTTCAAATACAATCTGTGAGTTATCATAACGGAAACATTTTTCAGAAATGAGGAGGTCATTTTTATTTATAAGTCAGCTAACATAAACTGATGTCTCAAGGACATTTTGCTATACTTTTGATAGCTAAATACTTTTTCCTTATTAACAACTGACAGTTATTCCAATAAACATGATAGAAACAAGAATATCCAGGTTTTTCATGACCAAAGTGATAAGGTTAAGAAAATAAATAGATTTTGATTACCAAAACACCGAAGATAAAGATTTGTGAAACACTGGGTAGAAAGTTATCAATTAAAACACAATGAAGACACCAGATACTAAGAGATGATCACAATTCTTCATGTCAAATACCGAACTATGGCTCCTTTACCAGTAACTCATATGCTTCAGGTTGTTTTTCCATTTGCCCTTTTAACTAACATTTTCTTTGAACAGAAATACTTTGCTCAAGGATGAAATTTCATTTAGAGCAACATTTCCCAAAATTAGATCTCCAGGGGGGAAAGATTTTGAAATCCATTAAGTGAAGATAAACATGTACACTCACACACTTGAAGTGTCACACAGCTATTGGCATGTTAAGAGCCAAGGAGAAAGCTGTTTAATGTTTTTATTTCAGTGTGTCCTGAGTATTTGTCTAAGGAAACTTTTTTTTTTTTTTTTTTGAGATGGAGTCTCACTCTGTCGCCCAGGCTGGAGTGCAGTGGCGCAATCTCGGCTCACTGCAAGCTCCGCCTCCTGGGTTCACGCCATTCTCCTGCCTCAGCCTCTCCGAGTAGCTGGGACTACAGGCGCCCGCCACCACACCCGGCTAATTTTTTGTATTTTTAGTAGAGACGGGGTGTCACCGTGGTCTCGATCTCCTGACCTCATGATCCGCCCGCCTCGGCCTCCCAAAGCGCTGGGATTACAAGCGTGAGCCACCGCGCCCGGCCAGTCTAAGGAAACTTAATTTTGAGTAACACCTGTTAGGAAAGGGTTAACTCAGGAGGCCTGGGTTGCTCGAACACTGGACATCCCAGAAAAAGGCCTATTTTCAGGAATGGCTCATAGCCAGTGGCTTATGGAGGATAAGCTCTGAGCCCTTGGAATATTCTGCCTGATAAGAGTATTTTATATCCCTGAGGCCGTTGGCCATGCTGTTTTTATATTGAATGTCTGTTTTCATATGCCTCAGGCTTTGGACTGTGCTGTATCAGTTTGACTAGATAAATTTATCCTAACAATGTGACCTTCAGAAAACACCCATTTTTATTTATTCTAACATTTCTTATGGTGAACTGTATGGTGGGACTGGAGTCGGAGTGGCTGAGGTCAGTCCTAAGGGCATTCCGTGCCTACATGATTGACCCTCAATAAAAACCTTGGATAGCAAAGCTCAAGTAAGCTTCCTTGGTTGGCACCACATACATGTGGTCACTTGCCACTGCTGAGGGCATTAAGCAGGTCCTCTTGGATCTACGAGGAGGGGATACCTGAAATCTTGCCTCTGGTTTCTCCTGGACTCTACCCCAGCCTTATCCCTTTGCTGATTTTAACTTGTATTCTTTGCTGTAATAAATTATAACCATGAGTATAACATTTTTTTCTATGTCCTTTGAGTTCTTCTAGCAAGTTGTCTAGCAAGTTGTCAAGGGTAGACTTGGGTACCCCAGTAACACCTATTTATTAATATTCCACAGAAATGAATTTGGGGGAAAATGTTAAAGCTATCTGTAACAAACAGAACTAAAAAACAATTTTTAAAAGTGATAATAATGTTAATATTGAATTCCCTTTGATGTGAACTTAGGAGGAAAAACAAGAAACCATCAAGCAGTCTTGATATGAAAGCAATCTTTGGTAGCTTTGACTCTGGCTTGGGGATATTCTATTCCTCAAATGTAAAAGATAAGGATATCTAATTTTTAATAGGTGGTAATGGTTTGGCTCTGTGTCCCCACCCAAATCTCACATGGAATTGTAATTCCCAATATTGGGGGAGGGTCCTGGTGGGAGGTGATTGAAACACGGAGGCCAGACTTCCCCCTTGCTTTTCTTGTGATAGAGTTCTTATGAGATCTGATGATATAAAAGTGTGTGACACTTCCACATTTGCTGTCTTCTCTCTCTCTCTCCTGTCCTAATGAGAAGAAATGCCTTGCTTCCTTTTCATCCTCTGCCAAGATTGTAAGTTTCCTGAGGTCTCCCACTCATGCTTCCTGTTAAGCCTCTGAAACTGTGAGTCAATTAAACCTCTTTTCTTCATAAATTACCCAGTCTCAGGTGGTTGTTTATAGCAGTGTGAGAATGGACTTACACAGTAGGCATGCACGTGAATGTGCCATACACATATGCTGACATACATGGTTATACACACACTTAAAAATTCAACATGTTTTTTACCAATGTATGAAACAAACACATATAACAAAATAAAGCCTTTAATGACTGATATCTGAACTACAGTTTATCAATTTGGTTTCAGCTAACTGCTAAAATAGAGAATAATTTTTATTAATTAACGTTAATTCTCATTCAGAATCTGACTTAAAGTCAAGTAGTAAAGCACAGCTTTGGAAAATGTGCCCCCTGTACTTGACATATACTGGTAAATTGACAACTGAGGTATCTCAGATTCATTACAAACCAAAGGGTATGTCATTTGTAAATTAATTTATTATTACTATTATTATTTTACTGTTTAAGTAGTGGTTGAACAATCAAGAACAAACATGAAACAGGTAGGCACCCCAATGGAATTAACTTTTTTGTTGGCCATTCTCTGGGATAGAACAAGCATTGGTGATGAAACCAGATTAAGAGAGAGGCAAATATAGCGGAATGTTACACCATTATTGCAATTGAGTGAATTGCACAGAAGAATAAAAAATGGAAAAAGAAATTAGACTTTTCACTAGTGGAAAAAAATGACTAGGCAACTCTGAGATATGTTACAACAAGCTCCTGAATAAAATAAATAGGAAGTATTTTTCAGGCTGTGGGGATTGAATGAATGCAATCAATCTTCCTTGCGTGGGAACTGCATCACTCCTACCCACAAGCTCCCTCTAGTGAATTAAAATCTCACAGCAACTCAGCCTATAGGCAGTAGTCAGGCTTGAGCAATGGCCACTTAACCAGGACAATACCTGGCATATAACCCAGTCAGACCCACAATAGCAGTTCATTTTGTTATGATCCTTTCCTGAAGTAAACAATTTTCCAGACATATTCTCTGTCTTCCCTACATTAGGTATACTGGACATATATGCATAATCACTCTCACTTTAGTAATAAGAACGTTGCATTATTTCCAACGTCAAAAGCTGACCACATTTTCTTTTGAAATTTTTTTTAAGATCCTAACTCTATATAGTATAGTTATCTGTGTCTCTGGGACATATATCTTAGTTAGACGTGTTATAAATATGATAGAATTAATTAAATAGATCCACCACAGGTGGCTGGCTTTGAAACACTTCTGCATTCATTCCATTCAACAAATATGGTATGCTTAATAGCATACCATACAAAAAACATGTTCCACCGGCCATAAAGATGAGGTATTAATTGCCTTGGATTCCAACCCATGCATAATGCTGTTATGAGTGACACACATCATTATAATGAAAGGCAAAACAGATTTTAAAAATTATAGACAAAAAATTATATTTCTGGAAACACAATTGTAAGTATTTACAATGACCCTTCTTCCTGCTACTGAAAAGGAAGGTTCTCATATCTGAATTGATGGGTCACTGGCTTTGGCCTGAGTGGTGCAATGGAAAGACTTGCACCACTAGGGAAGCCCAGGGAGTTCATGATGCCAAATGGGCAAGTATGAGGGACAGAGACACATAACTAAATGGAAAAATCAGGCAAGAGAGGGGAGATGGGTTGCTTGAGAAAGGCAGGGAATGAGGATGAGTGGAAAAAGACATAGAAAGTTAAAGAGTAGGAAGGTGATAATTACTTGGGTATTTGGCACAAAATAAGTAGTTGGAAAAATATCTAAAAATTATCTTAAAGATGTTTTGCTGCAAGATGTGGTCTGAACTCCATCCACATCCCTAATAAATATTCATTAAAAATCTACATTACTCTTCAATTGAGTTGTTGGAGATTTTAAAACTATTTTATTTGTATTCATTATGCCATACATAATAGGTACTCGACAACTGTTTGTTAAATTGAATCCTCTTTTGTACTCAATTCCATGAGCATAGTTCAATTTCAAGTCTGTTATGCATAGCGCAGAATTGACAATAGGGAAATGTAATTGGGTGATGTCCTTTTCTCAATGCAAAAACTTAGTGCATCTTTAATTTTGATTGGGGAGCAATTAACCTGACAGGAAAACTGGCGGGATATTGCAAGCTGGCAGCCAGCTGGGGAGGCATGCTCAGGATCACATAGGCTACTGACACGTGACAACTATATGCAACCTAGGGTCAGTCATGTGATCAAAGAGATCCACTCATCTCTTAAGCAGAACACACAGCATTTGAAAGAATTTCTAGATAAGTTGCTGTATCAGGGATAAACAACTAGTTTCTCATCTCTGAAATCTCAGATTTCTTCCAGATGGTATACTTTAGGCAGTGGTGTGCTAGCAAATCAGCCTGTTGGAAAAAGGAGAATAAATTAATACTAGTAATAAATAAAAGGCCTGACTTGTAGCATTTGCCAATTTTTGTGCTGTATTTTCACCAGGGCTGGTTTAACAACCAACTCACAGAACTCCTAAATATTTAAAACTGGTCCTCAAGGGCTCGGCATGGTGGCTCACGCCTGTAATCCCAGCACTTTGGGAGGCAGAGGCTGGCAGATCACAAGGTCAAGAGATCGAGACCATCCTGGCCAATATGGTGAAACTCCGTCTCTACTTAAAATACAAAAATTATCTGGGCGTGGTGGTGCATGCCTGTAGTCCCAGCTACTAAGGAGGCTGAGGCAGGAGAATCACTTGAACCCAGGAGGCGGAGGTTGCAGTGAGCTGAGATCGTGCCACTGTACTCCAGCCTGGCGACAAAGTGAGACTCCGTCTCAAGAAAAAGAAAAACCAAACCAAACAAAAAAAAAACTGGTCCTCGAACACCAGCCCCCACCCATTTCAAAAGATAAGTTCTGGTGCTCTGAGTTGGTGAGAGGGCTCCCAGGCGCCCATAGCCAGGACCTAAGTCAAACTTGAAGCTCAAATCTAGGGTCTAGGGGAAAGTCCCTAGGCTACTCACCATGGTCATCTTTTGTGACCCAGCTCCTTCCTGGAATAGAGGGGTCCTAACGATGGGGACATTGCTGTGGCCAAATATATCTTGCCATGACCAAGACAGAAATTTAGACAATGCAATAGTAGGAAGGGGTATCTGTATGTTTTGTGTGTGTGTGTGTGTTTCACCACTGTATTTAGATACTTTTTTTCTTAACTTTTCTAGACCTCCACATCTCCATAGGCAAAACCAAAATAATGTTACGTGCAAATTATGAGGATAGTGCATTAAGCTAGATTTAAGAAAAAAATGGCATGTTGAGTCGCAGGATACATCATAGTCTGGTATCTATAAGACCAAACTGTGAACTAGGTAGAATGCCTTAAACAGGAGAATGGAATAGACATTTGTACTGTCTTATCAGATAAAATGAAAGGAGTTGAAGGAAAGAAAAGTTGCTGAGGCAGCTAAGGAGAGAACTGGGGCTGGAGAGAGGACTGGAGAGTTCACTCCGATTGCACAGCTCAAGTGTGAGCCATGGTTGGAGGCCTCAATGACTGCGATCAGACATTTCTGTCAAAAGATGCCTTATCTTGCCCCTTCCCTTCCCTTCTCATCTTCTTTCCCTTTCAGCTGTGAATAGTGAGAAAATGACGGAAGACAATGTGCTAGTTTACAGCATTTTACACTGGACTCCTTTTTCTTTGCCTTTGACTTGTGAATGACTGAGAATTGTTTTATTGTGAAAAGTTTCTCAGAGAAAAGGACTTTTATTTTACCTAATAATGCAAGACTGGACAGCAGGCAAACAGTCAGCGCCTTGTTTCCAGCTGCCACTCAGACGCTGAAATTAACAGGGGCTCAGGAGGGGCTGCCTCTGCCTCTCCAGCCTTCCAGCCACCGGCTGCACATACAGGAGGTAGAAACACTTCACGGATAAGCCACTCACTTCTGTTTAATTCCACCTTTAATTTGTCAGGCAAAATATCAGGGCCTTTTAGCATCAAAATGAGAACTTCTTCTGAAAGCTTAATTCTCAGTGGGCTTGGAACAGAGGGGAGAAGAAAAAGTACTGCAATTTGTCCCCTTTTATAATGAAGTGCTAAGATAGAAAAAGGGGAGGGATGGAGAGCTACCAGGGGTGCTCCTGTTGAAAAACAGACACTGAAACTCATTTGCACGAATGTTTTAACGGCAGATTTATACTTCATAGCTAAATGTCAACCATTTACAACTTAATCAGGACTTTTTAACCCTTCACTGTCAAAATGGGCATTAAGATAAAAAATTATCTTAGTATAGAAGGGAATCTAAAATGAGTAACTGGGCCAGCCGCATATGTAAACATCAATTAGGATCCTTAAAAGAGAAAAAAATATATGAAAGTATTATGTCAAATGTTATAGTAACAATTGCTGTCTTCAGCAACCAAGGATAAAGCCTTTTCCTAGAGAGTTTTCTAACTTAGATAACTACAAAGAGTAAGTTCCCTTTAGGTCCATCTTCACATAATTCACTTGTAAAAAAGTAATTGAGTAAAAAGTAAATTCAAAAAGTAAAAAGAAGTATCGATGTTATTTGCTTAAGTTTACAGTGTTTCTTAGTGGGTCTCATGTACAAATATGCAGAGGTTCAAGAAATACAATAATAAGCAAATATATAAAAATTCAATTTTTTGGAGTTCCATTTAAAATGCTAAACTGACAATAATTTAATTGATTTCACAAGTTGAATTAGAAAAATTATGAACCTTTGTGTGATTTAGTGTTACGTGTATGTGTGTTTCTTTTCATTTATGACTTGATCTTTGTGTTCATTTCTGCAGGAACCTGTGTTTAAGCCTTCGGGGAAAAATATTATAAACAAATTGGCCATCTTATTACAGAAAGGGAACTGAAATATTATCCAACTGTTTATAACAGCATTCTAAATTTAAGACAGGATTTCGTTTTGATTATTAAGCTCATCTTCTACATAGGAAAATATACTCATGAAAACAAATATAACCAGGCATCATTTTTGTATGTGTGTACAGAAAATGCTTATTATCCAAAATCAAGAAAATATAAGTTCAGGGACCACTCCATTAATATGGGTCCCTAAACAACATTTTAAAGTAGATTAAATGTAGGTTTTTAAGGGTTCATACCTTTCTCACAATAAACCAGGCCCTAATTGGCTGGTGCAGTGCACAGGTGGAGGCTGGAGGAAGGAATGGAGGTTATATGATGGTGGCAGCAAAGCAGAAAAGAGTCAGGGTGAAATGTTGTCAATTTCATGTTACCTAGAGTCAATACTAGGCAGTATAATATTCAAACGAGATTGGGTGCGTTCAGGGTAGTATGGGTGTAGACAAGATTAACTTTTCAGTTGAGCAGCACAATATTCAACCCGCCTTTCAACATCTTTTTTTTTTTTTTTTTTGGCAGAAGCAGAAGTATCCATCACCATATTTATTGTAAGAAGAGATCTTCTCACAATATATGCAAAGTAGACAAATTTAAGAAAACCATAGAAGGACTATTTCTAAACTGGTCATATTTGGTGTGGACAGGCAGGTGCGTAAGGAAACATTATGCTCTAAATTCTATAATAGATAGATGAACAAAACCCCATGAAAGACCTAAAGAAGAAAAAATTAGCACCAAAAGCAGGGATTGGAAAATCCTTTGTACATAGAAAATGTTACAACATTGGATTCCATAGTCCTAAACTTCAGACAAGGGTGAGGAAACAGTTACATGAAAATTACTGCTATTGTATTCTACTTCCAATAATACCAGAGTAAGCACCCTGCAGACTGACTTATGTTCAGAAGATCAGTAAAAACCTTCATATAAGACCAATGCAGTAGACAGACTCTGGTGGAGAATACATACTCCGAGCAGGGGAATCAAATGAAGTTAGTTCTCATTTTTTTCGACTGTTGGACACATGAGAAAAAAGGGATTCCTACTTGGTGAACCAAAAATTTAAAACCAGGGGATCCATGACCACAATAGAAATCGGGAAACTCACAGAATGAAAAGAGCCAGAAATAGAATGTTCAAAGTCTGTCCATCCACATCACTGAATAACTCTAAACCATGCATCAGTGTAGCTGACTGAAAGCAGCACAGATAAAATCAAAAGATTTGAACAGAGACCCAAGCTAATGCCTAAAATGGTGTTTGTAGTTTAAGCCCAGCCAAGATAATTTCCTGCTGAAACAAAGGAAACAGCATTAATCAGAGAAAAACAAAGAAACCAGAATCTCCACATGTTAACACTCATAATGTCTAAAACACAATTTAAAAGTACCTGACATATAAAGAAGCAGGAAAATAGAAACTGTTTTCAAGAGAAAAGAAATCAATTGTCACTTACTTCAAGATGACCCAGATACTGGAAAAAGCAGGCAAGGATTTTAAAGCAGCATAGGTAACTATTCTCACTTACGTAAAATTATATATACACATTATAAGTGAAAAAGATGGAAAATAATCAGAAATGACTTTAGAGAGAAAAAATGATTAAATAAAAGAATCATGGTCAAAACATAAGCTACCTACAAGAGACACACTTTAAGCATAAAGATATAGATAGACCAAAAGTAAATGGATAGCTAGACCATGCAAAACAATGTGCATAAAAATGCCAAAGTGTCTTTATTACTATCAGATAAAATAGACTTCAAGACAGAAAGTATTATCAGCCATAAGAGGGACATTTTATGATGATAAAAGAATCAATTAATCAAGAAGACACAACAATTATAAATGTATTTATACCTTATAATATCACTCCAAACAGTTAAATAAAAATTAACCAAAATTACAAAGAGAAACAGACAATTATACAATCATAGCTGTAGATTGTAGAATCTATTATGTACAATCACAGTTTAACATCATTTTCTCAGCAACTGATGAAACAACTACACAAACTCAACAAAGGAGCTGAATAACGCTATGAGATACTTTGACTTGAATATTTATGGAACATTAAAAACATACAGAATACACATTCCTTTCAGGGGTACATAGTATATTTACCAATAGACTATATGATAGATCATAAAACAAGTCTCAATACCTTAGAAAAGACGGAAAACATACTCTGTACAACCAGACTGAGATTTACACTAGAAAATGATAATCATAATAATCAGAAAAAACACCAAATATATGAAAATTAAGGAAGATAATTCTAATAATTTATTAAAAAGGAGAAACTACATGATAATCTATAATCTAGAGAAAAAGTTAAAAGAGAAATCAGAAAATATTTTGAATGATTATACAGTGTATAAAAATTTGAGAGATGCAGATAATGCAGTACTTAGAGGAAATGTTACAGCTTTAAATATTTGTCTTAATAAAGAAGAAACACATAAATCTGATCATCTGAGATTCCACATTAAGAAATTAATACAAGAAACACTAATTACCCACAAAGTATATAAAAGATAAATTATAGGAGCAGAAGTCAATAGAATAGAAAATGAAGAAATAATAGAAAAGTTATGAAGCCAAAAATTGGTTATTTACAGAGATTAAAGCATTATATATTTAGAAAAATGATCTAGAGGGAAAAAGGAGAAATAAAATTATCAATACTACGAATAAAAGAAGGGACATCACTATGGATTATGCAAATAGTCAAAAGATAAGAAAATGCTATGAACAACTTTATGCCAATAAATTCAACAATCTACATGAAATAGACAAATTCCTTTAAAGGTAAAGACTACCAACTGATTCAGGAAAAAATCTAAAACTTGAATATCTCTATATCAATTTTTTAAATGCAAATTTGATCGTCTCCAAGCCCACTCTCAGTTTTGATAATTTGCTAGAAGTTCTCACAGAACTCATGGAAACTGTTATACTAATGGTTATTGTGGTTTATTACAGTAAAAGTATACAGATTAAAAATGAGCCAAGGGAAGAGACTAATGGGGCAGATTACAAGCAATTTCCAGGAGCAGAGCTTCAAGTTGTCCTCTGCCAGTGAAGTCACAGACAGTGCTAATTTTACCCAGATATGATGCGTGTCAAAATACACAAAATATTGCCAAATCAGGAAAATTCATCCAAGCCTTGTTACCCAGAATTCTGGGGTGACTCAGCCATGTAGATGTAGATGTCATCAACTATGCATGTGGCTGACCTTTAGGCTCTAGCACTTATACAGGTAGAATGCATATCATGTGGTTCAAAGCTCCACCATAAATTACCCTGTTAGACTACCAGACTACCCGGTGTGGCCCAAAGCCTCCAGATAAATAATGACACTCTTATCAGGAAGGACATTCCAAGGCTTAGAGATCACTCCTCAGGGGACTAGGTCAAAAGATAGACTCATATTTGGATAGGCAAATTATTTATTACACACTCACTAACAAAACCCCAGGTCTAGGTATATGTATTGATAAATATTATTAAATAGTTAAGAAATGGCCGGCCACAGTGGCTCACGCCTGTAACCCCAGCACTTTGGGAGGCCGAGGCGGGCGGATCACGAGGTCAGGAGATCGAGACCATCCTGGTTAACACAGTGAAACCCCGTCTCTACTAAAAATACAAAAAATTAGCCGGGTGAGGTGGTGGGCGCCTGTAGTCCCAGCTACTCAGGAGGGAGGCTGAGGCAGGAGAATGGTGTGAACCCCGGGGGGCAGAGCCTGCAGTGAGCCGAGATCGTGCCATTGCACTCCAGCCTGGGTGACAGCGAGACTCTGTCTCAAAAAAAAAAGGATCTTAAAGGCAACTAGAGACAAAAGTCAGATTATGTACAAAGGGAACCTCATCAGGCCAAAAGTGGACTTCTCACCAGAAACCTTACAAGCTAGGAAAGACTGGGGGCCTATTTTCAGCATTCGTAGAGAAAAGAAATCCCAACCAATAATTCCATGTTCTGTCAAACTAAACTTCGTAAATGAAGAAGAAATGAAATATTTTCCAGACAAGCAAGTGCCAAGAGAATTTGTTACCACTAGACCAGCCTTATGAAAGATCCCTAAGGATGTTCTAAATACACAAACAAAAGAATGATGCCTGCTACCACAATAACACATATACATAGAGCACATACATATATACATACGTACACAGAGTACATAAGGTACATAGCCCACAGACCCTGTGAAGAAACCACACAATAGAAACTACAAAGCAACCAGCTAACAACTTCACAGTAGGATCCAAACCTCATATATCAATATTAACCTTGAATGTAAATGGTCTAAATGCCCCACTGAAAAGTCACAGATTGGCAAGTTAGACAAATATACAAGAATCATCCATGTGCTGTCTTCAAGGGACTTATGACACAGGTAATGACACCCATAGGTTCAAAGTAAAGAGTTCACAAAAGATCTACCACACACACAAAAAAAAAAGAACAGGAGTCACTATTGTTATATCAAATAAAACAGACTTTAACCCAACAACAGTAAAAAAAAAAAAAAAACAAAAAAAAAAACCAAAAAGTGCATTACATAAAGATAAAGATTTAATTTCAACAAGAAGATTTAACTATCCTAAATATATATGCACCCAACATTGGGGCACCCAGATTCATAAAACAAGTACTTCTAGACCTACAAAAACACTTAGCCACACAAAAATAGTGGGGGACTTCAACACCCAACTGACAGAATTATATAGATCATTGAGGCAGAAAACTAACAAAAAAACTCTGGGCTTAAATTTGACACTTGACTACTGGACCAAATAGATATCTACAGAATAGCCTACTCATCAAGTACAGAATATACATTCTTCTCTTCTGCACATAGAACATACTTCAAGATCTACCACGTTTGGCCATAAGGTGAGTCTCAAAAAATTTTTAAAAATCCAAGTCATATCAACCATACTCTTGAACCACAGTGAAGTAAAAATATAATTCAATACAAAGAAGATTTCTTAAAACCACAGAGTTACATGAAAATTAAACAACTTTCTCCTGAACGACTTTTGGGTAAACAGTGAAATTAACGCAAAGGTCAAAAAATTATTTGAAATAAACGAAAACAGACACAACATACCAAAATCTATGGGACACAGCAAAAGCAGTGGTAAGAAGAAAGTGTATAGTGCTAAACATCTAAGAAGTTAGAAAGAGCTCAAATTAATGAACTAGCACCCCAGCTAGAGGAACTAGAAAAACAAATACAAAGTAACCCCAAAGCTAGCAGAAGAAAAGAAATACTAAAATCAGAGCCAAACTCTTTAAAATTGGGACCTAAAAATTCATAGAAAGACTCAAACAAATCCCAAAAGTTTGTTTGCTGAAAGAATAATCAAGATTGATAGACTGCTAGGTAGATTAACAAAGAAAAAAGAGAGAAGATCCAAATAAGCAAAATCAGAAATTTAAAGATTTAAATGTAAGACCTTAAACTATAAAAACCCTAGAAGAAAACATACCCTTCTTGACATTGACTTTGGCAAAGAATTTATGGCTAAGCCTCCAAAGTCAATTGCAACAAAAACAAAAATTAACTAGTGGGATCTAATCAAACTAAAGAGATTCTGCCCAGCAAAAGAAACTACCAACAGAGTAAACAATCTACAGAAAGAGAGAAAAAATGTCCAAACTATGCATCCAGCAGAGGTCTAAAATCCAGGATCTATAAGAAACCTAAATCAACAAGCAATAAGCAAATAACCCCATTAAAAAATGGGCAAAGGATATGAACAGACACTTCTCAAAAGAAGACATACAAGTGGCCAACAAATATACGAAAAAATGGTCATCATCACTAATCACCAGAGAAATGCAAATCAATACCACAATGAGATATCATCTCACACCAGTCAGAATGGCTATTACTAAAATGTCAAACAACAACAACATATGCTGCCAAGGCTGCAGAGAAAAGGTAATGTTTATATACTGTTGGTGGGAATGTAAATTAGTTCAGCCACTGTGGAAAGCAGTTTGGAGATTTCCCAAAGAACTCAGAACTGCCATTCAACCCAGCAATCTCTTTACTGGGTATATATCCAAAAGACAATAAATCATTCTACCAAAAAGACATATACACTCATATGTTCATTGTAGCACTATTTATAAGAGCAATGGCATGGAATCAACTAGATTCTCATCAATGACAGATTGGATAAAGAAAATGTGGTACATATACAGCATGGAATACTACACAGTCATAAAAAAGTGAAATCATGTCCTTTGCAGCAACATAGATGGAGCTGGAAGCCATTATCCTTAGCTAATTTACACAGGAACAGAAAATCAAATACTGCATGTTCTCACTTACAAGTGGGAGCTAAACACTGGGTACTCATGAGCATAAAGATGGCAACAATAGAAATTAGGGAAGGAAGGGAGGAAGGCAAGGGTTCAAAAATGGACTATTGGGTACTATAATCAGTACCTGGGTGGCGGGATCCATTGTAACTCAAACATCAGCATCACGCAATAGACGCAGGCAACAAATCTGCACATGTACTCCCTGAATCTAAAATAAAAGTGAAAAAGAAAAAAAGAAAGCAAATATAGAAACCAACCATGAATGCAGCGAAAGTGCTTGCAAAGCATGTATCTGTCAAAGGACTCTTATCAAGAATTTATAAAGAACCCTTATAACCAAATAATAAAATAAAGTCTTCTTAAAAAGTGGACAAATTATTTGTGCAAATATTTCACAAAATAATGTATATAAAATACAATAAAGATGAAAACACATTCAAAATTACTAGTCATTAGGGTTATACAAATTACATCTACAATAAAATGCCATCAGGCATCCACTAGGATAAAGTTTAAAAGTCTGTCAATATCAAGTACTGGTGAAAATACAGAGAATTGTAACTCCCAAATGTTGCCTATGGGCCTGCAAAATGGTATAGCCACTTGAAAAACAATATGACAGAATTTTATAAAGTTAAACCTCCACTTACATGACCCAGCAATCTGACTTGTGTTTACCCAAATAAAATGATAACATAATTTTACAGAATGACTTTTATGTATATGTTCATAGTATTTATTCATAGATGAATCTGAAGAACATTATGCTAAATCAAAAAAATCAAGTCAACATGACAAACATATTGTATGATTTCTTATATGACATTCTAGGAAAGGCAGAACTGCCACGTCAGAAAGTAGATTATTAGTTGCCCATGCCTGGGCATCAGAGGAGGGAATCAACTACAAAGAGCTAGAGGCAGCTCTAGGGTGAGAAAAATGCTCTGTATCTTGATTGTGGTGGTGACACATGATAATATACAATTACAAAAATTTATTAAATGTGTACTTAAACACTGCAAATTTTGTTTGCAGATTGTGCCTGAATAATAATAAAAAAATTCTGACAACCATTTAAAAAAATTATTGCAGCTCTTAGAGACAGCCAGAATATACCTGCTGTCTTTTTGCAGTATAGAAGGCTGGCTTGGATAGCCAGCCATGAAACATCAGTATGGCAAAAGGGAGGGACTTTTCTTTCTGAGACAGAACCTACTGTCTCTGGGGTACCAAAATTTTATTCTCCTAAATATGAATCTGAAGGCTGACTTCCGTCTGCGTAACCCTCAGATTCTTCATAACTCCTTGGACTAAACTTTGCTTCTGGGCTCTGTTTTTAATTATCATTTTCAGGTACTCTATGGGCCCAGATTAACTTCATGATTCTTTTTTACACTGAAACAACAACTGAGTTGAAAAAGTAACACTGCTAATGGATTTGACTACTTCTTGCAGGTAAACGCAGTTCACCAAATACGCTTATTTCCCCATGCATTTTTATCTGTGAATCTTCCACCAATCCTTTCCACAGAGAGCTCTTAGTTAACTATTGCTAAATTGGAATCTCAAAAGCAATTCTGACTGAAAGAGCACCAATTCAATTAAACGAATAATCAAATTGAAAATGTTATTTGAATAATTTGAGTTCTTAAATTAAGCACGCAGATTTTTTTTCCCGCAAGTAGGCTATAAATTACATTTTCTGCTACATTGGCAGTAAACGGGTAATTAATATCTCAACTTTTTCCTTCTCAATGTTGATTCAAAAAATAAAATTAAATAAGCACAGAACATGAATCAGCACAGCTATCCCAGATTAGATGTGATTGTCCGTCTCCTATTTATCCTATTTTCTCTGGAGTGGGTGCTTCCATGTTGGAGTGCAGCCTGGAGCAAAGAGGGCATGTTACACTCAAGACCAAAGTTTACATCATTGTAGAGGCAGCATCTGAAACTTTAGTAACATAATAAAATCTATTAAATAATTAGCAGATTTTTTGACTCTATGTAAATATATTTATATAAATATAGCATAGTGTATTTGTGATATTATTTCCACTGTAACTGGCTTACCCGTTGGAAGAAGATAATTTACTAAGAAACTAAAAAGTTACTCTTTATAGTTTCTCTTTATGCTTTCTTTATACTTTAGTTTTCTACTCTTTATTCTTTAGTTACTCTTTATACTTTCTAAATGTTCCATTATTTTGCTAAAAAGAGCCATGAAATGCTATGTTAAAGTATTCATAGCACAGCTTTGTGTGTGCCAATCACTGATATTGAACCCCCCTCTGCAAAAATTGTAACTGAGAAAATTATAACAGTGAAAGATTTCCCACCTAACCAACTCTATCTTGCTTCTAACCTCTAAGCTGTCCTTATTCATTCCTGGGCATAGGCTGAACTAACTGGGAAAAATTTGGATTACAGTTTAGCTTTGAAACACAGATGATAACAATTCTTTTCCAAAATAAACCCCTTTCTTGCCTGTAGTCCCAGTAACTTGGGGGTGGGGAGCTGAGGTGGGAAGATCCCTTGAGCCCAGGAGGTCCAGGCTGCAGTAAACCGAGATCATCGCACCACTGCACTCCAGCCTGAGTGACAAAGTGAGACCTTATCTTAAAAAACAAAAAAAAAAGAAAAGAAAAAAGAAAAAAAACTAGAAATTGCGGTTTAGGAGTCATGCAGCATCTGGCTGCAAGATTTTGAACCTCCCCAAAGTGCTCCTGGGAAAAACACCACTGTTGTAAAACGTTAAGATCAGTGCTTGAGACGTTTTGCAGACCCTGGTTCCGATGCACCAGCTGATGCCATTGAGACCAATAATCTGGCTCATCCAGTTCTGTGATCCCATCCAGGTACAGAAGAGGGCAAGAAAAACTCACTTTTACCTCCTGTGATTTCTCCAACCTCACTAATCAGCATTCTCTAATTTCCGACTCCCTACCCACCAAATTATCCTGAAAAATGCTGATCCCCAAATTATCAGGGAGACTAATTTGAGTAATAATAAAATTTGAGTCTCCTGTACAGCAGTTCTGCATGAATTAAACTCTTTTTCTATTGCAATCCCCCTGTCTTGAGAAATTGGCTCTATCTAGGCAGCAGACAAGGAGAACCTATTGGGCAATTACCTTATAAGTGCTTTAGACATAATAATTATTTTAAGTTTCCTAATAACCCTAGAAGAATGTTACTTCTACTATTCTCATTTAATAGACGCCAAAGCTATGAAAAGAAGGTTAGCTATTTGTCCAAGCTCACTGAGCTGGACAGTGGCAGAGCTGGGATGCAACATGGGCCACCTCTCACCAGAGGCAAAGATACTCACCACCATGCAAGAAGGCCTCCCACAGTATGGATTCACCCGTACAAGTTTATCCTGAAGTGAGTGTTATTACTTCATGGGTGCAATACAATTCTGATGCTAACTATTGGTAGATAGGTCAAATTTCACAGATAAAGGGCAGAGTTCTCTCTCAAGCTCATAAGCTCCAGGGTCCAGGAAATACACATTTCTGACCAACTAGCTAAGAATTGGGGGATTTTCACTACCCCCTTAGGTTTGATAATTTCCGAGAATGACTCACAGCACTCAGGAAAGCACTATACTTCTGATTACAGCTTTATTATCACAGATACAAATCAAGATCAGCCAAAGAAAGAGGTGCATGATCCAAGGTCTGGAGGATCCCAGACACTGAGCTTCCATGTCCTCAGTATTGTCACACTCCCAGCACATCAGTGTATGATTATCAACCATGAAAGCACACATGAACTTTGAGGTTTCGCGTCTCTATTGAAGTCTCTTACACAGACAAGACTAATTTCATCACTGGGTACATGACTGAACTCAATCTTTAGCCCCTTTTCTCCCTCTGGATTTCAGGTCAGACTGATATCACCAGGCTTAAAGCTCCAACCATCTAATGACATGGTTGGTCTGTCTGGCATGGCCAGCCCTCATCCTTAAATATCTAGGGGCCCACCATGTATAGTCATAAACTCACTAGCATAAAGTCAACTATGATTTAAGGGGTCCATTATGAATAACAAGGACAATCCTAGCACTCTGGAAATTCCAAGGATTTAGAATCTCCCTCCCAGGAACCAGAAACAAAGAGTCTGCAAATTATTATACAACAATGGCTGAATCCAGTGAGCACTTGCTTTCTCTTGCAGCCCTATCCCTCACTAGCATTCCTTGAAAGGCCACATCTGAAAATCATCCTAAGGATTATTCCATCCAGGAGCAGTTCTTCTTTCCTATTAAATGAGCAGCATCTGTCCAACCCAAGAGATGGCTTTTAAACAGTAGAAGGTAAAATCTACCATCCCCACTGTGACCCAAATCAAGAGACCCACTGTAGGAATAAACATTAGCCCTTCTCTGTCTTCTTTCACCTCCTACATCTCTAATTTTTGGCAACCTTTAGGTCTCTTCCATCTCTACCCCTAAGTATCAGTCTCTCACATCATTGCTGTCCTCTCACAGGGCCCAGCATTGACACTGTACCCACACATGCCCTATCTATGTCTTGCAAGCCACGTGTTTGTGTTTTGTCAAATTCTCCATAGCCTCTAGTCACTATTTGGTGTCACAGGACTTCGAGTTACTTTCAGCATTTACATGTATTTCAAAAGTAAGACACGATCATGAATTTAAAGGAATAGGCAGTGGCCTCCAGCATATTTACCACCAAACTGCCTAATTTTATTTTTCCAATGAACATAGTATCCCACTCTGCTCTTTCTTAATCAAATAACAAAATACTGATTTTTGGCTCTGAAAGGTGGTGGGGGAAACTTGTGTTTCTTCTAAAATCTCTTTTCATTTGGAAATAGTCTAACACATTACAATCAGAATCCTAAGTTACATTTACATGTCAAAATACATTAACATATAAAAAAGTCAGTAATGCTTTAAAGAAATAATTTGCCCCATTTTAATACCTTCTAGGTCTTTTAATAAGAAGATTCTTCTTGGTTGTAAAGGTATTTTAACACCACTTTAAAACTACTTAATTTTATCTTTGACTTTTCTGTGCATTCACTTGCTCATTAAATTAATGTACAACTATTGCATTCAAGGTGTGAGGAGGTGGAAAGGTAAGAAACTAGTGTACTTAAACAAGGATCTTGACCCTGCTAAGCTGATACACCTGTGGTAAAAAGTAGACCCATGATTTATTACAGTTGAGGGGAGCTTAAAATTCACTTTCTTCAGTATCATGCCCAAGGCAGAAATAGTGCAAAATATCCCATTCATCTAGTTGCAGTTTGAGCACTTCCAGTCAATTTTTGTTCCTCTCTATTAAAAATGTTTAAAGAATGTCTCTTCTTCTTCATCCCAATTCCATTCTACAGAAAAAAAACAAAACAATATTATTACTTTTATTAAGTAAATCTGTCCACCAGATTCTAATAATTGGTCCAAAGTCCGTGCTCATACACTACACAGAATAAATCTCAACCCTCCTCTACCCTACAGAGTATTAATGAGACCATTTTCGTCATGGCTTCTAATGCTACTGCTCACTGGCAAAACTCGCTCTTTGTTGCAACTGTTCCTCACATGTCATAGTTTAAGACGCTTGGTCATCCTAGACACCCTCCTCTGGAGCTGTTCTAATCTTTAAATGCTCCCTGTGAGATTCAAGACACAGTTAAGGCCAGAGGTGCATAGTGTAAAGGCTGTCAGCTTGGGTACCAGATAGGGCAGTGAACAAATCCCCGCTCATCCATTGATGAGCCAATTACTTTCTCTCATCTGCAAAATGAGGGAGATTATTTTTCAGGAGAAGGATTAAATATAATGTATGCAAAATGCCTAGTTGAATGCAAGGCACAGAGAGAACAAATATTTGGGATTTTTACTCCAGATGTGACTTTTACAGTGAGAATGAAACTAAGTCTGTTTGTTCTATTAATGCCATTTATATCCCTTTACCTTTCTGGTAACCACACTACATCACTGGCTTATTACTGATCCATTAGTTCACTAAAGCCTTGTGTTTATTTGCTTTCTTGTTCTGTTTTTTCTTACATAAACAGGAAGTCTTTACCATGCTGTTAATTTATTGAACTTCAGAAAAAAATTTACTGTTAGTCCATTCTTACATTGGTATAAAAAAATACCTGAGACTGGGTACTTTATAAATAAAAGAGGTTTAATTGGCTCACAGGCTCCACAGGCTTTACAGCAAGCACCAATGCTGGTATCTGCTAGGTCTCTGGGGAGGCCTCAGGAAACTTAAAATCGTGATGGAAGGCAAAGCTGGAGCAGGCATGTCTTACATTGCAAGAGAGAGAGAGAGAGCAAGGTAGTGCTACATATTTTTAAACCACCAGATCTCCTGAGAACTCACTATTCTGATGACAGTACCAAGAAGCTTGGTGCTAAAAAATTCATGAGAAACCACCACCATGATCCAATCACCTCCCACCAGGCCCCATCTCCAACACTGGGGATTACAACTGAACAAGATTTGAGTGGGGACACAGATCCAAACCATATCACTTCATATTTGCCAAAATAGTTTATAAAGCTTAAAATATGAAATAGTAATTAATATCCCTTCCCTACTACCTCCCACCAAGAGAAAAAAATGACATATTTCTAGGTCTATTCTGGCAACTTTTTTAACGCTACCAATATTCTCAAATATACTAAGGAAATATCAGAAAATCATGAGTGCCATCATTCATAATGAAAATCAACAAGCTAACTAATTAGACTTCTGATACAGGAGAGAATTATCTCCTAGTAAACTTAGAATCCAGGAAATGTGAATCCAGTTACAATTTTGCTTGTTTATTGTATGACCTTGAGAAGGTTACAATTTCATCTGCAAAATGAGAGTAGATGATTTCTGAGGTCTCATTTACAGGAGATCACTTTTAATGATTTCCTGATTTGTAGGTTTACACTGATATCCTCCTTTTCCACAGAAGAAAATATAAGTTTCCAATTCCATATTCTAATCTACTAGGCTATCACAAGTGGCCTTCTGTTCCACACTTACTATTTCAATCACTAAACAAGTGGCCGAGAAGAAACAAGAAGAAAAAGAAATGAAAAGGAAAAACAATAGAGAGAGGAACATAAACAAAATTCAAGATGCAATCATTTGATTTTGGGTTTAATAGTCAAGCAACTGTTACTTATACTTAATTTTGAGAAACTGATTTGCCATCTCAAAAAAACCTTGCACTCACTATTATAGCCTCTAAATGAATAAGGTCTTTGTTCTCCAATAGCCAATGCTTTTGAAAATGTCTCTTTTTCTTTCCATGAGCTAAAAAGTGTAAGAATGAGTTCATGTCCTTTGTAGGGACATGGATGAAGCTGGAAACCATCATTCTCAGCAAACTATCACAAGGATAAAAAACCAAACATTGCATGTTCTCACTCATAGGTGGGAATTGAACAATGAGAACACATGGACACAGGAAGGGGAACATCACACACCGGAGCCTGTTGTGGGGTGGGGGGAGTGGGGAGGGATAGCATTAGGAGATATACCTAATGTTAAATGACGAGTTAATGGGTGCAGCACACCAATATGGCACATGTATACATATGTAACTAACCTGCACGTTTTGCACATGTACTCTAAAACTTAAAGTATAATAATAAAAAAAAAAGTATAAGGATGCATGTGGCAAAGCTAAAGGGAGAGAGATATAATCAGGGGATAATTCCCTGATTAATTCATGCATTCTCAGATGTTCTTCCTAGAGTAGGTAGTGGAAATTATTATATCCATTTTACAGAGAGGAAAAGAGTGTCAAAAGAGTAAGATATATTGTCAAGTGAAAGCCGAGGAAGTTCTCAGACTTTATAAGAAATGATGATACGACTTTTCCTCCAAAAAGGAACACTTCCATAGTCAACATTTTAGATAGTATGGATTGCCAAACTAAGAAAAATAAAACAAAATTTACCAGCATTTATTCTCAATGTCTGAAAATATTCCTGGCTCTATTTCTTTTTTTATCAATGGTTATATTCTCTGACATTTAATTAATCAGAGTGATCTAAATTTTGACCTTATGAACCCACCTACATGAAAGCTTTTTTCAATCAAAAAGGAAAAGCCAAAGTAATGGAAAACTGGTTTTTCCAGGAAAATGGTAAAGTTTGGTATCAATGTAGCTTCTGTAAAAGGAAATTTCATTCTTTTCTGATACGTAAGTATAGACTTAAATAAAATTTTACCAAACATCTAAATCTATTGAATATTTTAAGTAAAGCCTAGAAAATAATTCCATAATGCAATGGATCCCTAATAACCACAGCAAAGTAATATTTAGTGAGCCTGATGCTACATAAGAACATACTGCATCCTGTTTTGAAATAAATGAGCATCAGTTATTAGCATTTCAAAGTCAGAAACCCAGGGCTTTTGTCTACATAGTAAAATATAAAACAAAGATCCGGTACTACATATTTAATTTAGTAATTTGTATATATCAGTGAGTTTTGACTCGGATAGGGGAGAAATAGACATTATGTCACCCTACAGAGGTAGGATCTTATCAGAGACACCCATCCCATGTCAAAAGATCATAATATGACTAACCCTCTGTGGCTGGTATATCTTTGAGAAAAACAGCTACAATAACTCAGTGAGCCACTATTGTCAATGGAAATGTGTTGTCTCCTTCAGGCATACTAAAATTTTAAAAAGAGAGACTGATGATCATTTGGTATATAATTCAGGGTTACAAACTTACATTTCTGCATTGATCAGATGGATACTATAAACCAAATTTTTATGAGAAATATTAAATAGCAGAAACTGTAAAAATGTGAAACATGCTTATCCATCCAGTAGAATATGATTATTTTTTAAATATATAGAACCAGCCAAATAAAGCACATGTGAATGTCACTAGTTTTTCATCTCTAGCAAATTATGAAAAGGAAAAAGGAGAAAGTTGTGTGTTTCTTAGTATGGCTTGCCTATAATATTGAACAAATATTATCTAAATATCAAATATCAAAATAAGTATATATTCCTGGGTACAAGAGCTGCTCAGTGTCAGCAATATTGTCATTTTGAGTTGGATCATTTTGTGTTCTGTGGAGCAGTCCTGTGCATTGTAGGATGTTCGGCAGCAACACAGTAGGATGTTTAGTGGCCTCTACCCAGTACATGACAAGTAGATCCAATTCAAGTCATATAATATTTAAAAAAAAAAGTTTTCGGACATTGCCAAATGTGCTGTTTGAGAACCACTGGTCTTCAACACAATCCAAAGTTTTAAGCATTTATTAAAGATATTTTCACAAGTAAACAAGGGAGGGTGAAGATGAACATTTACATTAAAGTAAAATACATTCGGCCGGGCGCGGTGGCTCACGCTTGTAATCCCAGCACTTTGGGAGGCCGAGGCGGGCGGATCACGAGGTCAGGAGATCGAGACCACGGTGAAACCCCGTCTCTACTAAAAATACAAAAAATTAGCCGGGCGTGGTGGCGGGCGCCTGTAGTCCCAGCTACTCGGAGAGGCTGAGGCAGGAGAATGGCGTGAACCCGGGAGGCAGAGCTTGCAGTGAGCAGAGATCGCGCCACTGCACACCAGCCTGGGCGACAGAGCGAGACTCCGTCTCAAAAAAAAAAAAAAAAAAAAAAAAAAAAAAAAAAAAAAAAAAAAAAAAAATACATTCGAAAATAAAGACTAAAACTAGCCTAAGATTAAAAGAAAGAATTAAAATAATAAATTAATAGGGACAATTAAATTCATCATAAAAGTAAAGCAAATATTGATGCCTACCTAATCCCCCCAAAATCTTTGTAAGTTTGCTTTTTTAGGGGTAAAAACTTATTGACAGGTATAATCAAAAAATAAAAAAAATCATCAAAAGATGAAGAATAAAATATATGGAAAAGATGTTAAAAATATAAGAAAATACATATAATTTTATGCCAAATAATTTAAAAGTTAACAGTGAAAAAAGATTAGTGGGAAAATATAATTCAAAATTGACTAAAAAGGAGCTGAACACATGAGCATTCTTTTTACACTTACCAAAAATTAATTTCAGAAAAAAAGATGCTGAGCTACAAAGTATTCTGAGTGAATTCTTTTAAGTTTTCAAGAAAAAACTACATTGTATACTATACAAACTCTTAAAAACAGAATAATATAAAAATTAATTTATTTTTGAGTTTCTAATTATTTGATATTAGAAAAGTTATCCCTTTAATAAGGAAATTTTGTATATATATACAAAATCAGAATTAGGGCCCAGCCCCTCATTGGGGTACAGAAGGCAAAAGCTTAGATACTGTTTTGAGGTTAGAGAAAGAATGAGCGCTTGGATCCTGGCAAAACATGTGATGGAAAGGGGGAGAAGAGGAATTCTGTTGAGGGACAATAAATGATTACTGGGGAAGATTCAATGGTCTGGAGCAAAGTATGTTAGGCTTGCAGAGTAGACAATAATTTGTGACAAAAGTTTGCCCAGGTTTGTTGACAGACTTATTTTTCTTTCCTACAATATGGGTTCAGTTAATGAAAACTCAGAGAAGAGACCAGAGGTAACTGTATTGTTCTTTGTTAGGTCCAGACTTAAGCAGATAAGGGAACTTTTAAAAAGAACGATATTCTATGCTTTGGGAGAGGGGTGTAGGGTGAAGATCAGAGAGACCTGAAGTCTTCTGTTTCAGTTCAGCATTTACAAAGCACCATATTTTGGAATATCAGTTTCTGAGTGCCAACACAACTAATGACCATTATCGCAAATAAAAGAGAGGAATTTCCAATGTCACCGATAATGAGTTATTTTTCCAATGCTATATTTAGAGCAATATATAATAAAACAGAGGTAGAGCTACTAGAACAAAATGAGATTATTTACACATAATTTTCTTCCCAAAATAGAATATTCCTTTCTCAACCTGAAAAATGACAAATATCATAATAAAGAAATATTGAGACCATCTCCTCAAATACGAAGACAAAGAAAAGGATGCCCAATATCATTACTTCCATTCAACATTGTCTTGAGATATTGGCTAGAACAGTAAGAAAGGAAAAAACTCTAAGGCAATTTGATAGGAAAGGAGGAAATAAAACAGATTATATTGCAGTTAATATGATGGTCTATGTAGAAACTCCTAATACATCAGTAGACTGTTAAGTAAAACACATGAATTTAGCAAGATGTCTGCATATCCAGACCCAGTTGCTTTTCCATTGCAACAAGCAATTAAAAACATTTTAGAAACACCCTATTTATAGTAACAACCAAAATTATAAAATATCATCATAAATCCAACAAAAATGGGAATGGCCTATGTACAAAATTTTAAAACTTTATTGTAAGTCATTTAAAAAGCTGTAAATAAATGAAGAAATGGCACATATTTATGAAAAGAAGGAATAATCTGAAAAGATCGTATCTCCTTAAAGTAATCTATGTATCTAATGCATTCCCACTCAAATGCCCAGTAAACCTTTTTAATGAATTTGACGAGTTTTTTTAAAAAGTCTGTGTGGAAAACAAAGCATTGATTACCACGATACACTGAAGAAGAAAAGTTAGAGGGACTTTTTTCTACCAGATGGAAAAAATACATTATAAAGCTATAGTAATTAGGGCAATATGGCATTAATGCAAAGACAGACATATTGAACAGTGGAATAAAATAGGAAATCAGAAATAGCCCATGGACATATGGAACTTTGATGTGTAACAGAAATGTGTGAGAGACTATTGGGAAAAGGAACTTTCATTCAAGAAAAGGAGAAAGTAGAGACAAGCTTTATCCTGGAGGAAGGTATTTGTAATACATATATCTCAAAAGAGTTAGTATCAAGTAATTATAAAGAACTCTTAAAAATCAAGAAAAGGAATATCCAGTAGAAAAATGGGAAAAAGACAGAAAAATCACACAGAAGAGAAAATACGTACGTCCACTAAACAACACTGGTAATGAGGAAAATTAAAATCAAGACAAATGTGAGATGCTTTTTACAAATTTCAAATTGCAAAAATTAAGAATTCTTGATTATACCAAGAGTTACAGGGGCTATGGCTCAATATGATCTCATATTTTGCTGGTGCTGGTGTAAACTGCTACAATCCACTTGGGAAATAATTTGGCATAATCTTGTAAAGTTAAGTATTTCTTTATTCAGAATGCCCATACCTAAGTATCTACACAATGTAAAGTTTAGTACATAAGTACCAGAAGAATGTATAAGAATGTTTACGGCAGCATTTTGGTCATCCAGAAACAATGCTTGTTCATAGAGAAGGGAATGGATAAAAATATTAAGGTATAGTCACAAAAAGGAATTGCAGTAAGAATGAATGAATGAAATGAAACACAGCCACACTTCATATAATGAATGGCCGTCAGTGTAATTTAAATGAAAAATAAAAATTCAGAAGACCAACTACAGAATGACATACTCTTTTTATAAAATTTAAAACATGTCATACTCTATAAAATGTTATTCATTGAGATGTATGTATATCTGTGTGTGTGGCTGCCTCATTCTCTTGGAAGGGCTGTATGGCTGGACAGTTTCTCTCATTTCTCCTGATCAGCAGAAACTTTTCTTGGCTGTCCTAAGGTGTCACCACCCTTCAGTGAGCTACCCTTCAGCAGTCAAGCAGGCAGTGAAGACCTGGAATGGTGGGCGTGAAGAGTTGGAGGATGCATGCTGACTTGCTATGTGGCTGAGGCCCTGTGGAATTCTTATCTGTCATGCCAGACCACTCAGAGTTATTAAAAGACCATTATAGGTTAGGCTGGCTTCTCCTTATTCTTATCTATGGTCTGGCCTTTTCTTCTGCAGCTCCATGAGGGAGGAGAGTGACTGTGGGTCTAGTGTAGTTATGAAGAGATACTTGTTTTCTATAATTAATTTCATTTCATTTTTTTGGGGTTCTTAGTCCTCTGATGGGTTTGAAATAAAATATGATTTTGTAGCTTATCCAGATTATTTTCACTGTTCAGGTGAAAGCAACAGTTTTTCAAATCTCTACAAACTGAGCCTAAATGGGCATCTGCTACAAACTATTCGATGTGAACAACTCTGGGTCCCATGTGTCACTGTCATTACCCAAAGTTGTCATTTCTTTTTAAAATTTTTTCAATATCTATTGATTTATTGACTTACACACCTTCAGAGTCATTGCTTGCAGGTTTTGTATTATGCTTAGAAAGATCTTCCTTAGTTCTGGATTACTTACAAGAAAACATCCTCTCATGTTTTCTAATAGTACTTTAATGTACTTATTTTTAGCATAAAATCTTTGGTCCATCTGGAGTTTATTTTTGTTCTGCAAATAAAGTAGAAATACTATTTTATTTTTTTCCAGATGGCTACTAAGTTGTCTTAACTCCATTTATGGACATACAAGATGAACAGAGATTTTACATATAAGTAATTTTTAAACATGTGAAAATATGTTCAACTACAGTCAAGTTTTTAAACTGCAAATAATAACTATAGTTAAACATTATTTGGCACTATCTACCTAAATTAAATGTACACATATCCTTTGACCCAGCAATTTTATTTCTAGGAGATTTGCCTTTAGATGTTCTCATATCTATTCATAAATACATACATGCTTGGATATTCATCACTATCTTCTCAGTAAATGGGGAAAAAACAAGTAAGTTCAAGTAAAATATTTTAAGATGGATTATTTTAAAATTTATTATATATCCACAATAAGGGATTATGAAGTCTTTTAAAAGAAAGAACCAGGCTATACAGGTCTGCTAAGATATGATATCCAAGGCGTATTACTAGGTTAAAAAAAAAGGGGGCTATTATGTATATACCACAGCCTACCACGTCACTAAAAAGTAAAACATGCACACACACACACACACACACACACAAACATACACATATGCTTATAAGTATATAATTATAAATTACTTTGAACGGTTACTCAAGTACCTAGTAACAGTGGTAGCTTTCGAGGCATAAAACTGAGTAATAGAGTATCTGTGGTGGGAGGGAGAATTCACCTCTAAAATGAGTTTTTCAAGAATCTTGTAAGGCATTACCAAATCAAGGCAACACATATCCAAGTTCATCTTGTGAATCAAACAATCCATTTATAGATTCCTGTGACAATCACAGGTTCTGCTGGTTATTTTTAAACAAAAGCCAAACCAAGAGCAGAATATCAGGCTTAAAGTTTAAGCTGTCACTGAAATTAACTAAGCTTGGTTAATACACTTTAGCTAAATGCACAAAGAAAGAAATGCGTTTCTGACACCTCTCTCTCCACAGCCAACACCATTACTAATACGCACATCCTCTAAGCCAGTGGTTTTCACACTGGGCTTGGTGGAGACCCAGATATTCCACACTTGGTTTTCAGATGCTGCCCTGAGAAGCAGGAGACAAACCAAGCCAAGGGGGCATCCTAACTTCTTCCCCCTGCTTAACCAACAGCTCCATTGTTGCCTTATTTTATTGGTGGGGAAAAGGTAGAATTCTGGAGAATTTTTCTTTGATAAAAAATGAATTTTACAGTCAATCAAAAAAGAAATCAAGGCCTACTCTTCTCTGCTGTGACATTCATTCCAAACAACATGATATAGTAACAACAAAAGAGCTTAATATACTTACACATAGCTGGAAGTTTAAAACTAGGAGAGACCTTCAAAATAACATAGTCCTGTCCTGTTATTTGACACATGAGAGGGACAGTGAGGCCAAGAGATGATAAGGCATGTCTAGGGTCACCTTTGGCTTATTGTTGACAGATCCAGAACTAAGGAGCTAGCCTCCAATTTCCCAAGGCTTTTCTCTTTTACTCATTGGTAAATGATTGTCTAGCACCTCAATGTTTTGCCACTGGGACTATAAGTCTCCCTCTTTGGTGAGTATTTGCTTTTTGGTTCAATTTTTTGAAGCTTTCCACCAATCACATTTAACCCAGGAAAAGAAACCACCCCACTGGCTGTCACCGTTAATGACTATGTATAAAGCCTAAACCCATATAAATATAAAGCAACTCATCCAAAAGGGAAAATGCATCTTTAGAACAGGTTTGAAGGCAAAAGACTTGTGATCATTGTATCTATCTATGAGTTTGCATTATCATTTCATAAGGCAAAACAGAAGGTGGCAAAAGCCTACTGCCATCCCGTAGTTTTTGATGGAACATATTCATCAAAAAAGCATCCAGTCCCCTGAGCTTGCAGCCATATGCTACAGGAAAATGTCACCAGTTAAAGATGTATTCATTTGGTGTTTTGAAAACTCTGTTTGATATTTATGCATTCCAAGTGTTTTGACCTAGATTTCTGTAGAGGCATTAGATCCAGTCCTGTGCAGGCAGCTAGACAGCTGTTGCTTGTGTAGTCAAAGGAAGAATCTAAAGTTAAAAAAAAGAGAGAGAATGAAAAAATGAAAACATTTATTAATGGGTGCCAACATTTTGCGCAGCCAATATGTTTAATACTAGATTAACTAATATAAGCATATGGGGATGCATTTGTTGCAAAGCTTTAAAGAAAAGAACAAAGAAAAAAGTTGGAAATAGCTAAAGTTCAAGGGGAATGGAATTTGCACTTTCTCCTGTAAATGAAAGCTTGGTGAAATGGCAACATACTTTAATTATAAGCAAGTGGCTAATGTCATAGCATTTAGGATTTTTTTTTCAGAGAGGATATATGATGTTCCACTCTGCACACATCTTAGATAAACCTAAAGTCTCTATATAACAGCAGAACCTTGAAATCTTCTTGGACATCAATTTTGTTCTTAGCCAGGTTTGTCTATTTTATGGTTTGTATAAGGTCTAGTTAATTCAGGCATAAATTAATATTTGATTATTCAAAGAATAATGATAATAATAAATATGAATACTAATTCTTCCTCAGCTCTATCTCCTCCAGCAGGGGAGATCAAAGAAGATTTGTTACCCATGTAACTGCTCTCATGTCACATACTGCTATAGTATGGCTCTGTGTCCCCACGCAAATCTTATCTCAAGTTGTAATCCCCATGTGTAGAGGGAAGGAGGTGATTGGATCATGGGGGCAGTTTCCTCCATACTCTTTGTGATAATGGATGAGTTATCTTGACATTTGATGGTTTTATGTGTTTGGAAGTTCTTCCTTCACTCTTCTCTCTCCTGTCACCTTGTAAAGAAGGTGCCTGTTTTCCCTTCACCTTCTGCTATGGCTGTAGGTTTCCTGAGGCCTTCTCAGCCATGCAGAACTGTGAGCCAATTAAACTGCTTTCCTTTATAAATAACCCATCTCAGACATTTCTTTATAGCAGTGTAAAAACGGACTAATACACATACCTACAAATTTTACTAAACTATTCATCAGCATCTCTGCTCTACCTCAGAGGGAGGATAGTAGTCAGTTTAGTTATAATTACAGAATGCTTGGCTGTACACTGCCAGAGTCTTCCTCCAACATTAGTCCTGAGTGTTGCCAAGTATATATTTAAGAGCATCTAGAAACATAAATTCATTCATCCACTCATCCCTAAGTAGTTACTGAGCATCCAGTAAGAATAGATACTATAGATGCTGGGAACACAGAGATGAAAGGCAAACTCTTCATCTTCTAGTAGGCTAGAGAATGCTAGATGATTATGCCTAAAAGGCACAAAATGATTTGGTACATTCAGGTTATGGATTGGTTTGGTACATTCCGGTTATGGATTGGTTTGATTCGGGTTATGGATTGGTTTGGTACATTCAGGTTATGGATTGGTTTGATTCAGGTTATGGATTGGTTTGATTCAGTGTGGACTTCTTGGAAGTAATGGAAGAGATGATGGAGTGTTGGTGTGGCATGCAGAGTCACTCCATCTAAGCACCTGGAATCTGACAGAAGAACACAGCAATTTAAAGACTGACCAGAAACCTCATATTTCTAATTCTCTTTTATTACTGTCCTCACCCCAGTTCCCAGTATGGGAAATTGATGGAAACTCTCCCTTTCACACCTTGATATTACTCCACTCAATAAACATTTATCTGGGTTAAACATCAACTGCAGCTGACACAGTAGAACCAAAATGGAAATCCAAGACTCTTGCCTTAAAGACGCTTTCAGTCAAAAAAAGAAGATAAACACATGAATGCCAAATTATAAATACGAAGTCATAAACACTGCCTAAGATATATGCAATGCCACCGAATTGCAGAATTGAGAATGCTTATTTATGTATGTCGAGATAGTATGTGAACTGGGTTTTAAAGGATGTATATTACCTGGGCATTAGGAGTGTGGGAAATGGCACTTCAGGCAGAAATAATGGGACGTGTGTGAGTACAAAAGCCTGAGTGTGCAAAGTATATTCAGGGAAGAGATGGAGAACACTGACAGTTTGAAAGGAAGGGCAAATATTATAGTCGTCTTACAACTATTGAAGACGGAGGAGAAGTAGGAGGAAGAGAAGAGTAAAACTAGCTATCAGACGCCACTGTAAAAATAAAGTAGAAAAATCCAATTTTATTTTCCAGAGTAGTTTTCTGAGTAATTTGAATAAATATTTATGTAAATATCTTGCATGGCTGGTGAGACCCTAAAAGCATGCTCAACTAAGAAGGAATCTTGTTTGAACTAATATCCTAGAGCAAAGAGGAAAAACTGTGTGATTCTGAAGAGTATGAAAAGAAAAGGAAGGGAGAACCATAAGATAATTGGAAGTTACTTGCATTGAGTATTTCCTCTGGACCCAGAAAGTTCCAAATGCCTCTATAGTAACAATTCATTAACTTTTCACCACAACCCTATGAGACAAAATCTATTTGTATTCCCACTTTCAAGGTGAGGAAACTGAGGAGAGGAGAGGTAAAGTAATTTATCCAAGGTCAGGGAGAGAGAGAAGTGGCAGTGTGAGAACCTCAGTTTTAGAGTTTTCATTTTTATCTATTTTATTTCACTGCCCCTCACAGAAAGCTGTGAGGTGAATGATGGGCCTCAGCTCAGGACCCCTCAAACCTTCAGCAAGGCTTGTTGAAGTGGATATTGAGTAGAGAAACCTGAGGAGCTGAGGCAGGTAGATTTGGTATGAGACAAGTGAGTGAAATTCATGAGGAAACCGGGTGGAAACTCGGGGGTGGTCTTCTTCGGGGATATCCTGCAGTCCTGTGACTGAGTGAAAAAAAAGATCTGGAATTTTCATTCTAAATAACTCTATCTCCACTTTGTGAAATAACTACAATCAAGCATAGGTTAAATAGGCACTCTTCAAAAGAGATCATATCCATTTGTCCTTCAGAATTTTTAATGAATGGAAAACCACAATAAATCTCTTTGTGAAGCAGTTGATGTTATTTATTAAGTGAGAACTTATCAGTGAATATGGTTCAACTGCATGGGCCAATTAGGGCATTTGAGATGTACAATATGAAGACTACGATGACTCACTGAGTACTGGCAAGCCCTATTGTTACTGGAATCAGGCTGTATGTACTATCTTTGATGTGATCAAAAGTAGGATTCCTGGTACACTAAGTACCATTGTGATCCATAAATGGAGGTTTCATCAAATGGAAAGAAGATTGTAAGAGTGAGTCCTTGCCTGGCATAGGACATAGGACCCTGAGGTGCTGATGCAAAAACAGAGCGTGCTCACTGGGTCTAGGTTCCTTGGCACTGGAACAAGAGATGGAGAGAGGCCATTCTTCTTTTGTCATAACTTGGGGCTTAGTTGTAAGACAAAATGGAAACTGAGCCCCAGATTGGGTTGGTTAGCAAAGGAAATCTGGGGATTGACCCACAGATCAAGGATTATCACAAAGCTAACTTATGATGTTAGATGAGAAGAACCATAACCAAAGTCAGGGTTTTTAAGTTGGTGTATGTCAATTCTTCTGCTAACGTCCATCAAAAAATAGCAAATAACCACTTCGGGAGGCCGAGGCAGGCGGATCACGAGGTGAGGAGATTGAGACCATCCTGGCTAACACAGTGAAACCCCATCTTTACTAAAAAATAGAAAAACTTAGCCAGGCGTGGTGGCGGGCGCCTACAGTCCCAGCTACTTGGGAGGCTGAGGCAGGAGAATGGCGTGAACCCAGGAGGCGGAGCTTGCAGTGAGCCCAGATCGCGTCACTGCACTCCAGCCTGGGTGACAGAGTGAGACTCTGTCTCAAAAAAAAAAAAAAAAAAAAAAGGCAAATTCTCAAATTCCTTTAGTTAGAAAGATGAGAATTATGTAATATAAAAGTGTACATATTTGTAATAAAGTTGAATTTTAAGAATGCAGGAATATGTTAAAATACTACATAACACTTCAAAGAAATGTTGCTCTCCTGGTAGGCTGCAGGACATACCACACCCTCCTTACCTTCCTGCCTTCTAGAGAACAGGTTCAGTTTCTTCTGTTATTTGAACAATTTTAGTGAAACAGATTAAGAGGGCCTGATGATGAACATTTACTTTCTGCAAGGATTGAGTGTAAAAACTAAGGGAGGGGCTTGAGGACAAATGGCAGGGACAATGGGGTAAGGACTGCTCTTCCCATCTGATTCTAAAAACTTCCAGACCGGCTGGCTTATTAGTACTTTATCATGTTATACAGGAGACCTACTAACTTTACTATTGTCAATAAAGGATCAACCTTTGATTAGAAAATGAAAAATCACATCACTGACCTCTAAATCAAAGTTTTTGAAAGGTGAAATTAGCACAAAGTCCCAATCCTTCTGCAATAAATTTCAAATCCGTCAGTTACTGCCAATAGATTAGAAAAGTTCTCCAGCTTAGTGTAAGGGACCATGTCAATTTTATTAAAAATCCCTCCACCAATTACAATTCGAATAAAATGAGAAAAAAATTGTTACAGAAGGTCAATTACATGTGGAATCATTTTCAATTCAACAAGCATCTATTGATGACTTGCCATCTGCCAACAGTGATTTAATAACAGGACCCTGCAGTGAGTGTACGTGTGTGCATACAGGTGTACACGTGCATGGATATACACACACATATGCAAAAATAGCACATGAACTGTCAAAATGAGAATAAAAACCCATGCTTAATAAGATATGAATAATTGCTAATGAGACTATTCCTTGGTTATTTTTCTCTTTATCATGAAATTATTAGAGTTTTTAAACAGTATTTATGATGGGGTCCTTTGCTTTTGTCTTTGACAGTCTCATTAAATGTGGCCATGAAGACACAATGTTCAACTGAATTCATGCCACCACGTTTCACAAAACATTTTAATGCTATAGTTTCTCATGTCTGTCTCTATATGAGTAGGAATATTCTCAGAAGAGGCTAGCTTCCAGGCTGGCAACAGCTACTTTACACACCCATATGTGGCCTATCCAAGAGTCACAGAGGTAAAACCGCACACACACTAAGGATGTTTAGAACTATGGAACAGAGAAGATAAGTCAACGCATATTCACGCCTGACCGTTACATGCATACACATGGGAGGCAACTTATAGCAATTAGGATTGTAGATCCAACAGTTTCCCTATGAGCTGCCACATTAGGTTAAGAACTGAGGATTACAGGAGACCAAATGTTTCTGTTTCAGCTCCAGAGGACTAATTTATTTTTTTTCTTTTTTAAACTTGGCAAAGGAAGACACTGAAATCTGAAAACAGAAAGAAACTAAAGAATTATAAACAATGCATCTTAGCAAGTTATCTTAAAGTAACAACCTATATATGCCCTGTTTGAGATTTTTGAAAAATGAAAGTGGCTGCGTATGATTTGATTTCTAACCTGTAGTCGGATTGCACATGGATCTTTTGGAATATGAGTCTCCCACTCCAAGAGCCCATTACTGTATCAAAGGGGATATGGGAAACTGGATTTTTTAATTAATAACATACCTATTTCCAGTCATAAAGTTACATGTCCTAATGTATACCATTAAAGCTACACGAAATTTGCTGTATTATAGCCAATTTAAATAGATGCATTTAGAATAATTAGAGGCAAATCTATTTCTTTTTGAAATGTGGCTGCTTAAGTCACTCAGGTTAGTATCACACAGAAAGCTGACTCACTGAAGCTGTCAGATGCTTATTTTTTTGCAAAACTCTGTGGTAGAGTTTCCTTACTCTGCTTATCAGTAGAATTATAAGCTCTACTTATAATACAGTATATCAGAATATATATAATATTATCATACTTATATAAAAGATAAGCCTACCAAGAAAATGAAGACGTTTTCTAGGATCTGTTGTTTTTTCTCACTTGTCAGGGATAGAAAGGAATGTGTGTGCAGGCTAGGCAGGAGATTGGTGTGACCCCAGAGATATTCCAGAATTAATGGAGTCAACAGAGACTACAGAGATAGGAATATGCAGAGTACCAGAGAGGCTGACAGTCAGATGGAGTTAAGTCCAGCTTTGCTGGAACAGGGCTGAAGGGACAGTAACTAGGGGAATGAGTCCTTGATCAGTGGGAAGCCACAAAATCAGGACAAGACTCCAGGACTCTGGGAAACTGAAGGTTATTAAGACAAGGAATGAGATGCTGGGAGAAATGAAGACAAGAAGAAAGGCTCAAATTGATTTAGAAATGAGTTAATATCAGAAATAGTCAACTTAGGCAAACAGAAAGTCAAATCAACCTTACTTCAAGAGGACTGATGCTAATAGAAGACTATGTCATGAAACTCTTAAAAATTCTACACATCTATTCATGTAGAGTTGCAGCTATTATATTTGGAATTATTGGCTGTAATTATATGGATAGAATGTTATATCTTACAAGAGAATTAAATTTCAAAATATGCATAGATGATGAAAATCACCTACTGTAAACATAAATAAATAAACACAGCTGAGAGCCTCCCCAAATCTCCTACATACAACCTACAGAGGAATTCTCAGGCACACCATGCTTGAGAATACTGCTAGACTATAGAAAGGAATAAAAGTAAAGCCTAAATACAGATATTTGGACATTCAAATCATTCTCGTTATAAGATAACCAGAAAATCTCTCCTGGTAATTTGATACATGAAGAGTTCTAATGTAGTACCTAGCCTGCCCACAAGTTTATGTTACTCATATTTTGCTATTGTAAGTCTATGACTTGAGTGAATATAACTAGATTTGTGTTTTGTTGTAAGAGTTAAATAAGATAAATAAAGTTGTATCTTACAAAAAAAAATCAAGAGTCTGAAATCTCTGGGAAACATCAGTATCAAGTTATGGTTTCAAAAATATACAATATAAGTTCTATCAGCTCCCTTCATTCCTTTTAAAAATAATAAGATACAAAGTAGTCCAGATACATTGGGCTAGATATATTAGATATAGTCATTAATATAATCATACCTGTGATCCTGAAATTTAGATATTATTTTGTCTATTTTTAAAAAATTCAATTCCAATTTACTTAAAACAACAACAACAACAACAATAACAACAACTTAGAAACCTGGGAATAAAAGAGAACTTAATTAACCTTACAGAGTATCCACCAAAACTTCACAGAAAGCATTCTTAATGGTGAAATGCTATGAACATTCTTTTAAAAACAGGCATGACTGCTCTCATTGCTTCTATTTAACAGCATACTACAGGTGATTGTAGCCAGCACAGTAAGACTAGAAAAAGGAATGCAGAACATAAAGATTGGGAAAGAAAAACCAGAACTATCATTGTTCACAGATTATATGATTGCCTACATATCAAGCCAAAAGACTTCATAGGTAAATCATTATAATAAGAGGGTATGGCATAAAGGTTGACTACTAGAAACATAAAAATCATTTGCAGCTCTATACTGGCAACAGTTGGGAAATTGAATTTGGTTTTTTTCAAGATGGGGTCTCAGTCTGTTGCCCAGGCTTGAGTGCAGTGGCACAATCATGGCTCACTGCAGCCTCTACCTCCTGGGCTCAAGGAATTCTCCCACTGCAGCCTCCTGCGTAACTGAAACTACAGGGACATGCCACCTCACCCATCTAATTTTGTTTTTTACTTTTTGTAAAAATAGGGGCTTCACTTATGTTGCTCAAGCTGGTCTTGAACTTCTGGGCTTAAGCGATCATCCTGCACTAGCCTTCCAAAGTGCTGGGATCACAAGTATGAGCCACCATCCATGGCCAGAAAATAGAATTTTAAATATATATTATTACTATAGCAATATAGGATAAGTACCTACAATAAATCTAACAAAAGATGTGCAAGTCTTATGGAAAAAATTATAAGTCTGAATGCAAATTATAAAATTATAATCATTCTAATATGGATTATTATATAATCTAAATTATTATATTTATAAATACATAAAAACTGGATGCAAATTATAGAACTGGATATTTCACAAAGGTGTCCATTTTATGCAACTTGATTTATGGATGTCATGCAATTGCCTTTAAAATTCAAAAAGGGATTTTCTTGAATTCTGGCATTCTGAATTTAAAATTTAGAGGAGTAAGAGTCAAGAATATCTAAGATACCCTTGGAGGAGAAGACAGAAGGGAGGTGCTCTCCAGTTATCAAGAGTAATTATAAAGCTTTAGCAATAAAAACAGTATGATATTTGCTAAGGAATGTACAAATACACTAATAAAGTCGAATTGCAAACAGAAACAGACCTATACATATTTGGAGCTTGAAGATGCATAGATGGCCTTACTGATAGGTGGAGAAACAAGGGACAATAACGTACATAGTATGGAACAATTGGTCATTTCTATATGGATAAAAAAATGAAACCACCTCACACTATACAGAAAAATAAATTCTAGATAGATTAACAATATAAATGTGGAAGACAAAACTCTTAAAATAAATTGTAGGTGAATTTTTTTTTACTTCAGGGAAGGGAAGGATTTTTAAAAAGACATGAAAAATGCTAACCATCCACGAAGAGATTGATAAAATTGACTACGTTAAGATCAAAAACTTCTTTTCATCAACAGACACCATAAAATAAGTAAAAAGATAAGCCATAAAAAGAAAGTTTTAGTATTTAGAATATAAAAGTCAACAAAAAGAGATAACATAATGCATTAGAAAATGAGCAAAATACAAGAACGTGCAATTCACAGAAAAGGAATTATAAATGGCCAAAAAGTTTGAAAATATACTCAAGCTTAACCACAATGGTAATTGAGGAAGTGCAAAGAAAAACACAATAAGACACAATTTTACATTCACTAAGATTGATAAATAATTAAGAAATCTGATGGCACCAAGTGGTGTATAAGATATGGATTGGCAGAAAATATAGTGCTGGTAGCAGTATAAATTGGTGCAACCACTCTGGAAAACAATTTGCTATTACCTTATGGAATTGAACCTTTGCATATGCTATGACCAAGCAATTCCACTCCTGGGTATCTGTGCTAGAGAAACTGTAGTGCATTTGCACTGGGAAACATGTACAAAACTACTCACAACAGCAACTCCTGTGTCCAATGGGCAGAGAATGGATAAATGCATTGTGTTATTGCATACACTTCCTATGGCAACTGTAAAAAATTACTAGAAACTAGGTGCCTAAAATAACAGAAATTTATTCTCTCACCATTCTGGGGGCCAGAAGTCCAAAATCTGTATCACTAGGACAAAATCAAAATGTTGGTGGCTTCATGCTACCTCTGGAGACTCCAAAGGAAAATCCACTCCCGGTCTCTTCCAGCTTCTTGTGGCTGCCAGCATTCCCTGGCTTTTGGCCACATCACTCTTCCATTTTCACAATGCCTTCTCCTTTTTTTGTCTGTGTCAATCTCTTTCTGCCACCCTCTTATAAGGATATATGTGATTGCATTTAGGGTCTACCCTAATAATTTAGATTAATCTACTTATCTCAAGATCAATTACATCTACAAATATGACCTTACATTTTCACAAAAGGTCACGTTTCAGGGATGAGGATATGACATCTTTGGGGTGGGGGCATTTTGGCCTTCCAGAGTCTTCCCTCTGACCCCAAAAGATTCTCCTCCATCCCACACACAAAATACATTCATCCTATCCCAATATCTTCAAAAGTCTCAAGTCATTACAAAATCAACTCAAGTCCAAAATCTCATCTAAATAAAATCAGCTAAAAACTCCAAATCTCTTCATCAAAATCATGCATGACTGAGACTCCAGGTATGATCCATTGTGAAGAAAAATATGTTATGTTTCTGAAACTGTGAAACTAGAAAATAGGTTATCTATTCCCAAAATACAATGATGGGATAGACATAGTATAACAGTTATAGACATTCCCATTCCAAAAGGGAGAAAATGGAAGAAAGCAGTCACTGGTTGTGTAAGGAGAACTCTCTAAAAGTCTGTGTTTCCTCTACTCTCACACCACAATGATCATCAACACAGAAGACTTCCATGACAAAATGTATAGGGTTTTCTTCTCCACACACCAAGCAGCAGACACCAGCTGGGTGTCCTCTAATTTAGTTCTGAAACTATCTACCCAGAGATAGTGTCAGATCCCACAGGGTGAAGGCTCAGTCCCTAAGTCCCACACCAGTTGCAAGTTGGGGCTTCTGGAACTTCTGACCAACCAGCTTTAAGTAGGGGTTCCCATTGATAGTGGCAGGAGGCAGACAAATTCCTAAGCAGGCAGGGGTGGGTCCCAGGTGAAATCTGACCCTCAAGCCAAAAGCAGCTTGAAGGCTGAAAAACAGGTTGCTGGTTCCAGATAAAGTCCTTGACCAGAGTAAGAACTTCTATTCCTATTTTTCCCGTGTTTCCTGATTGGTTCTTTCTGAATAACACTTTTTAACTATTCAAATGTTGCCTTGTCCAAGGCTACCTACAGCCTGCACCACCCTCACTCTGAGACTATAAAAACCTCAGACTCAGCCATACTTTGGGACTATCCACCTTCACTTTGGGACAACCTGCCTTCAGGTGGGGGACTACCTGCTTTGGGTCCCTCTTCACTGAGAGCTACTCCATCACTAAATAAAACTTTTCTCCAACTTGCCCACACTCTGGTTGTCCATGTAACCTCATTCTTCTCGGATGCAGGACAAGAACTCAGAACCCACTGGCAGGTGGAAAGTAGCTGTACCACTGAAGCCCTCCTACTCTCCACCAGCACCAAGCAGCTGCCCCACATGACAGAAAGTGGCAGCAGGGCAGGGCCTGTCCAGGAGCTGTGGGCCAGAGCTGGGCAGCAGACTGAACAAGCTGGGACAGACACACCCCCATATGCTGAAGTGTGCAGACCATGGGAACAAATGCACTGTAACACAAATGAGCTGCAACCCTTCTGGAGGCCCAGACCTTGGGGTTCCCCAAGCAAGAGCTGTGACATGCTGTAACACCTGCTTTGGGGTTTTGTGGTTGCTGTCATCTCCAGTGCCCAAGGCAGAAGCAGGTCACAGCATGCCTAGGCCAGCTGTGGGCTGGGTGTGGATCCTGCAGTGAGCACGGGATCCAGACTGGTAGTGTGAGCTGAGCACAGCCTGCCAGGCCAAGTGGGCAGGACAAGTCCAGCAGTGAGCTTGGAGCATAGCGAAGCCCAAGCTGGAACACCACTGGCCATGGAAATTACTGGTTGGTGAAGTGGCACCCAAAAACATCCTGTGTCATTTCTGGGGGCTTGTTTGGAATCTGCAGAAGGGTGAATAAGTGTGGACCTAAAACTCTTTCACTTTAGTTTCCAAGTCTTCCTGCCCTCAGACTATTTTCTGAAGGCAGATGATGCACTGAGCCTCTGCCAGCCAGTTAAGAGCAAATGGTGTGGCTTCAGAGGACATGCTTGCCCAGGAGGACGTTGTTAACCCACCCCCATCACTCTTGGGTATTGAGAATGTTGGCTTTGCTCCAATTCAGTCTCCCTGTATGTAGCTCTAGCTATTATGTGGGAATGGCTGGAGGTCCTGGGACAACTAAGGGTATCTGGCTAAGATTCATGTTGGTGTTATTCAAAGGTCCCTGGACTGATTCCAGTCCCCAACCACCTGTTAGGGTGTCAACACTATGGACCCTAATCTTTCCTATGGCATTTTTCTTTTTTTTCTGTGGCTCTCATGGTGCCTATCTCTTCTTTATATACAATGTTAAGGGTGTTGTTGCAAACCATAGAGATAATATTACTGTGTATAATGAGCCCTTGGCTCAGTCATCAGGAATGTAATTCAGAACAATGTGGTTTCTGTCTATTCTTAAAAGCAGGAAGGATGCAATCAGCAATGGAGAGCTTTCTTTCCCTTGTTGAAGGAACCCATTTGCATAGGGCAAGAAGTTTTTCTCCCTGTCACCTTCCCCTCCTCTGCAGTTGTTGTTTTTTTCTCCAACACGTCATGAGTTAACATAGTCCTGCGAATAAAGGGAGTTTTTCTATGTGAGAGGCTATTTTTTTTTCCTTTTGGGCAGCATCTTACTAGGCCAGGTCCCAAATTCCTGGGACTCCTTTTCTTTACCTTGTTTGAGGAGGACCTGGTTTCACAGCTTCACCTTAGCATTATGCTTATGATAGGGAAGGAACAGAGGAGATGCCCTACCTGTTGCTGGCTACAATTTAGTGAGGGCCATTTGGGGCTAATTTAATGGTCCAGAGTCTCCTGAGGCATCTTTTTGTCCCAAATTCGATTTCAAGCTTTTGTTTAAAGCCCTAGAGGGAAGACTAGATCTGGGGGACCCACAGGCAGTTATAGCAGAAGGCCAGGGTGCAGAGCAGATGAGCATAATTAGCCCTGCAGATTACGCCTTCCCACTTCATGGGTGGAGAACTTGCTTGCATCCATGGCATAGATGAGCTCTCAGGAACCAAAAGGTTACCAACAGTGGGAGGATAGGGCAGCTTAGGTAAGTGCGAATATCCCTGCCCTCTAGGTCTCCCTGCTAAATGGCTGAAGGTCACACTTGCACCCATGAGTGGCACCCCCCATGGCAGCCATGATTTGGATAAGAAAAGACAGAAGAAAAAAGGGGACACTATTTCTCTCCCTCACATGCTCCAGGTATTCACTGGAAAGAGAAAGGAGCAAAGGGATGCCTTTTCTCCCTCTTTCTAGATGGGTAACCAATCATCTTCACCCTGTATTCTTCTTGATTGCATCCTGAATCACTGGGATTCCTTTGACTCTCAGACTCTGGAGAAAGAAAAAAAGCCTTATTTTTCCTCCTCTGTCTTCTCTTTGCAGTTGAGTAATCATGTCTCCATACCACGGAATACTCCCCTTGGATGCATCCCCCAAACTGCAAAAAGTTTAATTTCCCCAAACACTAAACTGCTTGGCTTAAAAACAAACTGGGAAGAAATTACAAATCTAACTGAGCAATCTCTTGAAGATGGACAACTTTTACAGTATGGAGATAATCTCTTTGTCTGCTCCCCCTTCACAGACTCTAGGGTCAATAGAGCTCCATAGCTTGGGGGAAAGGAACCCAGAAGCCTGATTTGCTGGCAAAGGGTAAAAATTCTTACCAGTTAGACTTCTGGCTTCCCTCTCTCTGTGGAAATTGGTTGTAGGAATGGTAAAAATCACTGTATTATCTGCCTACCCAATAAGTTCAAAAACTAGAAATATTGGCCATTTGGTATGGCTAAGGTTGGGTAATAAGAGATTTAAAAGGACCTTTTAAGGAGGGAGTGCTATGGCTAAAACTCAGCTTAATTAAAAGTGGATATTCAAGCTATAGGTATATTTTAAAGGCCTTTATAGCTTTTCTCTTTGTCGATCTTGTTTTTCTGAAAAAAGGTATTTTTTTTCTTCTCAGTCAACTGAATTATTTTTCTCCATTTTGTCTTGCTACTCTTAATGCCCCAACCAAATTCTGATAGGCTGGGACTCATTGGGAAAACAGAGGAGAAGCCACAGACCCCATTTTGGGAAAAACTTCTGTTTTACTCATGGAACCCCAGGAACTGAAAGCAGATAGATCCCTCTCAAAATCTAAGGCTGTGTTCTGTTTTGCATTGTGTTATCTGACAATTTTGAGTTATGATGGGCATCAGAAAATTACTTCAAAGACTCCAGTGGGAGATGGGCTGACTTCCTCTTTTTGGGATCCAGGATCTGGTATAAAAATGGGACCCTTAATTTTGGGGATCCGTTTTTGTTTTCCAGCTGTGACTGCTTATTAAGCCATACTAACTGCCCTGTTTCTTGAAGGACTCCACCCTGAGGTCCATAATCCAAATAATAAATTGGCAAATAAAAAAATCTTACAACTATTGCATCTTCTTCTGTCTGTGTAGTTATATATGTGTATATTATGTGTGTGATGTTAACATAAAAGAGCTCTAGTTGATTGGCTTAAAGAAAAATAAGCACTTAGATTAAATATTTTTAAAAGAAAAATGAAAGCTGTAATTCCTTTTAGTTCATGTGACTTTAATGTTTGAGAAATGAAAACAGCTTTAAAGATTATTGGTAAAATAAAAGTGTCTTCAAAATGTAGACATGTGGCTTAAATTATGCAGGTCAGGTATTAGGTTCGCTAAATGCTTTAAGGTCATAAACTGCTTCTTTAGCTTTTGCAAATTATTCGACTTGCCTGCTTTAAAGTTTGGTAAGGCCTGGGACATGTGGAGTTAACCACACCCCAACTATGCTGTTAAGAGTCAGACCTTGGCTGGGCGCGGTGGCTCACACTTGTAATCCCAGCACTTTGGGAGGCTGAGGCAGGCGGATCACGAGGTCAGGAGATCGAGACCATGGTGAAACCCTGTCTCTACTAAAAATACAAAAAATTAGCCGGGCGTGGTGGCGGGCGCCTGTAGTCCCAGCTACTGGGAGAGGCTGAGGCAGGAGAATGGCGTGAACCCGGGAGGCGGAGCTTGCCGTGAGCCGAGATTGCGCCACTGCACTCTAGCCTGGGTGACAGAGCGAGACTCCATCTCAAAAAAAAAAAAAAAAAGAGTCAGACCTTATCTGCAACTAGAACATAATTAAAATAACTTACAAGATTAGAAAATTAGAAATGGTTAAGAGTTATCATTATAACATGTAATTGAGACTACTGAAAATAGATTTACATGCAAGGGTGAAATTTGGCTTTCTCTCTCTTGAGCACGATTTTTATGTAATATTAAAGGATAATGAAAGATTTTTGTTTGCCTTGTGAATAAACTGCCAAAAAAGAAGGGAAAGACAAGAGACAGATGGTTTGGAAAGCTACATCTTCCCTCTTAAAAAATTAAGGTTTTTGCTTTTTAAAAAAATGTTGAGTCATCTTTTTGACTAAATAAATGACTTATGGTAACTTTCAATTCTATTTCATAATAGCAAGTGTTTTAAACCTTTAACATATTTGACAGACTTTCCAAAATCAAATTTCAGTTTCAAAATTATATTTCCTGGCCCCTAACTTTGTGATGCTAGAGAGAGGGCCCCCGGATCATCCAAAAGAGAGGTAAACAAATTTGACATGTTTAGTTACCTGGAATTGTCAAAATAAAAATAATGTTTAATCCTCTTCAGGTTATAGTTTACTGAATAATAATCTATGTTCCAAAATTGCATGGCATTCCCAAAATTTTAATGTCTGAGTATATTTTATTAATCATAATTAGGGTTATTGTTTTACGCTATTATAAACCACAGAAATAATCAAATTTCTTTGTCAATCGTGCTCTTGACTGTGACTACCCTAAGGCATTGTCATTCATAGACAAATGTTGTCTTGTTTTGATCCTCTTTGAAAAATGGTTTATAATCAGGTATAGGACTTTGACAGGTGTTCTTAAATGCAGGTTTCTGATAACTTTGGAGATTGCGACATTGGAATAAAGGAAAAATGTTCAGGACTTATGAAGAGCTGAAATGTTCATGAATATCAAGCAGAAGAGTTAACCGAATGGACTGAATCAAAGACTGATTTGGCTTAACAGGTTGCTAATCCTTTGTTTTGTTTTTCAGAGTCAGAAAAATTTATTTTTAGCAATTTACAGCTTTTAAGAGTTGAGTAAAGTATACTCCTGTGAACAAAATTTGGAGCATGTTTGTTTCTCTCTGCCTGGTTTCTCAAGAATTTGGAAACTATTTGTGAGTATTCTTAACTTACGGCAATATAGTTATTTGCATACATGAAATAAGAATCCATTTTCTTTTGCAACAGGACTCAATTGGAGAAACTGGTTGTTTTATCAAGGCTTTGACTGGAAGGGTATACTTCCCTTTAAGAAATCAAGCTTGACTTGTAGGGCCAATAAAAGCCCCTTGGGAAAACTGGCCTCATACCTTGTCTGCAGTCCTTGTACAGGGTTCCTAACCTGTGGTGAGGAAAGAATGTCACTTTCTAATAGGTCCAGGATCCCCAGGTTATCTTGGGACCTTAAGAAGAGAAGAATGCACCCAACTCATAGGTATCTGAGGGTACAAGACCATGGCTGGGCTCAGCTTCAAAAAGTCTTATCTGAGATTCCTTATGGAATAGAATTCCATTAGAGCCAATTTTAAAAGCCTATGTGGAAATGATTATTCTTGCTGCTCTTTATGCAAATAATCAGGCCAAGTGTAAGGCTAAAGTTTATTTTGCAAACAACTCAGTCTTATCATGATTTGCTTTAACAAAAATAAGAACTAGAAAAGCAAAAATTATGCTTTAAAACTTATCATACACTTGTCATTGAATTCTAATCTTATTAGTTGTTTTTCTGTTTTTTTTTTTTTCTGTATTTTAGACTAACACTGCTAATTCCTGTGATCCAACCAGTGATCTATGGCTGCAGCTCAGAAGAAACAGAAAGGATGGGTAATGTAAAAATCTGGATCAAAACCCTAAATCTGGGCAATTATCCTGCAAATTGTGCCAGTTGATGGGGATAAATGGGGTGCCCATAACCCAGAGGCTTCTTTTCTGGGAAAATAAGACCAAGGGAGCTAACCAAAGCCAAGCCCCATGCACCCAAATCTTACCAGGCATAACTACAGCTCCAGATAGGTCTGTCAGCAGGCTTAGGATTTTTAAGCTGTCCTTTACCCCCTTGTTTCTTTTTGATCCATGTCTTCTAATAACCCAGTTTGCCTCTTCTCACCTTCAGACCATCAAACTCCAACTGGTCATGCAAATAGAACCTCGGACAATGGCTCCCTCTTACTGGGGATCCTTAGGTAGGCATCTGAGAGAGATCTGACTGCCGTTCTCCCAAAACAATGCCTCCTGTCAGCATGAAGCAGTAAAGGGTAGTCACTGTTTGTATTAATCAGGGTTCTCTTAGAAAGACATAACTAATAGGATATATATTCATAAACGGGAGTTTTTAAAGTATTAACTCACATGATCACAAGGTCCCACAACAGGCTGTCTGCAAACTGAGGAGCAAGGAGAGCCAGTCCTAGTCCCAAACCCAAAGAACTTGGAGTCCGATGTTCGAGGGCAGGAAGCATTCAGCACAGGTGAAAGATGTAGGCTGGAAGGCTTGGCCCGTCTCTCATTTTCACATTTTTCTGCCTGCCTTATATTCGCTGCCAGCTGATTAGATCATACCCACCAGACTAAGGGTGGATCTGCCTTGCCCAGCCCACTGACTCAAATATTAATCTCTTTTGGCAACACCCTCACAGACACACCCAGGATCAATAAATACTTTGTATTCTTCAATGCAGTCAAGTTGACACTCAGTATTAACCATCGCACTGTCCTTATCCTAACGGCAGTTAGATGTACCTCTTCAGAAGGGGGATTGATAGCAGGAGGATGCAGACAAAATCCTAGGCAGATGGGAGCAGGTACCTGGTGAAACCTGACCTTCAACCCCAAGACAGCCTGAAGCCTGAAAACCAGGCTGTCGGTTCCAGATGCAGTCCCTGACCAGGGTGAGAACTTCTATTCCTGTTTGCCCCCTCTTTCTTGATTAGTTCTTCCCGAATAATGCTTATAAACCAATCGAATGTTGCCTTTTCCAAGGCTACCTACAGCACACACCTAAGCCTATAAAAACCCCAGACTGAGCCACACTTTGAAACCACCCACCTTTGGGTGGGGATGACCTGCCTTTGGGTGGGGGACTACCTGCTTCTGTTCCATTCTCTACTGAGAACTGTTCTGGTGCTCAATAAAACTCTTCTCCACCTTGCTCACCCTCCAGTTGTATGCATAATCTTATTCTTGGATGTGGGACAAGGAGTTGGGACTCACCAAATGGCAGGTGGAAAGGAGCTATACCACGGTAGCCCTCTCACCCACCACTGGCACCAAGCAGCTGACCCATGTGACAGGAAGAGGCAGCGGAGCAGGGCCAGCCCAGGAGCTGCGGGCTAGAATGGGGCAGCAGACCCAATAAGCTGGGTAAGTCCCCATTTGCTGAAGTATGCAGAGGGCAGAAACAAATGAACAAACATGGAAATTTCTGACTGGTAAAGCAACCCCCTCTTTGGGTTTGATTATTTTGCTGGAGCAGCTCACAGAACTCAGGGAAACACATTTACCAGTTGAGTATAAAGGAAATTGCAAAGGATACAGATGAAGAGGTCTGGGGGACGAGGCACAGCGCTTCCATTCCCTCCCTGACTGGGCTGCCCTCCAGGAACCTCATGCTCAGCTATCTGAAGCTCAGTGAACCCTGTCCTCTTGGGTTTCTATGAAAGCTTCATGGCATCAGCATTCCTTCCCCCAGGGTATGGGGGTGGGATCCTCTCATGGGAGAGTCTTAAGGCCCACAATTAGAAACACAGAGGAACATTAGAGTGAAAGGAAGGCAGGAGAAGGTCAGAAGCCTGCCCCTGAGGCCTGACACACCCAACATTAAAGGGCTATGGGAGTTATAAGCCAGGAACCATGGATGAAAACCAGTATATATCATAACACCACAGTCTGCCCCCTGGTTTTTGACTACAGATTCTATATATAGATATATATTTATACACACATACACACACACACAAAGTCATTAGTAATTAGTTCAGTTTTATCATATTGTATGACTCTCTCCCAAAATGAGGCCACTCATGTGTGCAGCAGTCCTCTCAAACTTGTCAGGCTCCAAAAGCAGGAGTGAGCTCGGCAAATACACAGCTTCACCTTTGCAGGCATCTGGAATAACTGAGTTAAGAGACAAGGTCATCACTTCTCAGCCTTTGGCTAAGATCAAGTGTAAGAGACAAGATCATCTCTTGCTCTGAAACTCTTGAGTTTTTAAAACAATATTGAATTTTCCTCAATTAGTAACAACTTTTTCACCTTTGGAAGAGACATTAGAATCATTACCATGCTGGTCTAGATTGCAGGTAGCAGTGCAAATCTAGCAAGTAGCTCCTCAGTCCACTCCCATTCAGATAGGGTAAGGTTACATAGGTGCAGAACTACTGAGTTATTTTTACTGCTAGGCAACATGACTGCGTTCACTGTTAGCCCCAATTTTGCTAGATAGGGTGAAGGAACAACCCACCCCATCATGCCTTAGGAATTTTGATAGAAAGTTTAAAAACACAATTAACAGTTTTTTGCTTAGAAATCATCCCTGCTGTTCTGGCACTGATAGTTGCAGCCCTAGTCAAAGGACAACTGCATCAGGTAGGGGAGAAAAAAATAAATGTTTATTCTGAGGTAATTTAGGGAACAAAGAAAAAAAATGTATAGTCATCATACCAGTGTACTCCTCCCTTGGCAAGAATTGTATAGTCATACCAGCAGCCTCCTCAGCCCATCTTCCCCAGATCAACCGGAAAGACAGGGAAAATATCTAGGAGGGACACTCTCACTCATGGTGAGTGTGAGCACACTCTAGTGAAGGCATGGAAGCCAGCCCCTCAGGCTTTTATCTCCCCGTTTTACACAACTAATGTTTCTATTGCCTGTTCTACTTCTCTATCAAACTATTACTCTGAGGAGGGTATCTCTCTGCGCATGGTTGGACATTATGGGCTGTACAGTGTGCCTTGGTCTGAAGAAATGATGGGCACCCATCCAAATCCATGCAAAATTTTCTGCTCTGGCTTTTTAGTGCATTTCACCTATTTTATAGATGAGAACACTGGGACTAGAAATGTTCCGTGACTTCCACATTTATGTAAATAATGTGTAAGGAAGTCATGATGTTTAAAAAAATCCTATCTGCCTCTATAGATATTTTCATTTTACCTGCAAATTTAATACTAATAAGTTACATCTTTAGAACTGTAATAGTGACCTCAAAAATATATTTTTACAGTAAATAGGTCCAAGAAAATATCTATCATGTTTGCACTAAACAGATCAAGCTGGATGAGGGTTGACCATATCCTCTTTGGAATTACTTTGAACTTTCTAGGTGCAAATCAGCACAGAAAGTCAGGATTGCTGGAGGCCTAAATGATAAAACAGACCAACCATCCCTCTGTCTCTCTCAAATAATAATACTGACTAAAAATGAAAGGAGGCAAGCTTATTTTTCAGGGACATGACTTACAAACCTCTTAATTTTATTTAGCTACTTAATGGAAGAAGGAACTAAACTCCTAATTTTTAATTGCTAGCTTAGCAACATTTTTCACTATGCCAAACTGCTTCTACACAAAATCCACATGACAATCACATTACATAACATAAAATAATCCAGAAAGATTTTGTGATTTGATCTGAATGTTGACTGATGAGATTCAACTTTCTGCCTTCTATGGAGCCCACACTGATTTTTATTTGTTTGCTTGCTTGTTAGCAAGGAACTTGGTCTACTCCTCTGAGCCCTCTGCAAATGGACAACTTTATCTTATTTTCAAGACTATATGTGTCTACGCTGGGTCCAATGTTTTGATTTCATTAATTCAGCCAAGCACACTATTAACCCACCAGGTTCTTGAATCTCAGCACCTCCTCTGTTGACTCCACAAAGATAAGGGTGTATTTATGAACTGAGCCTTCCTTATGGACCAGACATCACATTAGATGCTATCTATGCACTGGGGCAGGGGTGTCTTTTTGCAGAGTGTGGTTAGGGAAGGTCTCTCAGAAAAGGTGACCCGTGAGCAGGAATCTGAAGGAGAAAACTGCACAGTACCTCTGCACTACAGTTTCACACATTTCACGGATGAGCAAGCTGAGGTCTGGGGAGATCAAGCAATTTGCTCAAGATGGCAGAACTAGAGCAAAAAAGGTGAAATTCAAATCCAAATCTGTCTGACCTCAAAACCAATAACCTTGCCACGACAAAAAAATAAATGTGAGCATAAAATGATTCCCAGCAAAACAGGCACGTTGAAAAGATGCTAACACATATATGTGACTTAAGACTCTTGGGAAGATAATAGGTTACCTTTTTCTTTTTGTTTGTAATGCACCAAGGCTGCTTTTAGCTCAGAAAAATGTGTCTCTTACCAGCCAAGTATAAGAGGGACTATTCAGAGAGACCAAAGACATCAACAGCCAAAAGAAAGCTGGAAAAGCTGCTCTTCTCTAGCAAATTGGCTCTGGTTCTTCTAATATACACAAAAACAGAATGATAAAAAAGGAAGAATTTAGACAAATATTTATACATATGGTGGGTGAGGACACCTGGCAGAGCAGGTGAATCAGCTCCAGAATGAGATGTTGCCTGCAGATCCAACTACGAGGAAAAGTGACACATATTGCAGTTAAACTTAATGCAAACCTGTTCTCCAGTTTATCCCTCAAACTCAATAAAATCAAGGAATTCCTTTGTTTTCTTTTTATGTGCACATGGAGATTTTAAAATTAGGTACTCGTATGAGTTGACTCTCCACTCTGCACATACTAATTTATGAGAACAGAATTTCACATTTCAGCATCTCTCTCAGACTTGGGATGGCACCTAAATCATCCCATAATTAAATTCAGCCCTTGCAAGTGTAGCTCTTGCCATTAGTGTAATGCACAAATGCTGGCAACTGTAATGATTATTTAATTGAATATAGATGTTGGCTGAATAACAGCACAAAACACCATGCATTTTAAATCAATCATGATCCATATTAATTCAACACTCATAATAGGCTATTTCCTATAACAAATATAAAAGGGCAGCCTGTGAGAGCTTATAACCTACATAAAAATATATTCTACATTTAAATCTGTCATATTTCATTGGGAGATAAGGGGGGAATTTGACAAAAGTTTTAATTTTGCTTCAATGAGCAAATTTATGTTTGCATAATTCATGTAATATTTCTGAGAAAGATGTTTTATAGTATTACTACTTGTATTAATAATCATTTTGGCACAGATATTTATTAAGACACCTACTATGTACCAGACACTCTTTTCGGTACCAAGTAAAGAGCAGTGAGCAAGAAAACAAAGGGCTTGCCCTCAGAAACTTATATTTTAGTGGGAAAAGACATGCAATAAGCAAATAAATAAATGAACAAATAACACTGCAGAAGATGACTAGTGTTATGACAAAGACAAAAATAAAGTTGGATTAAGAGAATAGAAAGTAACAGTAGGATAGAGAAATCATTTTATATGAGGTGTTCAGAGAAAACTTCTCTGTTAAGGTACCCATTGACTTGGCATGAAAGAACTGTGGAGTTGGTTATGTTGATGTCTGCAGATAGAGCACTCCAGAAGGAAGAAATGCAAAGGATGCGTTGGGGTATACATGGTGTGTTGAAGGTAGGATGGAAAATTCAGTGTCACTAGAGCAGAATGAGCTGCTGGAGAGTGCAGAGAATGAGGTCAGGAAGGTGTTGCCCAACGAATCATGAAGGGCCTCCCAGACCATAGTGATGACTCCAGATTGTCCTCTGACTTAGAAGGGGTAGATTCTGAGTATTCTGGGCAGAGGAGTGGTGATGATTTTAGATGAATACAGAATAAAATTCCTAGAAAGCAAAATGTTCATCATTCAGAACTTGCAGAGTATCAAAGCAGACTTTCTTCCCTAAAAGATGGACACTTAGCACTTAGAAGGAATAAAGTTAAGTAAAGCATAACTACCCAGCTAATGTATGCATTCTTTCTCTTCTGTATCTTTCTTACCTAAATTTTAATGTGGCTGTAATTGTGTAATTGTGTCATAATGGATGCAGACTTCTAACGTGGAATGGGGTAGAAAAGAAGGAGTTCAAGAGACTGGAAAATGCTCTCCTATGCCTTAGAAAATTATTTGACTCTGCCCAACTCATGTTTCAATAATTATCAAACGTCCAAGCACTTTAACATACTTTATAACATTTAATCTTTCCAACACTGCATGAAGTAAACATCATCAGTGTCCTACATTATCCGGGGACAAAACTGAGTCTCAGAGAACTGATAATCGAATGATTTGCCCAACTTCACAGTAAGATGTAGGCCTGACCCACAAGTCAAGTGCTTTCTCTAAAAATAACAGTTGCCTCCCTTAAGAAGAGCAGAGTTGTCAGGTAAAAAGAGGAGAAGAAAATGGAAAACAGAAAATGAAGGATCAAAATCTAGTAGCACCCTTAGGGAAACAGGTGATTTCTCAAAAAGTTAAACATTAAATTATCATACAACCCAGCAATTCCATTACTAGGTATATGCCCAAAAGAACTGAGAACACATTCAAACAAATACTTTTACATGAATGTTTATAGCAGCACTATTCATAACAGCCAAAGGTGGAAACAACCCACATGTTCACTAAAGAATGAATGGATAAACAAATTGTGGTATATCCATGCAATTGAACATTATTCAACCATAAAAAGGAATGAAGTACTGATACATGACACAATGTGCATGAACCTTGGAACTGTTATGCTATATGAAAAGGTACACAAAGTGCCACGTATTGTGAGATTTCATTTATAGGAAATATCCATGTTACATAAATCCACACAGACAGGAAGCACATTGGTGGTTTTGAAGGGTTAGGGAGAAAGCAACATAGGAAATAACTGCTTATTGGGTACAGACTTTTCTTTTGAGGTGGTTAAAATGTTTTGGAACTTGGTAGACATGGTGGTTGTACAACATTGTGAATGTACAAATTTTATGTTAGGTGAATTAGACTTCAGTTAAAAAAAGGAATAACAACGAGAAGAAAGGCAGATAGGCAAAAGAAAGGAAGCGAATGGTTCAGGGTTGCTCACAGCTGTTCAAAATGGCAAAGTACAACTAAAGCTGTATCTATGTGGTCCCTTCAATTCCATCATCTCATGGCCTGGCTCAATGTATAGTTACACAGAAACATTGTAAAACCATCTATCTCCTTAACTATTTTTTCTATTGTTATTTTATAATTCAAATGAAATAAGTCTCACTGTTAAAAAATGCAAACAATAGAATAGTGCATACCACGGTTAAAGACAGTCCTCCCCAAGAACATTAGGACAAATAACCTAATGCATGTAGGGCTTAAAACCTAGATGACAGGCTGATAGGTGCAGCAAACCACCATGGCACATGTATACCTATGTAACAAACCTGCACTTTCAGCATGTGTATCCCAGAACTTTAAGTAAAATTTTTTTTAAATGTAAAAATTAAGAAAAAAGACCTCCTCGATATTCATGCCTCAGTACTAACTACTGTTCACATTTAGCCACGATTTTGTGTCACTTAGTGATGGGTGACTCCCTGGAGGATCTGAGGTCTTACTTAGGAAAACACTGTCATTGTTGGAGACTAATGACACTTCCAGAAAAACTTACTAAGTCTGACTAAATCTGACTAGGGATTTATAATGAACACATTTTCTATGAGACTTTTTAAAAAATTGATTGGTTGGTTCTCTTTTCAGTGGAAAAAACCACATGCACCCAACAATAACACACACATAGATATATGAACAAGACACACACACACACACACACACACACACACACACCCTCTGACATAGCCAGCCATTGACCTAGTTAAATGAACTGAGTACTGCAGGTTGAATTAGATGGACTGCAATTCCATGGCTCTAAAGATAACAAACCAGCTGAAACAGGTGGACAGGCAATGAAAGCAAATGAGCCCAAAGAGTTTGCAAGTAAACTTTGCTTCACCTTGTCAGAAAACACGTGAGCTTCCAAAATATAACTATTTCTTTACGTACAACTTTCTTATATAGGGCTATTTTGACACGCCGTATCACAAACAAGGGTTCTCACCTAAATGATCACTGTTTTCAGTAACCTTAAACCTACAAAGCTTTCCAACCAAGAAAAAAAGTTGAGTGAGTTGTCATGAGGTCAAACAAAATATCCCCCATCACTACTACCATCAGCCAAAAATAAGTGCGACACGTAGAAATAAATATAGCTAATCATTCACATACTATTTTAGTGTTACACTGAAGATTTTACAAGTTATTAAATTAATATGAATAGTATAATTTGCTAGATAAGTTCTTCTAGTTGCTAGCTCAAGGTATAAAAGGATGAAACTTTGGGATTAATATATCTGTGTGTGCACACAGAAACAAATATTGTGATGTATACATTTTAAAAATTATTGTTGTACCTACCTTTCACTACAATAGCTGTATTGGCACAACACAGTTGGTGATTTTCTTACATTTAAATTCTGGTTTGATTATTTTTTACTACTTATTTGCTCTACAATATTTTTTTCTAGCAATGATTTGCATAGCAAGCATGCACTCATGAGATGTGCAGCTGAAGTTATGATAACATAACTTATGTTATGTTGGGTAGGAGTGTCATATGGAAACCTTTTTTTCTTCCAGGTGTAAACTTAGTGAAGCTTATTTTTATGCCATTGGCAAATGTCACAAATGCCTACAATTTTTTATTGTCATTGTAAATTTTTCACTTGGCTACGTTGAACACTTTGCTCAATATCCATGTCAGCGCACCTTCTGGTTGTCCTTGATATACTACAATCTGTGATGAAAATTTTGTAGTCTGTCCTGTTTCTCAAGAATTCCAATAAACTAAATATTTATTCTCACTCATATAATTTATGCAGTGTGGTATTTTTGTGTAAATTACAGAATTTAAGAGGTCAACAGGGCACCCAAATAATATTTTTGATAATGTATTTAGAAAATAAACTAGACACACTCTCTTGCTGACTTAAGTCTGATACTTTGGAAAGTTCTGTATTGAAATATAGTTGGCTTGTTATAAGAATTAGTTTTCTGAACCTCTTGCCAGGACTTCCTGACGGGGAAATAGAGCACACCTCAGAAAAACCAGTAAGAATGAAATGATTGGCAGTTGATTTGCTAAGCTGGACAAGAAACACTTTAAACTGAATTTTGATGGAGAAGATAACACCATTATACTAAGATAGAATAACCCAATATTACCAAAGATAATAGAAGAAAAGAGCTATAACAGTGGTTTTCAACGTTACTTGTTTTGCTTTTGTTTTTTTGAGACAGGTTTTCGCTTTGTCACCCAGGCTGGAGTGCAGTCGTGCAATCACGGCTCATTATGACTTCTTCCTCCAGGGCTCAAACAGTCCTCCCACCTCAGCCTCCCAAGTAGCCGGGACCACAGGCATGCGCCACCATGTCTGGATAATTTTTGTATTTTTGTAGAGATGGGGTTTCGCCATGTTACCCAAGATGGTCTCAAACTCCCTCAAGCAATCCATCCACTGTGGCTGATGCCAAAGTGCTGAGATTACAGGTGTGAACCACTGTGCCCAGCCTTTAAGTTGTTTAAGGGAATGCCGTTATGGACTGAATGTTTATGTGCCCTCAAAATTGATGTTAAAATCCTAACCCCTGATGCAATGATATGAGGAGTTAGCATCTTTGGGAGATGATAATCTCATGACAGAGAAATCCTCATGAATGGAATTTGTGCCCTTATAAAAGGCACCCCGGAGAGTTCTCTTGCCTTCGCTCTACTATGTGAGGATACAAGGAGATGGCAGTCTGCAACAAGGAAGTGATCCTTTACCAGAGCCCAACCACGAAGGCACCCTCATCCCAGATGTTCAGCCTCCAGAACTATGAGCTATAAATGTTTGTTGTTGAAGCCACCAGTTTATATTATTTATGTTATAGTAGCCCAGACAGACTAGGACAGGTGAGAAGGAATTAACCATATAAGACCATTTGCATTTGTGTCTCCACACAAATCTCAACTGTCAAATTGGAGGGGGGGGCATGGTGGGAGGTGACTGGATCAGGGGGCAGATTTCTGCCATGCTGTTCTCATGATAGTGAGTGAGTTCCCATGAGATCTCACGGTTTAAAAGTGTGTGGTGGCTGGGTGCGGTGGCTCACGCTTGTAATCCCAGCACTTTGGGAGGCCAAGGCGGGCGGATCACGAGGTCAGGAGATTGAGACCACGGTGAAACCCCATCTCTACTAAAAATACAACAAAATTAGCCGGGTGCGGTGGCAGGTGCCTGTAGTCCCAGCTACTCGGAGGGGCTGAGGCAGGAGAATGGCGTGAACCCGGGAGGCGGAGCTTGCAGTGAGCCGAGATTGCGCCACTGCACTCCAGCCTGGGCGACAGAGCGAGACTCCATCTCAAAAAAAAAAAAAAAAAAAAGTGTGTGGTGGCTGATTGCAGTGGCTAACACCTGTAATCCCAGCAATTTGGGAGGCTGTGGTGGGTGGATCATGGGATCAGGAGTTCAAGACCAGCCCGGCTAATATGGTGAAACCCTGTCTCTACTAAAAAGTACAAAAATTAGCCAGGCATGGCAAGATGAGCCTGTAGTCCCTGCTGCTGGGTAGGCTGAGGCAGGAGAATCACTAGAACCTGGGAGGTGGAGGTTGCAGTGAGCTGAGATCACACCACTGCACTCCAGCCTGGGCAACAGAAAGAGACTCCATCAAAATAAAAAAAAAAAAGTGTGTGGCACCTCCCCCTTGGTCTCTTTCTTTTTTCCTGCTCTGCCATGGTGAGACATGCTTGCTTCTCCTTAGCCTTCCGCCATGATTGTAAGTTTCCAGAGGCTTCCCAGTCACGCCGCCTGTTAACCCTACAGAACTGTGTGTCAATTAAATTTTTTCTCTTCAGAAATTACCCAGTCTGAGGTAGTTCTTTATAGCAGTGTGAAAACTGACTAATACACCATATTTAACCCTATGCAGAGCTGTCCACATTGAGGCTTATCTCCCTCAATTCCTCTGTCCTTGAAATCAAGAAGGCTGTATCCAATATCCTCATGATATTTCAGCTGACTGGATGAAATAAGGAAATATAAAAAATTAAAACTGTTTCCAAGGGAAATCAATCAACTGCATTAGAGGTTACAAAATTAATAAATAACATATTGTGATAGAAAATGATACAGAGTATCCTTAAAAAATTAAAAATAGACCTACCATATGATTCAGCAATCCCAGTAGTGGTTATATATTCAAAGGGATTGAAATCTAGAGCTGGAAAACATATCTGCACTCCCATGTTCATTGCAACATGATATGGTTTGGCTGCATCCCCACCCAAATCTCAATTGTAGTTTCCACAATTCTCACGTGTTGTGGGAAGCACCTGGTGGGAGGTAATTGAATCATGGGGGTGGGTCTTTCCTGTGCTGTGCTTGTGATAGTGAATAAGTCTCAGGAGATCTGATGGTTTTATAAAGGGGAGTTCCCCAGCACAGGCCCTTTTCTTGTCTGCCACCATGTAAGACATGCCTTTCGCCTTCTGCCATGATTGTGATGCCTCCCCAGCCACACAGAACTGTGAACCCATTAAACCTCTTTTTTCTTATAAATTACCTAGTCTCAGGTATGTCTTTATTAACAGCATGAGAACAGACTAATACACAATGTTAATCACAATAGCCAAGTCAAGATATGGAAACAACCTATATGTTCATCAACAGAAACATGGATTAAAAAAATGTGGTATATATATACACAGAGGAATATTATTATCCCTACAAATGATAGAAATCTTGTCATTTGCAACAACATGGATGGACTTGGAGTACATTATGCTAAATGAAATAAGCCAGACACAAAAAGAGAGACACTGTATGATCTCACGTAAATGTAGAGTTTAAAATCATCACATAGAAACAGACAGTAGAATGACAGTTTCCAGGAGGTGGTGGAGGTGGAAATAGGGTGGTATTGGTTAAAGAATTAAAGATTTAGTTATGCAAAATAAATATGTTTTGGAAATCTAATCAATAATATAGAGCCTATAGTTTAAAATACTGTATTATGATATTCAAAAATTGCTAAGGGGTAGATCTTATGTTAAGTGCTCTAACCACAACAATAAAAAAAGGCAGGAGAAAATTTTTTGAGATGATAGATAAGTTTATGGCATTGATAGTTAAGATGATTTCACAGGTATAAACTTATCTCCAAATACGTCAAGTTGTATATACTAAATATTTACAGCTGTGAAAATTAAAAGGAAAACACACTATAGGAATTAATACCCACATATAGTAAAATACATGATAAAAGCAGAAGAGAGAAAAGGACAGGAGAAATGAAAGTATACTACTTTAATTATTGTATTATTTATGAAATAACACTATTTGAAGATAAACTTTGACAAGTTAAGGACACATATTGCTAAATGTAGAAAACAGCTGGAGAGTAATACACAAAGTTGTAGCTAAAAGGTAATATAAGAAGGCATTAGTGAAGATGAACTGGAATACTAAATTAATCAAAAAGAAGGAAACAGACAAAAGAGGAAACAAAGAACATATGAAAAATTGGAAAACCAATCGCAAAATATATCTTTTAAACCACCATATCAATACTTACATTTAATGTAAATGCTGTGAGCATTCCAATTAAAAGACAGAGACTGGAGTAACCATTAATGTGAATAAAAAATCAAGAGTAGCCAGGTGCAGTGGCTCACACCTGTAATCTGAATACCTTGGGAGGTCAAGGTGGGATGATCACTTGAGGCCAGGAGTTTCAGACCAGCCTTAGCAACACAGCAAGAACTGGTTTCTAGAAAAGCTTTTTAAAAATGACCTGGGCATGGTGGTGTGTTCCTATAATCATAGCTATTCTGAAGGATGAGGCAGGAGGATCACTTGAGCTCAGGAGTTGGAGGTTACCGTGAGCTATGATTGCACCACGGCATACCAGCCTGCGTGATGGAGCAAGACCTTGTCTATATAAAAGTACATAAAATAAAAATCAAGAGCCAACTATATCCTGGTGACAAAGTGATGGTATAAACACACTTTAAATATAAAGCACAGATAAATTAAGTATAAGAAAGCTGCATGTCAAACAAAAAACATAAGATTCCTTCGCACTATAGGAATATAACCACGGATAAATAACAATTATTAAGTTAATTCATGAAAAAGTCAAAATAATCACATACCAAATGATAGAGCTGCAAAATACATATACTAAAAGTTAACAGATAGGATGAATAGGCCAGTCTTATAGCTGGAACATTAAGCTCTCTTTTCTCAAAAGTTGATAGAACAGACATACAGAAAATTAGTAAAATATGTAAGACTTGAATGCTGTTGTAAATAAACTTAAACTAACTGACATTTATACAACATACCATGCAAACACAGCAGCATGCACACTGGTAAATTATATCAAATATTTAAGAAAGAAATAATCTCGGCCGGGCGCAGTGGCTCACGCTTGTAATCCCAGCACTTTGGGAGGCCGAGGCGGGCGGATCACGAGGTCAGGAGATCGAGACCACGGTGAAACCCCGTCTCTACTAAAAAATACAAAAAATTAGCCGGGCGTGGTGGTGGGCACCTGTAGTCCCAGCTACTCAGAGAGGCAGAGGCAGGAGAATGGTGTGAACCCAGGAGGCGGAGCTTGCAGTGAGCCGAGATTGCGCCACTGCACTCCAGCCTGGGCGACAGAGCAAGACTCCGTCTCAAAAAAAAAAAAAAGAAATAATCTCAGTCCAACATAAAAAGATCCTCTCAGAAATCTTAGCTAATTTTTTGAGGGAAATATTAGCCTGATACACCAAAAGGAGAAAGAAAGATTATAAGAAAATTATAAAACAATATTCTCAATAAACATACGCCCAAAAATGATTAACAAAATGTTAGTGAATCAAAGCAGTGAATGTATAAAAAGAATAATACATCATGACCAGTGGTGGTTATCCTAGACCTGCAAGGTTGGTTTAACATTAAAAAATCAATCAATGAGAAGACTTCCAGTTTTAGCTTTGACATACTAAAAGCTTCAAAGTTATGACTCCTGCCCTCATAACAAGTAAAAGCTAGAAGAAACCTGAAGCCGATGACATTTCTTGGCTCCATCAGAGAGATGAGGTTGCAGGACAGACTACTACCATGAAATCTGGAGTGTTAGGCCCATTCAGAGACATACAGGACTCAGGATCTTCTTACTTGGGGCAAAACAAACCTGTAGAAACACCTAAATGATTATTTGGATGAATGGCTGGAGATTAAGTGCACACTAGTATGAGAAGGATAAGTTCCTGAGGGCCACAGTCATAGGTAAGACAGTAAACTTTTGTGGGCTTTCCCTCCACGAAACCCACCAAATTTTCACGGTGGAGACAGGAGAAACCTCCCCATGTGACCCTGGCAAGAAAAGAGGAAGAGGAGCCATAGTTAAGCCCTTCCAGACTCTTGTATCTAACAAAGGCCTGGTTTCCATGGGGAAGAACTTTTTAGAGGGCAATTCTGAGACCTTATCCTAGCTGAGGGAGGTGATCTGTGCTCCACTCCAGCCTGCACCAGCCTTACTGTTATGCCTAAGGAAACTCAAGTACATAAGAACCACAATTTACAGAGGAGACAGGTCAAATATACAGGCTGGGAATGGAATAGCTGGGTAATAGACTAAGAGGCAATAGCAAGGGGAATCTCTACCCCACAAGGTGGGACAAAAATGCTGCTGAAATCCATACTTTTGAGAAACAGACCCATTAAAAGACTAAGGCTTATTAAGAATATTAGAGAACTAGCTTTCTCCTCTACACTCTACCACCCCATTAACAACCCTCCAGGAGTAACAACAGTAAATTACAACAGGAAGTGCTGCAAGATACAGACTCTGAGGAGCAATATGAAAAGAAGCCACAAAGCCAAGAGGAGATTACAACAAAAACACAAGAGGAGCTAGAAGCTTTTGGTGCCTATAGCTACAACATTAAACACTATCAACTTCCAAGCTAGATTAAAATAAATCTTCACACTAAAGGCCTGTTTATCTTAGTTTCCATTACCCAGTAAATTTCAACAAGAACAAAAATCACAATGTATGTCAAAAAGGAAGAAAAAACATAGTCCAAGGAGATAAAGCAGTCGTCAGAATCAGACTCAGGGACGACTCAGATACTGGTATTATCAGACCAGGAACTTAAAATAACCATGATTAATACATTATTGATATACTGTGTATATCTGTCCCCTACAAATCCCATGCTGAATTGTAATACCCAATGTTGGAAGTGGAGCCTGGTGGGAGGTGTTTGGATCATGGGAGCGGATCCCTCATGAATGACTTAGTACCAAACCCATGGTGATGAGTGAGTCCTTGCTCTGGTAGTTCATGCAAAATCTAGTTGTTTAAAAGAGTGTGGCACTACCCCGCCCCCCACCCCACCTCTAGCTCTCTCTCTCTCTCGCTACGTGACATTGCCTGCTCTCCCTTTACCTTCCACCATGATCGTATGCTTCCTGATGCCCTCAGCAGAAGCAGATGCTGGAGCCATGCTTGTACAGCCTGAAGAAATGTAAGCCCATCAAACTTCTTTTCTTTAAATAAATTACCAATCTCAGGTATTCCTTCATAGCAATGCAAGAATGGCCTAACATAGTTGTCTTTGTTAATTTTGTGCTACTATAACAGAATATCTGAGACTGTATAATCTATAAACAGAAATTTATTGACTCACAGTTCTGGAGGGTGGGAAGCCCAAGGTCAAGCTCTAGCAGCCTCAGTGTCTGGTGAGGCCGTTCTCTTCTTCCAAGATAGCACCATGCATGGTGCATCCTTTGAAGAAGAGAAATGTTGAATTTTCATATAGCAGGAGACAGAAGAGCTAAGAAAGAAGTTATTAAACCCACCCACAAGAGTGGAGCCCTCATGGCCTGATCATCTCTTAAAGGTCCGACCTCTTAATACTACTACAGTGACAATTAAATTTCATCATAAGTTTTACACAGGACAAACATTTAAGTCATATTATATTTTAAAGGATCTAATGGAAAAATTAGGCAACATAAAAGCCCAGATGGGTAATGTAAGAAGCTAGATGACAACTCTAAGAAAGAATCAAAAAGGGATGCTAGAAATTTTAAAAACAGTATCAGAAATGAAGAATACCATCAATAGGCTCCTTAGTACAATTGACCATCATGAAATAATCATTTCTATCACTTAAGATAGATTAATATATATCACTGAAGGTAGATTAATAGAAAGTTTCTAAACTGAAACACAAAGAAAATAAAACAGTACAGAGCATCTAAGAACTACAGAACAATATTAAAAGGTATAACATATGTACAACTGAAATGTTAGAAAGAAATGAGAGTGCAGGAAAAAAAATATTTCAAGAAATAATAGTCAAAAACTGTGAAAACTTAATGACAGACACCAAACTTTGGGTCTAAGAAGTTCAGAGAATACCAACAAGGAGAAACACCAAAAACTCCACACCTATCCATATGATATTAAACTGTAGAAAACCAAAGACAAAGTGATAATCTTGAAGAAAACCAGAGAGGCAAAAACCTTGCCCACAGAAGAACAACAATACAAATTTGAGCCACTTTTCATCAGAAATTATACAGGTAGAAATAAAGTAAAGTGAAATATATAAAGTGTTGAAAGAAAAAAAGGAAATATTCTGCCAACCTAGACTTATGTCCAGTAAAATTATCCTCAAAAAGTGAAGAATAATAGACTTTGTCAGGCAACCAAAAAATGAGGAAATTCCTTACTAGTAGACATGTGTCACAGAAAGTTAAAACACAAAAATGTTCTTCAGGCAGGAGAAAAATGATATTGATTAGATTGTATCTACATAAAATAAAAATAAGGAAGAGGGTAAGAAAATGAATAAAAGTAAAATAAATTATTTTATTTTTTTAATTGATCTAAAAGACAACCAACTGCTCTTTAAAGCCATAATAGTAAAATCATGTTTAAGTCTTTAAAGAATATGGATAACTAAATCACAGAAATGTCACAAGGAATAGGAAACAAAATTGTAATACTTTTTATAGGTACCTATATTACATGTAAAGTGATATAATTTTAATTTGAAGGTGGACTTAGATTAGCAAAAAATATAAATCGCAAACTACAGAGCAACAACTTAAAATGTTGGGGAAAAATGTGCAGATAATATGTCAGGAAATGAGATCAACTGGAATTATAAAAAGTTTTTAATTAAAACCAGAGAATGCAAGAAAAGCACAGAGGTGTAGAGAAGAAGAAAAAGGAAAAAACAAAAGAAACAGATGGAAAACAGTTAAAAAGATGTTAAACTTCAATTCAACTATATCAATAATCACTTTAAATGTGAATTTGTCTAAACACACCAGATAAAAGAAATTGTCAGTTGGATTAAACAAAACAAAACAAAACAATATGGTATCTACTAGAAACTGACTCTAAATATAAAAGCCCACATAAGTTAAAAGTAAAATGACAGGCCAGGCTCGGGGGCTCATGCCTGTAATCCCAGCACTTTGGGAGGCCGAGACGGGTGGATCACGAGGTCAGGAGATCGAGACCATCCTGGCTAACACAGTGAAACCCCATCTCTACTAAAAATACAAAAAATTAGCCCGGCGTGGTGGCAGGCGCCTGTAGTCCCAGCTACTCGGGAGGCTGAGGCAGGAGAATGGCATGAACCCGGGAGGCGGAGCTTGCAGTGAGCCGAGATCGCGCCACTGCACTCCAGCCTGGGCGGCAGCACGAGACTCTGTCTCAAGAAAAAAAAAAAGGAAAAAGACACAAAAAGAAATAACATGCTAACACTAATCAAAAAAGGCAGGAGTAGATATATTAATTTCAAACAAAGATCAAGTACTTTAGAACAAGTCATGTGATTAGGGATAAAGAGGGACATTGCATGATGATAAAACGGTAAATTCTTCTAGAAGATATAACAATCCTAAACTTTTATGCTTCTAACAACAGTTAATTAAAATGTAATAGGCAAAAACTGATGTAACTTAGAGGACAAATAGAGAACTCAACGTTTATATTTGTAGACTTTAACACCCATCTCTCAATAATTGGTAGGTCAAGGAGGCAGATTATTGGTAAAGATATAGAAGACCTGAACAGCTGTCTTATCAATTTGATCTAACTGAAACTTATGGAACACTCCATTCAATGAAAGACGAATACATCACAATCTTGAGAGCACATATAACATTGATGAAAAGAGACCACACCTTTAGCCATAAAATGTACATTGACAAATATCAAAGAATGAAAACCAAAGTACATTCTCAGAACACGATGGATTCAAACAAGAAATCAGTAACAGAAAGATAGCTGTAAAATCACCATGTCTTTTGATACTAACAAAAATTCTAAATAACCCCTGAGTCAAATAAAAAGTTTAAAGATAAATTTTAAAATATTTGTAAAATACATGAAAATAAAAGTACATTTTCTCAAAATCTGTGGAGAGCGGCGGAAGAAATGCTTAGAGGGAAATGTAAAGCACTAAATGCACATAAGAGGACAAAGGAAATATCTAAAAATCAATAATGTAAGCTTCCACCTCAGGAAGTTACAGAATAAAGAGCAAACTAAACCTGGAAAAAGCATTCAAAAAGGAAATAAGCAGTAGAGAAGATATCAATAAAACTAAAAACAGAAACACAATGGAAAAATAAATCTAAAAGCAGTTTCTTCGAAAATATCAACAAAATGTATCAAACTTTTGCCAACCTAACCTAACAAAAAGAGAAAAGACATAAATTACCAACAACAGGAATAAAAGAGGTCATTCCTACTCATCTTATAAATATTAAAAGAATAATAAGGAGTTACATAGAATATCTCTTCATATGTGCTTGTGGGAATGCAGAATGCAGAATGATACTGTCACTTTGGAGAATAGTTTGAGTTTTTTATTCAGCTAAGCATATATTACTTAGCAACTGTTCTGTGGCATTTACCATAAAGAAATAAAAACTATGCTGGCCGGGCGCGGTGGCTCACGCTTGTAATCCCAGCACTTTGGGAGGCCGAGGCGGGTGGGGAGATCGAGACCACGGTGAAACCCCGTCTCTACTAAAAAATACAAAAAATTAGCCGGGCGTGGTGGCGGGCGCCTGTAGTCCCAGCTACTCGGAGAGGCTGAGGCAGGAGAATGGCGTGAACCCGGGACGCGGAGCTTGCAGTGAGCCGAGATTGCGCCACTGCACTCCAGCCTGGGCGAAAAAGCAAGACTCCGTCTCAAAAAAAAAAAAAACTATGCTTACATAAAGCCTGTACACAATGGTTATAGCAACTTTACCCAAAGCTGCCAAGACCTGGACACAAGCTACATACTGCATGATTCCATTCATATGATATTCCAGAAAAGGCAAATTTACAGGAAAATAATACACAGTGGTTGCCAGGAACTGCCAGGTGGAGGGTGGAGGGTGGAGGGTGGAGGGTGGGGTGTTCACTCTAGGGTGGCACAGGGGAATGGGGATGGTGATAGACTCTTTAATACCCTGATTGTGTTGGTGGCTATTAATGCACATCAAAAAGAGTGAAATTTGCTGCATGTTAATCTGAAAAGGTGAATTTAAAAAAATCCAAGGCTTTGGTTAAGTGGAAGTATCATGTGAGCCTGAAGTTTCAGTGAATACAAAATGAAATCAAACACACAGAACATCAGCAGCCAAACAAATGAATCACACACATTTTGGCTGTGTTTTAAAAACTTGAATATCTATATTAAGAGACTTAACAGTGATATTCTAGAACGTTCTGGCTAAATTGTGCCCCAGTACAACCCCAAAGAATGCTCTGTATTTGAAAGTGACTAAGTGATCATTTTAAAGCTGTACAGCTGGTAAGTAGATGAGCCCTAACTCTCCACCCCGTGTTCTTACGTGGATTATTTGTCAAAAACACCTGAGGTATTTACTGTGCCAAATTCCTTTTTCTATACGTTACATAAATCATGCAGAGAATGACAATTTAGACAATGAGAGATCTTAAAATAATATTGATAGAGGAATGGTTAATAAAATTAGTAACACATGGTCTTCAGAGAAGAGATTTTTAGGTGTGGGAAGAGGTCATAAGAACAGTTTTCAGAGATTGGAGAAACTTGTAGAAATACTAGGCTTGTCTCACACATTAGTGAGTGTCCTATTATTGAAAAAATTCAAGTAGAATGCATGATGAGTGCCAGAGATCTTATGAAAAGGATAGGGAATGCTTGATGACTATTGAAATCCCTTTAAATTCTTCACATTCTTGGATTTGAAGTGAAACTCTTTATTGATGAGGTGGTCTGTCTTGTAAAATAGCGAGCCCTTTTTCACGTTTTCAAGATGAGTCTCGGGAATCCAGCCTCAGACAGGAGGTTGGCCCAGACGACTCCTAGGTTTCCTATCAATCTAGGACTTGGTAATGTCTATCTGGAATGTTATACACAGAAACGTCTTCACTGGATAATAAGTTAATGTTGGTGACTGTGTTTAACTCTAATGCTGTACAGGTCTTGTGAAACAATAAGAAAAACTAGCGATTCTGTTTAATTCAGATTTAGTGAAAAATAAAAACCTAGTGAGCTCAAATTAGGAGTATGAAAGCAGAAAACTATGAACTTTTGTTTTTCCAACTCCACTTTCCTATTGCTGTATTCAAAAACACACAAAAGTAGATGCAGAATTCAAAGAAGAATATTGGTCAACAACAGTTCTATCCCTAGATAAGCCTCTGAGGCAGAAGAGCAATGATACACAGAAATAATGAGAGGAGATTTCTATCCACTCAGTATATTTTCACCTGAGAAAAGAACTGTCCTAAATAAAGGGATGGAAGCATAACCCCCCATCCCATCAACACACACACGCTCACCCATGTGCACATGCACACACACACACACAGAGGCATATGAACAAACACAAAAGCATGCACACCTGGTGCAGATTGTAAATGGATCATTTCACCTCTGCATTAGCATTCTGGCTCTATATTTCTCAGCACAATACAGTTGAGATGAGGAGATTTCTCCTCAAGGAAGAAAATGTACATAGTATGGCAAGGATAATTCACCTAACAATTCAGAAAGAAAGGAAGAAAACAGGCATTAATTGGATAATTAATTATCCTTCGGCTAAGTCATTTAATTCTCATGTCAACCAAGGTCTCTCTTATCCCTGAATCTACACATTTTCCAACATGTTCTAGTCTTACGTTCTAGGCATCTAACTTGTTCTCTGCCTCTCCTGCCTTATTTTTCTACTGTGATTCTCTTTACTTTGTTTTCTATTGATAATTCCTCAATCTCACCAATTCTACCTACCTGTATAACTGGACAGCAGGGCTATACTGCACCTAAAATTGGATTTTTATTAGTTTGTATTTGTTTCTGCCACTTAATAACCATTTAATCTAGAAAAGGTGCCTAACTTTTCTCTCTGAGCCTGTTTCCTCATGTGAATGAAGCCGATAATAGTATTCTTTTGGAAGGATTACTGGGAACACATATGTAAAGCACTTAGAAATACGCCCGCCATTTTATTTGCAATTCTTCCTCCTTATCTTTTCTTTTTTTTTTTTTTTTTTTTAGCTAGAAATGACTTTTTATTGAAGGGCGAGGCTCCGACATCTGACGGCAGCTACAACTGGATCCCGCGGAACGCCCGCTTCTCCACCAGCTTCACCTTCTACTTACGTTTGAACTTGGCTCTCTCTCGAGGCTCGATCCTGCTCCTCCTCTGGAAGCTCCTGAATCGGTCTCCAAGGATGTTGCCCTCGGGCTTCAGGGTCCTGAGCGAGTCTGTCAGCTCCGAGCTCAGCTGCACGTCGATGTCAGCTGCCTGGTACTTGAGCCGCCCCAGCCTTCGGGCCTTGTCAGCCTCGGCCTCCCGCCGTGCCTGCCGCTGCCTCCGCCGCCGCGCCAGCTCCGCCAACCTCAGGGCCACCTGGGCCTTGATCCGCGCAGCGGGAACACCTGCTAGTGCCGGAGCCGGAGCCGGGCAGCCAGCAACGCGGCCTGTCGTACCCGCAGCCTGCGCGCAGCCTTCTCCCGCCGCCGCTGCTGCTCCGTCTTCTTCTCTGTGGCGGCCAGGCGGGCGGACGTGGGACAGACCTCGGCATCCCCAGCCTCCAGCCCGTCGCCCTGGCCTGGCTCTCCCTCACCATCCGACTCCTCCAGCAGCCCCTCGCACAGCTCCTGGAACGTGGACTCCTGGGTGGCGGCCTGCTCTGTGGCGGGCAGAGCCAGCTGCCGCTCCAGCCTCTCCGCCTCCTTCTGCCGCTGCAACTCCACCTCGTGGGCCGCTGAGAGCAGGGTCTGGTGGTCTTCAAAGGACGGGTTGGAGGAAGCTCCGGCAGGCGCCACCTCCACGGCGGGTGCCTGGGACGGCCTGGTGTGCAGGCGTGGTGGCCGCTTCACTCCTTCCTTCTTGGTCTGCTCCAGGAAAAACTCATCCTGGCCAAACAACGGCCTGTCCGGAGGTTGTCTGAGGCCCAGAGGTCGTAGAAGGGCCGCTCCACGGTGTCCTGGGGCCCTGGCTGCGGGAGGGTTGAGGAGCCGGGCCTGGGCCCTGCGCACCTCCCGGGGCAGCTCGCCCTGCTTGGCCAGCTTCTCCCATAGCTGCTCCTTCCGCCTGAGCTTCTTGGCATTGGGGACCTGGTGGGCGAGGACGTCTTTGGGGGCAGGGACTTTGGATGTGTTCTCAAGGATGAGGTGAACGCGAAGGGGTTTCTTGAGAAGCAGTGACTTCTTGTGGACTTTGGTTCTCTTCTTAGCCCTTTTTCCTTGGAGCCGGTGTCCACAAAGAAGAGTTTTTCATGTGGGGCCTCTGACAACAAGCCACCGCTCGTGCGCTCCTGTAGCCGCACGTGTTCCAGGAATTAGTCAACCTCCAGCCCCAGCGGCTCCTGAGCAAGCCGCCGCCAGCCCCACTTCTTATTTCTTGGGCCTCGCCGCCGCTGCCTCAGCGCTGGGTCCACCGAAATGCGCCGCTTTTGGAGCTGTGCTTCCCACCAACGCCGCAAGCAGCACAGGCACTGAAATGCGCCGCTTTTGGAGCTGCGCTTCCCACCAACGCCGCTGCCTCCTGCCGCCATCTTGTCAAAGGCCCTCCTCTATCTTTTCTCTCTTACTGCTTCGTTTTCTCTCTTTTGAAATATATACCTTTTAATCTATTATATCAAGTTACTTAAAAATATCGACCAGAAACATGAAAAATGTGCTATGAATAGTAAAATTTGGCATAACACTGAGTTCATTATTTCACAATGTGGATCTCCTTTATATGACAAATAAGATACAAGAATAAGAGATGAGCAGCCACAGTGGGAAAGGGGTATCTCATATGTATTCAGAGGAAGGCAAGATTTTGAAGGATTAGAAAAGTTGTTGAAATGGAATTGATAGGTAAGAAAGGAGTCACATTCCAAGCAAAAATCCCACTTAAAAATTTCCATTTAATATAAAATACAAAGGTTATGCTATTTATCCAATGCTGTTTGTCAGTCCCTTCAGTTTACATAATTGAGGTAATTCTTTTGAGAACTAACCTTTCAATGACGTCTGTCAGTCTTCGAAAATAAAATATGAAGACAGACTCAAGACAAGATGGCGACTAGATGCAGCCAGAAAGTGCTGCTCCCACTAAAAGATCAAATTGTCAAACAAACCAACGCAATTTGGGCAGGTCTTTTGAGAAAACATTGAGAGTGGATAGAGGTAATGCTGAAGCCCATGCTGAAAAGGGAGGGAGATGGGAACCCTGTGTGGGGTACCCTTAACACTAGGGTTAGTAGTTCCTGGCCCTTAACAGCTCCTGGACAAGGGATGAGTTAGGGAACTGAGGGGTACCTCACTCTTGCTGAAGACCTCTGGGATCCTGGATACAGGGGGCCTCATAGCCCCCCGTGGATGTGTGAGCTGGTATTAGGCTGTCTCTGAGGAGCAAACAGAGACAGGTATTTGTACAGTGTGGAGCTTGGGAGCTTTTGTATACTGAAAAGCTCTGGCAGAGTGTGGTCATAGACATCAATCCCCCAGGGCACCCCATCTGCCTCTGGAAGGCTGTCACCCCAACTGACCACTGAGCCAAGAGGGAGTATGGCCAGTTCTCCTGTGGGACTGGGACACACCTGTTCTGAAAACCCTTCTTCCCGCTGGTCCATCTCAAGGCTCATGCCCAGCCACCCTGTAAGAGCAGGTGCATAGAGCAGCCTCACAGGCGAGTCTGAATGCATAGCTCCACCAGAGTACTTTTTGGGTAACCTGGGAATACGTTGGTTTTCCCAGTGCAATTGGAGCCTGATTCCAAGTCACAGGGCGTCCTGTTGCCCACAGGATTGTGATTCATAGCCCAGGAGTACTGAGCCAAAATCTGTGGCCAGCATTTGAGCAGAGGAGGAGCCTCTCAGAGCACTGAAGGGGTGAGATGTGCAGGTTCCTGGGCCAGGATGTTAATGGAGCATGCCTCCCTCCACAGGGCTGGTCAACAAAGGGTGTGGCCTGTCTCCCTGCCACAGCCTCAGCCCTAGGGAACCCTGCAACCTGGGACTTCTGACAAAAGAAATGCAGATGGGGCACCAGTGACCACAGAAGTTCCCCTCAAGGCCCAGGAGCAGGCCTGGCGAGGCCATCTGTCTCTCCACCCCACCACAGAACACGCCTACGAACACCAGAAAGTACAAAAGAGGCATGCAGCTGTGTATTAGCCTAGCTACTGGCCATTGCTCTTAACTGCCATCTACTGCCTCACAGCCCAAACTAAAATACCAAAAATTATGCTGCTAATATATACACCTGTGAAACTAAGCAGAATAATTCACCCACAAATAAAGATCATATACTGAGTCCTGGCCTCCTGAAAGCATGCAGAAATGAAGCCAACTGACTATACGCAATTTATACCACAGTTAAAGGAGCACCAGCACTCCCAGATGAGAAAGAATCAGCAAGAACTCTGGCAATTAAAAAAGCCAGAGTGTCCTGTTACCTTCTCATGAGTTCACTAGCTCCCCAGCAATAGTTCTTAACCAGTCTGAAATGATTGAAATGACAGACATATAATTCAGAATCTGTATGTCAAGAAAGCTCATCAAGATTCAGGAAAAAGTTGAAATCCAGTTTAAGAAATTCAAGAAATCTGGAAAAATGATCCAACAGCTAAAAGACAAAATAGTCATTTTAAGAAAGAACCACAGTGAAATTCTAGAGCCAAAAAAAACTCACTACAAGAATTTCAGAATACAATTTCATAATACTATACTTTACTTTCTGAAGTATTAACAGAGAATAGATCAAATCGAGGAAAGAATCTCAGAGCTCAAAAACAAGTTCATTGAATCAACTCAGTAAAATAAAAAAAATTAAATGAGCAAAACCTTGGAGAAATATGAGATTATGAGAAGATTATGAGATTATGTAAAAAAATTACAACTCATTGGTATTCCTGAGAGGAGAGAGAGAACAAGCAACTTGGAAAATATATTTCAGAATATAGGCCACAAAAATTTCCCTTATCTCACTAGAGAGGTTTACATGCAAATCCAAGAATTACAGAGAACTCTGCCTAATATTATACAAGATTTACCAAGGTAAAGGCGAAAGAAAAAAACCTTGAAGGTAGCTAGAGATAAGGGTCAAGTTGCATAGAGAGGGAAATCCATTAGGTTAGCAACAGAACTCTCAGCAGAAACCTTGCAAGCCAGAATAGACTGGGGGCATATTTTCAGAATCCTTAAATAAAAGAAATACAAATCAAGAAATTCATATCCCACGAAACTAAGCTTCCCAAGTGAAGGAGAAATAAAATCATTCTCAGAGAAGCAAGCACTAAAAAAATGTTTCAACTAGACTAGGCTTATAAGAAGTCCTTAAAAGAGTGCTAAACATGTAGTCGAAACAACACCACTGACTACCACACTCACAAAAAAAACTTAAGCACATAGCCTACAGTCACTATAACTCAACTACACAATCAAGTCTCATAATAACCAGCTAAAATCACAATAAAAGGATGAAAATCTCACATATCAGTACTGACCCTGAATGTAAATGGCTAAACACCCTCACTTAGAAGAAAAAGTGACAAACTGGATAAAAAGACACTCACCCACCTGCTATCTTCAGGAAACTGTCTCACATGTACTGACATCCACAAACACAAAGTAAAGGGATGAAAAACAATCTACCATGCAAATGGAAAACAAAAAAGAGCAGGAATTGCAGTTCTTATATCAGTTAAAATAGACTTTAAACCAATATAAATTAAGAAGGATGATGAAGGCCATTGCACAATGATAAAGGGTACAACGTAACAAGACTTCACTATTTTAAATATATGCAGAGCCAACATTGGGGCACCCACATTCATAAAACAAGTTTTATTTGGCCTACAAAGAAACCACAGTAATAGTGATTAACACCCCACTGACAGTGTTAAACAGATTATTGAGGCAAAAATCTAACAAAGTAACTGGATTTAACACTTGAACAACTGGACCTAACAGACACCTACAGAACACTGCACCCAACAACTACAGAATATATATTCCTCTAATCTGCACACAGTACATATTCTAAGATTGACCACATGCTCAGTCATAAAGCAAGTCTCAATAAATTTAAAAAAAATTGAAATCACACCAAACACACTCTCAGACCACAGTGCAATAAAATATAAATCAGTATCAGGAAGATCTCTCTACAAAAGTACATGGAAATTAAATAACTTGCTCCTGAATAACTCCTGGCAAACACTGAAATTAAGGCAGAAATCAAAACTTATTTGAAATTAATGAAAATAGGGACACATTTTACTGCAATCTCAAATACAGCTAATGCATTGTTAAGAGAAAATATTATAGCCCTAAACATCTTCATCAAGAAGTTAGAAAGATCTCAAATTAGCAATCTAAAATTGTACATAAAATAACTAAAAAAGGAGAACACCTCAAAGCTAGCAGAATAAAAGAAAAAACTAAAATTAGCAAAGAAGTGAACAAAATTGAGATGCAAAAATCCATACAAAAGATCAGTGAAACCAAGAGTTAGTCCTTTGAAAAAAATAAACAAGATTGATAGACTGCTAGCTAGATTAACAGAGAAGAAAAAGAAAAGATGCACATAAGTACAATCAGAAATGACAAAGACATTACAATTGTTCCCACAGAAATAAAAAAGATTCTCAAATAATACTATGAACAATTCTATACACAGAAATTAGCAAATCTAGAGGAAATGGGTAAAATCCCGGAAACACACAGTCTCTCAAGTTTGAATTAGAAAAAAATTTACCCTGGATAGACAAACATCAATTTCTGAAATTGAGTCAGTAATAAAAATCCTACCAGTCAAAAAATTTCCCTGGATCAGATGGATTCACAGCCGAATTCTACCACACATAGAAAAGAGAACTGGTAACTGTTCCAAAAAATTAAGGAGGAGGGACTCTTCCCTAATTCATTCTATGAAGGCAGCAGCAGTCTAATACCAAAATGAAGCTGGACCCTTACCTTACACCATATACACAATGAAAAAAAGAAAACATTAGGCCAATATCCCCAATGAACATAGACACAAAAATCCTCAACAAAATAGTAGCAAACTGAATCCAGCAGCACAGCAAAAATGAATACACCACAATCAAGTAGACTTTATTCCTAGGATGCAAGGCTGGTTCAACATATGCAAATCAATAAAGATGATTCACCACATATGCAGAATTAAAAGCAAAAACCATATGACCATCTCAACTGACAAATGCTTTCAATAAAATCCAACATCCCTTCTTCATGAATACCCTTAACAGACTAGGCATTGAAGAAGCACTCATTATGTTTTAAGCCAACATCACACTGAATGGGAAAAAGCTGGAACCACTCTACTTGGAAACTGGAATAAGACAAGGATGGCTACTTTCACCCCCTTCCATTCAACAAAGTACTAGAAGTCCTAGCCAGAGCATTCAGGCAAAATAAATAAATAAAAGATGTTCAAATAGGAAAAGAAGAAGTCAAGCTATCTCTCTTCATTTGACAATATGATGCTATACAGAGAAACCCTAAAAATGCTGCCAGAACATTACTAGAACTGATAAATAACTTTATCAAGGTTTCAAGATACAAAATCGGTGTACAAAAATCAGTAGTATTTCTATACATCAATAACGTTCAAGCTGAGAGTCAAATCAAGAACATAATGTCATTTACAGTAGCCAAAAGAAAATGAAATACCTAGTAATACAGCTCACCAAGGAGATGAAAACACTACTAAATATTGCTGAAAGAAATCAGAGATGACACAAATAATTAGAAAAACATTCCATGCTAATGGATTGGAAGAATCAATGTCATTAAAATAGTCATACTGCCCAAAGCAATTTTACAGATTCAATGCTATTGTTATCAAACTACCAATATGATTCCTCATGGAATTAGAAAAAAAAAAAAAACTACTCTGAAATTCATATGGAACCAAAGAAGAACCTGAATAATCAACGAAATCCTAAGCAAAAAGAACAAACCTGGAGGCATCACATTGCCTGACTTCAAACTATACTATAAGGCTACAGTAATCTAAACAGCATGGTACTGGTACAAAAACAGACATATAGAAGAAAGAAACAACAAAATTTAAAACTCAGAAACAAAGGAACACACCTACAACTATATGCTTCTTGACAGACCAACCACAATAAGCAATGCGGGGAGGACACACTATTCAATGGTGCTGTGATAACTGGTTAGCCATATGCAGAAGAATGAACTGGATGCTTACATTTCATCATATACAAAAATTAACTCAAGATGAATTAAAGATTTAAACAAAAGACCTTGACCTAAAAAAACCTTAGAAGAAAATCTGGGAAATACACTTCTTGGCAAAGAGTTTATAGCTACATCCCTCAAAGCAATTACAACAAAAATAAAAATTGACAAGGCGTACCTAAATCAATTAAAGAGCTTCTGCACAGCCAAAAGAACTATTAACAGAGTAAACAGACAACCATGGAATGGGAGAAAAAAATCACAAACTATGCATCTAGCATAGGTTTAATATCCAGAATCTATAAGAAACTTAAACAAGCAATAAACAAATAACCCCATTAAAAATGTGCAAAGGATATGAACAGACACATCTCAAAAGAAGACATACAAGTGACCACCAAATACATAAAGACATGTTCAACATCACTAATCATCAGAAAAAAGGAAATCAAAACCACAATGAGATACCATCTCATACCAGTCAGAATGGCTATTATTAAAAAGTCAAAATACAACAGATGTTGATGAGGCTACAGAAAAAAGGGAACACTTTTGCAATGCTGGTGGAAATGTAAATTAATTTATCTACTGTGAAAAGCAGTTTGGAGATTTCTTAAGGAAATTAAAACAGAGGCACCATCGGACACAGCAATCCCATCACTGGGTGTACACATAAAGGAAAATAGATCATTATACCAAAAAGACACATGCACTCATATGTTCATCACCATGCTTTTCACAATAGCAAAGACATAGAATCAATCTAGGTGCCTATAAATGGTGGATTGGATAAAGAAGATGTGATATATTACTACTCAGCCATAAAACCGCTCACACCTGTAATCCCAGTGCTTTGGGAGGCCAAGGCGAGTGGATCCCAAGGTCAAGAGATCAAAACCATCCTGGCTAACATGGTGAAACCCTGTCTCTATTAAAAGTAGAAAAAATTAGCTGGGTGTGGTGGTGGGTGCCTGTAGTCCCAGCTACTCAGGAGGCTGAGGCAGGAGAATAGCATGAACCTGGGAGGTGGAGCTTGCAGTGAGCCGAGATCGCACCACTGCACTCCAGCCCAAGTGACAGAGCAAGATTCCGTCTCAAAAAAAAAAAAAAAGAATGAACTCATGTCCTCTGCAGCAACATGGATGGAGCTGGAGGCCATATTCCTAAGAGAATTAATGCAAGAACAGAAAATCAAATACTGAACGTTCTCACTTACAAGTGAGAGCTAATCATTGTGCACACATGGACATAAACAAGGGAAAAATAGACACTATGGAATACTAAAGGTGGGAGGGGGGTTGAAAAGCTACCTAATAGGTACTAGGCTCACCACCTGGGTGCAATATACCCATGTAACAAACCTTCACATGTCCTCCTTGTATCTAAAATAGAAGTTGAAATTCAAAAAAAGATGACGAAAAATTTTTCCTGAAATACTTCAAAGATGCAAATATTTACATATGTTATTGATTTTCTCAGGGACAGAATCTGGTGGAGGCAGGAAGAGAGCAGCAGAAGAGATAAAATGTTTTCAACTTATCATTCATCTGCTTACACCCCCCTTTCTTGAATATCCTGCCTTTTCCTTATGCTGCATTCCTCCCTATTTGCTGCTGCCACTGAGACACCTGTTCTCCACTCCCTGTCTTCAAAAATAACAGCACATGACTGGCAGTCTTCCTTTTCATTGCCCATCCTGCTGTCATCTTGAGTTAATCTAGTCTGTGTGTGGAAGACTATCCAAGAGTCTGAGCACTCAACATCCTAAGCTGTTCATCTCCAATGACCTCCTTTCTACTTCACTTCATTCACTCCCATCATTGACCATCCCTGGCCCAAGCCATCACTGGCTTACTAATTTAGCCATGTTCTCTCTAACCGTTACACATGATCTTTCTCCATTTCAAGTGTAACCACTTTGACTTTGACTGTTTCTTACTTCCTTGGACTCCATTCCTTATAATTTTACAACATCTCTTTCCCTTTATTACTTCCCTGAAACATGGGTGATATGATGTGACTATTTCCCCACCCAAATCTCATCTTGAATTCCTATGTGTTGTGGGAAGGACCTGGTGCGAGGTAATTGAATCATGGGGGCAGGTCTTTCCCATGCTGTTCTCGTGTTGGTGAATAAGTCTCATGAGATCTGGTGGTTTTAAAAATGGGAGTTTCCCTGCACAAGCTCTCTCTTTGCCTGCTGCCATCTATGTAAGGTGTGACTTGCTCCTCCTTGCCTTCCGCCATGCTTGTGAGTATATCCAGAGGAAAGGCAAGGCCATTCCTGAGAGTGGGAAAAATGCAGGATAATCAGATGTAGGAGGGATAGTTACAAGGTACATTTTAGGCATGTAGAATTTAAGATGGCTTTGAGTGTCCAAGATGTCATCAAGTGGATCTTTGGGTTGGGTGGTGGGAAGGGACAGAATTATCCTAGACGCAAGACAGATGTCTCCTGTACTGTAGCAAAAGTAGTAGAGTACACTGGGTAGTACACTGGTGTGGTGGTGGGTGCCTGTAATCTCAGCTACTTAGATAGGCTGAGGCAGGAGAATCACTTGAACCCGGGAGGCAGAGTGAGCTGAGATCGTGCCACTGCACTCCAGCGTGGGTGACAGAACAAGACTCCATCTTGGGGGTGAAAAGAAAATAAAGCAGTACCTGCCACAAAAATGGGGTTCAATAAACATTTGTTAAACAAATGATTTCTTAGCTCCTTTGTAAAAGACAAGTTTAGAAGCATTTAAACCTCTCCTTTTTTTTTCTTTTTGAGACAGAGTCTCACTCTGTTGCCCAGGCTGGAGTACAGTGGCGTGATCTCAGCTCATTGAAACCTCCACCTCCCGGGTTCAAGTGATTCTCATGCCTCAGCCTCCACCGGATGCTAGGATTACAGGCACACGCCACCACACCCAGCTAATTTTTGTATGTTTCGTAGAAATGGGGTTTCACCATGTTGGCCAGGCTGGTGTGGATGGTGTGGAACTCCTGACCTCAAATGATCCACCCACCTCGGCCTCCCAAAGTGCTGGTATTACAGGCGCGAGCCACCACGCCCGGCCAACATTTGAACCTCTCTGTAGTAATCTGACCCCAAGGTGAAAGTACACATATGACATTTCTCATGTGTATTCTTCTCCCATATTATATAGCACTTATCAAATCAAATTTTAGTTATTGGTCATTATCTTTCAGTAAGTTACTGCTTTAGGTACAAAGGGTGTCTTATTCATCTGTGCATCCTCTGTCCCCAAAGAGCATTTGGACCTTACTGAGAATTCAGCATGAGTTAACTGGGGTGACCTCACCTGCTGGGGTTGGGGGGCGGGAGGTTTGAATAATGTAGGAGATGGGGTTGGCATTTCTCTAGAACAGCACACAGGGCCCAGCTTTACACAAAAGAGACCCAGTCATTCATTAAAGGGTAATTTAGGCCACATTCACCCAACTTGGATGAAAATTTCCAGAAAATGGAAATTCTGGCTTATTGTCCAGGTTGGTTAATCGGTTTCAAATTTATTGGTGCTCATTTTGCTTGAATACTTGCCATAGACATGACAACATGTCCCTTTCATAGAAACGACAAATTCCACTTCAATTCCGCAGCCCTTCATCAAAAACCCAGAGACAGCCTAAATCCTAAATCGTGCAGACAGTCATTAATACAGCAAAGCATATGCGTAATGAAGTTATTTGCTCCTCTGATCTATGAAATCCTGCTCGGTTACAAGCTTCCCTAGATAACCCGTTCAGGAACAGCAAGGGCTAGACAAACGTCCTGCACTTCAGTGATCAAAAAAAAATTAAATTAAAACGCAAATCATGGCAACCCAGAGGTGAAAAAAATAAGTTGGAAGGCCTCATTTCACAGTATGGACTCAAGCTGGCAAGCTAGGATTCTGATCCGGGCTGCCTCATTTACTACCTCTCTGCCAGCGTGGTTTCTTTTATGTCTTCCTTTCCTCATCTAGAAAATGAAGATAAAAATACCACGGAACTCACAGGGTTGTTAAGGAGCGTAAAGAGTTCATACAGTTGAAGCTCTTAGAATAGTGCCTGGCACACTGTAAAACTACATCATTTTAGAATTAGTACCAAAAAGAAGAAAAAAAAAATGTGTTAGGCAAGGGATCTTCAGAATGCCCCCTTTTAAGAAATTCAAAGACGCCCCCTACCAAAAAAAGTAATACATTTTTTAAAAAGCTGTCATAGTAGCGTGAGAATCACAAATGGTATCAAGGGCCCTATGGAAACAAAGAGGAACTTCTACCAAAGGCTTGAGATATTCTTCTCCGGCCTACATTAAAAGCCCTCTCCGTGCAAAGTGACTGCGCCGTCTGTTTGGCCATCGATGGATAGATAAGAGGCGGCAGGATGTGTTAATTTCTTGTTAAGCGCGTGTGCATGTGCACCCGACAAACAATAGGCTCCGGGAGGCAGAGCTGCACCGCCCCGGCCCCCACCGGCGCCCCATTTCCGGACTCTTGGCCACACACATCCCCCCTTTGTTTTCCCGGGGCCGGCCGCGCGTGTCGCTGCCGCGGCCACCCCACCAAGCTTTTCCGCCGGCCGCGCCTCGCCAGGAGGCCGCGAGGTCGCAGGGAGGAAGAGCGGGAGGAAGCAGCGGGCGGCGGCGGCGGGGCCCGGCCAGGGGGCGGCGGGCGACCGGGGGACGGGGGACTGGCGGCCCTGGGCCCGCGGAAGCGCCGCCGCCTCCCGCCGCTCTCGGGGAAGGCCTGCGCGCCGCGATAAGGCGCTTCCCCGGCCCATTGTCTGCGCGCCGCGGACGCCCAGTGAAAGTTCCCCGGGCCCGGCGGGACGCGCAGCCCCACCCGCACCTGGAAGCCGGCGCCCTCAGGGGACGCTGGCCATTGTGACCCCCACCCCCGGCCGCCCACCCTCCAAAAGCGGAAGGGCGGAGGGGTCGCCTCTTGGGTGTCACCGGCCGGCGCACTCCAAAGGATTTTTAAAGGAGCTTTGTTAAACAGATCCTAAATCCAGCTGTTTGCTGGGGAAAATGCCTTTGGCTTCGGGCCAGGGCAGGACCTCTCAGTTCTGGGAGAGTCAAGGCCACTTGCGTTTATGAGCCTCCTGGTTAATAAGTTACAAAAAAGAAAAATGAAATGTGGAAGCAAGAAGTGTTATGTTGTACAAATTAATGTGTTTAACATATATACACACACAAGGGACACACATAAATATAATTTTGCTATTTACTTGCAGGATTTTTAAAAATACCAGCTTTAAATTCCAAGCAATTGTGGTTGGAAATGAGACACATGTTGAAAGTTGTGTGATGTGTTTTTTCTTTCTTCATTGCGTTGAGCGTATAGCTGAGACCGTGTAACCTCATTTGGAGGTCACTGAGGTTTTAAGTGTAAATTTGAGACCCTTTATGTATGGCAGACCAGGACCAAGGGACTCTAATCCTTTACCCCCCACCCATGCCCCAGGCAGGAACCAGGATGAGCTGATATATATGTATTTTGTTTTTCTTCAGGGTAGTAGCATTTCAAGCCCATTCTGTCTCTGTTGGCTGCTTCTCTGTGTTTGCCAGCTCTACAGGGATGTTCGTTACTGATCATTTACACAGAATAGGGAAATAGCATAGAGAAGAACATCCCATTCATTCATACATCTATTATATATTGGACTAGTCCTATTGTGTTTATTGCAAACAACCTGTCTATCATCTACTGCATGTAATACTCTAAATGAGCTTCTCTACTATATTAAGGGCCTGTTGAAATACAAATGTCTTAATGGAAAAATATTCATCAACTATAGCACACCTGTCTGGCTGCCCAGTTCTAGCCCTGTTTGTTCACCGTCTTTGAGCTATTTGGTAACTCTGTAAATTATAGGTAACTGATAGCAGCGTAAATTCTTTCCCATCTAGGATATAGTTAACTGGACATCACCACCTCCCTGGTGGAAAAGTTTCTTCTCCATTTACAATGCATCTCAACGTTCTTTTATACATTTATGTATATTCCATATACATTCATGTTCTTTTGACTTTTCCTTTGAACTGGTTATGATATCTGCCTCTTTCCTTCATATTATAGCAGTAACAGACATTCTTTAATATATCTTCATATTTGTATCTGTGTGAGAGTCATGATTTTACCCTTTTTTGAAAATTATCTTTTAACAGGCTTTCCAGTTATATGTATCACAAATCAAAGGGAAAACAGGAAGGAAAGGCAGGAAAAAAAAATTAGTGACAAATTTAGTTCACCATCAGATGTAGGAGGTAAATCCATTAATTTGTTCGTTACATATACGGAGCACTACCTGAGGGCTTATGACTGTGGGACGCTAATGCAAGGCAATTATTGTCTCTCTGAATTATTTTTATTAACTAGTAAAAAATTGGAGGTAGGAAGAGCTCCAGAATTAGTGCCAGATCACTATTCAAGTCCTGATAGTGCCACTTATAGATTGTGGCCCAAGCAAGTTACTTAATCCTCAGAGCCTCAGTTTTCTTAGCTATAAAATGGGACTGCTAATAATTTCCCACCCAGGATTGTTAAAGGAATAAATGAGATAGTCTTTGTGAAACTGCTGCTACTTCATATCTTGCTTAGGGACTATTGGTTGACTTTATATTGTATTCTGTTCTTTATTTGGAGTAAAGACTTGGGAAATTGCAAGATAGTGCAAGATATCCAAACTGAGAGGCTACGAATATATAGTAGAAACAGGAGTTTGAGGCAGACATAAATTTGACTTTTAGGGTCTGTATTTAGCTGTGTGTCTTAGATCAAGTAAAATCATCCCTTTGAACCACTATTACTTCTTCAGTTGAACAAAGAGATTAAAACATTTATCTGGGAAAACTGTGACGACTGAAAACAGTAAGCACTGCCCAACAGAAAGAACACATTCAATCAATGGTACCTATCAATAAGACATTTCAAAATAACTAAGCTTCTAATTATAACCATAATGTGCAGTAATGTATTTCACAGACAAGTTGAATGCTATGATTCCTTTTTTTTTTTGCGGGGGGGGGGGGCGGGTGGGGAAGGAGTCTCACTCTGTTGCCCAGGCTGGAGTGTAGTGGCACGATATTGGCTCACTGCAACCTCTGCCTCCTGGGTTCAAGTGATTCTCCTGCCTCAGACTCCTGAGTGCCTGGGATTACAGGCGCTTGCCAACACGCCTAGCTAATTTTTGTATTTTTAGTAGAGACAGGGTTTTGCCACGTTGGCCAGGCTGGTCTCGAACTCCTGACATCAGGCGATTCGCCCACCCTGGTCTCCCAAAGTGCTGAGATTACAGACGTGAGCCACCGTGTCCAGCCGTGATTCCTTCTTTTTAAAGAAACCACAATAAATGAAAATTTCTTCCAACTTGGATATATTCTTCCTGAAGTGGCTAAAGACTAAAGAAAGGAATCTTATTCCCCAAACTAAAATGCCAAGTCTGTTTGTACATGGAGAAAAGAATGTTAGTTGTCATTTGTAAGTGAAATCATTGATGGAGCTTAAGGAATTAGAAGCTTCAGGAATCCAATAAAGAAATCCACATGGTTAAGTGCTTCCTTAACATTTCTTGGAATGTGGTCTCTTTTTACTCTATGGCAAGGATTTAGTATTCTATTACACTGCATCTGATGTGTGATAAGTGTGCGTTGGGGGAGGAGAACTATAAAAAAAAAGCACGATAGACAAGTAAAACCTTGATGGCCACAGTTGTTTCTAAGAAAAACTTCAAGTACCACTCCCCACCCCTCCATGAATAAAAGCACAATTAATTAGACTAAAGGTGGACACCAGACATTTAGACACCAATTCCAAAGAGTAGCCTATCATGGATAAAAAGATGACAAATAGAACAATCAGATTCTCCTTCTGAAATTCAAATTGGAAAATAGAGAAGAGTCAAAGAATTGAGAGTAGACACTCTAAAAAAAAATTAGAGGGCACTGAGAGACAAAGTTAGACACCTGAAGAATCAGGACAAACCCAAGTCACGAAGGAGTGTGAGCAATGAGCAAGTGGAAGGGGGAATAGAGAAAAGTGAAATAGCATCAAGGAAACCAATGGGCCACAGCGCTATGTGACGGAGACTGCTGGCTTTGTGGCTCCTTTTCCACAATGAGTTATCATCCTTGGAAGGCAGCTGCCCAGCCAGGGTCAATATTTTCCGGTCTTCTTTGCATCCACAGAAATAGTGTATGTTACCCCTGGGCTGGAATCTTTAGGGTGAGGGAGTGACTTCTCTTTCTTTATCCTTTCACACAGGCTAGACACCAAAGACCTCAAGCCCTAAGAGACCAAAAAGCACCAAGAAGGAAGGAGCCTGGTTTCCTGAGTCACCATGGGAGGAATGCTTCTTGGCAATGTGGATATGATGCAGGATTTTTCTTGGCTCCTTTGCCAGGCTTGCAGCAGGGAGCACCTCATCTATTCAGCTTGCCTGGGCCAAGTCTGGCTGGCGCAGCAGCTCGGACTGCTGCTGGGCCCCAGCTTGCCTGTGTTATATCTTGTACCTGTGTTTCACAATTCTCAAGCTCTTGTCCCACATCCAAGAAGAATGAGGATATGCTGTCAATTGAAGGGTGAGGAGGGCAGAGAATAATTTTATCGAGTGACGGAACAGCTCTCAGCAGAGAGTGGACATGCAGGTGGTCTCCCACCCCCAGTAGTCGAGTGGTTTCTCTCCCAGTGTGGCTGAGTGGACTCACTCAGTGTGAGCTTTATGGGCTCATAAAGTGACTTTCATGGGCTCAGAGTAAGGGAATGTCTGCTGATTAGTTTGTGAGTATGCAAAAAAGGCTAAAGCAGAAGCACCACTCAAAGGTGGGCCCGGGAGTGTGTAGAAAACCAATTAGAAAAGGGTAGGTATATGTAAAATAGGCGAAGGTTGGGGCTTCAATCAGAGAAAAGCACGCCAAATAGGAAGACAGGTTCTCAATCTGGTCTGTGGATTTGATTTGTAGCTTGGCTTTCAGGCTTTAAACTGTCTTTGGCTTGGAGGTGAGGTGTCACCGGAGACCCACCCCTGCCTGCAGGGGCATTTGTCTGCCTCCTGCCACTATCAGATATCTGCATTGATTCTTGAGTGGAACTTCCATTGTGTTAAGTTACCCTAATTTCTACAAGGATTAGGAATAGTCTATAAGAATAGATAAATCACATGACTATAACCATGATAAAAATATAGAGTTTTTCTATGCCTCTGAGCGCTCTCTACTACAAATTCTAGCTCACATGTATCCCTAAAATACATCTGCACTTATTTATTTATTATTTATTTATTTGTTTTTGAGACAGTCTGGCTCTGTTGCCCAGGCTGGAGTGTACGGGCATGATCTCAGTTCATTGCAACCTCCACCTCCTGGGTTCAAGTGATTCTCCTGCCTCAGCCTCCCAAGTAGCTGGGATTACAGGCATGAGCCATCAGGCCTGGCTATTTTTTGTGTGTTTTTAGAATAAACAGGGTTTTGCTGTGTTGGCCAGGCTGATCTCAAACTCTTGGCCTCAAGTGATCAACTGCCTCAGGCTCCCAAAGTGCTGGGATTAGAGGCATGAGCCACTGCACCTGGCCATCAGCACTTATTTGAGGTGACATGGGACAGTCATCTCTGACCTTATATCCTAGAGAGATGGAGAGTTATATAGATATATCTATATAACTCTGCACAGATGTATATATGTATGTATGTAGTATATATATAAATGACGCACACTATATATACACACTTACCCACTTAGAAGAAAGATTTTCTATCTTCTATGTGAATTTAAAATATTCTAACATGAACATATTTTTTTTTGGAACATTAGATGCCCAAATTTCCAAAAAGTACATGCAATATCTTGGCAAAATATTTTCTACATGAAAATGGGGCAAAAAAAAACAAGCAGTCAGAATGGCCTAAACTCTTTGAAACAGAATGTTTTTCTATGGAATAAATACCTAAGAGTATAGATGCCTTTTAATGTTTTTGGAGGCACTCGTATCAGCAATATGGAAGGAGGCTTCCTGTTGTTTTTTACCATTGAAGCAGGACTGGAAATGAATCTTTTGTTGAGCTGTCATTACTCCTTAATGATTCAAACAGGTCACTTTTACACTAAAATATTTCTAGAATAAACTTGGGATAAAAAAGCATTTGCCAGTAGAAAGTTCCAGTGCAGTAAAGAGAAAATATTCTCTCCATGTTAATTAGGAATTTCCAGGAACTAATTTTGTGTCGAGAGGTGTTTGGGTTCTCTCCTGTGGTTCAAAAATATGTAAAAATCTTAAAGAAAAAGAAAATGAGAAAGGAAAGAGAAATCAAAGCAGTACAACAGTGCAAAGCAATATTTTCCCTTGACACCCAAGGCCACAGGATACAGAAACAGGGGACAAGTGAGTGTCAATTTCTGTTGTGGATGTAAGGTATAATAGTAGTGTGACAACTCTGACACAAAAAAATGAACCTCACAGTCAACTTTGAGTGTCCTTCAAAAGTTAGTGAAAAATGTGGTATTATGTCGTAATTTTTTGCATGTGTGAAGAGAAGCAATAGGTTAGAAGCATAGTTAAATAAACATGAGTTGTTGTAGATGATATTTATTAGCTCTCTATACTCTAAATATTCATTCAAACTTCTGGCACAAAGGCATGAAACATACAAAATGTCGAGGCTGCGCCAATGACTTTATTTTATTTGCCTGTATAATGTGAATTGAATACCTAGCAGAATTAACAATCTCAGTCCTAATCACAGTTATCACGTGCCCCATACCTGTGATCTGCTCTGAGGCCCTGAATTGTCCCTTTTGTAGCAAGATGTTCTTGGAATTCTTTGAGGTTCCCCAGGTGTGGGCTTAAAAGGAACATGTCTGTATACCACAGAAAACAAGATGCTTAATTTTAATGGAAAACTTTTTTTTTTTTTTTACAAAGGCAGATCTTGCTGTATTTGACAAATATGTTCTAGAAAGAAGCTCAATCTAGATGTTATGTGTAACTTTATCTTATTCCCCTTTGAGCACTACTGTTCTTACAAAGTGATCCCTCCACTGCCCGAAGTCATTACCCCCTTTCCCTTTCACATTGTCCCTCTGTAAATGTCAGGCATAACTACATTTTTATTTGCAGAGATACCACTGCTATGAATGAATAAAAATCTTCTGCTCCCCCACCTCTCTCTCTTTACCCTGTGCACATTCTACTAATATGATTTGTTGAACAAATTGTTCCATTAATCTGGGGCTGTTTGACAGAGTGAGAAAATAAGTGCCAAAGTGAGAAGATTCACAAGAATCGGAAATCTCAGTGCCTCTTTCTCAAGGTAAATAGTTATTATATCAGGGTGTCAGACTGGTGAAATGGATGTGCTTTCATTCTCAGTTTGTAAATGTCACTTTTCCTCAGCCCATCAGGGTGACAAATGAGGTGTGGGTTACAGTAAGAGTTCATTCTTTGACAAAGTTCTTAACAGTCTATTTCAACAGAAAGCATCCAGCTTTCTTCACTTTTATAATCTAAACCCTGTCCCACTGCCAGAAACTTCCCAGTTCTCCTCTGATTGCTTTATCACAATCCTCAAAGAGAAATATCTCTGTAGCAAAATTTAAAATCTCAAATAAAAGTAAAAGTAAATAGATTAGAAAGTAATTTATAAACCATAACACAGATTTCCTGGGGGAATTTCATTTACTGGTTCTCAAGGTTTTATGATCCCAGTGAAATTTATTATATTAAGGTCCTTGTTTAAATGCTCTTTCACTTTGTCTATATACATTTAACCTTGAGAGGTTTTCTTTCTTTTTTTTTTTTTTTTTCCACAGCTTTGATTTTATTTTCTTAGAGACAGGGTTTCACTCTGTTGCCCAGGCTGGAGTGCAGTAGTGTGATCATGGCTCCTGCATTCTCAACTCCCCAGGCTTAAGCAATCCTCCTGTGGCAGCCTCCTGAGTAGCTGGGACTACAAGTGCAAGCCACCACATCTGGCTTATTTTTATTTTTTATTTTTTTGTAGAGCCAGGGGTCTAGCTATGTTGCCCAGGTTGGTCTCGAAATCCTGGCCTCAAGCAATCCTTTCTTCTTGGCCTTTCAAAGTGCTGGTGAGAGGTGAAGCCCACTGGACTTCTGGGTCGGGTGGGGACTTGGAGAACTTTTCTGTCTTATGAGAGGATCGTAAAATGCACCAATCGGCACTCTGTAGCTAAAATTGTAAAATGCACCAATCAATGGTCTGTGGCTAGCTAGAGGTTTGTAAAGTGCACCAATCAGCACTCTGTAAAAACAAACCAATCAGCGCTATGTGACTAGTTAGAGGTTTGTAAAATGGACCAATCAGCACCCTATAAAATGGACCAATCAGTGCTCTGTAAAATGTGCCAATCAGCACTCTGTAAAATGGACCAATCAGCAGGACATGGGCTAGGACAAATAAGAGAATAAAAGCTGGTCACCCCAGCCAGCAGCACCAACTGGCTCAGGTTCGCTTCCAAACTGTGGAAGCTTTGTTCTTTTGCTCTTCACAATAAATCTTGCTGCTGCTCACTCTTTGGTTCTGCACCACCTTTAAGAACTGTAACACTCACCACAAAGGTCCGCGGCTTCATTCCTGAAGTCAGCGAGACCACGAACCCACAAGAAGGAACAAACTCTGGACACACTGGGATTATGGGCGTGAGTCACTGTACCCAGCCTACAGTCTTTTAATGCTAGTTAATTAATAAGAATATCATATATAAAAATAATTCAAGTAAACAAATTGCTATAACAGTAAATGAATGAGTGAATTAGTGGCTGAGTGAAAGACAATCTGAATCTCTCTGCATCTGACTAAAATATTTTCCCCCAAAATATGCTATTTTGGTTAACCTAAGAAATATAATGTTTGAACAGGCATGAGATAGGTTGGCTCTATAAGTAAAGGAATCTTAAGATAATATGCAAAAATTTTCAGAAAAAAATTCAAAATGACCAAACTTAATGTGATGAAAAGACCAATATGGTGTGAAGGTTGATCTTTTGCCCCAGGAATCACATTCATTTGTCTTGAGGGCAATTAAAATTAAAATTATTATTATTTTTTGAGAAGTCTTGTTCTGTCACCCAGACTGGAGTGCAGTGGTGTTATCTCGGCTCACTGCAACATTGCCTCCCAGATTCAAGCAAAGCTCCTGCCTCAGACTCTCGAGTAGCTGGGATTACAGGTGGCCACCACCACGCCCAGCAAATTTTTTTTATTTTTAGTAGAGATGGGTTTTCACCATGTTGGCCAGGCTGGTCTCAAACTCCTGACCTCTCAGGTGACCCAGCTTCCTCAGCCTCCCAAAGTGCTGGGATTACAGGCATGAGCCACCACACCTGGCCTAAAATTATTTTAATTGCCACCATCACTGCAAAGACTTTATCAACTAATTTGACGCACACTTTCATAATTAGTCACAATCACAATACTTGATTATTGACTGACCTTGGTCTACCTCATTCCATACTGTTTGCCCTCTCATCTTTGTCATTGTGTCATTTAAACTCTCTGCACCTTGATTCCACCTATGAAATGGGTATAATATCAAAGATTAACCTTGTCTATTTTTCTCACAAGACAGTTGTGAGGATCGAATGAAGTCATGGAAGGATACCCTCTGAAATGTTATGGAAAATAGTATTTATTTACATATATCAATTTTTCTGGGGAAAAGAAAAGATTTTTAAAGAAGTTTGGGAACACCTAAAAGGTAAAGAACTACTGATTTTAAGATTGGCAAATAAGGAGGGGAGGAAACACTAAGAAGAACATAGGAGAGGCTGGGCGTGGTGGCTCACACCTGTAATCCTAGCACTTTGGGAGGCTGAGGTGGGCAGATCACACAGTTAGGAATTCAAGACCAGCCTGGCCAATATGGTGAAACCCCGTCTCTAATAAAAATAAATTATCCGGGTGTGGTGGCAGGTGACTGTAGTCCCAGTTACTAGGGAGGCTGAGGCAGGAGAATCACTTGAACCTGGAAGCAGAAGTTGCAGTGAGCCAAGATGGTGCCACTGCACTCCAGCCTGGGTGACAGGGCGAGACTCCATCTCAAAATAAATAAATAAATAAATAAATACTTAAAAAAAAAAGAAGCATAGGAGAAAAATCAGGCATACTAGAAGCCAAGAAAGAGGACAGCTGCGTTGATCAACCATGTCAACTTGAGAGAGAGTAAACAGGTCCATTGGATTGAGAAACTAAGGAAAAAGAAGATGAAAACTGTCAGACAGGACAGTCCTAAGACTCCCAATGAAAATCTTTGACGCATGATGTGAAGGTTAATGAAGGACTAGCAGACCACTATGAGAGAGCTTTAAGAAGGAGGGATGGACGGGAAGCACAACACACTCAGAGTGGCATTAGCTGAAGAGCGTGATGATGCTGTCTTGTATCATCAAGCCTTGGGTGGCGTGCCTGTTGAGATGGTGAGCCAGAAGTGAGCCTCTGGCCACAATGACATGGGATCAAAACACAGAGAAGGTGGTTTCCCTGCCCCTTTTCCATGGGTCATCTAACCAAACTTTTTGGCTACAGGTGTTTTCAAAACTCATCCGTCCTCAATTTTAAAATAAGAATCAGAAATAAGTAATCATATAGGGAAGTTTTAATAAATTCCACCAAATTACAATTGATAACATCTACTCACTCAAAGATACCATGAAGAATGAGGAGACAAGCCACAAACAGGCGGGAGTTATCCTGAATACACAAATCCAGAAAGTCTGTTAACTGGAATATATTTAAAAATTCTGCAAATCAATAACAACAGACTGATATAGAGAAGGAAGGTCTTCCTCAACCTGTCAACCTGCTTAGGGTCCCTGGCTGGATCTGAAAATAAAACCGACAGAGAACAAGAAAAAAATGCATATAAATTTATTTAATAAGTGTACCTGATATGAGAAACTTCATAAGGAAAGGAAGACCCAAAGAAGCAGAGAAATCTGTATATTTGATGAAGAAGTGGATAGTTGTGGAGAAATATGATTTGACAAAGGGGGTATGAGCTAACGGTAATAAACTGGGGGAATTTAGCAAGGCTTGTTTGTTCAGATTCTTCTCCGGGTCTCTGTGTCTTCTGAGATAAGGACATTCCTTTCCTTGGCGCACAGAGAGAACCCCTCTGGAATGAGTTTTATGACATACTTCAGGCGAAGGTCAGCAAGCTTTTATGGCCTGTTTCAGAAGAAAAGATGAGAGAAGGTCAGAGAGACCTTCCTGATTCTGTGGGTTTTCTCAATTTCCTTAAACTTAAAACATTCCATATGCCAAGGTGCCATATTTTGGGATAGTGTGTTCTGAGCCCTGTCACTGCCCAAGAAAAATATGACAAAAGACTTCAAATAGATACATCCTAAAACAGAAAATCTAAATGACCAAACTGTGCTTGATAGCACTAGCATTCAGAAAAATAAAAATAAAAATCACAACTAAAAATTAGAAAAATGCAAATTAGAAACACTGACAAAGATTAAAACCGTTTGTTGTCAATCCCAAGTGCTGCTGAGGATGTGGGACACTAGGGACTCCAATCCTGAGAGCGGAAACTTTACTACTTTGTCAGAAAATAGTGTTTGGTAAAGCAAACAGTTGACTCAGAGATTCTACTCCAAAGTATATACCCCACATACATTTGCACATGAGCCCCAGGGTACATATAAAAATGTTCCTAGTAACATTTTTGTAAAAGTAAAACCTTTTAAACAATCCCAAAACACATTGTAGAATAGACGGAGAACGATTGATCAATTCCGTCAATAGAATGCTATACGGCAATGAAAATAAATGAAGTGCGGATACAGAAGACTGTTGAAAAAAGTCCAATTCTCATTCCATTTATATAAATTTCAAATAAAAGAAGCAGGGAAACAAAACCACTATTGTTCGAGGATCTAAACAAGAGATTAGCAAACTACGGTCTACAGAGTTGTTTTCAAAAAATGAGAAGAAAAAGACACACAAAGAAAATGAGACAGAAACCATATGCAGTCCTTAAAGTCTAAAATATTTACTATCTGGTCCTTTTCAGAAAAGGTTTACTGACTGCTGACCTGAACTGTAAAGAAAAGGAAGGAAGCTATCACACCAGGCAGGGGATTGGTATGTCTTGGGGAGGAATGGGAAGGCTTCTGGGATATCAGCAATGTCTTACTTCTTTAGCCAGATAATAGTTACTGGGGTGATTTTTTAATAGTATTTTTTACACGAATATCTGCACCTGTGCATTTAACTTACACATTTCATGTGTCTTCTATTTGTATGGTATACCCAACATTTAGGGAAAAAATACACCCTTTACACACAGACTTGTACCCAGATCTCTATCATAAGGCTATGTGAATTCAATGGGAGTAGTGATCACAAGGACCTATACCAAAGTAGGTGGTACTGGGGCCCAGGACATAGGAGTAAATATTTACTCCAGGCTATCTAAAACAGCATAGCCAGAAGTAAGGATTTTATCACAGGAAGGGAACAAAAGAAAAAGTACTTCATCAAGGATGAGAGCTAAGCTCAGACCATAAATGAGGCAATAAGTAGTCATAGCAGAAGAAATTTGGAAAGTAGCTCCCAAAGTGATTTGGGTTGGGCAGTTCTGGACTAATCCCAGAATGGTGAGACTATATTGCAAAGCAGCTAGTATGATGCTCCACTTCTCATATAGTTGGCCGGGTAGGACAGGTCAGAGCAGAATTCAACTATCAGTGTAAGTAACATGTAAAAATTTGAGTTCTGCTTATAGACCAATGGCTTCCTTCAAATCACCAGAGAGTGATCTTAGCTCTAATTATCTAAATTCTGTGGACATGTGTCCATAGGTAAGTCCACCTAATTTACAGTACTCTAAAATTCCATGTTGGAGATTCTTTCTCTTGATGTTTGTTCACAGTCATTATCCAAGAGAAGCAAAAGAAGTTTTGTAACAGGATACTTTCCCACTTTGCCAGAAGCTGATCTGGAGAGGAAAATCTCTGGTAAATGTGCAGGTGGATTCTGTGGATATACTCTGTCAGCAAGAAATTAGTACTAGCTATGGCGAAAAAATCTCTCTTAGAAAGTTAGTAATCACTGACTTATTCAACCCAGATTTTAAGGTTATCAAAAGTCAGTAGTGTAAGCCTCTGAGTGATTCTAAATACTTCTGCTTGGTCTTGGCCCTGGTGTACTTTCTTTTTTTTTTTTGAGACGGAGTCTTGCTCTGTCGCACAGGCTGGAGTGCAGTGGCGCAATCTCAGCTCTGCAAGCTCCACCTCCCGGGTTCACGCCATTCTCCCACCTCAGCCTCTCCGAGTAGCTGGGACTACAGGCGCCCGCCACCATGCCCGGCTAATTTTTGTATTCTTAGTAGAGACAGGGTTTCACCATGGTCTCGATCTCCTGACCTTGTGATCCGCCCGCCTCGGCCTCCCAAAGTGCTGGGATTACAAGCATGAGCCACCGCGCCTGGCCTTGCCCTGGTGTACTTTCAAACTCTTAGAATATTAAGGAAGGATACTGAAAGACACGGAAAACAGCTCCATCAGCCTTCATGAGATAATCCATCCCAATTTTTTTGATAACAATTTTTTTTCACATTATCTTATGTTTCCAACAAACCTATAAAGCAGGCGAGACAGATAGTATGTTTCCTGCTTTATGAATGAAAAACTGCTACCCAGAGAGTCTAAATGATTTATCCAAAATCACAAGGATATGTTAGGAGCCCTAATTCTGAAACTCGGACTTTCTGATGCTAAGTCCAATACACTGTCAAGGATATTGGAGACTCAAGTGGGAATACTTCGGTATCCCACTGATACTGAAATGGGAAAGGTTCCCTTGTCCTCCTCGCAGGGTGTGCGATGGGGGTGTGACTCGCTTCTTCAGTGCTCCACTGCTCAAACCTCTAGGGGAGCATACAGATGGGCAGGCTGTGGGGTTCTGACCCCACAGCAGTGTCTAGGGGTGAGTATTTACAGCTCCTGAAGCCCCAGTGGGCGTGTGTTACAGGGTGCTCTTGTAGTTTGCCATCTATAGGTGGCTTGTGTTAATCAGCTCAGTTAGACCCTCTACCTTGTCACAAGGACAGAGGGCTTTCTGTATCCCGGGGTCTCTTGCCTTGGTGTACCTGAAGAATCAGATTACATTTAGGCTTGGAGAATGAGTGCAAGGTTTTATTGAGTGGAAGTAGCTCTCAGCTGATGGGGGATCCAGAAAGGAGACGGTTTTCCCTTGGAGTCGGGCCACTTGGTGGCCTGACTCCTCTCCAGTTGCTCCGGCCAAACTCCGGTCATTCCATCAGTCAGTGGCCTGCTGGCCTGCTGGTGCTTGTCGGCATGCTCTTCCACTGGTGTGCTTTTGACAACCAGCCTTTTGTGTCTTCTGTCGATGTGTTCCTCTCGCCATCCAGTAGCTCTGTCTCTGCCTTGCTAGGGTCTCAGGTTTTTATAGGCCCAGGATGGAGGTTTGGCAGGCTAGGGTGGTCTTGGAAAATGCAACATTTGGGCAGGAAGGCAAAAGTGCCTGTCCTCTCCTCAAGGTCCATGGGGGTAGAGCCCTAGCCAGGGACCACGCCCTTCTCTACCCAGCACTTCCCTTCCCCACTTCTGCATCATTTAAAGGGACCACACTGTTCCCTTCCCAGCACTCCTGTATCAATACCATTCCCCTTCTGGGGCATCTTGCCATGGTGTGTTAGCCCATTCTTGCACTGCTATAAAGAAGTCCCTGAGGCTAGGTGATTTATAAAGAAAAGAGGTTTAATTGGCTCACAGTTCTGCAGGCTGTACAGGAAACATGATATCAATATCTGCTTGGTTTCTGCGGTGGCCTCAGGAAAGTTACAATCATGGCAGAAGGCAAAGGGGAGCAGGCATGTCATATGGCAAGAGAAAGAGAGGGAGGAGGTGCCGCACACTTTTAGATGACCAGATCTTACAAGAGCACACTCACCCCATCGCAAGGATAGTACCAAGGGGATGGTTCTAAGTCATTCATGAGAAACCGTCTGCATGATCCAATCAACTCCCAGGCCCCGCCTTTAACATTGGGGATTATATTTCAAAGAGATTTGAATGAAAACATAGATCCAAACCATATGACAGGGTAACTGGGAAAAATAAATGATACTTGCCAGAAAATTTCCATTCAGCATGTTCACCTGGAGCCATTTATTGTACATGAACCCTGGAACATAAAACAGTGTGATGGAAGACCAATAATTTGAGAATGAGCAGCCATGGGAGTAACAAGAGCGAAGAAGGCAATGACTGTACGTGCTAGGCCAGTGTAGGTGGCGCCTACATGAAGAGTAGAAGGTAGTGAGCTGTGGGTGAACCATGATACTTCCTGAAATAAGAGACAGATATAAAAAGACCGGGGAGATAAAGCGTGGACCAGGAGTGAGGCTGTCAAAGATAAACCTTGTCTCCTTAACAAATTATCTATGGCCAGGGCCTATAAGGAAAGAGTCTTAATACTTCCTTTCTCAAAGCTATTTTTGACACAGATTTCTTTTAGTGCCACTTCACCAGCTGGAAATCTTCATGGTTGGTGGTGCCTTTGCCAGGGCTTCACTGGCTTGCATGCTGAATTCGCTTTGCCTGCTCAGCCCAGCAGGCTGCGCTCAGCTAGCTCTACCGGCCTAGATCCTTCACCTGCTGTGCCTCTGCACTCAGCCTGTGGCTGGTCTGGGCATGCCGCAAGTGGCTTCTGTGCTGGGTGCTGATGTCCAGGTGAGGGGGATTTAGCAGTGCCCAAAAACTTGGAGATGCCAGCAACCGTGGAGCCCCTTAGGGGTATTACAGCTTTTGCTTGGAGAGTCCCGAGGTCTGAGCCCCAAGGAAGTGTTAACAGTTCTTGTTCATTCCTGCTGCCCACAGCTCGCCAGGTTCTGGGTTCTTGTCCTATGACTAAGAAGAATAAGGTACAGAGACACAAGAGAGCGAGTCTGGCAGAGAAGAATTTTATTGAGTGGCAGAAGGAAAGCTATCAGCAAAGAGGGGACCCAAGAGTGGGTAGCCCTCTGTGTGACAGGGGGCCTGAAAGTGGATAGCCTCATGTTTTACGAAGTCCAGGGTTTTCATGGAATCAGAATGGGGGAGTGCATGCTGATTGGCCCATAGATGAGCCTGCAAAAATCACCTTTTGATTGGTTAAAAGGCATCGGGGAAGTTTTCACTCCAGTCATGGACTCTACCTGGAACTGGAAGCTCAGTTTCAGGCTTGAGGCTGTCTTTGGCTTGAGGGTCAGGTTTCACTGAGGAACCATCCCTATCTGCCTAGGAATTTGTTTGCCTCCTTTCACTAACATTTTCACAAGGAAAAAATGCACCACTGCATTCAGGAATATAAATGTTTAAGTTAGAATTCCTGGAACTATTTTAAAGGATTCTTACCTGTGGAAACCACTTTTCACTTTACTATATAGTTTTAATATTACTTCTATCTGTGTTCTTAGAAGTTTTAGTTGAGAAAATAACAAGCTGGAAAATAACAATTTGGAAAATAACAAGCTGAATAAGACAAACCACCCAATGGAAAACTATTTGGTACATAAGATTAGTATGCTTAGTGTATAAAGAGAGCTCTTTTAAATCAAAAATTAAAGAAGAAATACTCCTGAGAAAAATGTATAAAGAATGTGAATATCAATTCTCCAAAGAATGCAAATGACTGCAATAAGTATATAAAATAATATTAGCCTTCACTAGTGTTCAAAGAGATTCAAATTAATAAAATATAATTTTTATTTTTCATTTTAAAATATTTAATGATATTTCCTGGTGTTATAGAAGATATAGGGGAAATATTAATGCATATTACTATGAGAAGGTAATTGGTATGGTTTTTTGGAGAGCAATTAGGTAATATGTATCAAAAGCCTTAAAAATATTCATATTTTGACTCATTAATTCCCACTTCTAGAAGGAAAAAGTAAATAAAAAATGATTAACTCCTTTTATGAAGCCAGCACTATCTTGATTATAAAACCAGACAGATATTGCCAGACAAGACAATTAGAGATCAATATCCCTGATCAATACAGAATTTTTAACCTTTAACAAAATATTTGCAAATCAAATCCAGCGATATATAAAACCTTCTATCAGTACTAAATGAAATTTGTTCTATGGCCACAAGCTTAGTTTGGCATTCAGGAATAAATCAGTGTAATTCTCCCTATTAACAGAATAAAGAAAGAAAAAATAAGGATTATCTCAATAGATGTAGAAAAAGCAACATTCAATGTTCATTTATGATAAGGAATCTCCACACACTAGAGATAGGAGGAAACTCCCTCAACCTAATAAAGAACATGCATAATAAACCTATAGTTACTATCCTACCTTTCAAAGATATACCAGTTTCTCCTTAAGTTGGGAACAAAGCAAAGATAACACTTCTCTCCATTCACATTCAACATTGTGTTGGAGGTCTTGTCAGTGCAATAAGTTAATTGAAGAAATAAAAGTCATATATACTGAAATCAAACCATCTCTATTTTTAAAAGATAATAAGATCTTCTAAATCCCAAGTAATTAAAAAGAAAGAAAGGAAGGAAGGAAGAATAGAATAAAGGAAGGAAGGGAGGGAATGAGAAAGGGAAGAAAGAAAACTGCTCTTCAAAGACAACATTAAGAAAATGTAAAGTCAAGCCACTGACTTAGAGAAAATATTTACAGTTTGTATCCAGAATACTTAAATAACCCTTGAGTGTTAATAAGACAAACTACCCAATAAAATGTGGGGCAAAAAGTTCAGGAAAAAAATAGAAATAGCCAAAAAGAACATGAAAAATGCTCAACATCACTAGTCATCAGGGAAACAAACTGGAAACCAGAGTGAAGAATGATTCCACACTCAATAGAATAGCTAAAATTAAAAAGATTGACAACACCAAGTGTTGAGAATGTGGAACTTCTGGAACTCTTATTTACTGACAGAAGTGAAATGGCACATCTATTTTGGAAAACAGTTTGTCAGTTTTCTACAAAGGTAAATATATGCTTTACATATGACCCAGAAATTCCACTTCCAGATGTTAACCCCCCCAAAATAAAAATATAGATCTACAAAAAGAATCTGAATGCAAATATTTGTAACAGTTTTATTTATAGTGTTTATGCTGGAAATGATGCAAGAATGTATAAATATTTGTGATATATTCATCCAAAGAAATGCTATTCTGCATCTACAATGAAGAAACTACTAATATACACAACAACATGAAAGAATCTCAGAATATCCTTCTCTGGCCTGGGCAGCATAGCTAAAACCCCTTTTCTACAAAATAATTAAAAATTAGCCATGCATGGTGCCTAATTTTTAAATTAGTAACATTTAAAAAAAATTTTTTTTTTTTTTTGAGACGGGGTCTCACTCTGTCGCCCAGGCTGGAGTGCAGTGGCACAATCTCAGCTCACTGCAAGCTCCGCCTCCCGGGTTCACGCCATTCTCCTGCCTCAGCCTCTCCGAGTAGCTGGGACTACAGGCGCCCGCCACCACACCTGGCTAATTTTTTTGTATTTTTAGTAGAGACGGGGTTTCACCGTGGTCTCGATTTCCTGACCTCGTGATCCGCCCGCCTTGGCCTCCCAAAGTGCTGGGATTTCAAGCGTGAGCCACCGCACCCGGCCAACATTTAAAAATTTTACACACCTATACTACCAGCTACTTGGGAGGCTGAGATGGGCGCATCACGTGGGCCCAGGGGTTCGAGGGTGCAATGAGCTATTATTGTGCCACTGCACTCTAGTCTGAGTGACAGAGACACTGTCTCAAAATATATGTGTATATATATATATATTTTTTTTTTTTTGAGTAAAAGACATCACATAAGAAAGACCACATACTGTGTGACTTTATTTATATAATATATAAAATAGTAAAAGCTAATCAATAGTGATAGAAAGATCAGTGTTTGTCCAGGGGCACTTTATTGTACATAAAGTATATTTCAAAAATATCTGACTTTCAGGCCAGGCACGATGGCTTATGCCTGCAATCCCAGCACTTTGGGAGGCCAAGGTGCACAGATCACCTGAGGTCAGGAATTTGAGATCAGCCTGGCCAACATGGTGAAACCCTGTCTCTACTAAAAATACAAAAATTAGCTGGGCGTGGTGGTGGGCGCCTGTAATCCCACCTACTCATGAGGCTGAGGCAGGAGAATCACTTGAACCTGCGAGGTGGATGTTGCAGTGAGCTGAGATTGCGCCACTGCACTCCAGCCTGGGCAACAGACTCCATCTCAAAAACAAAACAAAGCAAAAATAAATAAATAAAAGTAAAGTTTAGTGAGTGATTGGATGTGGAGGGTGAGGGCGATGGAGTCTTGAGTGACTGTAACATTGATTTGCCACTACAATGGGAATATAGGAGAAGAAGCAGGTTTAAGGGTAGGAGCAAGAGGTTGAGTGCAGTTTTGGACTTGGCAAGTTTCAAGTACCAGGATATTCAAACAGATATATTGAGTAGGCTGTTGAATACACCTGCCCATTGTTCAAAATCTGAGAAAGAGATAAATGTGGGAGTCACAGGCATATCAATGATATTGAAATTCGCCATGAAGGATATGTACCTCACCAAGAGGTTCTTGAGAAGTTCAAAGTTTGAAAAGTCGTCAGCAAAACAGGAGTGAAATATGGGTAGAATGTTCCTTTTGATTCCAGAACCTCCATTTCTTACAAATTGGGTACTTAATAATTGTTTGCCAAACAAATAAATAATAAACCTATGAAGTCAGGTCCTTTCACTATTTTACATGTGGAGAAATAGTTATTCTGATAAAAGACAGGGTTAAAGTTGATTCTTTTTGTGCATTTTCTTTTTGAGGCTATTTCAATCATTCTTACTTTGCCTCACTCAGCAAGCCAGGGAGAAATTGAGCTTATACAATTGGTGACAAAAGATAAATAAGACATAAATGTTGTGCTTAAGGAGCTTGTGTTTTGATTGAGAAGAAAGACGCACAAACACACAAATGGAAGTCAAGGTTTCAAGCATGGTGAACATGCAAAGTGATGTGGAGGGCACATAAAAGGGAGTTGTCACTTCTTGATAGGGATGAGATAAGGCTTCAGGGATAAAGTATCGTTGAAAGATGAACAGGCATTTTTCCAGGGGCATAGGGATGGTGGTGGAATTTTAGACAGCAGGAACAGGCTGAGCAAAGCCATGAGGCCTGACTTTTTTTTTTTTTTTTGACAAGATCTCGCTCTGTTGCCCAGGCTGGAGTGCAGTGGCGAGTCAGGACTCACTGCAGCTTTGACTTCCCAGGCTCAAGAGATCCTCCTGCCTCAGCCCCTCCAAGTAGCTGGGATTATGGGCATATGCCACAACGCCCAGCTAATTTTTCGAATTTTAGTAAAGATGAGGCCTCACTATGTTGCTCAGGCTGGTCTTGAACTCCTGCACTTAAGCCACCCACCCACCTCGGTCTCTCAAAGTGCTGAGATTATAGGCATGAGCCACTGCGCTTGCTGAGGCATGACATATTTAGGCACATTCAAGGAAAAGAAAAGAGATTAGGGGTGTAGGGGAGGCTGAAGCATCGTGAGTGGAGTATTCTCCAGTTGACTTATGGGGTAAAGATGTCTCAACTGAAGTATGCTCCATTCAGGGCTGGGGGTTGAGTAAAGATAAAACTAGAAAGACAGCGAAAGAACAGATGTCAGAGTGTATATAATTCTTAGGTAAGCATAAAACACCCAGTATTGTAAGATATATTCATTCTTTCTCATTGCTAAGGTCTCCTTTGCAAGGGGCTCCCAGCTGTTAGGGAAAAGGCTAAGGTCATAAATATAACAGATGTATTTAGAAAAATGTTAAATTTCAAACCTCTCAGTCTTCTGGGCACTTTTATACAATCTTAACTCATCCTCTCCAAGCATCTCACTGAGTTTTGAGTGATTGACAGGAAATAAAGGCAAAAGCAGCAGCTATTTCTTTACACTTGGTTGGATTGTTGAGACATTTAAAAATGTCTAAATTAAGTAGCAACTGTTGAATGATTGGGGAGAAAAACTCAAACAGTCTGGCCAAAAGAATTCAGAAAGCAAACAGATGGAACCATTTATTGAGAATTTCTGTAATGTTTTTACCCTACTAGACGGCAACATTTATGATTTTTATTCCCTTAAAAATTAGCCATGGTTAACTGGTTTGCTATGACTATTTCTGGTTGCTTTAAAACTGAAAATAATCAAAGATGCCAACTTGTGTTTTAAAATTATGTTTTATAATTACGGGTTAGAAAGGACTTTTGCACAGAGTATTTTATTTCTTCCATGCAAAGAAAATAAGGTAGGAATTATTATGCCCATTCTGAAGATTAAAAATAAAAACAAAAACAAAACAAGTCTCACAGAGTTGAAATAAATTGTCAACAATTGAAAGGCGATTAATGATAGACCTACCAGTCTAGAAGGTGGGTCTCCCGGCGCAGTCTGCTTAGCTCTGAGTGATTTGGCTCTTCATCCTAAACGAGTAGGGAACAAGTAACTATATCCAAAACAGAGTATTGCCATTGACAGACAATGCTATGATGAAATAGACCCCCAGAGCAAGAGGCCAAAGGATCCTGAAAACAGAGAATGGCAAACACCATCTTTAAAAATAAAAAAGTCGGCCAGGCGCGGTGGCTCATGCCCGTAATCCCAGTACTTTGGGAGGCCGAGGTGGGTGGATCACTTGAGGCCAGGAGTTCGAGACCAGCATGGCCAACATGGTGAAAACCCATCTCTACTAAAAATACAAAGAATTAGCCGGGTGCGGTGGTGGGCACCTGTAATCCCAGCTACTGTGGAGTCTGAGGCAGGAGAATCACTTGAACCTGGGAGGCGAAGGTGGCGGTGAGCAGAGATCGCGCCATTGCACTCCAGCCTGGGCAACAGAGCAAAGTCAAAGTCTTGGAGTAAAAGTTTTCCTGGAATTAGGAGTCAAGAAGATGAAAGATTGACTGTGTTTTTGAATGCAGTCATGAGAGAGCTGAGGAAAGCAAAGGGAAACTATCCTTATAATTCAATTTTTCTATCAGTAGCTGAGAAATGCATGAAGGCCAGGAAAAGTCAGAGTACTGTGCCCTGGGAGGTCACTGTCATGGTGGAATTAAATCCAAGTGCTGGATACTTTCCACTTGTCACTCCAGACCCACTTTCTGCCCCTCACAGACCTCTTTGGATTGAAAGACTGACTCCTATGGAATGCACCAATAGGCTCCTGGCCTTCTGGCTTCCAACTGGGTTCAGCCAAGAGGACACAATGGCTAAGGATTAGAGGGAAGGAAGAATATGAGAGATGGGAGTATTTATGTTTCCATCTCCAAGCCACTATTGCTTCCCCACAGAAAGCCCTCTCCATACAGCTGACCCTTTCTCTATTCAGTTAACTGTTTCCTCCTCTTGCCCTTTAGACCCAGGAGTGGCAATGGCTAAATGTTACTAACTCTAAAATAATTCATTATACTTTGTTGGTTCTTCAAATCCTACTTATTCCTTTTTAAATCGTCTCAGCTTATAAATCATCCAACCGTTAGTAATCATTCTTTCTGAGTCTGTGATCAGAAAGACAGTGTACCAGTCTCCTACTGGTCCAATGACCCATAGTGGTTACCTCTAACCAAGGAGGTCCCAGAGGGCATGAGAGACCATCTCTGAGAACATTAGAGGATTTCTTGTTTATGTATTTCAGTGAAATTGCTTATGTAAATGACAGCCCAATTTTTAAAAGTTCAGATAGTTTTAGTCATAGCAATGCTTTCTCTTTTTTCATGTGCCCCTAGACTACCTTGTTGAGAAGAAACTTTCATTCAATGGCCCAGATCAGGGTCATCTGATTAATAACGGTCATCTTATTTAAATGCTACGCCCCTGATTGCAGATCAGCTTGCTCTTTCTCATTTAGGTTGAGCCTCCGCTTTCATTCACTCAGGGGCAAATCATAGTGAAAATGATTTTCTCCATCCTGTCAAAATGTCAAAGTCTTCCTGGCTGCCCAAGTATCAAAATGGTGTCCCTAAAAGGGAGAAATATTAATCCTTAGAGCTATAAAATTCTTAGTACTCAGAAGTATCTCTTTCACTGGACATCATTTGCTTTCGGTGTTTAATCCCTTAAGAATATAATCCCAGAAAATAGCTGTAGCCCGTTTCTCCCTTTGTGAAGGGGCTGTTTAATCTATGGTGCTCATGTATCTTTTTGGAGACTAATTACTCAGTAATGGCTAGTTTCTCAGAAGATGTATTATTTCCAGAAGTTGTTAAAGGTTTCTCCCCATTCTTTCCTATAGCAATGATTAGTTTAAGATTCCTATATATAATTTTCTTGTCTGATCATGCACATTAATCAGAAAAACAGGGATTCATATCCACTAATTCCACTTATGAATGATGAATGACAGAATCTTCAGGTGTGTGCATTACAGAGCCAAGGTTGGGGGTATCTTTTAAAAAGTCCTCTACAGGATAATACATATTCTATTTTAGGAGTTCAACACACATTTTATGTCTCTTGTTTTGTTTTGTTTTTGGAGACAGTCTTGCTCTGCTGCCCAGGCTGGAGCGCGCGATCCTGGTTCACCACAACCTTTGCCTCCCAGGCTCAAGTGATCCTCCCTCACCTCAGCCTCCAGAGCAGATGGGACTACAAGCATGTGCCACCATGCCCGGCTAGTTTCTGTATTTTCTGTAGAGATGGAGTTTTGCCATATTGCCCAGGCTGGCCTCAAAATCCTGGGCTCAAGCACACTTTGGCCTCCTAAAGGGCTGGGATTACAGGCATGAGCCACTGTGCCCGGCCTCTTTTTTTCTCAATATATCATCCTGTACTACATTGTCTGATATTTATCTATTTTTTTTACTTAGATAATTGACAACACAGGCTATTTTCAACTTTGCTAAAATCATAATCATAAGAAATATGTGCTCTGATTCAAAGTGAAAATGCCACCACACCTTAGATCAGCATGTATAAGCACATAGGAAGTGCCAAATAAATATTTTCTGCCATATCTGTTTTGAAAAATCACCTCAGAATAGATAGTTTGTAGGATTAAGATGCACTAAAAGCCCAGTGAAGTTGACATAAGGTCTATTCCTGTGACCATATTCCGCAATATTGGCATGCTTTTTATAAGCATGCTTCGGTGTCTCCTATTTATGAGATCATGTTTGCATGTGATATTCTTTTTTTTTCCCTACTCAATTTCTGCCAGAACTTGACGGTCAAATTAGTGAACAAAGGAAAGGTATCAAGAGCAAAATCTGTCATCTAAGAACATCTTTTTTTTTTTTGTAAACACCATGCTTTGCACAGCACTATTAGTGATTTGTGTGCTCACCAACTATATAGCTTTATTACTATAATGTGAGCAAATTGCCTGTAATTCGTGGTCCTGGAAACACATATCTATAATTTGGGTCAAAATATGTCTGCTCACTCTAGTTTACAATAAACTCTTAATGTAGTTCCGGTCACATTGGAAATTTCTGCATTTTCATCTTCATTGCTTACCTCTAGAATTTCAGAAACAGAAAATAACTGGAGAGTAGATTAGGGTTTTGGATAATGCTGATAGAACCAGGAACTGGGACCCTTTAGGACATACTCAAAAAAGATGATCTTTGCCTTAATGCATTATCATGAAGCATTGTATTCATTAAGGTCTGGAATTTGAAGTCAGGGAGAGCTAGGTGTAAACCCTTGCCCAGTTAAGGACTTATTACATCATTAAGGGCAAGATATAGGCTGGCTTCAGATTCCTCATTTGTAGCATTAATAATGTCAACTTTGTGAGAATAACACAAGAATATTTAATTTACTGCCTAACAAATAATCTATCACATTGTAGGTGCTTACAAATTGTGAGATCTCATCTTTTCTTGTGTTTTTTTCTTTTCTTCAGAAAAGAAAAAAAAATGTCACTTGCTCATTGCGGTCAAACATGACCAAAACGCTTGTTCTCTCTCTTATCATCCATACTGTTGTACTGTGATGCTGCAGATCCTCTTGTCACAAGGTGGAATATGTTATCTCACCCTTCGATTTTGGGTTGGCCATATGACTTTGGCTAATTGAATATTAGCACATAAGATGCAAATTTAAAAAGCATCCTCTTGGAGGTTGCAGTGAGCCGAGACCACACCACTGCACTCCAGCCTGGCGACAGAGCGAGACTCCGTCTCAAAAAACAAAAGCATCCTCTCTTGCTGTACTTGGAATTGTGAGACCACCATGCCACTACGTGAATGAGTCAGAGCTAAGCTGTTGGAGGATGAGAAGCCACGTAGAAGAGAACTGAGCCACTCCATCCTCCAGCCAACTCAGCAACTCATGATCAGCTAGTAGCATAAGCAGCACAGCACCAACTCAGGCCAGAAGGATCACACGACTGACTCAGAGAATTATGAATTAAAGTGAATGAGTGTTGTTTTAGCCTCAAAATGTTGTGAACATAGCAAAAGCTAATTGATACACAAATGAAGTTTGTTATACTAAGAATTCTGATATGGCAACAATGGTTTTCCAATAACGCATGTCACGTTTCCCCTCCTCCTCTTTCTCCTCCTCCTCTCCCTGCTTCTCTTTCTCCTTCTCCTTTTTCTTTTTCTTATTAATGGTGTAAATATGGAAGGAACAGAATTAAGGTGGTCCTTTCAGCTCTAATAAAGGTACAGGCATGATCTATCCTCAGTATCTTAAGGCCAATGGGAAGGGTTCAATGGCCGGTGCTATAAAAAGAAATACCGGCTGGGCTTGCTGGCTCACGCCTGTAATCCCAGCACTTTGGGAGGCCAAGGCAGGCGGATCATGAGGTCAGGAGATCGAGACCATCCTGGCTAACACAGTGAAACCCCGTCTCTACTAAAAATACAAAAAATTAGCCAGGCGTGGTGGCACGTGCCTGTAGTCCCAACTTCTTGGGAGGCTGAGGCAGAAGAATCGCTTGAACCCAGGAGGTGGAGATTGCAGTGAGCTGAGATGACACCACTGCACTCCAGCCTGGGAGACAGAGCAAGACTCCATCTAAAAAAAAAAAAAAACCATTAAAGGGAGACACAGAAGTATTACAGTAATATCTAAAGCAGTTGATTTACAGGTGAAGCCAAGTCAACAATGTATAATATCCAAAGAATGTGTAATGCTGCCACAAAGGCAGGAGTGAATCTCTGCAGAACTATTCCTATAAACATAGCATCTGCAGAAGGGAACAATGCTAAAGGGGTATTGTGGGGAATATGGTATCTTGGGCTACCTGAGCACTTAGGGCCTTTACGCCCTGTGAGTCAGGTCCTGGATCTGGCCCTTGGTGAGGGAGACATGGAGAAATACATGAGTGAAGCCACCACTCTCAAACCAGCGAGTGCAGTTGCAATGTTTTCTATGTGCTTTCTGGTTTAGAATTTTGGGCACAGAACTGGTAGGGGATGGGCAGGAGTGAGTTTGCTGTTGGAAGAAATTAGTAGATTTAACTCTGAGAAGCTGGGCCAAAATTAGGTTGTAAGAGCAAGGGTGCAGACTGAAAGTAAGGATTTTGTAATAGGAAAATTAATATGAAAGGGACATAAAAATGGTTTGTGTGAAGTAGTTTGTCATACAAGGACACAAGGGCCTGGGTTCATTTAACAACCACATCACTCTCCAACTATTCTAACCTTCGCCTATGGGGGAAAGTATACTTATCATCTTTATTTCCTCATCAATCCTTGGACACCCTAACCTGAAGACTTCCAGTCTCAGTGCAGAGAAGACATCCCCACTCAGCACAGCTAACTAAATACAGTTGGATTAACTAGGCCAAAATTTATTTGTCTAATTATGCTATAAAATACTTTTTATTACAATGCATTGGTAGAGCATCATAGATATTTATGAGACTTAATTTTTATTTAAGCTTTCTTTTTTTTTACCATTCAATATTATTTTCAAGTTTTTGAACAATGCAATAAGTTGTTAAAAAAAGTAAATATTGGCGAGGTTAAGATAAAGTGATTAATATTTAAAGATATTATATTCTCAGACAAAATCTCCAAGATTAATTGAAAACATATTACTAATAAAAATATACAATAAGCTAGCCAAATATAATAAAAATTAGATTTCATTATTAAAATTAATGACATAAAATGTAATATTTAGAACACGCAAAATAGCAACCAAAGCTATGAAATACCTTGAAGCAAACTAAGTTGGGAATATATTGTAAGTCTCATAAAAAAATAAAGTTTTCCTGAAGGGCATAAAATATGACCCAAATCACTGAAAAAATACTGCCTTCCTTGACAGGATAACTAAAAATTGTAAAGGTGTCAATTTCCCCACAAATCCTCTCATAACCATGGTGCCACTCAGATCAAAAACCTAATGTACATTTAAAAAAACTTGACAATTTTATAATAACTTTTAACTGGAAGAATAAATCCATGAAAATAGGAAAGAATATTGTGAATAAAAATAATGAGAAAGGACTTGCTCTTCTAAATATCAAAATTTAATGTATAGTTATAGTAATTAAAATAGCATGTTGTAGATATGAAGATAAACATATAAATCATTAGAAAATGATAGAAATTTCAGAGATCTATCCATGTTAGTAGGACTGTGTATTTCATAAAGATTACATTTTTAAGTAGAGAGGGAAAGATGGATTATTCAATAATTGATTTGGCATTTAGAAATAAAATTAAGAATCACCCACAACCTCTGAAGTAACATCAGACACAAAAATACACCTAGTAGATTAGATGTTTAAATGGTGTGGGAGGTCCTGACAAAAGCCTTGGAGAATATTTTTATAATTTAGGTGTAGGCACGACTTGTTAAAGCATGATAGGAAGGTCAGAAATAAAGAAAGGGAAAACTGAGAGATTCAGCTAAATAAAAATGTTTAACTTCTATTTTAAGACAAGCCATAAACTAGGAAAATATTTGCAAAGTATACTTCAGACACAGAGTTCATGTGCATGATATAGAAAAAATTCCTACAAATCAATTTTAAATATTTCTATTTTTTTAAAAAGTGTCAAAGAACCTGAGCAAGCTTGGAAAGAAAAGGAAAGAACACAAAAGTAAGAAGTTTGAAGTCAACTACTAAAATAAATTATCCTCTTGTTAGCAGAAGAATACAAATTTTTGAAAACATTAGATTTTCTATCAGATTTGCAAACAACTATTTAAAGATTTAGTTGACAAGTCTGTAAAAAATAAAATAATCAGATTCATCATTTGACTGTATAACTAATATTTTTCAGCCTTTCTTTGCAATAGTTACTTAAGAGTTGTTTGCTTTTATAAACCCACCCACTCAAAAACGGAGTTAATTTAATGTACCTACCTGCAGAAACTAATGTAACCAAGATAAAAATTTCCTTTGGAATTCAAAAAATACAAATCATTTTGAAGTTTCTAGCTTTTGCTGAGCTAGTCCCTGAACTGTTTGGGTTATGCTTCTGCAGTGGGATAAATACTGAAATGTAGAGAAAACATTTGTAAACCTTCATAGGAATTTGAGAGAGTAATTTGATGTCTATTGAATCTAATACTCAATGATTGCAGCTTAGATTTTAAAATTCCATTTCTTTTTAATAATTCTTTTTTTTTTTTTTGAGACGGAGTCTCGCTCTGTTGCCCAGGCTGGAGTGCAGTGGCACAATCTCAGCTCACTGCAAGCTCCGCCTCCTGGGTTCACACCATTCTCCTGCCTCAGCCTCCTGAGTAGCTGGGACTACAGGTGCCCGCCACCACGCCCAGCTAATTTTTTGTATTTTTAGTAGAGACAGTGTTTCACCATGTTAGCCAGGATGGTCTCAATCTCCTGACCTCGTGATCCACCCACCTCGGCCGCCCAAAGTGCTGGGATTACAGGTGTGAGCCACCGCGCCTAGCCCATTTTTGTGTTTTACAAAAGAAGTATCACTTTCCTTTCTCTTTTTCTCACTGCAACTTTCTTTTCCTTTACATCTTCCCTTCAAATTTTCTCTTCCCTGACCATTAGTTTCTCCTCCCCTTCCCTCCCTTCCCCTGAACATAGGAACCAACATAGTAGACGGGAGACATGGAACGCTGAAGAGGATCACAGCCACGCCGAGGCCAGGAAAGGCAGGGTGGGTGGGCATGCTGGTTGGGGGAGGAGAACACCAGCACAGTTGAGTCTGGTTACATTAAACAAGAAAGCGTAATGACTAAGCAAAACAGTAACTGTATCAAAAAATAAGGAAGGCAAGCCTCTTATTGTCAAGAGAGGTTATTTCTAATCATGGAAAACGGAAAAAAAAGCAGAAAGAACTCTGTTACGTTGAATTGAAATTGGGGATGTCAGTATGAACTAATATTTTGCTAATAAATGTATACACAGATGAAGAAATAGTGATATATAAATAGACATTGTACATATATGTGCATATGATTATATGAGTATATTATGCATATGTATTATATATAACACATATAATGCATATGTATTACACAAAATACATTATATATAATATACAAATTATGCAATTGTATGTATATATATATATGTATATGTATTGCATGTAATTAAATGCGTGAGTATTGTATGTAATTATATACTTTTTTTTGAGACAGGGTCTCATTGTCACTTAGGCTGGAGTGCAGTGGCATGATCACGGCTCACTGCAGCCTTGACCTCCTAGGCTCAAACGATCCTCCTGCCTCAGCCTCCCTAGTAACTGGGATCACAGGCATGCACCACCATGCCCAGATAACTTTTTTATTTTTGCAGAGGCAAGATCTTGCCATGTTGCCCAGCCTGGTTTCAAACTCTTGGCCTCAAGCAATCCTCCTGCCTTGGAATTACAGGTGTGAGACACTATGCCGAGCCCATGCATATGTTTTATTATATGTGCATTGTAAATATGTATTATACATTATATATTTACATATTATATTATTTTATATATTATATATACAAATATCATATATTATATGTATAATATTTCCTAGCTCTGTCCACTAAAAGAATGTGTTACTAATAACAGTGTGCTGCCTAGCTGAGTTTTTTTCTATCTGGAAAATAATGATGCTGAAATATTTGCTTAGCTGGAAGAGATTCTCACTGACTGGATGGTTGAGCCCAAGCTCCCACCATATCAGGGATTCTGGAGAATTTTGAATGCTCACATTGACCTCGCTTGGAGGCTTCATCAGGTTAGGACATTTGAGGTGGAAAAGGTCGGGAAGTTTACCAAGAAGCATCACTGGAAAGACGTGGGACTAGAGAACAGGGTCTGGAGACAGCACTGAGGCAGGAATATGAAGAGCGGGAGACAGTGACAACACTCGGCTGGCCACAGGTCACTGGGCAGGAGTTTATTAAAATGAGACTGCTGCTAGTGAGAGAGCCGCAGCATGATCCTGGGTGACAGAGCGCATTCACTCACACGCTGTGAGAGGCGGGATGACACGGCACCCTTTGCAATCACAGATTCAACATTCTCGGTTTTAAACATTTGCTGTATTCAACATCTTTTGTTTGGTGTCCATTTACTCTTCCTAAACTCTCTTGCTGGCTTCTAGTACTATTTCTTCTTGCTCTGTACCAAAGGGGTCTACCTTGTATCAACATGGCTGCACGGTAGGGATAGAGAGGATATTACGTCAGGGATAGAGAGGATATTATGTCCAGGAAGCAATTTCACAACAGGAGAAAAGGTTCAATAACCCTGGATCAGGATGCTTGAAAGCAGGCAAGGCAAAAATGACTCTGGCAGTCAGAGAGCTAAGGAAAGCTTCAGAAAGCTCATTCCTATGAGAAGCGTTGAAAATCTTTGAAGACATTTCTCCCTCTTATTCAGGGTTTGCTATTAGGTTCTGTTCCTTGGACAGGTCTTTTGAAAACATTCAAGAATTTTCCCTGTCCTGGCATTGCTCAACTCTAAAGGTAAGTGATCTCTGTGTTATGCCCTGGAACTTTTTTCTCTCGGCAGCCTCTGGGCTCTGCCTGCGTATTCTGCTGGGTTAGATTTCAGGTGAGAAATGTCCTTCAGCTTCCTGAAGAAATCTTATCTCTGGGCCATTCACTTCCAATGAAGGAGTAAGATCCCTGGCCAGAATACAGGCCCACTTTCAACACTCAAGAGAGGTCAGAACACAGGTTGGTTCTAATGAACTAGTGTTTTTTCTAAGTTGGATTTTATTTATTTATTTATTTATTTATTTATTTATTTATTTATTTTTGAGGCGGAGTCTTGCTCTGTGGCCCAGGCTGGAGTGCAATGGCACAATCTCAGCTCACTGCAACCTCGGCCTCCCAGGTTCAAGCAATTCTCCTGCCTAAGCCTCCTGAGTAGCTGGGAATACAGGCACCCGCCATCATGCCTAGCTAGTTTTTGTATTTTTATAGAGACGGGGTTTCACCATGTTGGCCAGGCTGGTCTTGAACTCCTGACCTCAAGTGATCACCCCACCTTGGCATCCCAAAGTGCTGGGATTACATGCAATAATACAAATATTGCATCTTCAGGACATAGTTGATGTCTGACAATGTTTTTGTTGGGATAATAAAACCCCTTTTTATATGGCTTATACTTCTTGATAAGCCATGTAAACATGATAGTTGGTTACAGTGTGCATAATTAATTTCCATTGTAAGATATAAGTTCAAAATGATCTACTTTACAGATTAAATCTAGTTTCCATGTACAATACGCAGTTTCAGCGAGTGAATGCAAGAGTGGTTTGCAGGATTCCTTGACTTTTCTCTAACACAGGCCTAAATAGTGGTTATAAATGCCAGACTCTTTCTTCCGTTCCTTCCTTCTTTCCTTCCTTCCTTTTCTCTTTCCTTTCTTTCTCTCTCTCTTTCTCTCCTTCCTTCCTTCCTTTCTTTCCTTCTGTCCTTCCTTCCTTCCTTCCTTCCTTCCTTCCTTCCTTCCTTCCTTCCTTCCTTCCTTCCTTCCTTCCTTTCTCTCTCTCTCTCTGTCTCTCTTTCTCTCTTTCTTTCCCTTTCTTGATGTGGCTCTGTCCCCCAGGGTGGAGTGCAGTGGTGTGATCCTAGATCACTGCAACCTCATCCTCCTGGGCTCAAGCAATCCTCCCACCTCTCAGCCTTCTAAATTGCTGGGACTACAGGCACACCCACCACACCTGGCTAGTTTTTGTATTTTTTTAGAACCAAGGTTTCGCCATATTGCCCAGGCTGGTCTCAGACTCCTGGGCTCAAGTAATCCTCCTGCCTTGGCCTCCCAAAGTGCCAGGATTACAGGTGTGTCCCAACACACCTGGCCTATGAGACCCTTTTCTAAGGACTTTATTAGCACAATTTATTTAATCATCATCCCAGTCCTTTGAAGTAGGCACTGTTATTATCTCTACTTGAAGCTTCACACTGGTTGGCTCAATCTGATGTTCCTTTTTTTTTCCTCCCTAAGAACTTATTTGAAATTTAATGGGGAAAGGCAGTGAATTGGGAAGAGAGTCCCAAGAGAAAGAAACATAGCCCTTTGCTAATATGGCTTTTCCTCAAACTCTGCATAAAATTTTAGCCTAATAAATTAGCTGCTTCATAGTTTTGACCACTGAATTTCTTTGAATCATATTCTTTTGGTTTTTATAGACCCATAACAGATTTGCCTGTATTTTGAATTCAGGCATTATGAATACTGCCTTCTGAATAAATTATCAATTTAAACCAAAAAGGAAAAAAAATGATGGAACAAATGTCCAGTTTGAATTACCACAGAACAATTAGTTCTCCCAAAAGATAAGGCAAATTGAAACATGTTGATGTGAACTGTAAACGATGTCACCCACAATTCCCTTACGATAACCCAAGAGGAAGAGAATACAGCAGGAAGTATCTATGCTCAACAGCTTGCTAGCTAATTTCATCATTTTTGTAAAAACAGAGTGAAAGAAAACATGAACAATTCACTCTGTAGAAGAGCCGTAGAAATCTTGACAGGTGGCTGAAGAAGAAAACTTACTTATTTACAATTATTCAGGAACTCAGAGATTATGGGGAGATTTACAAAGCAGCATAAAAATGGGCACTTGAAGATAAGCACATCTAATAAATGGCATTGCAAATATCCCTAAATGGATCTAAATAATCTGAAATTGGTAGGTGAGTGACCTCAGCATATTAAAGGATTCATAGAACATCCTCATTTGACACAGAAGGAATCTTCTTATTGTCTTATCTGAATCATACAGGACAGACATCAAGTGTTAATATTATTGCACCCAATAAAATGTTCAAACAAATTGGTAAACTGGAGGCCTTCTGAAACAATAGTTTCCTTTCTGTGTAATTTAGGAGAAGAGGACCTAGAGATAAGAGATGGGTAAAAGAAGTTAAAATACTAAGGAAGCTACAATTGTCCAATCAGTCACTTTTAATAGCTTCATCTATTCAATAATTCATTTGTTTACTTACAAACAAGATACTTATTAAGGATCCACTATGTACAAGTCCTTGTTTTTTAGTGAATTTCAACCTGAGAAAGATAGAATATAGAATACAAAAATTATTAGATAGGTAATCATACAAGCTTCTTAATTACATTGTTCAGTCTCCCTAAAGGGGAAGAAAACTTGTTAGATTTGATTTTTTTCAATAATATCACTTAGCAAGAGAAAATGCTATAATATGTTATTTATCATCTTCAGAAAAAAACACTTCTTTTACGAATCAAATCATCCAGTATATAGAGATCTTCCTTTTAGAGAAAGTATTGTTTTACTTGGACAATCTTTTTATTCAAAAATTGTTTTTATTCAAGATTTCTATCTTAATGAACACTACAGGGCACTGCCAAATTGATAATATCATAATATCGTGTTCATCACCAAATCAAAATTAAATTCTGTCCTTTTTTTTTTTTTTGACAGAGTCTCACTCTGTCATCCAGGCTGGAGTGCAGTGGTGCAATCTTGGCTCACTGCAACCTCCGCCTCCTGGGTTCAAGTGATTGTCCTGCCTCAGCTGCCCGAGTAGCTGGGATTACAGGTGCCTGCCACCACGCCCAGATAATTTGCATATTTTTAGTAGAGACAGGTTTTGCCATGTTGGCCAGGCTGCTCTCAAACTCCTGGCTTCAGGTGATCTGCCTGCCTTGGCCTCCCAAAGTGCTGGGATTACAGGCGTGAGCCACCCAGCCCGGACAAATTCTGTCCAATTCCTTTATGGGTTTTTCATTTAGTTATATATATTCGTTGTTAACAAAAACATAGCAAATTGGCCTGGAAATCAGAAGCACGCTTCTCTATTTATTTATTTTGAGACAGAGTGTCACTCTGTCACTCAGATTGGAGTGCAGTAGCACAATTATGCCTTGTTGCAGCCTTGACTTTCAGCCTCCTAAGTAGCTGGAACTACGGGCATGTGCCCCCATGCCTGGCTAATTTATTATTATTATTATTATTATTATTATTGTAGAAATAGGGTCTCACTATGTTGCTCAGGCTGGTCTCCAACTCTTGGGCTCAAGCAATCCTCCTGCTTTGGGCTCCCAAAGTCTTGAGATGACAAGTATGAGCTACCGTGCCCAGTTTAAGATCAGACTCTGCCCAACTTGCTCACGGAATCAGACCTTTGATAAAGTCCTTAATTACTTTGGGGCTTGTTTTCCTTTATTCTTTTTCCTTAAGATAATCACAACAATATCTGTATCTGTAGAATTCTACTATAAACATGGAAAATGAAGCAGCACTCGTAGCCAGATTATTTTAAAACCCTCACTCTTCAACTGAACTCTCCACAGAATATAAGACTTGCTCTCTAAATTCACTAATGTGTTTGAATTTCTTCTTTACAGATTTATTTCACATTTTCAGGTTTTTATCACGTCTTGGTCTGCTCACCTTTGAATTAAATGGGTTTATTTTGAGGTCTGGGGACTTCACATAGACACTACCACCACAACAACAATATTTTTAAAAATCTAATTTGAAAGTCAACCAAGAAGAAGTTCACTTCTTTCTCTTCTGGAAATAAAAGTGATTTAGAATCTGAATGTGCTTGTACTTTTAGGTGTTCTCTGACAGAAAAATAAAGAGATAGCCAAAAACAAAGAACAACAATAACCCCACAGATCATTGAGGTCATTTTAGACAAACCCTAAACTGAAATGCCACCTGCTGCCTTGGATCCTGGAGATGTTCTGTCCCTCATGAAGGAGAAAGAAAAGTTGCCCCAAGTGGGTACTCTTTACCTTCAGCATCTCGAAACCCCTCCACCATTTGATGTATTAAAATATTTAATCAACATCAAATGCTGCTGCCCCTATTTATACAAGTGCTTTATTATCCTGTACATTATACCACAACCTGCCTGGTTCTTAATGTGACCTGAAGAGCTAGTCGGCATTTATTACGAATGCGAGGCAGTAAGCTTCTGGCTGAGCAATTAATCACTGACACCAAGGAATTTCTTCTCTTCAGGTGGGGAACCCATCCAAAAACTAAGAAAAATAATCGGGCTAATTAATTCTTATCTGCAAGGAGCAATTAGATAAATGACCTCAAAAAAAGACTTGTCACCCCTAGTGAGACACTCACTTTCTAAATAGAATGTGTCGAGCCTCTTTTCACTGGGCAAATGATACTGTGAAATGGAGATGACAGAAATGAACGGGAGGGAAATGAGAGGGGAGCAGGTTAATTAGAACGAAGGCTGATGAGAGGGGGTGGGGGGAGAGAGAGAGAGGAAGAGAAGGAGAGAGATCCAAAGATTTGCCATGATCTTGTCACCCTGCTCTCTTTTCTTTATGTACATAGGCAGGTAACAAACAGAGGACGTTCTTCTGTTTCCAAGCATGGTGGAAGTCATGGGCCTGGGCTGCTATGTGCTTGATTTTCTGTGACATGTTGCTTTCTACCAGTGAGCTGCAGCCCCTCTGCCTGGCTCTCCACAGCACACTACTGCCGAGGAAATGTACAAAAAACTCCTAAAGCAAGTCAAGTCTGCCTTTTGTTTCTTTTTTTCTAAGCTCCTCTTTTATCATGGTCCTCTAGTCATTTCTATGCCTGACAACAGAACCAGAGAGTGGCCTTAAAAATGACTACTGGGACTAAAATATTAAGATGTGCAAAATGCAACTTTCATGTGAGTTTCATAAAAACGGTTTTGGTTCTGTGATTTATCTTTCTCTTCTCTCTTCTCTCCTCCTTCCCTTCCCTCTCCTTCACCCTCTTCTTCTCCCTCTTCCTTCCTTTCCTCTCCTCCTCTCATCTTTTCCTCCTCATTTCCATTCCTCCTCCCTCTTTTTCTTCAGGGAAATCAATGTAAACCACTAGCAATCTTTAGGGGGACTCCTTCTTCAATCCTCGTCTGTTACTAGAGATCTTAGAATGTAAATCCACCGAAGGTCTTCAGCTTTGTGAGGTCTAGCCAATCCTAGGAGGCTAACTAAGGCGAAGTTAGCTCTGAGGAAAGCCAGGGTCACCATAAATAGATCCCAAATGATCAGCTCATCTATACTTTGGCTCCATCGTTGTAAATGTGGAGACACTGGTTCTTTTCTCTAAAACACTCTCTCACTGCAACCTTCACCTCTCAGGTTTTGGTTCTGTGTCAAATACAGTCAAAAGGACTATAGCTATCTATTTTTCCTTCCTGCAAAATCACTGAAATCTTCTGTTAAAGAAATAAAGTGTATATAAAACCCAGGCTAATCTTAGGTTGGGTAGCCCCTCATTTAAATTACAGAGTGACTTGTCAAATCCATCAGGCAGTAGTACCACTCCCTACCATGCCACTCTCTCTGTCTCCACAAACTCCTTCCAAAATACTTCTACTCTTGCTCTCACAGTGCCCTAAATAATTCCTTTACCCAGGAGCTACTTTGTTTTTCTTTGTTACTTTTCTTTTTAAAATATATTAAACTTTATTTTTAGAACAATAACAGAAAAAAATTTTGAAGATAGTACATAGAGTTCTCACACACTTGTACCTAGTTTTCTCTATGATTAACATTTTATGTAACAATCAATGAACCAAGACTGACACATTATTATTATTTTCTTAGTTTTACCTAATATCCTTCTTCTGTCCCAGGATCCCATCCAGCATGCCAAGTTACATTTAGTTGTCATGTCTTCTGTGGAGTCCGTTTTCTTATGACAATTTGTGAGACTTTCCTTGTTTTTGATGAGTTTGACAATTTGAGAATTACTGGACAGAGATTTTGTAGGATGCCCCTTAAGTGAAACTTTTCTGATTTAAAAAAAAAATGATGAAAGTTTGCAAACTATGCATCTCACAAAGGTCTAATATCCAGTATCTAGAAGGAACTTAAACAAATTTACAAGAAAAAAGCAACCCCATGGGCAAAGGACACGAACAGACACTTTTCAGAAGAAGACATATATGCAGCCAATAATCACATGAAAAAAAGCTCAGTATCACTGATCTTTAGAGAAATGCAAATGAAAACAACAATGAGATACCAGCTCACACAAGTCAGAATGGCTATTACTAAAAAGTCAAAAAATAATAGATGCTGGTGAGGTTGCAGAGAAAAAGGAATGCTTAAACACTGCTAGTGGGAGTGTAAATTAGTTCCACCATTGTGGAAAGCACTGTGGGGATCCCTCAAAGACCTAGAAATGGAAATAACATTTGACCCAGCAATGTCATTACTGATACCCAAAAGAATATAAATTATTCTATTATAAAGACACATGCACATGTATGTTCACTGCAGCACTATTCACAATAGCAAAGACATGGAATTAACCTAAATGCTCACCAATGGTAGATTGGATAAAGAAAGTGTGGTACATATATACCATGAAATACTATGCAGCCATAAAAAAGAATAAGATCATGTTGTTTGCAGGAACATGGGTAAAGCTGGAGGCCATTATCCTTAGCAAACTAATGTAGGAACAGAAAACCAAATGCTGCATGTTCTAACTTATAAGTGGGAGCTAAATGATGAGGAAACATGGACACATCATGGGGGAACAACACACACTGGGGCATATCAGAAGTTGGAGGGTAGGAGGAGGAAGAGAAAGAGGAAGAATAACTAATGGGTACTAGGCTTAATATCTGGGTGACGAAATAATCTGTACAACAAACTCCCATAACACAAGTGTACCTATATAACAAACCTGCATATGTATCCCTGAGGTTAATATAAAAGTTAAAAAAAAAAAGAAAAACAAACAAAACAAAACAAAAATGATTAAACAGGAGCCATGCATTTTCAGGAGGAAGACCACAAAGGTAAAAGTCATCTTCATCACATTGTATCAAGGGTACATATTATTATTATTATTAATTTATTTTTTTGAGACAGAGTCTCACTCTGTCACCCAGGCTAGAGTGCAGTGGCACGATCTCCGATCACTACAATCTCTGCCTCTTGGGTTCAAGTGATTCTCCTGCCTCAGCCTCCCGAGTAGCTGGGATTAGTCGCCTGCCACCACAGCTGGCTAATTCTTTTTTGTATTTTTAGTAGAGATGGGGTTTTACCATCTTGGCCAGGCTGATCTTGAACTCCTGACCTCAGGTGATCCAGGCCACTTGATGTCCCAAAGTGCTGGGATTACAGGCGTGAGCCATTGCACTCGGCCTAAGGGTACATATTATGAATGTGACTTATTGTTGCTGATGTTGACCTTGATCACCAGACTGAGGTAAGGTTTGTGAAGTTTTTCCTTTGTGAACTTACTATCACTTCTCATGTATTTGCATTGTACTCTTTGAAAGGCTGTACTATGTACAGCCTATATTTGAGAAATGGGGAGTTATGCTCCACTTTCTTGAGAATGGAGCTCCTACAGAAATTATTTGGAATTCCTCTTTATGGGTGAATTTCCTCTTCCCAGCCCCTATTATTTTTTTTTTTTTTTTTTTTTTTTGAGACGGAGTCTCACTCTGTCGCCCAGGCTGGAGTGCAGTGGCACAATCTCGGCTCACTGCAAGCTCCGCCTCCCAGGTTCACGCCATTCTCCCGCCTCAGCCTCCCGAGTAGCTGGGACTGCAGGCGCCCACCACTGCACCCAGCTAATTTTTTGTATTTTTAGTAGAGACGGGGTTTCACTGTGGTCTCGATCTCCTGACCTCGTGACCCGCCCGCCTTGGCCTCCCAAAGTGCTGGGATTACAGGCGTGAGCCACCACATCCGGCCCTTATTTTTTTTAAAATTATTTACTTATATCGATATGGACTCAGGTATTTATTTTATACCTTGGGTTATAATGCAGTACTACTTTGCTTATTGTGTTCAAACTGCTCTTTTTGTTGTTGTTGTTGTTGTTGAAACAGCATTTCGCTCTTGTTGCCCAGGCTGGAGTACAATGGCACGATCTCAGCTCAACACAACCTTCGCTCTCAGGTTCAAGCGATTCTCCTGCCCCAGACACCAGAGTAGCTGGGATTACAGGCACCTGCCACCACACCCGGCTAAATTTTTGTATTTTTAGTAAAGGTGGGGTTTCACTATGTTGGCCAGGCTGGTCTTGAACTCCTGACCTCAGGTGATCCTCCTGCTTCAGCTTCCCAAAGTGCTGGGATTACAGGCATGAGCCATTGCACTGGATCAAAATTGCTCATTTTGATCACTAGGGGCTCCTTCAGTTGGCTTATATGTCCCTTTGATTTCCCTGTAACACTATCGAGTTTTGGGGAGGAGGTGCTTCCTTACTTTTTGGCATTACAGATGTTCCTGGCCCCAGAAACAACTTTTTATTTCACAATTGAAGCTAAAGCATAAACTGATACAGGGTAACATAAATACTGGATTAAATTCAGAGGAAAGAGTTATAGGAGATAAGAAGAGATGGAATAAAAAAGACGTTGAAGACCAGAGAAGGATGTAGGAGAAGAGCCTGAGAAAAAGGCAGAAGGCACAAGAGGTAGGCTTGGACTACATTTTAGGTTTGTTCAAGGCTGTTGCCACATATTGCTCTGAATTCAATTTTCACCTGTAATTTACAGATGATATTTTCATTTTTATTCCTAAAACGTGACAGTTTTTTATCCTTAGAAAAATATAATATTATAGTTAAGAGGAAGAGACAATATGCTGCAGGTAGAAAGAGCTTATCTTTATAGTATGAAAAAAAGCCTTTAAATTTTTAGTTCTTTTACTCACTGGTGATTCACAGTAAGTTTCAACCTCTCTGGGCTTTAGCTCGCTCAAAACGGGCATAAATGCAGGTAGATTAACAGACTGGTAGAAAAATTGTCAGACAGACCAATGAAGAGAGGCAGAGAGGAGGATTCTTGAGAACATCTCATGACAAGACATATCGAATATCTGATAGAAAGACAAGAATGTAAGGGGTGGGTATTCTGTCAATGTCAGCTTCCCTCTGCAAATCTACTTACCTGCTACACCAATCTGTCTATTCAAGCATCTACTTCACCAGTTTTGGGGGATCCCAACATTAAAGTATTATGTGTGAATGTAAATTATGCTGAAAGTAGATAATATCTTTGAAATATCCAGTCATAGTCAAAGCCCTTGAATTTTCATATAATTCTTTTGATAGTTTGCCTCATAAAGATTACAAAGGATTACAGATGGATATTCACAAAACTGAACAGCACTTGAAACTCCCCCAAATTCACCATTTTTAATAGACATCCTCCTTAGCATCAATTCTTACATTAGATGATTGAAATTTACCACTTATTTAAAACAGGTGTGTTTCTAATTCAACTGTCTAATTGGCCATGACATCTTGATGCTAGAAATGAATAATAAATGATTAGAAATATAGGATAAGGCCAGAACATCATTATTAGAAAAGCCACAGTATAATTTTAAGGACCATTTTTTTTCTAAAAGGAGAACACTTTGTATAGTTGATATAGTTTGGATGTTTGTCCCCTCCAAATCTCATGTTGAAATGTAATCCCCAACATTGGAGGTGGGGCCTGGTAGGAAGCATTGGGTCATAGACAGAGATCCCTCATGAATGGCTTGGTGTCCTTGCAGTAACAAATGAGTTCTTGGTCTGAGTTCACGTGAGATCTTGTTGTTTAAAAGAATGTGGCACTTCTTCTTTCTCTATTGCTCCCTCTCTCATCATGTGCTACTCCTGTCTCCCACTTGGCCTTCTGCTGTGATCATAAGGTTCCAGAGGACTCACCAGAAGCAGAAGCTAGAAGAAGTCTGTTGAACCATAAGCCAAAATAAACCTCTTTTCTTAATGAATTACCCAGCCTCAGGTATTTCTTTGCAGAAACTCAAAAGGACTAATACAGTAGGTATATTGAAAGAATCTTTCATTTAAGAGAAAGTAAGAAAAAATGGAGTTTCTCCATATATAATAGTCAACAATGTCTATACCGCTTAATTTTAAGCAAATTAATAAACATTTATATGGTCATAGATTGACAAGGCTTAATATCAACAATTCAATAATTGATATAATTTCATAAGCTGAGATATTACCTAACAGTTAAAAATCCTTTTAATTTGCAAAATAATCCCCCAATATGCATGGCTGCCTTTGTTTAAGTAATTTTGATTATAGCCAAAGTAAACATTTAGTGGAAACGAATTTCTCCTTGTACAAATATTTCACATTTTGTAATACATGTGAGATGAGGCAGAGGGGGGAAAACAAAAAGGGATGAATTACATGTCAAAATTTTTTCACAGCTTCTTTCAGGTCAAACGCAAGATAAAAAAGTTAACTTGAAGATTCCTTTCGGCACCACCTCAATACGTGTATACTAGAAAATGAAGTAAGCTCTCAAATGATGCAATCTATACATTGGCTCAAGAAACTAAACAAGCTTCTGCAAGTGGTGAAGTTAAGTCTCTTATTGGGCATATATTAACATGATAATGCGTAGTAAGAGGGTCACAATGGATGCAATTCATTTCCATTAAAAAGAGCTGCTAACAGAAGACTAGACCTCCACAGGACTCCAATCAGACTATTATAAAACTAAAGCTGCTATTCAATAGGTGGGATGTGCACCTGCAAATGAGCCTCTTATTAAACTGTAATTCTGCTCCATAAAACTCCACTGGAGAATAGTACATGTTGACGGGAAAACATAGAACATAGTTAGTGTTAACCCAAAGTCCTTTGATCCCCATTAGAGACACGTTTTTCCTCAACAGAGTTACCACAAGTATTATGCACCCTCTTGTTTAACAGAAAAGTATAAAATACATCTCTCTAAGTGCTTCTCAAATTAACGTTGGATATTGAAAACATAACATGCAGAATTTTTTTGAACTTACAAAATAAGCTGAGACATCAGGAGAGAAGGCACTGAAATGTAGATGACAATGATGATGATAGCTACCAGTTCCTGTTTTGTCAGGTCCTGTGCTAGACCATTACAAATATTACCTTATTTATGTATTCTACTTTCTAAAAATACTTGAATAGTTTTAGAATTACCTGGCATTAAGAAGAGCTACTTAGAGTAGTTACTGAAGCTTCTCTTCTTCAATTTTAGAAATTCATGGAGGAGGCTGGGTATGGTGGCTCATGCCTGTAATCCCAGCACTTTGGGAGGTCAAGGCGGGTGAATCATGAGGTCAGGAGTTCAAGATCAGCCTAGCCAATATGGAGAAATCCTGTCTCTACTAAAAATACAAACAATTAGCTGGGTGTAGTGGCGGGTGTCTATAATCCCAGCTACTCAGGAGGCTGAGGCAAGAGAATCACTTGAACCCGGGAGGCGGAGGTTGTAGTAAGCCAAGATCACACCAGTGCACTCTAGCCCAGGCTACAGAGTGAGACTCTGTCTCAAAAAAAAAAAAGAAAAAAGAAAAAAAAAAATTCGTGGAGGATTGAAATAAAATTTGAAAGAGACTTCTTGTAATATTGCAGACAGTTACTGGATTTTTAAATTATAACATCATCTGTGTTGTTTTGTTATGTAATATTAGTACATAAAGGACTCTGTTTTGTTATGTTTTACATGTGAAATATATATAAAATATTATATAGAAACACACATTTATTAAGTCTTCTTAAATAATTGAAACTAGCCCAATACTCCCATAGACTGTTCTTTTGGATAAACATAGAAAGGGTTCTGCTGTTAAAGCTTGAAATTTGTATTTGTTTTATGTGAGTTCCTTCCTCAAGAAAAGACCTGTAAGCCTTTCAAAAAAAGTATCAAACAATTGAAGCTCACCAGATCACACACTAGATGCCTCATTGCCCCTTTCTAGTTCTTGTTTTATTACACATTGTTATGTTTCTTCCCTGCTATATAAACTCCTAATTTTAGTCAGTCAGGGAGATGGATTTGAGACTGAGCTCCCAATTCCTAGGTTGCAGCACCTGATTAAAGCCTTCTTCTTTGGCAATACTTGCTGTCTCGGTGATTGGCTTTCTGTGCAGTGAGCTGCAGGATCTAGACCAAACCCCTGGTGTTTCAGCAACATAATTTTATAAACTGAAAAGAAAATAAGGGATATTCAGAAGCTACAATCTCACTGAAGTCCAAAACAGTAAAGTACTATTCTGGCCTTCAGCTTTGAAAGCTTGTGCAAAACCAGGCAAATTTGAATTTGAAACTCTAGGGACTCATTGGGTCTGGCAATCAAGAGTCAAATCTTAGAGTCCAACCAAGGAGGGAGAGTCTAATAAGACACTCACATACTAGCTGGGACTCCATGGGCCTACACTTTACTGTTAAGATAAATAAGAAATATTATTTTATGTAAATATTCCTCACTCAGCAGTTAGTAAGGAAAATTACTTTTCAAATCTTAGCACTGAGGCAGAAAAAATATTCCACCACAGAATTTGTACTTATAAGCTGATCCTCCTGTGGACTTAGAGCACGAATTTGTGATATCCAATTATCTAAAAATAATCTCAAGCTGATAATTTATTTTAATGTTGTTTCTGACTGTGTGGTTTCCTTAGGCAACTTGCAGAAACAAAGCCAAACCAAATCAAACCAAACCAAAACAAAATAAAGCAAAACCAATAAAACCTCTCTCTAGAAGGTTTCACTGTCAAACCAGGATTCAAAAAATTTCTACTGATAAAGTTTCAAAAAATATGAGTTTGCAGTAAAACACACACACACACACACACACACACACATGCATACACATGCAACACAAGAAAACATTGGCACCATGAGCTAAAGAGTAGAATTAGACTTCAAAAGTCTTTATTTCTTGGAAGTGTTAACCACAAACTATAACATAAATATGTATAATATGTTTAAAGAAATAAAAGATTAAAAATATGAAAAAGGGGTTATATGATATATAAGCATATTTGAAAACAAACCAAATATTATTTATCAAATGAAAAATATAGAAAGTGAAATTAAAATTGAATGGGTTGAATGTCCATTAAATATTAGATAAGACAAAGCTAAAGAGAGAATTTACTATTAATATTGGACAGGACAGTTTAATACCAAATAAGACACACATAAAGAGAGAATTACTAAAAAGAAGAGAAAGTTGAAGAAAGCACCTAGAATACAGTCCAGAGAAATAGAATACAGTCCAGAGATGGGGAGATATGAGAAAGACATTTAAAAAGAGAGGAAAAGTTAAAAGGATCTAACCGATATAATTTGAATGTGGTAAGGAAAAGAGAGAATAAATGAGAGGGGCAATATCTGAAGAAAAAGCTGTTAATTTTCTAGAAATGCTAAAAGATTCCAATTCACAGATTCAGGAAGTCAAAGGTAAGATAGTTGAAAAATAAAATGCAAGTTGGACACGTCACAGTGAAACTGCTGAACATAAAAGGCAAAATAAAAATCTTAAATGCATTCACAAAGAAAAGAGCGATTACTTTCAAAAGAGCAACCATAAAGCTGGCAACTAACTTTGTAACAGCCCAAATGAAAGGCAGAAGTCCAAGAGAATATGCTAAAAAATGAATTTCTTCAGATAAAAAAACGTCAGATGGAAATTGTGAAATGTAAAAGAAATGATGAGCATAGAAAATGCCTATAATACACATATTATAGTTTAAATAAATGATAGATGTATAAAATAAATACATTGATGTATCATTTGTGGAGTTAAAAGACAAGATTAAAATATATTAAAGGACAATATAAAAATTAGGAGGAAAGTCATCTAAGGGAAAGTGTTTTAAGGTGTTTGAATACATATACTGATCAATTTACACCTTGATAAGTTAAGTATGTATGTTAAAACTTCCAAGATAACCAATAATGAATTGATGTTTTGTGTATAACTTTTTATCTGATAGAGAAAATGATAAAAATATATATTAAATCAATGTAAAAGAAGACAATAAATGAAAGAAAAGATACAAAGCAAGGGAAGTATAAGGATAGTGTTCCAAATTAAAAAGTAGAAATAAATCTAAATATAGCAACAATCAAAATAATTGCAAATGGATTCAGTGCTTCAGTTAAAATATAAAGACTGTTAGACTTATTAAAAATCCAAACTTTATGCCATTAATATGAGAAACATTTAAATATCAGAATCCAGAATGATATAAGTAAAATAATGAAAGTTTGTATAGCTAGGCCGGGCACACCAGCTCATGCTTGTAATCCCAGCACTTTGGGAGGCCAAGTTGGGTGGATCACCTGAGGTCAGGAGTTCAAGACCATCCTGGCCAACATGGTGAAACCCTATCTCTACTAAAAATACAAAAATTAGCTGGGTATGGTGGTGGGCACCTGTAATCCCAATCCCAACTACTCAGGAGGCTGAGGCAGGAGAATCACTTGAACCCAGGAGGTGGAGGTTATAGTGAGACAAGGTCATGCCACTGCACTCCAGCCTGGGTGACAGAGTGAGATTCTAACTCAAAAAAAGAAAAAAAAAGTTTGCATAGCTGTGTTAGTATCAGAGAAAAACCAAACAAAATATCAGGTTAAAAACCTTATTATAATCAAAGTATTCACATATTGATAAATGTTGACATTTTCCCAAAGAAATGATTCTATAATACATGTTCCATGTACCACAGGAAATAATAAACTCATTCATCTTTTTATTGGGAGATTTGATGTTTAAAAAACTGCTATGTATAAAAACAATTTAAACAGCACAAATAAAAAAACTTCATCCAATGGGCATATATAAAAATACTATACCCACTGACTGTAGAATATGCTATCCTCTCATGGAAATACTGAACACCTGTGGAAATTAAATACGTATTAGACTGTAAAACAAGTCTTAATGAGTTGCAAAGGGCTGCTATCAGAAAAATCACATCTCTTTGTTGCAGACATTTAAATATAAGAAATTATTATGAACAAGTTAATATGGATAAATTGGAGAGCATAGATGCAAGGTAAATATTCCTAGAAAAATATAACATCACCCTAAAAGAAACATAAAACCTAAATGATCTCTAAGGAAATAAAAAGTTAAAAATCTGAAGAAATCTTTTGGAGATGTCAGTGTACGTAACAAAAGTCTTTTTTTTGTCTGTTTGTTTGTTTTTTTTGTGAGACAGAGTCTCACTCTGTCAACAAGGCTTGAGTGCCATGGTGCGATCTTGGCTCACTGCAACCTCCACCTCCTGGGTTCAAGGGATTATCCTGCATCAGCCTCCCGAGTAGCTGGATCACAGGTGTGCACCACCACACCCAGCTAATTTTTGTATTTTTAGTAGAGTTGGGATTTCACCATGTTGGTCAGGCTGGTCTTGAACTCCTGAACTTAAGTGATCCACCCACCTTAGCCTCCCAAAATGCTGGGATTACAAGTGTAAGCCACCACGCCCAGCCTAAAACTCACCTTTAAATGAATGCAGTTTGTTACATTCACACATTTGTTATATATTATTTTCTGTCTCTAATAATAATAATAATAGTAATAGCATATAATACTTCTATAGTGCTTATTATGTGTTAGGCATTGCTGAAAGTGCCTTAAATATATTAATTATTTATTCCTCCCAACAAACCTATGAGTTAGATACTGTTATCTCCATTTTCACAGATAAAAAATCTGAAACATAAAAATGTAAATAGCTTGCTAAATATAACAGAGAGGGCTGCAGCTCAAATTCGAATCTAGCTAAAGATCATCTCTAACCACCGAACATCCTATCATTATTATGACCAAGTTGAATTTAGTGTAGGAAATCAAAGTATACATGTTAATACATTTAGAGATTAGAGAGGAAAAAAAAGTAACTATGTTAATAGATGGAAGAAAATCATTTTATACAATTTAACACTTTTTTTAAAAAAAAAGCTTTTAGTGAACTACAAATTAGAACTATAAATTTAGGAGTTACTAATAAATGTATGTTGTAAAACCTATAACAAATATTATAATAATTGGTGAAATATTGAAATTATTTCCCATAAAAATACAATTCAGTGATGTCTGCTTAGTTGATTACTGCTTATATTCACCATTGTTCTAGAATTCCTAGCTTGTGTAATAAGGCAAGAAAAATGAAATTAAAAGCATGAATAATTCAGCCAAAAGTTTTAACTATTTACCATCAAAAAACTTGTAATTATTCATAACCTGCAGATAATTTTTCAGAATCAAAAAGTATTTTTAACAAGCTTGCCTACTAAATCAGCATACAAAACTCAATTGCATTTTTATATTCTGGCAGCACACAGGTATAAAAGATTTGATCTACATTAACCTGAGAAATACAGAGTACTAAGGAAATATCTAATATATATTTGTGAGATCTTTATTGATAAAGTTAAAACATTTTATTGAAAGGCATTAAAGATGCTGTAAATAAATTAAGTGATATATGTTAATGGGCTAGAGAAATTATTATCATGGGGATACCTATTCCATTCACATTGATCAATAGACTCAAAAGAATTCTACTTAAATGCTCAATATTATTTTACCTGGAACTTAACAAACTGAATAGAAAAGAAACTGAGTATTTAATAACAAACTGAATATAAAACAAACTAAATATTAAACAGAAGATCAGAAGTCCACCAACAGCCCAGAAATCCTCGGAAATAAGAGCAAGGAGAGGGGAACTACTGTACCAGTAATCAAAAATTATTTTCTTCTCTTTTTAAAAAATCAGAATATGATTCACATATCATATAATTCACCATTTTGTAAAGTGTACCATTTAGTGGCTTTTAGTTTATTCACAAATTTGTGCAATCATCACCACTAACTCCAGAATGATTTCAACCCACCACACAGGATCTCTCATTAATTAGCAGTTACTATCCATTCCTCCTCTGTCCAGTTCTTGTAAACTCTCATCTACTTTCTGTGTTTATGGATTTGCCAATTCTTGACATTTTAAATTAAATGGACACATACAATATGTGGTCTTTTTTCTCTGACTTCTTTTCTTGTCATGTGTTCTCCATATTGTACAGCATATTAGTATTTCATTCTTTTTTATGGCTGAATAATATTTTGTTGTAAGAGTATATCATATTTTGTTAATCCTTTAATTAGTGGACTGACACTTGGGTTGTTTCTACTATGTGGCTATTATGAATAAATGCTACTATTCACATTCATGTATATGGTTATTTTTTAAATTTTCTTGGGTATACATCTAGCAGTGGAATTAATGGATCACATAGTAGCTCTATGTTTAACTTCTTGAGGAACCACCAAATTGCTTTCTGCAATGGCTGGGCCATTTTACATTCCCACAAGCAATATACACGCTTTCCAGTTTCTCCACATTGTTACAAACACTTGCTATGATCTGTTTTTTGGTTACAGCCATTTTACTAGGTGCAAAGTAGTATCTTATTGCGGTTTAGATTTGCATTTTTCTAATGACTCATGATGTTGAACATACTTTCATGTGCTTATTGACTATTTGTACATCTTTGGAGTAATATGTATTTAGATTCTTTGCTCATTTTTTTATTTGGATTGTCTGGATTGTCTTTTTATTGTGAATTGTAACAGTTTTTAAAATATTCTGAAAACAAGTCCTTTATCAGATATCTTGTTTGGAAATATTTTCTCTCATTCTGTGAGTTGTCTTTTCACTTTTTAAATAGTGTCTTTTAACACAAAAACTTTTTGAAGCCCAATGTATCTATTTTTTCTTTGCTTGTGTTTTAGCTACATCTAAGAAATTTTTTACTAATTCAAAGTCAAGAAAATGTATACCTGTGGTTTTTCTAAGAGTTTTACATTTAATGGCCTTTAATTCATTTTGAGTTAATTCTTGTTCATGGTGTAAGACAGAGGCCAAAATTCATTCTGTTGCATATGGATATAGATATACATGTAAAACGGGTAACAGAAATGTCATGGCAAATTAGTCAGGTAAAGATGGACTTTTCAATAAATGCTCCAAGAAAAGTTGATTATACAAATAAAATAAAACATATTAGAAAAAATTAATTCCATATTTTCCATAAGTTAAGAGCAAAGCGCTACAAATTTTAAAAGAAAAATAAAATGATTTTTTTTTTTTTTTTTGTAGAGATGGGGTTTTGCCATGTTTCCCAGGCTGGTCTCAAACTCCTGAGCACATGCAAGTGATCCACCTGCCTCATCCTCCCAAAGTGCTGATATTACAGGCATGAGCCATCGTGCCTGATTAAAAATGGCAAATTTTTATGTTTCCAAGTAAATTAAGGTTCCTTAAACATTACCCCAAAAATGCAAACTGTAAAATGAGAGATTATCAATTTGATATGATTAAAATTAAAAACAGATTCATCAAAAGATATAAAAAAGAGTGAAAACACAAGCCAGAAACTTCACACACACACACACACACACTTAATTCCTTGAAATTAACAAGTAAATCACAGCCTAGTAGATGAATGCCATTTCACAAAACAGGTAATGTTTGAATGGTCAATACACCCATGAAAGAGTGTCCAATTTCATGGGCAAATGAGGCAATGCAAATTAAAATCATAAGAAGATCATTTTAAGATCAGATTAGCAATAATTTAAAAGTCTGGTAAGAGCAAATGTTAGCTAGAATGTACATTAGTAGGACCAAATAAAAACTTTGAGCTTGTACACTGATACACAACCTTTGAAAAATAATTTAGCATTATAAAATAAAGTCACACTTGCATACACATGGTTCTTCTATTCCTCTTTCAGGTACATATACCAAAGGCATATATATATATATATATATATATATATATATATATATATATACACACACACACACACATGCTGAAAAATATATATATATATATAAGTTGAAAATAATACCAATGTCTATCAAAAAAGGAGTGGATAAATATTATGTGTTATAGTCATACAATGGAATATTACATCATACAATGGAATATTATAACACTTATAATAAATGAGTTACATGTATATTCTATATGTGGAACAATATGGAAGAGTCTACGATTATAATTTTAAGCAAAAAAAAAAAACAACAACAAATCGCATGTATGATTCCCATTAATACTAAGTTCAAAATACCCAAAGCAAACACTACATTGCCCAGTTCACAAACATATATGTGAAAACTAAACAGCAGGGGAAAGACAAAGTTCAGAATTCAGAATTGTGATTGCCCCAAAAAGGCCTGGGAATGGGTGCAATTTGCTAAAGACTCACAAGGGACTCGAAGGTAATGGCAATGTCCTAGTTTCCTATTTCCTGCACTGAGTTGGGCATATAATTATTCCTTATGTTGTGTACCATTTTAAAAATCTTTTCAATGTTTAATAAAGATAATGTTTTAGAAAGAGAGAGAAAAAGTTTGGGGAATGACACTTGTCCTAATTCTTAGCCCCGAAATCTAGGCCTTTCAGATTCATCAGATGAAATAAAAATGGACCTTACCTAACTAGTCCATGATGTAATTATTGCCAAATTACATAATTAATTACCTTACATGGATCCGAATAGTTCTTCCCCCAGACTTTTAATATTAGAAAATTTTAAACATAAATGTGTTGAAGGAACAGTATAATCAACATGTTTATCTGTTTATGTGCCACATAAATAACACTTGTTGATATTCTTCTCCTCCCAATCACCACAGATTTTTGAAATTCATCATGTTATGATCCATTACCATCTTAAATGTGGCCAATGGCCTCCTCTTCAAGCTAAGTCTGTGTCCGCTTGGCCTGACCCACTTAGCATTTGAGCACCTGTTTGCTTCTCTGGCATAACATGATAGGCTCCTGTGATTTCTTTACCAAGTAGAACAACTACAACTAATGACTATTAACATTTCACTGAAAGCAAACACATACATTTCGTGCTATTACCAGTGTTTGCTTAATTATTGTTATTTTTTGAATTCGTCTTCTGATTTAACGGATACATATCAAGCCTCGATGTGTCTGTCATAAATGGCTTTGTGGAGAGAAATTTGCTTACCAATAAAATCTCTGTGTGTTTTAACTCATTTAAATTCAAAATTGTCTTTTTAAGATTCTTGAGAATGTGAACTACATCTTATTCTTCTTTGTCCTGCTACTAGGTCCAGTAAGTGTAGATGCTCAATTAACATTTGTTAAACGACATGAAATACCTGCACAGCTCTGTCTGTGTGTGCCTGTGCGTGTGCATGCATACATGAACTGAATTGAAATACCCCAGAGTGAGGATGCGAGGAGGTCTTTAAGTCAACAGAAACCACATTTCATCTTTATCTTTTCACTTAAAATCTGATTGGCCTCTGATTTTCAAGGTTATCACCCTTGTCTGAGAACTGAAGGGGCTTGAAATGCTCCTTGCAAATGCAGTTGTTGACTTTCAAACAAGGATCTTCTCCCCGGCTCCTGCTCCTGTGACCCACCCCTCCCGGAAACCAGTAGGTTTCTGAGTGACTTATGCTTCAGTGGCTGAAATGATTGGAACTGACTCAAACACTACAGGCAGGGCTCACAGCCACACGCTCGGCCTAACTTATGTAAACATTGTCCTGATGACAGCATTCTCCTACCCCATCTGCAGCTGCAAGGGAATCCATTATTTTTCCAGTCCCCGGGGAAGAAAAAGGTCTCGGGCATCATTACTCCTAGGCAAATGTAACTGACTCTACCGCATACCTTAATTTGCTTGCCATAATTATAGGTCACTCAACCCGCTTTGTTATTTTCAATGACTCCCAACACCCCCGCCGGCTTTTTTGTTCTTATCAATAATAAATGGAGCCCTTGGATCATGCTGCTGTAATATTTGGATATTATGAAAATGCTAATAATAACAAGGTAGCATCAGCAACACTCTGGTTTTATCAGCTGGTCAGATGCTCTATTAGGCAGCCAGTGAGGAGTTCAAGCAAATTGGTTATGTTAATGTCCTGTAGTACTTGGAAAAGATGAGGAGTTGGCAATTAATTTTTTCCAAGCTGCAAGCCGACAGGCAAATTTATATTCCTCCCTCTCTGTGGGATCAAGCTAAGAGAAGGTGAGGTAGAAAAGTGAGCTTCAAGTAGCTTTCCAGGATCTAATTGAGCAGTGCTAAATAAAGCCTGGAGAGCAGAGGGAAGAGGGGAGAGAGTGCACCCAACAATGGGCAAGCAGTGCTCTTCCCCATTCATTCCACTGACAGGGCTTTTGCAACTTAAACCTGTTTTATTAATTATGTTTGACATTTCCTTAATTAGTTTCATTTACATCCCATCAGCCCCTACCAGACGATTGCTCCATACATCATTTTACTAGGGGAGTGTGATGCCTACAGAATTATAATAACAACAGACGATTTTATGTAACTTACAGGAAATTAGTGGACAGTTCTTTCCATTTTACATGGTTTTATAGAAAGGGGTACAGGAGAATTCATCTGGTAGTTTTTTTTTTTTCCCCTGAATTTCTAACCTACACTAATACATTCATAAAGTTAAAAGTATCCAAATCATAAATTTATATACTCGAGTTTATTATCCAGCTGTAGGATTTGCCAAATTTTAAAAATTCCTCTTAAGTTTAAAAAGATATAAGCCTACATAAAAGAGGTGGAACCACAAGCATACCAGGAATTGCCTTAGTCCTTGACACCTAATGTCCCCTGCTCCCACTTCCCAAGTGTACCTATTTGCTTCTTACCTGGGAACTCAGCCAGCACTCAGATACAGGTGCCCCAGGCTTACCAAGCCCTTTGGTATAAGGTTGAGCAAAATTAAATTGATTGAATAAGTGGATTAATGAATGAATAAAATGGAAGCCCCAGGTCCTGATTTTATCTGCCAAATTCACTTTGTGGATATGAGTCATCTAACCCTCTGGCTTTGCTATAAAAGCATGGAATGATATAGTGTATATGACAGGCATTTATAAGCATGAAGCACTGTGCTCATCTAAGGTACTATTTTTGTTGGCATTATTGTTGCTCAAGTCTTAGGTCTGTTTTAGAGGTGCCTTGCAAGGCTCTTGCTGCCCGCAATTATGAGTCAGTGCTTTAGGAGTCCGTTTCTAGCCCACAAGCTTTTTGCATAGAGCCCTAAGCTTTATGTCAGCTTCCCATCTGAGATCCTGATTCCAAGATAATGGTCTTTTTGCCCATGTGGACAAATGGCACCTTCCACTGTTCTTTGTCTTGACTGAGTTGAAGTTTAACTCTGGCCTTATTGTGCCTTCCCGATCCTCACTTCCATAGCCACCTCCTTGTGCTTGGTCATAGAGAAACAACCAACTTCCCTCTCTGCCCAGCTTCCCTGCATATGATGACTTCTTACTACCCAGGTCACTATATTTGCATAACATTTATATTCAGAATCAATAGAAGATGAATGATCTTTGTCAAACCGTATTTTGCCAAGTGACTAAGGGCTACAGACTTGGTTATTTATTAACACTACCAGTTAACCAAAACCATGTTAGATGTGTCTGAGTGATCACTACTACTACTAATCCAGCTTACACTGCTTTCACTCCCAAAAGCTACCATGAGTTTTGATTGAAATTATGATGGAGGGTTATGACAGCTATTGGTTTTACAATGTTTTATTGGCCATAGCCAATCGAGGTAAATGCATGGGACAGCTCTTCAGAACCCGGGCTGCGTGTTTCAGCCTGAGCTTCAAGGACATGAGTTGGCACTGTTTCCAAGTAATGTACCTCAATCAATTGATAACTTCTACTTATGCTAATCCATAACACTTTAATAAGTACCTATGAACCACAATCATCACATAATTCTTTGTTGAATGTATTACTTTATATGAATACATCTCTTCTTTTTTTAACCACCAAACAGCTCTCTTTCTTTCTGAATCTATCAGAGAGATAGATTTTTAAATTATTTTCTGTCTTAGAGAAATTGGTGGTTCTCTTCTTTTCTAAAACGATCCGTGGTACGAAATTGTCCCTTTATACTTTCTTAAGTATGCTCCTCTCCCCAGAGTTCTGCTATTAATTACATCCATACTTCTTTTTTACTAGAAATACAAAGAAAACTGCAATTTTCTTCTATGAGTTTTTCTAATTGCTAGTCTATTTTTCTATTGTTTTCATTACCAGAATGAGTCATCAATATCTGCTGTAGCTTGCTCTTTTCTCTGATTACCTTACAGACTCACTCATACCTCTACCACTGATGTAAGATTCCTCCACATCACCACTTCCCTTCTAATTAACATCTGAAATCTCAATTCTTAAGCCTATTTTTTGTGACTTTCACGTTAAATCAGCCCATCTTTCTTGACACAACTGTTTCCTCTCCTCTTTCTTCCTTCTTCCAATCCATCAAAAAAAAAAAAAAAATTAAGAGCCTACTCTGTACAAGTAACAACTGTTGAGGGTTCATCATAAGGAAGGTAAAATTCTACTTCTTTAAGAGTTGGAATGACTGGATGTGTAAACACGACATGTGGAGAAAGAAGCGAGTGCTCCAGTAAACGACTGTCTTTCCTTCAAAGACAGCCAGTATTTCCACGGTCCTGTTCCCATGATAAGGCTCGTGTTTTTCTCCATGTTTCCCTGTCACTAGTCCTGTTTATTCCTTGCCTTTTTTTTTCCTCCAAGTCCTCTATTACCTAATAAATTCCTAATTACTGGTTATTGGTTATTGTTCTCTAAGATGGTTTTAACCTTGACTTTTTTTTTCAACTTTCCTTGTCTAATGGTATCTCTAGACTACTAAAATGACATCTTAAATGCCTTCTGAATTCTAACTGCTCCTGCTTCGAGTCTAATCTTTTTGCTGAAGCCAGATTTATCTAATCCATGCCCTGTTTAATCCATTTCACTCTCTGTCCAAAATTTTGAGTGACTTTACTGCCTGTTGAGCAGAAAGCCAGACTTCTTAATCCAAGATTCATAGCCTTTTCCCAAATGGCTCCACGTTCCATTTACCTTCCTGGTCATCCACTAACTCAGGATATCTATTGATCTGGGACCACACTTAGGGTTTACTCAGCTCTTGCCTTGGTTGACACGATTTCCTCCATCTACTGTGTTTTCCCTACACAATCGTCCCCCAACCAGGGCCTGTGCCTAGAGCTCAGCTCACTGTCCTCCAACTAAGTTCTCTCCAGTTCACTTAGAGGGTGCCCTCCATTTGAATTCTCATTCCTTCCCATCTCTACTCTTTACTTCTCCTGCCCTGAACTTGGGGGTGCTCCTTTGCTGTTATTTTGAACTAATAGAGTTCACACCAGTTTTTATTTAACTTGTTAGCTGCTTATGCCTCATTTCTACAAAAATACTGTAAGCTCTCATATTTCTATATATTTATTGTCTGCAACGCACATACACATCCATGATGCTCATTAAATACTTACGAGGGGCAGAATGAGATATTATGCTTATCTGTGCCAGTACAAATTAACTGGAGTACCAGTACACACTGGTGCTCAGGAAATACATGCTATGTAAGAATTAATGCCTTCAGAAAAAAGTTACACAATCAATAGATTATAAGATTTACATTGTCATGAAGAATCATTTATAGAACTACCAGGGCACTATCTTTTTAAAGTGTAAATTATTTACCTCATTTTGCTTAAGTAGACACTTAAAGAGGAAGTACAATTCTGTTCAGATAATTGCCATCTAGAGAATAATAACTAACTTCAATATTGTGTTTTCCTGCCAAAAACTGGGCTAGGTACTGTATACACATTATTTCAAATGTGCACAGCACAAAGTAAATAACTTTATCTCTGCTTTATAGATAAAATTGAGACTTGTGAAAAAAACAACTTTCACAAGTTCATAAAACTATATTAAATATTAAATACTTGAGCAGAGATTTGAATTGCATCAGTCTGACTGTAAAATGATGCCCTTTCTACTATATTGTGGGTAATTAATTATATTATAAATCTACACCAATCATGTTAACCTTGTAATTACCCACGATGGTGCAGATTGAGAATGAGATCAAGCACTGCTTATGATTTTGACTTATCTGAAGAAGAATAACAATAGGTAATATTTATTGAGTATTTCCGACATGCCAGCTCTGTTCTAAGAGCTTTACTTATGGTTGCATTAAATGCTTCAATCACATCTACTACATTAGTTGGACACTATGCTTCCCACTTCACAAAATAAGAAATCAAAGCACTGAGAGTTTTGTTTACTAGCCAAGGTCGTACAACCAAGAATTAGCAGAACCATGATCTGATTTATGCAAGATGGCTCCATGGCTTCTCAACAATGGCACCAGTTCAAGAAGTGTATTTCACCATTGATAGAAGGAAAAAAGACATTTAAATCTTATGTAGGTGAGGCTTTAGGAAACAACTGTTTTGTACAATTTTTTTTAATGTTCATAACTCATGACACTTGAGTGGTGTGATATAGTTTGGATATGTGTCCCCGCCTGAATCTCATGTTGAATTGTAATTCCCAATGTTGGAGGTGGGGCCTAACAGGAGGTGATTGGATCATGGCCGGTGGATTTCTCATGATTGCTTAGCACTCTTCACTTGGTGCTATTCTTGTGATATTAAGTGAGTTCTCATGAGATCTGGTTGTTTAAGAGTGTGCAGCACCTCCCGCCTTCTCTCTCTGGCTCTTCTCCCCACCATGTGAAACACCTCACTTCCCCTTTGCTTTTAGCCATGATTAGAAGCCTCTTGAGTCCTCCCTCAAAGCAGTAGCCACTATGCTTCCTGTACAGCCTGCAGGACCATGAGCCAATTAAACCTCTTTTCTTTATAAATTACCCAGTTTCAGGTATTTCTGTATAGCAATGTCTGATTGGACTAATACATGGTAAGATGCAGTTCATGCTAAACTAACCCTAACTTATCTCATGTGTGTGTGTGTCTGTGTGTGTGTGTGTTTTGGTTTCTCTGTTTTGTTTTTGTTTATCTGACTAGCACTACGTTGTCATAGTGTAGAGGAGAGCAAGTAGGGTGAGATGCAAATTATTTATGTATAGTTCCCCAGCAAATCAGCATTTAAGAAAAGAAGAAGAGGAAGAAGGCAAAGGAGAACGAAGGCAGGAAGGCAGTAAGGCAGGAAGGCAGTAAGGCAGGAAGGCAGGCAGAAAGGAAGGAAGGAAAGGGAAGGAAAGGGAAGGGAAGGAAAAGAAAGGAGGGAGGGAAGGAAGAAAGAGGGAGGGAGGGAAATTTTCTTTTCTGTTTCTGAAACAGTAGCTCTTGAATCAGTCCTCACCTATCACACCCCTACACTTTGTGATTTGCACTTATTTACCATTGTCATCTTCTTCAGCCTGATGTCCTGAGCATTCCAAATATCAGGTTACAGAGGTCATTTTCCATTCTACTGCTTCTGTTTCAGTAATTCTATTTTGTGTGCAGCTTTAGAGAAAGTACTTTTGAAAAAGCTTCTTGCATCCAGGGAGGCAGGACAGAGGCTAATTAGGAGACCACATGAAATGTGAAAAATACAGTGGAGGCCATGACACCCAGATCCATTCAAGCCTCTTCATAGGAGTCATGGTGATCAACTTAAGTAGCCCATTTCTGTACTGGAAAATTATATTCTGCCTTCTTCCAATCCTCCTGAATTCTTAGTGAGGTAAGTTCATTGCACAAAGTCCTAAGTTATCACTGTTGTCTATTCTATACTTGAAAGTGGCCTTATATTGGTATCTGAATGAAGTGAGATCCTTATAACTGTCTTCTGATGCATCAGACATCTAACTGGAAAAAAAAAAGCACTATGAATTCAGAAACAACCTGCATGGTTATGGTCACCTAAAACCACCACTAAAGCTGTTTACCTCAAAATTGCAACTATAGCTGATGATCATTTTCATCTGGATCAATACAGATTGCATTTGCTCCATTTTGTCTTAAAATATTATTCAATAAACTCTTGGGTCTTTATTTGGTGAATATTGACTATGCCTAGACAGTGTTCTAGGTGCCGGGGATATGAGGTAAAGAAGGCAGAAAGGTCCTCAGTGCCAAGGAGTTTATGATATCCCACTAGGAAAGGTAGGTATACGTAAGGAAGAATAGCATTAGAAAATGAGATGGCATTATGAGAGTGCCTGATAGGGGTTGGGATGGGGCTGAGGAATATCAGTCAGGGTGGTTAGGAAGGGCAGAGTGCGTGCAGAGAGGCAAATTCTGCCCAGATAAGGGCTGGGAATAGGCTTTCAAGATAGAGGGAAGGACAAGTGCAGAGTCCTTCAGCGGTAAAGAGCTTGGTGTGCTCAAGGCAAAAGAAGCCAGCGTAGCTTGACCAGAGTGAGCAGGAAGAGAAGAACAATAGGACATTGAAGGTGGACTTTTGGACATTATTTCAAGCTCAGTGGGAAGCCACAGAGGCTGTATCTCGTTTATTTTAGAACAATTAAAAATATCAACATCAAAAAGATATGAATTTAAATTAGAAAATAATTTCAATGATAATGAAAGTTTAATGCAATTTTAATTTTGTTTTCTTTAGGTTTCAAATCTTGTAAATATCTGATAGGAAAAGCCTGGCTTGAAATGCCTAAGGGTTTATAATGAACTTATTAAAAATAGTTTTCCAGTGGATTTTTTCTGCCTTTTTCTCCCCGAGTCATTGTTAGCTGAATTCCCCCAAGCATCGATGCAGAGGTTAGAAAGAAAAGAATTTATAAAAAGAGTCTAAATAAAAGTTGATACGTTTGTGATCATAGGATTTTTTTGTTTGTTTGTTTTTGGTTTTTTTGTATCCAAGAAGTCCCTTTTGCAATTGTTGGGAAGAAGCTTAAAAGGTGAGAAGACATTCACATTTCCCTGGAGGCTCAGTCAACTTTAGGTGCTAGGCTTGTGAGTTCACGGTTGTTGTTTTTTTTCCCTTCTATTCTTAAGCAAGGTACTAGGGGTCACTGATGGTCTACAAGGCCTGTTACTCTTGAAATGTAGGATGCAGTCACTAACTTAGGATTCAGCTGAAATCCAAAAGAGACCATGCAAGCATCCAAGGCAATTAACTGCCTGTACCATTTTCCGTAAAACACTGTGCTAGTTTACAAAGGGCTGCAAGAGATCTGAAATATCATCAAATGGTGAAAAATCAAAATATTTTGCTGTCATATGCTGTCACATACTGTCAGAAAGCCTTGTGCTATGGCCACAGTCAAGTTGAATCCGATTAAAAGATCAGCAAACAAGGCAGGTTTAGGGGTATTTGACCTCATCAGTGCTGTGCCTGGAAGTACCTGTCAGTGTTTCGGTTGTCCTATGCTGTGACACTATTGCTTATGCAGCTTGCCAGTGGATATGCCTGATGACATCCCGGAGAGGAAACAACAGATTGATGTGTTCAGTTTTCTATTTTCAAATACTGTTCAGTGCTGCAAAGATGGAGCTTAAATTTAATTCCAATCACCAGTTCCACAAACAATGAATTATTCAAGATAAACTGCCCAGTTTTACTGAAGCATGTGTGTAATATGCATATGTTTGCTTCTATCTATACATATGCGGACTGAGATGGAGACATTAAATTAGCTTATCGTCAGTTTATTAGAATTCAGTAACGCTATATCTTTTAAAGAGGCTGATCAGTATTTGCTGAGTTGGGGTTATATGACTCACAAAAATTTTACAGCTCCAAATATACATGCATGTCCATTTAAAAAACTTAAAAATGTAAATAATTAAGGATTTGTATCTTATAGGCAAGGAAATAGGCTCTATCTAAGATGTGTGTATGTGTGTGTCTATTTAGGAATGGGATGGAATAAATAAGTTAAAAAAGACTAGTCTTTTTTTTTTTTTTTCTCTAAACCTGTCTGATACTGCACCGGCATAAGTAGTGATGTCATGGCATTGTCACGTCATAAAGTTAGTGAAATTAGAATTTTAGCCAATTTTAAGAAGAAATACATTCTGTCTTTTCATTGTGATTCATATAGAGAAAATATACACTTTACTTTCAGCAACTCTACCCAAGGATTTTCATTTATTTGCCTTAGGCAAAACTGATTTTTTCTGTTCTTGTTTAAAATTTTCACATTTCACAGGCAAAGAAAAAATCCTGGATAGCTAGAACATGACAGTTCCCCCATCTGTGAGAAATTGCTCCAAAAACAGTAATGTAAGTCTAAAACTTGTTTCCATTTTTAAAAGCCCTCAATGTTTAAAGTAATTCTTTTCAATGAATTATAAAAATATAGACAGAAAAGTGGACAGATCACTAAAGTTGGATAATTTTCAGAGTTAACACACTTTTGTAACTACCATACCAATTAAAAAACAGCAGAGTCCCTCTCATGCCTACCTCCAGTCACAGCCTCACTTCTGTGGTTATCAGTTCGTTTTGTCTGCTTTGAACTTTGTGTATGTGGAATACTACTGTTTGTCCTCTGTGTCTGATTTCTTTTACTCAACATTATGTTTGTGAAATGTATCCATGATGTTATGTTTAATGGTGGTTCATTCTCCCTGCTGTATAGTATTCCATGGATTAGTTAGGCCACAATTTATTTATATGATCTCCAGTTGATGGGTTCTTGGGTTGTTTGTCTCATTTCAACTGCAAATAGTGTTGTTATTATCCTTCTTGCATGGGTTTCTTAGAACACATTAGTACATACCTGTTAGAAATATACTTTCAGTGGAATCATGAGGCACAGGGCACAAATATATTCAGCTTTAGTCGTGTTTAACAGTTTGCGAAGATAGTTCCACAAATTCCCCCTCTTAGGGCATAAGAGTTCTAATTCTGCATCCTTGCCAGCATTTGGTATGGTTAATTTTTTTAATCTAGCCATCTTGATGAAGGCACAGTGGTATCTTAATGTGTCTTTTTTAAAAATTTTATTATTATTATACTTTAAGTTTTAGGGTACATGTGCACAACGTGCAGGTTTGTTACATACGTATACATGTGCCATGTTGGTGTGCTGCTGTGGTTTTAATAAACTTATGTGACTAATGAGCTGTGCATCCTCTTTTATATTTATCTGCCACTTGGATTTCTTTTGCATTTTTCAATTTGATTGCTGCCATACAGTTTTCAATTGTGTTCTTTATATTTAGTACTTTTTGTGTTCTGTTTAATAAACCTTTGCCTACTCCAAAGCTGTGATAAAATTCTACCATATTATCTTCTAGGAGCTTTATTGTTTTACTGTTCACTTTTTAATCCTCAACTTATTTATATTTGGTGTGAGACAGAGATTAAGTTCATTTTTCTGTAAGAATATCTATTCGATCCTACATCATTTGATGAAAAAAAAAAAGCATCTTTCTTCCCACCATGCTGAAGTGTCATCTTCATCATAAATCAAGTCACCATATATGCATTTGTCTGCTTCTGGTCTCTTTGTTTTGTTCCATTAGTCTATTTGTTCATGTGTGCAAAAATGTAATATTTTCTTAATTACCAAAAATTTATTATATCATGATATGTAATAGTTTAAATCCTCCAACTTTATTGTTTGTAAAATTCTCAGTGTTTTGAAATAGCATATACATTTGTGAAAGAAAGCTTGTTAGTTTCTATCAAGAACCTTTTATGGTTTTAGTTGGGATGACATTGAATCTATAAATCAATTTGAGAAGAATTAACTGCTTTATAGTATGGAAGCTTCCATCTGTTAGCTTGGTATATTACTGTGCCCTTTTTAGAACATTTACATTTCTCTCAATTTTTTTATAGTTTTTAGAAGTCTCACACATCTTTTGTTACATTTATTTCTGAGTGTTTTGTATTTTGTTGCTATTGTTATAAATAATATTAGTTCTTTAATTTAATTTTCAAATTATTTTCCTAATGTATGGGAATACAAATGATTTTTGCATATTGGCCATGTGTCTAGAGCATTGCTAAATTGACTTAATAGTTTTATTTTTTGTAGATACTGTGAATTTTCTATGTACATATAATCTATTATCTATGTACATAATGGCAGCTTTACTTTTTATATTATAGATCTTTATCTCTTTTATTCTTGCCTTATTGCACTGTCTAGTACCTCCAGAATAATGTTGAATAGAAATATTTATAGCAGGGAACCTTGTTGTAATCTCAGAGCTTAAGAGGTATAGCTTTCAGTATTTCACTGTTAAATCTGAAATTTGCTATAGATTCTATGGATACTGTTTTTTAGATTTACCAAGCTCTCTTCTAATCCAAATTCTTATGCCTAATTGGAGGCTTTAATCATGAAAGGGAATTGAATTTTATCAAATTTGAGATGCTCATACTTTCCTCTTATGTTAATTTGGAGAGTTACATTGATCATTGATTGACTCCTTAAAATAATCCTGCATTCTGGAAAAAAGTTAACATGCTGTGATCATCTTTTTCTTAAATATGGATGGATTCAATTTGACAATATTTCATTTAGAATTTTGTGTCTGTGTTTAGAGGGATATACCTATGATTATTTTTGTCTTACAATGCTTATCATGTTTTGGTATCAAAATTATTGTGGCCTAATAAAACAAATTGATAAATGCTCCCTTTTCTCTTAAGAATTTGTGTAAGATTGATGTTATTTATAACTCAGGTCTTTAAAAGAATTCACTAGGGAAACCATCTGAGCCTGGTATTTTGCAGGAGAAGTTTTTAAATTATAATTTTAAAATAAATAATATATATAGAGAATTATTCAGTTCTTTTCTTCATCTTTGTTAGTTTGAGGTTGTGTTTGACTATTAATTTTTATATTTTATCTAAATTCTTAATTGGCATAAAATTGGATATAATATCCTTTTCTTATCTTGATTATGTCTGTAGGATCTGTAGTGTTTTCTAGCTTTTCTTTTCTGATATTAATAAATTATACATTCTCTTTTTTGTTCTTAGCCTTTCCAATAGTTTATTATATTAATCTTCTCAAATAACTAACATTTGACATTGTGATATTGTTTTCACTTATAAATTTCACTTTTTATCCTTTTATTTATTTATTTTTTTACTTTTTACTTATTTTGGTACAATTTACTTTTTAATCTGTAACTTTTTAGGTGGATACTTAGATCATTAATTTTTTAGCCCTAGTTCTTTTCTGGAAAATACACACATCCTCATTACAGAAAACTTACTATTTTTCTCTTCTTGTCAGAGATGGTGAAGGTTTAATTCTCTTAATTGAATCAGACCCTAAGTTGGGTTGAAAATGGATTGGAATTTTGTTAAGACTTTGTCTACTCTTGGCATTTCTGCTCCTGGGGCATGATTCTCCAAAGCCTTATAATCTCTGCACTTCTTAGATTTGTGGCTTAATGTCTTACACCACTTTGGGAAGATTCTTGGCAATGATTTGATCAGATATGTCTTCTTCTCCATTTGCTTTCTCTTCTTTTTTTGAAACTTAAATGACAAGTAGGTTATACCTTTTTACTAAGCCTGGTATGTTTTTTATATTTCTCCCTCTTCCCCTTCATTTTCCATTTCATTTATGATTCATGCCTCTGTGTGAATATGTTCTATTAATACAACTACTGATTCTCTTTTTAATTGTGTTCAATTTGCTGTTAAACCCATCTATTTAGTTCTTAAGTTCAAAAAAAGTATTTATTCAGGTCCAGAATTTTCATTCATTTTTTAAATAGATTCTAATTCTTTAGAATATGTATCCAATTCATTATCTATCTTATCAAGCACATTAGTTTTAGTTAAAGTCTACAGTGGATAGACTTTACTATTATGGAGTTATAGTTGGTAACTCCAATATCGAGATCACCTATGCCTCTATCATCAGTGTTTATTCTTGGTCCCATTGCTTGGTATACCTGGAAAATATTTATTGAATTTCAGGCTTGTGTACACAAAAATTATAGAAACTGTGGATGTTATTGTCTTTTTCTAGTAAGAATCCATCTTATTTTCTGGTAGGCAGCTACTAGAAGAGCACACCTTCTTATTCCAATAAGAAATTGAGCAGTTTTGAGTGAGCATTTAAGACTTTTGAAGACTTAGTCTACCTCTGGTTCACCTCTAATTCTTGGGCATAGCTCTCAGATGTTCTGATTGAGAGCCTGAGGTTATCGTTTAGGGTTTCTTTTTTCTTGGTGGGTCCTAGATGTCAATATTTGTCCTCCCATTATTGAGAAAGTTCTGTTGAGCTTTTCATCCACTTTTTCTCTTGCTTGTTGGCATCTTGGCTTGTGTATCTTTAGAATCAGCAAATTCTTCATGAAGAAAACTGACACGGAATATTAAATTCACTTACCTATAACTTCCTTTCTTTTGGGATCATAGACCTTTAAGTCTTGGCTGCCCTGATAAGACTAAATTTTACTTTTTGTCTTCAGCTTCATTAGGGTGTTGCAAACTCTGCTGGTTGCCTTTTGGCAGCGGCCAGCTACCTGGTTTCTTAGCATCTTCTCTTGGCAGTTTATAAGCCAACAAATTTCTTGAAGAAAAATTGAAATGTACAGTAACATTGCCCTCATGATAGTAAGGTTTGCATTTCTCCAAAATGTTGGCCCATCAAGTACTAGCTTTCTTGGAAGCACTCTGATCCCTTTGAACAGAATATTTTTGGAATTTCATATAGTTGTACTAGTTGTTCTTAATGGGGGTGATGGTCTGCCTCAAGCTACACCATCATAGCTGGAAGCAGAAAATGGCAAAGCTTGCACATTTAAATTAAGGAATACTTCATCTTTACTTTTTACCAGCTGCATCCCCACCAATAAAATTTATGTACCATGAAATTTTTGTTTTTTAGCTTACTCAAGAAACAAATATTTGATGGGACATAGGATAAAATATCAGTGAGGATAAAAAGGGCAATAATACGAATCAAATTTTGCACATAAAAATGTCTTAAGCAAGTACATATTGGTATTTTAAGTTCTAAGTTTACTGGTTTCTTATATATTTAATAAAATTGCACACATTTTACACTAGTGCCAAGAGAATTCAAGAAACAAAAAGTAAAGTCATAAAAAATGAATGGATTTCCCTTTGGATTTTAGGAGGCCTCTCATTACATACAATGTTGTGACACACTGGCAGAATATCTGATGAACTTTCATTCATGACAGAATGACTTCAATTAAATTGATAAAAAGATGGCATGTTCATGTAGCTGGTGTCCTACTCAGTCTTTCCATTTTTTCTCACAGTAACATTGACTTAAGGGCCATGTTCCTAGTCATTTGGTTAGAATTTATTTCCTTCTGTATTCAGAGCCAAAGCAAATATTCATAAGAATTGTTTCTGGCAGGACATGGTGGCTCACGCCTGTAATCCTAGCACTTTGGGAGGCCGAGGTGGGTGGATCACGAGGTTAGGAGTTCGAGACTATCCTGACCATCATGGTAAAACCCTGCCTCTACTAAAAATACAAAAATTAGCCTGGCATGGTGGCGTGCACCTGTAATCCCTGCTACTCAGGAGGCTGAGGCAGGAGAATTGCTTGAACCCAGGAGGTGGAGGTTGCAGTGAGCCAAGATCATGCCACTGCACTCCAGCCTGGGTGACAGAGCGAGACTCCGTCTCAAAAAAAAAAAAAAAAAAGAATTGTTTCCCATTGTATGCTTGGGAAACCCATTTTTGAAGAGGATTTTCCTGTAACCATGACCCAATAAGTGCCGTATTATTTGCTAATAGCTTCTACCCTCCAGACACAGACACATACACACATTTACCACCCTCTTCTCTTTTGCCCTTTCCCTCTCCCTTTCTCCTCCTCTTTCCAAAATGGTTACTTCAGGTGAAAGAATGATCAAATATATATATTTTTAAATTCCAGTTGCATGTTGTTTGTTGTCAGCCAAAATTTTTTCTGTTTTATTTCTACTCATAAAACTCACGCCTTATTAAGTCTACCCTGTGCTGACAGTTTCTTTATCCTGAAGTCCATTAGCACCTTCTTGAATTCTTACCTGGCTCTAAATAGAATCTGCAGAGAGGATGGCCCTGGGATCATTCTTTCCCCTGTGGTTTGTTTTCCCTACATGAGCCATCTTAGGTTAGGCTCCTTAGATGCAGAGCCTGAGGAAGGGATTTGGACATATATAGCTGATGGAGGGAGTGCTTGTTAGACAAACAAACAAAAACTACAAGGTTTATAAGAAAAAAAAAACTGCAAGGAGTGAAGCAGGATGGAGAAAGCAAAAACAAAACAAAACAATGAGAATGTAGTCTCAGGTAAAGTCTTGCCTTGCTCTAATCCTCTGGGATCTCAGAAGCACAAATTCCACTGCAGATTTGCACCCCTTATGGGAAAGAGGCCAGGATTTTATGCTGTTATTACTCTATCATTGTCTATGGAATACTCCAGGAAGGATTGCAAAACTTCCCTCCAGCCACTGAGGGAAATTCTGTGGAGTGGGGCACTAGGGGCCCCTGACAGTCAACACTCACAGTGGCTGGCAGGGCACCCTAACAAGGTCCATTCTGTGAGCCAGTTGGCTTTTAAAAATACAAATTAAATTCTGTCATTCCTCTGTTTAAGCCTTTTCTATTTAGAACAAAAGAGAAGCTCCTTGCAACTCTTCCTACTCACAATGCCCTATTTGATCTGGCTCCCACTTACTTCCCAAGCTCCATCCTGCACCACTCTGGTCTCCATTCATTATATAGGTAATAAATCTTCATGGAGGATATCCTAGGTGCCATACACTGTTTTAGGCACAGAGGATACAGCTGTGAACAAGGCAAAAATCCCTGCAGTCTGGGAACTTCTCCAGTCTTCCCTCTCACCTAATTCAAGCCGTACTTGCCCATTTTTTTCCCCTAGAAAACATGAATGGGAAATTCAGTCTCCCTCATGGGTGTCATGGCACTCATTCTCATTTTCATTTCAGACGTTACCTCTTCAGGCAGGGCTTCCCTCCTGACCCTACCCAAGCCAGCAACTCTACTTTTTTGTTGTTCTTTTCTATTGTTTGATTACTTTCATAGCACTAATCACAATGTACAATTTTTATTCAATTATGAGCTTCACTATTTGATGAATTGTCTCTACGCTGTCTCAATTCTCTTTAAGGATAATCTCTAGTTCCTGGGAAATTCCTGGATGCTTAGAAATCATTAAGAAATGTTTGAAAAGTAAGCAACTAAGAAAAGGAATGTAGTCTCATGCATAGTCTGGAGAGTTTTAAATTCTTGATTAGCTTTAAGTCTTGGTTTAAGTGTAAACCTTAAAGATACAGCCTGTATCTCTACTGTCTTTTTCTCTCCCAAACCATTGCACACAAAGTTGACCCTAAGTAGTACTGATTTTGCTTCATTAAATTCACCTTCTTGAGTTGAGTAACCCACATTGCAGCCATTAGTAGCAAAAGTCCAGAAATACTTTTCGAAGGATGTACTGTTATGTGCATCCCAAGTATTGGCAGTTATGTTTACATTACTATTGTCAAGATTAATCATCTGTTCTTTCTTAGTAAGTTGTGCTGCCTTGATTAATGCCATTAGGGACCCTAAAAAATTGAAAATCTTTAATTTCCATATCAGGCTTCTAGGATCAGCTACCACTTCATAGGACCATTGGTGATATTTACTTACAGTTAAAAAAACAGGAGCAAATTAGAGCCTTTTATGGTTTATTCACTACAATTGCTGTTTATCTACATTAATAATGAAAAGTTTCCTAACCTGGGCATTGCAAGAGGTTACAAAAGACAATGCCTGAAACGAATCCCCACTCCTATCCAAAGGATGAACAGACAACTGATAGCCAAGAACCCTTTATACCCATGTATGAAGAATTGTGCAGCCATGATGATGGGCTGGGACAAAGTCAGCTGCTGATGTGTTAGAACTCACGTGTTAGTGACTTGGATGTTGGGCACATAGATACTTTGATGAGCATGAATGGGATGAAATCTCATATGACAGGTAAAAATAGGGAAGCGAGGAATGGTTTTGTTATCTCTCAGTGACTCCCTCTGTCTCTGAAGCAGCTTCTTTTGGAAGAAAGCACTTCCTCGATATATATATGAACCTACCTTTGAGGATGAACTACTACTGAAGGTATGACCTATACTCAATGTCCTGGGGGCCTCTAGAGGAAGGAAACTGGGGGCAGGGGGAAGTCAAGGAAAGGGAGAGGGGAGAAAACCCTGCTGGGTTTAATCTGAACAGTGTATCCATCACCCAAAATGATACAAATCAGCCATTACTGGATCATGCAAAAGACACTCTCCTACCTGTGATCCCTTCTTTGCTTTCTAAACCTCTTTTCAGCTCAGCCTAATGAATCGTCAGAACTGTCAGACAGCTCTAAGGAATGACAAATGTCTATGATTTGCTGCTGCTGCTGCTATTTTGCTGGAAACACCTGATGTATGTAGTCTTGCATTCTTCAGTTTCGAATTAGAGACTTGGAAAACAAAATCAACCTTGATAAATATAGCAATTTTTCCCCTGTTCTGTAAGCTGAGCTGAATGGATATTTTTAAATATAAAGAACTCTCTTTTGTTCTTATAATATGTATGTGGCACAGGGTAAATCTCAAACAAAGGGCTAATATCTCAGTGGTGGATTGTGTGTGTGTATGGGGGGAGGGGGTGGGTAATCGCCAATTCATGAATTAGAGTTCTGTTTACATTTCTATTGTCAAGATTAATCATCTATTCCTTTTAAGTAAGTTGTGCTGCCTTGATTAACGCCATTAGGGACCCTATGGAATTGAAAATCTGGGATTTCCATAGCAGGCATCCACGATCAGCTACCACTTCATAGGACCGTGGGTGATATTTACTTAATGTTAAAAAAATAGGAACAAATTTGAAAAATTATTTAATGTTTTAGAAATGAAAAAACAATTCTTACTAAAAAATAACTTCCTCTAGTGGCATGATAATTATTCTGGATACTGTATATTAGATGTGTTTAACACAAAGATAGCAGCTGAGATTTTCATTGGGTCATAGATATATATTTTCTAAATCTTCAAATAACTAAAAATTTAGTGCAAATTAAAATATGTTGGAATAATCAAGATATTTGAATTGTGGAGATTATTTTATAGAACTGTCATTACATTTATATGCATATGTATATTTGTTCTGATTACATATGTTTAAAACTAAAATTTTAAAATAGCTTTATCTATCCTAATAGCTCAACATTTCTTTCTTCCATGCAATGATTTCACATGAGCTCGAACAGGTAGAAAGGTTTACAATGCTTTTACAGGTCATAATATCCCCAAATAAATAGTTCTTTTAGCTTATCAGTCATACTAGGGCCCTCCGCCAAACCTATCCCAGGTATAAAATGTTATAGTCCTATTTAGTAAAGTGATTTCTATTTCTGCCTGTAATGATCACAATAAGAAGAGCTACATCAATTTCTCAATCATATGCTCCCATTTAGAGTCATCTCTTGTTGGTTATCTGCCAAAAGACATTTCACAGAGCCAAAAATAATTAACATTGAGGAGGCCTAGGGGTCATACTTCTGAAAATTTTTAAGTAGGAATTTCTACTTTCAATTTTGTATGTTGTCATGTACTGGATGGCTATCTGAAGAGGGGTCTAATAAGTCAATGAGATGACACATGTCCCCAGAGTACAAAGTAGAAACCTGATCACTATGTAGATAATTTGGGTCATGTTAGTTAGCCTGGATTACTGAGTGGTCAATAGATAACAGAAAGGTGGTATGCCCTAGGAAACAGAGCCCAGGCTTTGAATTCAGAAAGTTTGACATTCTCGTCCCTTCACTGTAAAAATTTAGGAAGGTCCTTCGTTTATGAAATGAAAATTTTAAGTCTTCAATGTTGTTGCCAAGAATAAAAATTCTATGTATTGCACCTAGCATATACTAGGTCCTCAACAAATGATTACTATTTATACTTTTGCTATAGTTGCTGGTAACAACAGTCCCTCCTAGCAGATGTTCTTATTTTCTAAAAAATATATTTTTGGATCTTTAAAAAATTTAACTTCTCACTTTAATACCCTATTTCTCTAGAAGATATTCAGATTCACATGTTGGTGCTGATTCTCCAGTTGAAAACTTTTGCATTTGGATCCACAAATAATCTTTCTAAGAGCTTTCCCTCCTTCACTAAATGCTGTCTCAAATCTTAGTCGTGAGGAAAGGGGACGAATTGTATTTCTCTATATCTTAATGTAAAAGCAGGTAGAAGAGGAAGAAAAGATAAAAACCCAGAGAAATTGAAAGGCTCTAACGATAGTACTTGATAACTGCATAAAATTTTATCATTTCAAGAATTACTTAGCCCATATAAAGCACTTCATATTTACAAAATGCTTGATAATGGCTAACCAGGTAGTTTTTTCCAATAAGCCTTTGAAATATGCTAGTATTATGACCTCCATCTTTCAAGAAAGGAGGCTGTGGTAAAAGGAGATTAAATGATCTATTCAGGGGAAAAATGCTTTTGAGCTTCCATGGAGGCATCTAAGAAATAGTGAGTTAGGTTCTTTCCCCCAGGGCCCTGTTCACTTCCTGATGGTAGATTAAGAGCTAGTGTGGGTAACAGGAAGTGGCGGTGGTAGATTAAATTCTTTGATTCAACAGCAGGACTTTTTAAAAAATGGAATGAGTATCTGATTCTTCACCTCTTATCCCCATGGGTATTCCGGGCTGGGTCAGTTAATTGAAGTGAGGTCAAGGTTACAGAAATTCTCCAAATGGTTACAGGTGCACTCTTATCTCAGATACACATCAGTCCATGACCTCTTTTATAAAGGTAAGTGGGGCAGAGTTTGGATACACACCTATATCATCATGATGGAAAAAACATCTCAAATGTATTTCTTTCTTTGTATTATTTTCATAGATAAAAGGAAGCCTGATTCCCAAATTTGGGGTATTTTTAACTGTCATTTTTAGGCTAATAATAGTGCAGTTAGATTTTCTATAAAATTTTTGGCTATTCATTGAAAATAAAGAAAACCATAGGAAAATTAATCCTTTATTTCATATGCGTTTTTGCTGTAACCTCTTCCTAACCTCACAATGGAGTCCCTTCATCGCCTTAGTTTCATGATTAAAATAATGGGTAACTGAGCTGAAAGCAGTAGAAAAGTATCTATGGGACGAAAGAAATCCAACTTCCAAAAAATCAGCTTTGGTCTCTACTGCAGCAAGGACAAAATAACAACGCTCAAAATTGGGCAATGAATTTGTAAGTATTGAACAAGATAGAACCAAAAGGATTTGTTCTTTCAGGATGTATGAGGCGGGTCATGTTTTAAATGCTGGGCCAGGTCCAGGCCACTTCATAATACAACTGCATTCTATAGGAATGAGGAAGATAGAAGTGAACACAAACAGAATAACAGAGGGACTTAGGGAGCTGAGCATCTCATGAGGGATGGGCAAATGGTGTGGATAAAATAAGAACCAAACTGAACTTTCACCCAAGCCGGAGTGAAATCAAGCTCTTTTAAGAAAAACAAAATCTGAGCATTGTATCATTTCTTTTCTCATCATATTATATTTCATTTTTGCCCCTTTTGACATCTAGAAAATCTCAGAAATATGAGGGGATGAGGAAATGACAAGACCTCTTCCAGTATTATTTCCAGACTAGAAAAAATAAATCTCAGTGCTGCTAGGGATTCCACCCAAGCCAAAATATGAATGTGTGTATAGATGGGTGTATATGCATGGTACATGCACACCCACGCATGCACGAATGCATGCGCACACTCACACACACACACACACACACGTATATTCATGCAAATTCTAGCAGACACCATTTAGGTTAAATGTACTGAATTACCCCCCATGCTCAGTCACCCTATTCCAACTTTCATCTCCCCCTCTTCTGGGCTTCAGGCATTTCTACATACAAACCGGCAGATGAAATACTCTGGTGCCGTCTCTCCTACCTGTGGCAGCAGAGCCCTTGGTTTCTGAGACCACCCTAAAGCCGTCTGTGTCAGGTGCCTGGTGAATGGGTGTTTCTCCTACTTACAACTGTAGGAGAGTCAATCATTACACATCAGCCAACCACTGATTCTCTTGCCCTTGGTTATTCCATGGCACAACCTTGTCTGTGTAGGAAGGGTGAGTAAGCATCAATGTTTCAGAAGTGATGGGCTCTGCACAGACAGTCCTCCTCCTTTTCCTAGTTGTTATGCCATGCTGAGAAACTCATGCTGCTTTCCTCTTTGGGACCAGCACCTACTGCCCAAGAACTATAGGCACCAGGTGCGGGGCTATGCAGGGCTAAAGGGAGGCAGGTTTGACTCACTCACGTTCCTCCTCTCACCCCATCTTTGAGGAAACACCATCACTGGTGCTTTCAAAGGCACAGTTCTAAGGCTCTGAGTTTTCATTCTACTTCGTAGCTTTCCCATGGTGGCTGCCACTCAGTTTACCTCTAACTTAAAACCAGAAGTTTGAAATAAACTAGAAAGGCAGGTTCAAGGGCATCAGTTACAATAAGTCCTCACTTAATGTCGTGGCTATGTTCCTTGAAACAGTGACTTTAAATGAAATGACGTATAAGGAAACCAGCATTCCCATAGGCTAATTGACATAAACAAGAGTTAAGTACCTACGGCTTATTTCTGGTCATAAAAACATCACCAAACTTCTACATAAAGACTCCAATCACTTCTAATACTCAACACTGAAGTAAATGTGAGCTATTCATAATTTAGGAAAGATGAAAAACCAGATAATTCTCCAACTTGTTCCAGTTCAGGTTGCGAGTGGCTGGAGCTCATCTGGGCAGGTTCAGGGTGCAAGGTGAGAACCAGGCCTGGCCAGGACGTTATCCCATCACAGAGCAAATGCACACACAACCATACTCACTCACATTGGTGCCATGTAGATACGCCAGATAACCTAACGTGCACAGCTTTGGGATGTGGGAGGAAACTGAAGCACTTGCAGAACCCCCATGCACACATGGGGAGAACGTGCAAACTCCACACAGACAGTGGCCCCAGCAGGAATGGAGTTTTTTTCTTGTGAACATTATAATGAAATGATGTTGAAGAAAATGACGCTATTTGAGTACCTGCTGGACTCTGAGGCCCTGCTCCTTCTCAGCTCTAAATATGAAAACGATACTAAAATAATAACTGCAAGTTCCACCCTGTGTGAGGACATCACATATGTTTCTTCACAAGGACCATTTGGAGATTAAGAGAATAAAGTAGAGAAAAAAAAGAGTCTCTGAGGTCCCCCTGTTAGCCAACTGGGAAGGGAGAGGGCAGGCAGACTCAGAGGACACCCCTCTGCCTTTTGGGTTTTTACTTGACGATTCACGAAGATGGGAAAGGAAGACCTTATGTAGTCTTTTAACATTATTTCTGAAATTGATAAATAGCAGCATGTTGGTGAAGAGCTGATGCTCTGGAATTTAAATTCAAATAACCCTACCATTAGGAAGTTTTCTGGGTTTGGAAAAGATGTATGTGGATATTTCAGTCTATTTTAAAACCAGCACAACAAGAGCCCTGATTTTCTTCTACATGCTGCATCTCTTTGGTCATCATTATAATCATTCAAGCAGTGATCATTTTCACAAGGGGCTCCCACAGATTTGCTGGAAGCATGTGGTGGCTGAGGGTACTGGATTGCCCACCACCTGGATGCAGTGGCCTGTAATCACCTAGCACACCTGGGACTGGTTCATGTCAATTTGCAATAAGAAAAAAAATCACAAATATTCTTGTCATTTTGCCAGAGTAAGTGGATGACCATAAGCAATATGGAGAGTTTGAGTGTCAAATTGGGCTAGAGATGGGGATGTGATAACTTGAGAATAAGTACTTTTTATCCTCACAAGATCTTTGATGATGTTCTTTTATTTATTCATTCATCAAACATTTTGTTACATGTTAAATTGTAACCTCCGAACTCAATTCATACATTGAAGTCCTAACCCCTAGTAGCTCAGACTGTTTAGAGATAGAGTCTTTAAAAAGATAATCTGGTGAAAATGAGGTCAGTAGGTGGGCCTTAATCTAGTATTGACTGGTGTCCCTGTAAGAAGAGAGGATAAGAACCCAGAGTGCAACTCTTCCCCGGAGGGAAGATGATGTGAAGACATCAGGAGAAGATGGCCATCCATAAGCCAACGAGAAAGGGCTGGGACAGATCCTTTCCTCACAGGCTTCAGAAGGAACCAATCCTGTGAATGCCTCGATCTCTGACTTCTGGCCTCCAGGACTTTGAGACAGTAAATTTCTGTTGTTTAAATCATCCAGTCTGTGCTACTTTGCTACAGCAGCTCTTAACACAGGAATACAAGTTTAGCAAGATTGTATTGTGTACCAGGAATCTTGCATTAAATGACATTTAATCTTCCAAATGGCTTTATAAGCTTTTACTTATACAAATATGGGAACTGAGAGCTACCAGTTAAATAGCCTGCTCACATCACCAACTTGTGAGCATTCTGGCTGGGATGTAACTTTGGACTTGCCTGACTTCAAAGCTTATGTGGAACTGTAAGTGACGGAGAATGCAGTGCTTTCTAACATGTATTGATATTCTTAGGGTTTGGGTTAGATCTATAAGTCTACATGAATGTATGCATGATTGTGTGTGTGCGTGTGTATCTGTGTGTGAGCATATGTGCTGTGTGAGCGTGTAGGCACATAAGCATGTCTGCACAGGTCTTCCTGAATCCACTGGGGTTGTAGTTTATAAGCATCGAAAATTCATAGACCCATTATATCTGTCAAACCGAGGACAACGTTAGAACTGATCAGAAGATATGAAGAAAGAAGGATGATTACCATTCAGTGGGATCTGCTTCCCCAAATGCATTTGAGCCAGTTATAAAACCCTAGAAAGTATGCCAGGAGCAAAGAGAGGAACTAGAATTGCTTTCCAGTGATCACTGACTTCTGTTATTCCATTAGCAGAGAGATAATAGCCAAGTCTTCCAGGATTGAACCATAGGAAACCCTTTAAGTGGCATGAAACTCATGCTATATCATCACTCGCTATTGTCATAGAAATAATCATGCAGATTCGGCAGTGGAGGAGCGACTCTGGTAGAACAGAGTTCATGCATGACATATGATGTATCTGTTCAAAGGGACAGATACATCTTTCTTACTGCTGCCACGCTACAGCTCTCACCCACCGTCCCTCCCGTCCAAATCACCTCAAATAAATGTGAGTACTGCAGCGCTCACAGTAATTCCTTCATTTTTAAACACATAATGGAAATGTATAACTAGTCCTCATAAAAATTTATATCTCAATCCGTCCCTTTAATTTATAACAGGCCCTCTAGGCGGTTATTATTCAAACATTAATAAAATGCCTATGGATCTCCAAAAGCAACCGTCTCCAAGTGCACTTCTCTTCATATTTGTACATATATAAAACTAGATTAGCTTTAATGCCACTTCTGGTTCTAGCAACAATTATGCCTTTAATAAGAGAGGGCCAAGTGATGTATTATCTTAATCATGTTAGAAATCCGGGCTCCTATTGTGAAACCGAAGTTGAATTTTTCATGCCCTTTGCAACAATTGTTACTCTTAATGTTCTATGTGTTTGGATTCTGCAGTTTATGTAAATGCTCCCTTTCTATAAATTTTAGATTTATCACCATTTGTCACTGTATGTACTCTAATACAAGGTGATTGCTTTTCCACCCAAAAATATGATTAAAACACACTTCAATTATTTATACTCGCCAAGGAAATAAAATAAAAGTAGATGGAGTTTTCCTATACTGCAGGGTTAATTACATTACTTTTAAAATGTTAATAAATTTAACACAAGTCCAAACCTCTCCTCAATTTTTAAAAATCGTTGTCTTCAAAAAGACCATTGAACTAAGCAAAGAAAATTATAAGCATGCAGCTATTATTTTCTTTACACAGTGGAAATGTTGGATTCAGAATGTTGTTCATTTGGAGGGCAGTTTTTCACTCTCCTGATCTGCTGTTCAGTTCTTGTTCTTAGGTTTGCCCAGAAGCCTTACAACCTTGTAGCATGTGTGTTCCTGAATTAAAGAATAAATAAATAAATAGCTGACCTGTTTTCTTCTCTAAACTTGAGTGTTGCCTTTCAAACTCTGCCTGATGCTTTCTGGCAAAGTGGTTTTGTACAAGGCAGGACTGTTGCCACAGAGCAACATGACTACAGATGGAAGTCTTGTTCTAACATCACATTTTTAGAACAAATATTTTCTAATATTAGCAGCAGGTCTTAGTCAGTGCTTAAAAATAACTGGCCTAGAGAGAGAACCTTTTATGCTGGAAGAAATCCAGGGCTTCTGTGTGATATGCGTTCATCAGAAAAGTTTCTTTTCTCCTAAGTTACGTTTCTTCCTGTCCCTCTCTCACCCCAGCTGTTTAAAAATACCAGTGGGAGAAATAGATGAGAGGTTTCCAGTGGACCAAGAAAATTCTTTAATAAGGCCCTTGACTTCAATATATTAGCCAATTTCTCACCGATTTTATCATGACTATTGATTTTTCACCTCTGCGATCCCCTTTCAAGAGATTTACAGCAACAAAGCTAAAATCACAGGTTGATTCCAGTTAAATGTTAGTTGTTATTGCTAATGAGATCCTGTACCTTTAAAAAGCTAAGTCGGCTTCAGTCCCTTTCTTTCCTGCCACTCTAACGGTCTTTCCACTAATTGGTTCTGTGTAAATGAAACAAGCTGAAAAACACCGTGCCACCAATAAATATTAATAAGTTATTGTTTGTTTTCCTTACCTTGCTTATGAATTCATACAAAGACAGTGCTAAGACATTAACTCCAGTCTATTAATTGCCACCTGATAATTGCCACCTGATACTTTTCTCCTGGATAATTAGGTACCCATTAGTTCTAATCAAGTAGTTACTTAATTATTGCAGTAATTAGTCTAATGGACTAGCAAATTGAAGCTTTATCACTTTTGGATACTTAATGTTCCTGACAGAGTACTTCACAAGTGTCAGGGTTCCGGATTCAGCAACCTGTCATCCAAGAACCCCCTCCCTCGCTTCCACCCTCGTCCCATCATCACTGCATCCACTTTCCTTGGTGTTGTGGAGTTTTCCAAGAGGCAACCTAAACCTGAGCTGCCCCCCTGCACGGGCGCTTCCCGGTGACACTTTAGAGAGATATGATGCTGTGTCTTTCTATGCACAACCATACATCGAGTGGCCCAACTTCTAGCCTACGTGAGTATCATTTATGCAGTCTCTTTAGATGGTCTCTGTGCAGACAAAATATGTAGACGAAGGAAAGAGAAGACTTATTTAGGAATGCTTAGAAGCTGATTCATAATAGATTAATAATCCTCCCCAGTGAACAAAAAGATGATATATAACAACCACAGAGATTTTTAAAAAGTACAATTTGTTTATACAGGAACTGAATAATAAATCGTAAGTCCAATGAAAATTCACATGATCAACTCAAAGGAGCCTGAAGAGTGATAAAATTACTTTCCAGTACAATTTTAACACCTCCTTTGTCATGGAATTTTCTTGGACATCAAGTTGACTGATTACCTTCTTCTTGGTAAAATACACTCTGTGCTGCTGAGACACTCTAGAACATTCCTTCAGGGAGTGTGCCTCCCCATTTCCAAAGCTGATTATGTCTTGCCTTCTCCAGGGTCCTCTCCTAGACAGTCACTTGCAGCTCCATCTTGGGTGTCCTTTCTTCCCTGGCCAATATTTCTGAGTCTTCTTTGCTGGTTTCACTTTCTCTGCTAATCTCTACAATTTGGTAGATCCCTAGAGCTGGGCCCTGGCTTCCTTTATTTAGTGAGTTAGTCAGTTCTTTTTCTTTCTTTCTTTCTTTCTTTCTTTCTTTCTTTCTTTCTTTCTTTCTTTCTTTCTTTCTTTCTTTCTTTCTTTCTTTTCTCTTTCTTTTCTTTCTCTTTCTTTCCTTTCTTTCTTTCTTTCTTTCTTTCTTTCTTTCTTTCTTTCTTTCTTTCTTTCTTTCTCTCTCTCTCTCTTTCTTTCTTTCTTTCTTCTCTCTCTCTCTCTCCCCTCTCTCTCTCTCTTCCGACAGATTCTTGCTCTGTCACCCAGGCTGGAGTGCAGTGGTACAATCTCAGCTCACTGCATCCTCCACCACCAGGGTTCAAGGAGTTCTCCTGTCTCAGCCTCCCAGGCAGTTCAGATTACAGGCACATGCCCCCATGCCCAGCTAATTTTTGTATTTTTAGTAGAGACGGGGTTTTGCCCAGGCTGGTCTCGAACTCTTGACCTCAGGTGATCCACCTGCGTCGGCCTCTCAAAGTGCTGGGATTACTAGAGTGAGCCACCGTCCCCAGCCAGTTATTTCTTTATGTCCATCTATGTTCTTTCAGACCGTGATCACATTTCTACCTGTAGCTTACAATCCAGATCCTGTCACTTTGTTTAAAATCTCTCAAAGGTTTTCCAGCACCCTTAGAATACTCCGCAAACCTAATGCTCCTGACCCATTTGGTCCCACCTGACTTGGTCTTGCTTCTGCTATGATTCTTTCATATTATATCCTTCGTCACTTGGGACATGCAAGCCACTCGACCTCTTTTCTAGTCTTTTCTCACACCCAGGTCATTTCTGCTTCAGGGCCTTTGCACTTGCTGTTTTATTTTTATTTTTCCATTTGGAAAGCTTTTCCTGCTCTTCTTAAGTCTGTTTTTTTTTTGTTTTTGGTCACACCCCAGCTGTCACCTCAAAGAGGCCATCCTTGAAAATCTTACCTAAATCACCTCCCTGAGACCTTCTCTATTTCATAACTCTGCTTAAACCTTCTACACTTAGTACTACCTGTGTCATCCTCGCAGCTATTAAACTATATGAAAACAAGAAATTGCCTTTCTCATTCACCACCAAATCTAACACCAGGTAGGCACCAAATACATTTTGTTGAATTCGTCAGTGAATGAATGGATGCAACAGGAACATTATTCTTTAATTCTCAAATACTTGGATCAAAAATATAAAATGCCTCAGAAGTCCTTCCTGCTGAGAACCTTGTTAGGTTCTGGTGACAGTCCAAACTTTTATATTTTATTTATTTTGACCCAATCCAATCCTTTAATTACTACTGCCTCCAGTGCTGTGGAGGATATAGAGATGGATAAAAGTTATGCCATGGTTAAAGTCTGGGCACAGTGGCTCACATCTGTAATCTCAGCACTTTGGGAGGCTGAGGCAGATGGATCACTGGAGGTCAGGAGTTCAAGGCCAGCTTGGCCAACATGGTGAAACTCCGTCTCTACTAAAAATACAAAAATTAGCCAGGCATGGTGGCATGCCTATAATCCTAGCTAATTAGGAGGCTGAGGTGGGAGGATCGCTTGAACCAGGGAGGCAGAAGTTGTCATGAGCTGAGATTTTGCCACTGCCTGGGTGACAAAAAAAAAAAAAGAAAAGAAAAAAAAAACTTATGCCATGGTTAAAAGTGTGGAGTCACGCAAAGCTGCATTCTCATCTTAGCTTTCCTGGCTATGTGACCTGAGGCCTCAGTTTCTCCATCAACAGGATTAAAATAATGACACTGCCTATCTGAGAGAGCTCATGTGAGTATTCTTTCAAATAATGAATCTGAAGGGCTTATTAAGTGTGTGGCAAGTAGTAAATGCTCCCTAAAGATAATTACTATCAGTAGAAAATGGGACTCTTGTGTTCCAAGAGCTGACACCATTTTAACAAACTCCCCTTTCATGACTGAAGATGTCACCTATCTCAGTGACTGGGGGCTAAGCAGAGTTGCTTCCCTGCATCTGCATCTGGATCAGTTTCCCTGTAGAGAGGCCTGAGACTTGCTTCTGTCAGTTACTAACTGCTTGGTTTCCACTGACATGGCCTTGAATCATTTCCAGACCTTCAAACTCACCATCCTCACAGAGACTTTTTGTTTAATTACATGGAGATATTCCCAGTTACATTACTTTTCTGTGAAAATTGCCTTAATTTTTGACATCTCTTCATATGAAAAAATGGCATCATAAGGCAAAAGTTGCAGAAATGTAAAGGAGGCAGGGTATATTGGCTGTATCATATTTTTATTGTTATTGTTGTTGTTTGTTTCTCCCTGCCCAGCTGCCTAATCGCTAGCCCAGTGAACACTGTGGTAGGAAGACAGAGTGATCCAACTGCAGGCTGCGGGAGAACTGACAAGGCCTGGGACTGTCAATCTCAGGGGAGGCCCTGCTGCATTATCCCATGAAAAGGGCTGCTAACTATGTCACTGTGCTAAACCTGGACTTTATCTCTTACATCGATTTGATTTGGGTTCTTTCAGTCCTCAAGTCAGATTTGTATCTGAATTGATCACTGAGCCTTTGACAAGTGTCATCTGCCGTATACATTGCAATTCATGACATTTAAAGGCCTGTTGACCTAGCAATTCGGCTCCCATGCGGGAAACAAGATACCAACTTCATTTAAAAATATGATACAATTGACAAATGCTCATATTAACTCAAATACATAACAGGAGGCAAGAAAGTATTCTAAAATTTATTTAATGATGGTATCTATTCAGTTTTACCCCATCTTTATTCTTTCACTAAACAAGAATATGTTTCTGCAATGTCAAAGGTATACTGGGAACTACTACTAATCTTCCATTGCTGCTGTGGAAGTGTTTCAATTTTCAAAAGTGTAAGAGATTAGGGAAGAAATCTGGATATATCAGATTCTTTGGAAAATAACAGATAAGTAAACATGTAATACATTATGAAAATGATTTTAATGCAAAAATATATTTCTACTACTAATATATTTGCCAAGGTATGTTAAGCATTGTATAAAGTAATGACTACTCATTAGAACATCTATTTAACAGATTTATCTTCCTGAAGAAAATATGCAAAGATTGTCTTGAAATGTAAACAATGCTATACAACCAAACTCACGAAATAGCTGTTGTATTAGTCTGTTCTCATGTTGCCAATAAAGACACACCTGATACTGGGTATTCATAAAGGAAAGAGGTTTAACTGACTTACGGTTCCACATGGCTGAGGAGGCCTCACAATCATGGTGGAAGGCAAGGAGGAGCAAAGCCATGTCTTACATGGTGGCAGGCAAGGGGGCTTTTATAGTGGAACTCTCCTTTATAAAACCGTCAGTTCTCATGAGACTTACGATCATGAGAACAGCAGGGGAAGACCCATCCCCATGATTCCATTACTTCCCACTGGGTTCCTTCCATGACACATAGGAATTACGGGAGCTACAACTCAAGATAAGATTTGGGTGGGGACACAGCCAAACCACATCAGTTGTTAAACCCATATTTTGCCAAGTCTTAGTTTTATTATCTGTGAAATGAAAAATATTAATACCTATTTGCCCTACCCACTTCACAAAGATGCTGTGACAATCAGGTGGATTAATATATAGAAAATGATTTAGAAAATTAAAAACATGATAGGAAAGCAAAGAATTGTAAAGAACCTACTATTTATTTTCCTTTTCAAAAGAGAAATTATTTGAACTCATATTTCATCTTTCTTTAATTTCAAACAACTCAATATACTATGCTTTCCTTGTATATTTTAGATTTGCAAAGTGAGGGTGTCTAATCCTGTGCCTGAACCACAGGTCCTTCTAACCCAGCTCTTGGGGCATGGCACATTGTTGACATAAAGTGAGGGGATTCCAAGACTTCAGATCAGTTGAGACCAAAAATAAAAATAAAAACAAAAAACAACCCCAAAACAAAAACAAACTCCAGTGAAAGTCCCTGAACACACTTAAGTTTTTTTTATCCTTGATCCCAACCTGATAAAATTTCATCAATGTGCCCTTTGCCCCCTTTTAGGGGCATTGAATGAAAATAATAACAAGATCACCATCAATTAAATTGCTGCTATGTGAACGATAAATTCAGTTTTCTAGGCCTTTATTGAAGAAGTTTATTGCAGACTGCTTGGCAAGCAGTGAGTATCTAGGAAATGCTGACCATACTGAATTGATCAATTACACCTAGCTGCACCTTGTTATATGGCCTGAGAACAAGCTGCTCTTTTCTCTTACCTGTGGTCCCAAGTATCACACTACTTGTATTCCATATTCACCCAGACTTTGTCCTTCTCAAATAAGATAGTCAACAAGACCTGATGAAAAGCCTGTATAGACAAGCTAATTTTACAAAATGACTTGTTTTAACTACTGGCAGCAGAACTGTCATCAGTTTGCTTTGGGTGCCTGAGAAGTTGATAGTTCATTGGCTTCCATCCTTACACTAAGTTGCTTTAGTGGCATTTGTTTTTTCAATTTCCCTTTAAAAACATTTTTTTTTATTATACCTTAAGTTCTGGGATACATGCGGAGAACATGTAGGTTTGTTACATAGGTATACATGTGCTATGGTAGTTTGTTGCACCCATCAACCCATCATCTACCCATGGGGAATTATTTATCCCTAAAGAAGACCACCAATTAGGTAAAGATTAGTGCTAGCTTTGGAATATGAAGGTGACAGTATTGGCTCATATGTTGAAGTCTTCAGTGGATATGGCTGCTGGGTTTGTCCCATCATGTTTATTTAGCCTCTCTCATACTCTTGTACTATGGCACATAACTAAGGACATGCATTGGTCTTAGGGGCATATTTATTGACTGTGTGTGGCAAATAACAATAATTAGAAGAATATCGAGCTAATCTATCATGCTCCATTCAAATGAATTAGCCTAGGCTTTCAAAGTAGGCACTTGTAACCTACCTTGGGTTTTTGAGCCTGTGTATTATAGTGAAGGGCATCGTCTTTGAAGTTTGGTCCTGCCCCTTACAAACTGTAAGATATTGGAAGAGGTATTTATCCCTAGTAAGCTTAGTTACTCCATCCTCAGAATGCCTTTTTCATGGAGTTCTTGTAAGGATAACAATAAGTAACGTGTGGAGAAAATGCATTGTTAAACATAAAACCCTCTATAAATGTTAGATATTGTGCATGGGGAGAGAGAGGGTCGGGTATCCTTATCTTAGTCATTAAAGGGCTCTTCTATGATTGTATGTTCTGTCCTACCATACCATATGCTGGAGCTGGCTTACCTGGCATAGGAAGCTGTCTGCATCTCTTTCCTGTACTCAGGGTGTTATGGTGGATGTTGAAACAGGCAATGTTGGGTGTATTTAGACACAGAAATTGTGAAGTGCTACAAATCAAGGCTCCCCCCGTCTGCAAGAGCTAGTTGTTGAACATTTACCAGCACACCTCTGACCCCTTCTCTTCCCTAACCTTTGATCCCTCTCCACCTCCACAGGGGCTATAAGTTTCAAGAATGTTGAATTTGTAGACCTAGGAGGGCAGATAACTTTTTGGTGTGGGCTTTTGTTCATTGCCTAGCACAGAGCCTGACACGTACTAAGTGCCCAATAAAAATTTGTTTATAAATGAATGAATCACTTTAAGGATGCCATGGAAAGACATGCTAGGCTGTGTAACATATGAGAAGTTGAGCCTTCCAGCTAACTGCTCTGAGTTTAGGTTTCTGCATCTGTAGAATGGGAAGGTTAATACATACTTCCTATAGGATTGATGTGAAGATTGATTAAGATAACATGAACTGCACACATTGGGCAGTTAATAAATGCTAGGTTCTTTTCTTCCTTTTGTCTGGAGGCTATTGAGTAATTCTGCTCTTTCTCCTGTTCATCCCCCGCTTGACTACACCCCCTGCTACCTCCCACTGTGTTTATGTACATATTTATGTTTACACACAAACACATATGTCTAACGACTAGCTGCATAACTATCATTTCACACCAGGGTGCCAAGCTCAGCCAACACATTCAGATGCTAACACCTGTGATAGAGTCAGGAAGAATGACTTCCAGAAACCAATGTTTAATTTTTGAAATTGGAGTGGGTAATTCAAAAGGGTAATTCAAGAATTTTCTAATTGTTTATCTTTGCAGGCTATAAGCTGGTGGGGTTCATTTTTTCATTTTGCCTACTTGTTAGAGTGACTGTAAGGTCTAAGTGAGATGATGTATAAAAGACACTCTCTACATGCTAATTGTTGCAACTATTATAATAGAAAAGGAAAACAACACCAATAAATCCCAGAACCTTAGAGCTGGCAGGAAGATAAGATTATCATTTAGCCAAATCCTGTTAATTCATTGATGAGCACCTTTAGGCACAAATAAAGTGACTTTTCTTAGGTCACCCAGTTTAATTAATGACAGAAATCAATATAGAGCCTATTGATTGCAAATCCAGACCCTTGCTTGTGCCAGTGCACACCTATATCCTCAATTAAACAATGATTAACATGGCAACTGCTGGGAGGAAAGTGGGATCTGAACCAACTACCTGATAATTACAAGAACACGACAAAGATGCTAACATGTATTCGAGAAAGTACGCACACATTTTGAGTCACATTAGCTAATTTTTGTCAGATCATTTTAAAAGCATTGTTTTGTCACCCGGAAAATACATTTAAAATTAGTTAGTGGAAAGGAAAGCCTCTTAGATTTCTTTTATAAAATGGCAAACAATATTTTTTTAACAGACTAAAAGAAGATAAGAAAAGGAATAGCTGGGGCGTGTACTACTTTGGATACAATGAATGATACTGGAACTGAAGGAACAAAGCAGTAATAACAGCATAAAAACAGCAAACATAAATCTACATCTATTGAACTCACCATTTTCTAGCCATGTTCAAGTGCTATGTTAGCTCATTCCTAAATTTTCAAGCTCCAAGGTAATCAATTTGAGCTTGTAATAATCTAGGGATTTAAGAACTCCATAATGGTTTAGCCCACCACTGTTCAACTGCCTGTAACCTCTGAGAAGGAAGATGTCCCAGGAAGGCATATGGTGAGAAGTAGGTGACAAGAGACTCTCAAGGGTAGGAGAGAGGGAGCAAGGAGAATCAACCAAACCCAGTCAAGGCTCCAGGTCATAGGTGATTTTATTAGCTTTTCCTCATGGAGGATATGAAGAATATTTTATAATAGCAGGGCACAGGCAGCACCCAATCTGAACTGATGCTGATGTAAGTGGAGGTGGGGCAGGGATTCCTAGAGCTGGAAGCAGCAACTATTTGTGAGCTGAAATGGAAATAATCCAGTATTTTAACAACTGGAATGGCCTTAATGCTAAACTATCAATGTGCCTTTCACTCGCGTCTGTGTGAAGAGACCACCAAACAGGCTTTGTGTGAGCAATAAAGCTTTTAATCACCTGGGTGCAGGCAGGCTGAGTCAGAAAAGACAGTGAGCCAAGGGAGATACGGGTGGGGCCGTTTTATAAGATTTGGGTAGGTAAAGGAACATTACAGTCAAAGGGGGGTTGTTCTCTGGCGGGCAGGTGTGGGGGGGTCACATGGTACTCAGCAGGGGAGCTTTTGAGCCAGGATGAGCCAGGAGAAGGAATTTCACAAGATAATGTCATCAGTTAAGGCAGGAAAAGGCCATTTTCACTTCTTTTGTGGTGGAATGTCATCAGTTAAGGCAGGAACTAGCCATGTGGATGTGGATGTGCAGGTCACAGGGGATATGATGCCTTAGCTTGGGCTCAGAGGCCTGACATTCCTGTCTTCTTATATTAATAAGAAAAATGAAATGAAATAGTGGTAAAATGTTGGGACGGCGAAAATTTTTGGGGGTGGTATGGAGAGATAATGGGCGATGTTTCTCAGGGCTGCTTCGAACGGGATTGGGGCGGTGTGGGAACCTAGAGTGGGAGAGATTAAGCTGAAGGAAGATTTTGTGGTAAGGGGTGATGTTGTGGGGTTGTTAGAAGAAACATTTGTCATTTGGAATTATTGGTGATGGCCTGGATACAGTTTTGTACGAATTGAAAAACGGAATACGAGAAGGAGAAAAACAGGTATTAAAGGACTAAGAATTGGCAGGACCTACGATTTCTAATTAGAGAGTGCCTAAGGAGGTTCAGCATGGTCTTGCCAGCAAAGATTATTTATTTAAGAGTTAAGAGTGGCAGGTTGGGGATAGCACCAGGAGATATCAGCTGTGATGGCTTGGAGAAACAGTGTAAACCAGCAGTGTAAACAAGAGCAGGGCATGTATGAGTAGTTGAGAACGGTGAATAGGAGTATGACTAGACAGAAGATAGTAGGGATGACAAGTTTTTTGGGCACAGTCCAAGTTGGTCTGGCGTCTGGAATGAGACTGGGGCCTAATAAAAAAGAGCGTCTATACAGGAGCTCAAATGGGCTGTACCCTGTAGCATTCTGACGACAGGCCTGAATTTTGAGAAGGGAAAGTGGTAAAAGTATTGTCCAGTCCTTTTTAAGTTGGTGGCTGAGCTTGGTGAGGTTTTAAAAGGCCATTAGTCCATTCTACTTTTCCTGAAGATGGAGGACCATAAGGGATATAAAGGTTTCACTGAATACTAAGAGCCTGAAAAAATGCTTGGCTGATTTGACTAATAAAGGCAGGTCTGCTATCGGACTGTATAGAGGTGGAAGGCCAAACCAAAGAATTACATCTGACAGAGGGGAAGAAATGACCGCAGTGGCCTTCTTAGACCCTGTGGGAAAGGCCTCTGCCCATCCAGTGAAAGTGTCTACCTAGACCAAGAGGTATTTTCGTTTCCTGACTCAGGGCATGTTGAGTAAAGCCAATTTGCCAGTCCTGGGTGGGGGCAAATCCCTAAACTTGATGTGTAGGGAAGAGAGGGGGCCTGAATAATCCCTGAGGAGTAGTAGAATAGCAGATGGAACACTGAGAAGTTATTTCTTTGAGGATAGATTTCCACGATGGAAAGGAAATGAGAGGTTCTAAGAGGCGGGCTAGTGGCTTGTACTATAGCATAGCCTGCCTTTGCTGGTGTGTGGCGATTAGGCCTGGTGGAACTGCCATCACTAAATCAAGCGTGATCAGGGTGAGGAACAGGAAAAAAGGAAATATGGGGAAATGGGGTGAATGGCAGGTGGATCAGAGAGATACAGTCATGGGGGTCAGGTGTGGTATCCAGAATAATGTGGGAGGCCGGATTGAAGTCTGGGCCAGGAACAATGGTAATTGTGGGTCTTAACAAAGAGTGAGCACAGCTGAAGGAGCTGGGGAGCAGAAAGTGTATGTGTCAGGTGTAAGGAAGAAAATAGATTTTGGATGTTATGAGAACTGTAGAGAGTGAGTTGAGCATAGTTTGTGATTTTAAGGGCCTCTAAAAGAATTAGGGCAGTGGCGGCCGCCGCAAGCGGACTTGAGGACTAGGCAAAACTGTGAGGTCAAGTTGTTTGGATAAAAAGGCTACAGGGTGCGGTCCTGGTTCTTTTGTAAGAATTCTGACTGCACAGCCCTGCACTTCGGCTGTAGGTAATGAAAAGGATTGGGATGAATCAGGGAGAGCTAGGATGGGGGCAGTCTCTAAAGCTGTCTTCAAGGAATGGAAAGAGGAGTGGGGAAAGGATTTAGGATCTATGGGGTCTGCAAGATTTCCTTTTGTGAGTTTATATAACGGTTTTGTTAGGATGGCAAAACCAGGTATCTAAAGTCTAAAGTATTCAACCATGCCTAGGAAGGAAAGGAGTTGTTGTTTTATAGGTGTCGGGTTTGAGAGATCAGCTGAACACGATTGGCAGGGAGAGCACGTGTGTTTTTATGAGAATTACGCCGAGATAGGTAACAGATGAAGATGAAATTTGGGCTTGGCTGATGTAATGGGGGCTGTCTGTGAAGCCTTGCGGCAGTAAAGCCCAAGTAATTTGCTGAGCCTGATGGGTGTCAGGGTCTAAGTGAACGCGAAGAGAGGCTGTGATGAAGGGTGCAAAGGAATAGTAAAGAAAGCGGGTTTGAGATCCAGAACAGAATAATGGGTTGTAGAGGGAGGTATTGAGGATAGGAGAGTATATGGGTTTGGCACCACCGGGTGGATAGGCAAAACAGTCTGGTTGATAAGGCGCAGATCCTGAACTAACCTGTAAGGCTTGTCTGGTTCTAGGACAGGTAAAATGGGGGAATTGTAAGGAAAGTTTATAGGCTTTAAAAGGCCATGCTGTAAGAGGCAGGTGATAACAGGCTTATTCTTTTTAAAGCATGCTGTGGAATGGGATATTGGCATTGAGTGGGGCAAGGGTGATTAGGTTTTAATGAGATGGTAAGGGGTGCATGATCAGTCACCAAGGAGGGAGTAGAGGTATCTTATACTTGTGGGTTAAGGTGGGGGGATATACGAGAGGAGGACGCAAAGGAGGCTTTGGATTGGGAAGAAGGGTGGCAATGAGATGTAGCTGTAATCCAGGAATAGTCAGGGAAGCAGATAATTTAGTTAAAGTGTCTCGGCCTAATAAGGGAACTGGGCAGGTGGGGATAACTAAAAAGGAGTGCTTAAAAGAGTATTGTCTAAGTTGGCACCAGAGTTGGGGAGTTTTAAGAGGTTTAGAAGCCTGGCCATCAATACCCACAACAGTTATGGAGGCAAGGGAAACAGGCCCTTGAAAAGAAGGTAATGTGGAGTGAGTAGCCTCCATATTGATTAAGAAGGCGATGGACTTACCCTCCACTGTGAGAGTTACCTGAAGCTCGGCATCCGTGATGGTCTAGGGGGCTTCCGAGGCGATGGAGCAGCATCAGTCTTCAGCCGCTAAGCTGAGAAGATCTGGGAAGGAGTCTGAAAGCCTTGGGCCAGAGTTCCAGGGGCTTTGGCACTGGCTACCAGGTGAGTTGAACAGTCTGATTTTCAGTGGGGTCCCACACAGATGGGACACAGCTTAGGAGGAATCCTGGGCTGTGGGCATTCCTTGGCCTGGTGGCCAGATTTCTGGCCCTTGTAGCAAGCTCCTGGGGAAGGTGGTTCTGGAGGAACGCCTGGCCACTACGGTTGAGGCATTTGGAAGTTCTTGTGTGCTGGAGATGTGGCTGGGGTTTGTCTCACAGTGGAGGCAAAGAATTGCAACTCAGAAACATGTTGCTACTTGGCTGCCTCTACGCTATTATTGTACACCTTGAAGGTGAGGTTAATTAAGTCCTGTTGTGGGGTTTGAGGGCCGGAATTTAATTTTTGGAGTTTTATTTAATGTCGGGAGCAGATTGGGTAATAAAATGTATACTGAGAATTTCACTCGCGTCCGTGTGAAGAGACCACCAAACAGGCTTTGTGTGAGCAATAAAGCTGTTTATTTCACCTGGGTGCAGGTGGGCTGAGTCCGAAAAGAGAGTCAGCAAAGGGAGATAAGGGTGAGGCCGTTTTATAGGATTTGGGTAGATAAAGGAAAATTACAGTCAAAGAGGGGTTGTTCTCTGGCGGGCAGAGTGGGGGTCACAAGGTGCTCAATAGCAGAGCTTTTGAGCCAGGATGAACCAGGAGAAGGAATTTCATAAAACAACGTCATCAGTTAAGGCAAGAACAGGCCATTTTCACTTCTTTTGTGGTGGAATGTCATCAGTTAAGGCAGGAACCGGCCATCTGGATGTGTACGTGCAGGTCACAGGGGATATGATGGCTTAGCTTGGGCTCAGAGGCCTGACATTCCTGTCTTCTTATATTAATAAGAAAAATAAAATGAAATAGTGGTAAAATGTTGGGACGGCGAAAATTTTGGGGGTGGTATGGAGAGATAATGGGCGATGTTTCTCAGGGCTGCTTTGAGCGGGATTGGGGCAGTGTGGGAACCTAGAGTGGGAGAGATTAAGCTGAAGGAAGATTTTGTGGCAAGGGGTGATGTTGTGGGGTCGTTAGAAGAAATATTTGTTGTGTAGAATTATTGGTGATGGCCTGGATACGGTTTTGTATGAATTGAAAAACTAAATGGAATAAGAGAAGGAGAAAAACAGGTATAAAACATCTAAGAATTGAAAGGACCTAGGACATCTGATTAGAGAGTGCCTAAGGAGATTCAGCATAGTTCTACCAGCAAAGATTATTTATTTACTTCAAGAGTTTAGTGTGTCAGTTTGGGGATAGCACCAGGAGATATCAGCTGTGATGGCTTGGAGAAACAGTGTAAACTGGCAGTGTAAACAAGAGCAGGGCATGTATGAGTAGTTGAGAACGGTGAATAGGAGTATGACTAGACAGAAGATAGTAGGGATGACAAGTTTTTTGGGGGCACAGTCTAAGTTGGTCTGGTGTCTGGAATGAGACTGGGGCCTCATAAAAAGGAGCATCTATACAAGAGCTCAAATGGGCTGTACCCTGTAGCATTCTGAGGACAGGTCTGACTTCTGAGAAGGGAAGGTGGTAAAAGTATTGTCCGGTCCTTTTTAAGTTGGTGGCTGAGCTTGGTGAGGTGTGTTTTTAAAAGACCTTTAGTCCGTTCTACTTTTCCTGAAGATGGAGGACCGTAAGGATATAAAGGTTTCACTGAATACTAAGAGCCTGAAAAACTGCTTGGCTGATTTGACTAATAAAGGCTGGTCTGTTATCAGGCTGTATAGAGGTGGGAAGGCTAAACTGAGGAATTATGTCTGACAGAAGGGAAGAAATGACTGCGTGGCCATCTCAGACCCCGTAGGAAGGGCCTCTACCCATCCAGTGAAAGTGTCTACCTAGACTAAGAGGTATTTTAGTTATCTGACTCGGGGCATGTTGAGTAAAGCTAATTTGCCAGTCCTGGGCAGGGGCAAATCTCTGAGCTTGATGTGTAGGGAAGGGAGGGGGGCCTGAATAATCCCTGAGGAGTAGTAGAATAGCAGATGGAACACTGAGAAGTTATTTCCTTGAAGATAGATTTCCACGATGGAAAGGAAATGAGAGGTTCTAAGAGGCGGGCTAGTGGCTTGTACTATAGCATAGCCTGCCTTTGCTGGTGTGTGGCGATTAGGCCTGCTGGAACTGCCATCACTAAATCAAGCGTGATCAGGGTGAGGAACAGGAAAGAAGGAAATATGGGGAAATGGGGTGAATGGTGGATCAGAGAGATACAGTCATGGGGGTCAGGTGTGGCATCAGGAATAATGTGGGAGGCCGGATTGAAGTCCGGGCCAGGAACAATGGTAACTGTGGGAGACTTAACAAAGAGTGAGTACAGCTGAAGGAGCTGGGGAGCAGAAAGTGTATGTGTCAGGTGTGAGGAAGAAAATAGATTTTGGAAGTTATGAGAACTGTAGAGAGTGAGTTGAGCATCGTTTGTGATTTTTAGGGCCTCTAAAGTATTAGGGCGGCAGCAGCCACTGCATGGAGACATGAGGGCTAGGCTAAAACAGTAAGGTCAAGTTGTTTGGACAGAAAGACTACAGGGTGCAGTCCTGGCTCTTGTGTGAGAATTCTGACTGCACTAACCATGCCTAGGAAGGAAAGGAGTTGTTGTTTTGTAAGGGATTGAGGTTTGGGAGATTAATCGGACAGGATCAGCAGGGAGAGCACCTGTGCTTTTATGAGAATTATGCCGAGATAGGTAACAGATGAAGATGAAATTTGGGATTGACTGAAGTAATGGGGGCTGTCTGTGAAGCCTTGTGGCAGTACAGCCCAGGTAATTTGCTGAGCCTAATGGGTGTCAGGGTCAGTCTAAGTGAAAGCAAAGAGAGGCTGGGATGAAGGGTGCAAAAGAATAGTAAAGAAAGCATGTTTGAGATCCAGAACAGAATAATGAGTTGTAGAGGGAGGTATTGAGAATAGGAGAGTATATGGGTTTGGCACCATGGGGTGGATAGGCAGAACAATTTTGTTGATAAGGCGCAGATTCTGAACTAACCTGTAAGCCTCGTCTGGTTTTAGGACAGGTAAAATGGGGGAATGGTAAGAAGATTTTACAGGCTTTAAAAGGCCATGCTGTAACAGGTGAGTGATAACAGGCTTTAATCCTTTCAAAGCATGCTGTGGGATGGGATATTGGCATTGAGCAGGGTAAGAGTGATTAGGTTTTAATGGGATGGTAAGGAGTGCATGATCGGTTGCTAAGGAGGGAGTAGAGGTGTCTTATACTTGTGGGTTAAGGTGGGGAGATACAAGGGGAGGATGTGAAGGAGGCTTTGAACTGGGGGAAAAGGCAGCAATGAGGTGTGGCTGTAGCCCAGGAATAGTCAGGGAAGCAGATAATTTAGTTAAAGTGTCTTAGCCTAATAAGGGAACTGGGCAGGTGGGGATAACTAAAAAGGAGTGCTTAAAAGAGTATTGTCTAAGTTGGCACCAGGGTTGGGGAGTTTTAAGAGGTTTAGAAGCCTGGCCATCAATACCCACAACAGTTATGGAGGCAAGGGAAGCAGGCCCTTGAAAAGAAGGTAATGTGGAGTGGGTAGCCTCTGTATTGATTCAGAAGGGGATGGACTTACCCTCCACTCTGAGAGTTACCTAGAGCATCTGTGATGGTCCTGTAGGCTCCTGAGGTGATCGGGCAGTGTCAGTCTTCAGCTGCTAAGCCGAGAAGATCTGGGAAGGAGTCATTCAGAGAGCCTTGGGCCACAGTTCCAGGGGCTCTGGAAGTGGCTGCCAGGTGAGTTGAACAGTCCAATTTTCAGTGGGGTCCCACACAGATGGGACACGGCTTAGGAGGAATCCTGGGCTGTGGGCATTCCTTGGCCCAGTGGCCAGATTTCCAGCACTTGTAGCAAGCTCCTGGGGGAGGAGATTCTGGTGGAGCCCCTGGCAGCTGCAGTTCAGGTGTTTGGAGTTCTTGTGTGCTGGAGATGTGGCTGGGGTTTGCCTCACAGTGGAGGCAAGGAATTGCAACTCAGAAACATGTTGCTACTTGGCTGCCTCTACTCTATTATTGTACACCTTGAAGGCGAGGTTAATTAAGTCCTGTTGTGGGGTTTGAGGGCCGGAATTTAATTTTTGGAGTTTTATTTAATGTTGGGAGCAGATTGCGTAATAAAATGTATATTGAGAATAAGATGGCCTTTTGACCTTTTAGGGTCTAGGGCTGTAAAGCATCTCAGAGTTGCTGCCAAACGAGCCATGAACTGGGCTGGGTTTTTCATATTTGATGAAAGAGCCTAAACGCTCACTGATTTGGGAGAGGTCTGATAAAGAAAAAGGAGCATTAACCTTGACTATGCCTTTAGCTTCAGCCACCTTTTTTAAGAGGAAATTGCTGGGCAAGTTGGGGAGGGCTACTCATGGAATGAAACTATAAACAGGACCGGGTGTGAGGAGGGGAGCTGATAAAAAGATTATAGGTGGAGAAGCGGAAGCTGAGGAAGAATTGGGACCTAGTTCAGCCTGGCTAGGAGCAGCCTGGGGAGGAGCGGAGAGGTCAGATGGGTCTGTAGAAAAGGAAGATTAGAAAGACTCAGTGACGCTTGAGGTTGGGACTGAGGGGACAGGCGGGAGGGAAAGAAGGAAGATTTGGGACGAGTTACACTGGGCACAGAGACTAGAAAGGGACCGATGTATAAAAGAATGCCTGGACGTCAGGCACCTCAGACCATTTTCCTATTTTTTGACAAAAATTATGTAGGTCTTGTAGGATGGAGAAAGCGAAAGTGCCATTTTCTGTCCATTTAGAAGCACTGTTGAGTTTGTATTGGGGTCAAGTAGAATTGCAGAAGAAAATAAGGCATTTAGGTTTTAGGTCAGGTGGGAGTTGAAGAGGTTTTATGTTCCTAAGAACACAGGCTAAGGGTGAAGAAGGAGGAATGGAGGGTGGAAGTTTGCCTATAGTGAAGGAGGCAAGCCTAGAGAAAAGAGAGAGTACAGACACGGAGGGAAGCGGTTCGAGGGTTTTACCTTCCAGAAAAGCGGGAAAGGGGTCAGGGCACAGAGATACGAGGTCGGGGCATGGAAATAAGGGATTGAGGCACAGAGATATAAGAGGTTGGGGCTCAGAAATAAGGGAATAAGGGATCGGGGCACAGAGATAAGAGGTCAGGGCACGGAAATAAGGGATTGGGGATTCTTGCCCCCTAGAAAAGTGGGACTTGCCACTAAGGGTGAAGGAGAAGGAGCTGAGGGGTACTTTCCCCTCCCCCAGAAAAGCAGAGAAGGGGTAGAGACACGGAGAGAAGTGGTTAGGGTACTTGCCCCTCCCCCAGAAAAGCGGGACTTGCCGCTAAGCGTGAAGGACCAAGGCAGGCGTCCCTTTGTGGTCTGACACCTCTGAAACGTGGGTGAGTAATCAGAGAGGCGTCCCTGCAATGATTAAACACCAAGGGAAGGCTGCCTTCCCAGTCCGTGACTGGCTCTAGAGTTTTGGGTCCACGGATAAAATGTGTCTCCTTTGTCTCCAACAGAAAGTGAAAGGAATTGAAATTAAGAGAAGGGAGAGATTGAAGTGTGGCGCCAAGATTGAAAGGAGAAAAAGGTTGAGGGATAGTGAGGGATGTTGGAGAAGAGAGTAAAAAGAGGCTGCTTACCGGATTTGAAATTGGTGAGATGTTTCTTGGGCTGGTCGATCTGAGGACCTGAGGTCGTAGGTGGACCTTTCTCGTGGAGCAAAGAGCAGGAGGACAGGGGATTGATCTCCCAAGGGAGGTCCCCCGATCCGTGTCACAGCACCAAATTTCACTCGCGTCCATGTGAAGAGACCACCAAACAGGCTTTGTGTGAGCAATAAAGCTGTTTATTTCACCTGGTTGCCAGCAGGCTGAGTCCGAAAAGAGTCAGCGAAGGGAGATAAGGGTGGGGCCGTTTTATAGGATTTGGGTAGGTAAAGGAAAATTACAGTCAAAGGGGGGTTGTTCTCTGGTGGGCAGGTGTGGGGGTCACAAGGTGCTCAGCAGGGGACCTTTTGAGCCAGGATGAGCCAGGAGAAGGAATTTCACAAGATAATGTCATCGGTTAAGGCAGGAACTGGCCATTTTCACTTCTTTTGTGGTGGAATGTCATCAGTTAAGGCAGGAACCAGCCATCTGGATGTGTATGTGCAGGTCACAGGGGATATGATGGCTTAGCTTGGGCTCAGAGGCCTGACAGTGCCCTCTCCATATTTCCCCTTCTTTCTTAATCCCTACTCTTACTGTTTCATGGTTGCTTGAAAGAAATCCTATCAGTGCCATGGTTCACAGCAGGACACTGCTCTTTAGCTCCAGGTGGAGGGTATGCAGAGAGCCAGGGGTGAGGCAGTGCACCCCAGTGAGCCCTGTGTGAACTTTGTTCCCCTACTTCCGGTGTGACAAAGCCAGGATCCTGTGGAGGCCCTGCCTGGACTGTCTAGGAATGAGGCAAGTCCCATCAGGACAGCAGTGAGCTGAAGAACCGTTCCCACCCAGAACGCCTGGCCTCACTCAGCTGCAGCCTCACAGGCATGCAGGCCTGGGTGGCCTCACCTGGTTTCTAAAAAGAAGTCAGAAACTCCGAGTTTCTCATTTTTAACACCATGCAGACCCATGCTGGAAGGGTCATTCTGAGACTTCGTAGGAGTTCAAAAAACTGTGTAGGTGAACAAAGACTAGTGTTCCCCAAGAACAAGCTGGATTTTTTTTCTAAGTTGACTATTTTGTCTCTCTATTCAGGGACCAAAAATTCATGTGTATTGTGATGTTTACTGGTGATTCATCCTCCCTGGAGTTACTACACTGTTTCTTAATGAAAGGCTGGTTCATGGCCCTGACTACATGTGCGAAGCTTTGTTTTGCTGTGGTCTCCTCTCCATTCCCCATCCTAAGAGACAGCTGCCTGGAGAAAGGCCCTTTGCCCTTTTTTTTTTTTTAACCGCTTCTTGCAGCAAGAGGCTTCTCAGCTGCCTGCTTCACTGGGCCTGATGTAGCCAACATCTTGCAGATATAAAATGGAAAATGGGCTTCTCATCAGAAAAGCAGCAGCTGTTTAACACCATCAGAAAACAAAATCATCATACTTTAAAACCAGATTTAGCAGTTTAAAAGAGCTGCTAAGACAAAATTAGATGGAGACAAGAGTGTGGTTTTGTAACTGACATCGCATCTACCAAACCCTCTAATTCATGTAAAAACAACTTTAAAGAATTAAACGGTTGAAGTTTTTGAGGGGAAGAGCTTTCAGTCTCTCAACGCATGCTTGAAAAGAATGCACAGAATTATCGCATCACCCTTTTTATCAACCAATTTTAAGTAGCATTATGTCAAAACTGCTATGACTTAAATTACAGGAATGATTTTTTTTTCTCGATTCCATATTTACGAAAGTGCCTGGTGTGTTGCCTGTTTTGGCAGTTGCTCTATATCCTCTGCTATAGGCTGAATGTCTGTGTCTGCACCACATTTATATGTTGAAAAGCTAACCCCCAAGGTGATGGTGTTAGGAGATGAGACCTTTGGGAAGGTGATTAGCTTGTGAAGGTAGGGTGCTCATGATGGGACTAGTGCCCTTATAAAAGAGGTCCCAGGCCAGGAGGGGTGGCTCACGCCTGTAATCTCAGCACTCTGGGAGGCCGAGGTGGGTGGATTGCCTGAGGTCAAGAGATCGAGATCAGCCTGACCAACATGGCAAAACCCTGTCTCTACCAAAAATGCAAAAATTAGCCAGGTATGGTGGCGCATGCCTGTAGTCCCAGCTACTCAGGAGGCTGAGGTAGGAGAATCACTTGAACCCAGGATGCGGAGGTTGCAGTGAGCCGAGATCGTGCCACTGCACTCCAGCCTATGTGACAGAACGAGACTCCATCTCAAAAAAAAAAAAAAAAACCCAGTAAAATAAAGGGGTCCCAGAGAGCTCAATCATCACCTCTCTGCCACCATAAGAGGACACAGTGAGAACATGACCCACTGAACCAGAAAAGGAGCCCACACCAGTCGCTGAATCTGTAGGTTCTTTGATCTTGTACTTCTCAACCTTTAAAACTGAAAAATAAATTTCAGTTGTTTATAAGTCACCCAGTTTATGATATTTTTGTTATAGCAGCTTGAACCAACTAAGAGAATCTACCTTCTCTGCTGGGAAGGGACTGGGGTTAGTTAGGCAATGTACTCAGTTGTGTTAACTAATGAGATAAAGCTTGCATCTGAGGTATCTTCAGTTATTAATATATTTTAAGGTTATTGTTTTCTCTTTTGAGCTAGTGGGTGATTTCAGAAAATCTATTGGCCAAATCACTGGTACAGAAGAATATTATTCCATTGAAAAAATTGTTTTCTCTCCTAGCCAACAGAGGCCCTCCTGTGACTTGCTTTTGTTTTGCCTTGTTTTGGACATAAAATATATCTGAAAAATAAATTTGTAAAGAATATTTTTAAAATTGCAATTATTACTGAATACCTGTTTCTTAGCCAAGCCTGTTCTCATACTGATAAAAATTTTGATGAGTAAGTTACAATTTTTAAATGATATAACTGGACTTTATTTTTCTTAATATATAAAACTAAAGAATTGCATGTTAGCTTGCTATTTGCATCTATTACAGAAGATTTTTCTTTTCTTCCCCCACACTTGGGCTTTTGTTTCTGAATGAGGAATTGAATTTCCCTGCATAAAACCTGTATTAAATTTGCTTTTAATCCAAGGCTTTTTATCAGAGCTTAATTATACTATTTAATAGTAAACATATAATGAAGGGTTAGGGCCAGTAGTATTTGGCAATTTTGATATCAGTGAGGTGAAAGCGAATGTACCAAGATCAACATATACCACCTAGAAATTCTGAGAAATTGGAAAGGGGATGTGGAAAAAAATGAGAATTGGAAATATGAGATGGCTGTTCCCAGCCAGGGCCCCTTGGAATGAGAAGGTTCAATGAGAACGTTTAGGGGGCATTCTGGGTATGCTGTCATTCTGCAAAGATTGTGTCCCAAAGGAATAGTAAGAAGTGATTATGGAAAAGGAATTGGAAATAAGCCTCTCTTCTTTGGGTGCTTCTGCCAAGAAACGAGAGATCAAATGTGAGAGAGCGAGACGTTGGCAACAGAGTCAGGAGGCCCAAGGCCTGATCTGTTTGAGGTCAGTAAGACTGGAGTTGGGCCTGGCCCCCAGTGGGCTTGGGAGGACTCTCTACAAGAGAAGCACAGGATGTCATCTCAAAGGCATTTAGGACAAGCCCATCAGCTGAGGAGGTCAGTGCCGGCCTTGACCCATGCCAGTGGGGGGCCAGTCAATCATCCTGTCCAATATAAAGCCTCATTTTCTTTGAAAGAACGTTTGTGTACTTTGTTCCAGGCAAGGAACTCAAGTGACCCTGGACTAACTGCAAGGCGTCCCCTGACCCAAATCAAAGGAGCACCCCAGCACCTGCCATTCATCAGGTTCCTTTCAGCAAAGTAGTCATGAAAGAGAAATAATTTCACTCACTTTTAAAGCGTACTTCTTTGGGGAAGCAGATGTTGAACGGCAGCCCGGCAACGTGGCACAACTGTCTAGGACAGGAAGGAGAGGAAAAATAGATTCCACAGAAACTGCAGAGGGAATTGAAGAAGGCAGAGCATAATTACCTGCTTTGGAACAGAGCCTGAGTACTGGCACTGACATCATTACTCTTACATTAAGAGGAAAAGGAATTTTCCCTAAATACGATCAGAGCTTTGCCCTTTGATAACAACAATTCTATAGAGGGCAGCAGAGGCAGGGAGACTTTTAAGAAGGTGAGAAGGCACAAAGAAGAAATTAGACAGACAGACATAAGGGCACCTTTCTTTATCAACACTCTTGGTCCCTGTCTGCTTCTCCAATCCACTTACTTTTTGGCAGGCACCATATCATATTAAAAATTCATCCTAAGATTCTAATGTATTATCTGCATTTGCATTGGATGGCAGAGTGGTGCTTACGGACTCTCAAGATGGGGCTTACACGTGTCTGAGTTGCAGTAGCTTTGCCATAGCAATTTCATATATAACATTTCAGTTCAGACAGTATTGATGATTGTTTCTTATCAGAGGAGAAGTACTGGGTCATGATTGAGTGTGGGTTTCTGTATCTAGGACAGGGTTCAGATTCTCATTTTTTCCCATCCCAGAGGAGTGATATCAGGAAAGTTACATACATACTCTGCTACCACATCTGTAAAATGGACATCATATAGAACATATTCGTGTGTGTGTGTGTATGTGTGTGTGTGCACTAAGCAATATAACAATTGCAAAGCAATATGCAATAACTTGTAAGTGGTATTATTATTATGAGTTACACTCTAAAATAAAAATCAAGGTTCACCTCATCTACAAAGCCAATTTAAACTTTCAAAACAAATTTTAAAAGCCCCTAACGTCAACAAGGCACAGGATGGGGCTCTGTAAAACCGCAGTTCCAATAAGACCATAAACATCCCAAACCAAGACCATCTGCAGTGTTTGTGTCAGTTGATAGCCAGGGCCATTTTTCATTTGCTATGTCATGCATGCAGGGCTGGTTAAAAGGCTTTTTAAATAAGAGCCCAATGAAAACGCAGAAGAGAAAAAAGACAGAGAGAAAAAAAAACCTTCACAGGCAAGTGACAGAATTCAGGATCCAAGCATGTGGTCATGCCCTAAGCTCAAAGTCTTTACAAGCTAAGTGGTCGATATGGCTGCCTAAGATCATCCCCCAATATGGCCCTGGGAGAACAAATAAAGGACCTGGCAGTGAGGGGAAGAGAGAGGGAAGCACTCGGCTGAAAGATTGACTGATCTTGCTGCAGATCAGATGGATGGATCTAAATGACCTGTAAAGACATTTCTGGAGCCCTGGGCCACAGCATTAAGAGCCCAGACACCACTCGCACTTCTGAAGTAGTTATTAGTGACTGAAGTTGCAATTGACAACTGCGACTTCAGTTTCAAGTATGTAATGGTTTAACAGCATCAACTTGAGGGAAGGTTATATCTCCTTGTGTCTGGTGTACTGCTGACACTTAAAGAAAATAATTGGTAGATTTAGAGCAGGAAGAGAGGCCAGTGGGTAGAATAGGAGGGGCCGTCAGAAACTTAAGGTAGAACTTCAGTGTGATGGTGTAAAACAGCCATAATTTCTCCCAAGCTGCAGCCCTGAAACAGCATACACACAAACATGACCCACCATCCCCAATCCCATCTTCTTCATAACATCCAAAGACAAAAAGTTCTCACGTTTCTCCCTCTCTCAAGTACTAAGTCACAAGAATTCTTCACGTGCCTACCTTTGCCGGTTGGAATGCACTGCACTTTCAGAAGCACATTGAACAATGAAAGAAGTGTGCTTCCCCAGCACCTATGGGTGTGGGAGGTCTGGGAACAGGGCGATTTGGCCTTTTTGTTCTGTCTGCTGCTCTGCAGCTTGACATGAATCATCAATAACACATGGGGTTCCCGCACCCACCTGACTGTCATCACCTTTCAATCAGCAGGATTTGATTTTGAGGAGGTGCTGAAGGATCATGTTGGTAGGAGGGAGGCAGGAAATAAACGTCAGGCAAGGAGGGAAATGTGTCTGTGTATGCACGTGTGTCTATCCCCATATGTGATTAATTCCTCAACAATAGAGAACTACCTTTGCCTTCACAAAAGTCATACAGGTAAGTGTTAAGTTTGTTGTCAAACTTATCCAGATTTTGCTTCCAAGGACTTTTAATTTAGCCATGTTGACAAGAGGCTTTTTTAAAGTTATTATTTCTATTAGTTTTATTAACAGACAACAACTCAAGTAATTTTTTTAGCATTTGTAAGTCTCATAAATAACCCTACTGAAATTTACATATTGTAGGATTTATGTCATTTTACCTGCCTGTGTTCTTCCCTCCCTCCCTCCCTCCCTTCCTTCCTTCTTCCCTCCCTCCTTTCCTTCCTCCCTCCCTCCCTTCATCCTTCCCTCCCTCCCTTCCTTCATCCTTCCCTCCCTCCCTTCCTTCATCCTTCCCTCCCTCCCTTCCTTCTTTCCTTCCTCCCTGCCTCCCTCCCTCCCTCTCTCCTTTCCCTTCTTCCTTCCTCCCTCCCTCCCTCCCTCCCTCCCTTCCTTCCTTTTCCCTTTTTTCCTCTGCTAATCTGTCATTCGCATGTGTCTATCAGTGTGGGAAGGCACAGAATAAGAATAAATATTTCAATGACACCATTTCTGACTTAGAATCATTAAGCACATTAATAGGTTGATCTGAACTGCAAGGAAGGCTTGGGGAATTGCCCTAACTTCCCACAGAATGGATCAACCTTCAGTTTGGATGAAAGCAGCTGTGTTAGAAATAACAGCAATATGGCAGATTCAAAGGATGTTCTCCTCAGTCACTCCTAGTTGCCACTGTTTGGAAATATTTAGATGGGAATTTGACAAACCAAGTGAAGTGTACACGCTGAGTCCTGTGAAAAGCACGGGGAATCATTGTAATTTGCCATTGAGATGGGCTCAGAGGTTTATTTTTTCTGGGAAACCACCAAGGTAATACGAAAAGCATAACATAGAAAAAATAATAAAACAAGTGAGAAATTTAAAAACTCAGCTAACAGTTGACCTGCCTTGCAATCTGGCACCTCTTCAGTGAAAGATAACCCATGGCTGACAAGGGCATCCCCAGAGCAGAGCTGGTTTAATCAGGTGCACCTTGTGGGCCATTGTTATGTACAACAGGCTCTGTGTTACACTGAGCCAACAGAGCTGCCTCCTCACTCTAATGGCACAGTATTCACCTGGGAGGTGTTAAATCTTCAGTCTATTCCTAGAGGGACTTCATGTTCCCCATAATTAATTCCTCGCCTGGATGTCTATATAACTCCATACTCTAGTGGTCATTATGAACTGGTGCGATGGTTCCTGGAGACAGCTCCGGGGCTTCCAGCTTGGTGTTTTGGGAGGCCCACGGAGACTTGCTCATTGCAGCCATAAGGAGAATGTGACGTGAGTTTCACAGGCACACGTGCATACACACGCAGGGAGACTCACTCAGGAGAACTGCTGAGATGGCTTTTATTTTGGCATAGGAAATGCTTGTCAGACACATCAGCTGATAGCATCCACAGAGCTGGAAGAAGGAAAATGAACTGCATTACAACGAACTCGGATTTCACAACCGAAAGCTGCACGCTGACATTTATATTAGCTTCGTTTGACATGTCCTGACGGTTCAGATTGGATGAAGAGGAACTCTCGCATGTTCGCCCACCCCATCCCATAAAGTGCACCTTTCATGCCAGGTCTATAGAGGCAATAGATCATGTAAAATGTTGCAATTTCCTGCTGGCTGTTTTCTAGGAATGCAGAAGGCCCTGGATAGTCAAAAGCATCATGTTCTCTATAGATTTCCAAAATATGGGGGTGGGGGGAGATTATCCATGCATCAAAAGCATAGAGAAACACTATAACCAAAGCAGTGGTTCTCAAACTGCACTAAGCCAGAAAAGCAGGTGGAGTGCTGATTTAAAACATAGACTTCCGAGCCTCTACCCCACATCAGCAAAATCATGACAACCCAAAGAGAGCCTGGAAATCTGCATATTTAACTAGCAGATTCTCTCTACATTATAATATCATTATGGGTATTAGGATATCACAGATATAAATAAGATATATATTATTTTTAAATGATTTTAATAATTTATTGGGTTAGCAATAATACATATATTCTTACATATTTCAATCATTTTATATAATTACGATGTAGTGAACTTGGACTATGTATCAGGCTATTATGTGTTCCAGTCATTTAGAAATCACCAACTAGTGAAACAGAGCACATGGAGCTCAGTGTATGTCAAGCCACATTGCAGCTAATTCACTGACTTGAGAATTTTCCCCAGCAAGTTGAACAGTCTCCACATTGCAGAGAAGGTCCCGAGAAGTGAATTCCTAAAGCCAATTTGGGGCAAAGCTTTAGAACTTTGATCTTCTGGCTCTCATTTTTGAGATCTTTCAGACCAAGAAAATAATCATTCAACTCATTATAATCACAGATATTTAGCAAAGATTGTCTAATATATTCCTCATGTTCAGACTATGAAGCAAGTAGTATATTTTTTAAAATCATGTTGCCGGCCAAGCATGGTGTCTCATGCCTGTAATCCCAGCAATTTGGGAATTTGGGAGGCCGAGGCAGGCGGATCATGAGGTCGGGAGTTCAAGACCAGCCTGGCCAACATGGTTAAACCCCACCTCTACCAAAAATACAAAAAGTAGCAGGCATGGTGGCATGCACCTGCAGTCTCAGCTACTCAGGAGGCTGAGGCAGGAGAATTGCTTGAACCCAGAAGGCATAGTTTGCAGTGAGCCGAGATTGCACTGCACTCCAACCTGGGCAACAGAGGGAGACTCCATCTCAAACAAACAACAAAAAAAAATCATGTTGCCAATGAAGACTGTGAAGTTTAGCCAATTTAAGTAACTTGGCCCATTGAGAGGTGAAGCCAGCTGGACTTCTGGGGTGGGTGGACTTGGAGAAGTTTTCTGTCTTACAAGAGGATTGTAAAATGCACCAATCAGCACTCTGTAGCCAGGATTGTAAAATGCGCCAATCAGCACTCTGTGACTAGCTAGAGGTTTGTAAAATGCACCAATCAGTGCTCTGTAGCTAGCTAGAGGTTTGTAAAATGGACCAATCAGCACCCTGCAAAATGGACCAATCAGCACCCTGTAAAATGGACCAATCAGCACTCTGTAAAATGGACCAATCAGCACTCTGCAAAATGGACCAATCAGCAGGACATGGGTGGGGACAAATAAGGGAATAAAAGCTGGTCACCCCAGCCAGCAGCGGCAACCCACTCCGGTCTCCTACAATGCTGTGGAAGCTTTATTCTTTCACTCTCCACAATAAATCTTCGTGCTGCGCACTCTTTGAGTCCACACCACCTCTAAGAGCTGTTAACACTCACCATGAAGGTGCATGGCTTCGTTCCTGAAGTCAGTGAGACCACGAACCCACAGGAAGGAACCAAGTCTGGATACACCATGATCACCTTCCTGGTAAATGAGGGAGCTGGATTGAAACCCAGCTCTTAGTCTTCATGTGATATATTCATCTACTCATTTTCCAAGGATGCAATGCGTATCCAGCATCTGACAGGCTTTGGTCCAAGTGATGGGGCTACAGTGATGGCCATGACACAGTCTCTACCTCTGGAGGCTAGTTGGGATAGAACGGCATCACCCCAGGCATAGTAGAACTAGTGCCATAGTGGGGGAAGAACAAAGCAGTTAGGGAAGATTTCCGGAGGAAAAGAACTTAGAGTGGGGATGAGGACGATGGGGAGAGGGGAAAACGATCCAGCAGTGCAAAAGCTGGAAATGGAAACTCATGTGGGAGAATGGCCAAGTGAACACATGCTGGGGCTCTGCACTTACATGTGCCACTGTCCTGCAAATGAAATGGAAATGTGCCACTCATTTAATCGTGAGGGCTGCTAAGCCGTACAATTCACACCAGTTAAGTACATACGGACCTGGAGGATTTGCTCAGCCTCATGATATAATGGAGAGGAGACTGTCCTCTAGAGAGGTGATATGGTATGATGGAAAGAACAGTGGCTTCTGAGTCAGATCTGTGCTCCTCTTCCCTCATTTGCTACCTGGGCAATATTGAGAAAGCCTTTCACACTTTCTGATCTGCAGTTTCCCCACCCATACATGAGAATAATAAAACATAATTTCTGAGGATTAGTGATATGTATCTAAAGATTACACAACCAAAACAGCAGAAGGAAAGCCAAACTACAAACTGGAAAAAGTATTTGAGATGTATTTGGCAAAGCAATGATTTCATTAATACAGAAAATATTCCTACAAACCAATAAGAAAAAGGCCATCAAGGCTGTAGAAAAATGTATAAAGGATATAATCAGAGTTAACAGAAAAAAGAAATATGAAAGAATATTTTATATTTAAATACATCATATTTTAAAAATATTTTCTCTCCCTCATATTAAAACAAATAAAAATTAAAATCACAATGAGATACCATTTTCCATCTTTTAGATGATCAAAGTCAAAAAATTTACCATCACTTCATGTTGAGGGTGGGGGTAGATAGTTTTAGCAATATCTATTTACAATTTTAAAATACATGGTCTATAACCCAGCAATTTCACTTTTGGAAATTTATCATGCACACTGATGTGTGTGCAAAGAAGTATGTATAAGAATGTTCACTGCCACATATTTTGATATGGCAAATTATTTGAAACAACTTAAATGCCTATCAAAAGAGATGTGGTTCAATAAGTCAAGGTAGAAGGAAACAGTGTAATACAAAGCAGCTGCTAAAATGAATGCAGCAGCTCATTCATGCATTGTTATTCAATGATCTCCAAGCAAGCCACCAGGGCTATGGCATACTATATTTACACATTGCTGCTTGCATATGCATGCAATATCTCTGCAATAATACACAATAACCTGGTGGCACTGGTTCCTTCGAGAAAGGAAAACTGAGTGACTTGAGGACAGAATGGGTGGCAGTTTTGACATTTTGAATTTTGTATTAATAACATATAAATATATTTTAAAGGAGCAGAAATGTTAAAAATATAACAAATGGGGCCGGGAGCGGTGGCTCACGCCTGTAATCCCAGCACTTCGGGAGGCCGAGGCGGTAGAGTAGAGCAAAAGATAGGCTAACTGCAAATTCCAGCTTCATCCACAACTTGTTTGCTGTGTGACCTTTGGTGACTTCTTAACCTCTCTGAACTTACTGCATTCACAACTTAGAGGGAAATACTCCTTTTACTTATAACAAGAAGTCTAAATAAGATTATGAATTTACAGTACAGCAATGGATATACAATTGTTCAGTTTTGCTACTACACCCAGGAAGCAAAGAATTATTTGCTTTTGGTATGCCTTCTACTTACCAAAGTAAGTAGCAAAGATAGCATTGAGATATTGCTAAGCCACTTTGCTCTTTTAGATTATAATTTTTCAAAAGTCATAATGAAAGCATAGATCGTTGTTCTTGGACTCTAGCTTTGACTCAGGCAGTCACTTTCAACATAATCTTGGAAAAGTCACTAATTCTCTCTGCTTCAGTTTTATCATCTGAAAAAAGGTGATAGTCATAACAGCATCATCTATCTCATGAAACTGTACGTTTCAGGTGCATGTGAAGAAGTATATTTACAAGTGGCTATTTAAGTCAAAGACCTTTTAGTAAATAAACCAATGTAACTGATTCACACCACACAAAATGTTAATTCCTGCAATGAGTAACAGGCTGGGGCATTTTTCGGGGAGCATCAAACCATACACACATCCCAGTCCCCATCTCTGCAGTAAGGCTTTTGTGGTAAGCAGACTACACATGTAAAGTCTTTGTGTATCTATACCAGCCTCCATCCAGCTTGTCCTGCATGGGTGCCAACATCATATTTTAATGGGTAATTGACAAGCAATTGTGAGAGGGATATTGTCTTGTAGAGGTCTGAATAATGGTTGAAAGAGATTCTGATTGGATCTGGAGCTAATAAAGGACAGGAAAAAGAGGGATAAAAGATCACAATTATTTTGTGGGATTTACAGCCCAGGGATTCATTAAAAACCCTGGGGGTGGGGAATCCAGGACTTTCCTGCTGCAAGGTAGTTAGGCTAGTTTAGGGGAAGCTTGAAGAAGGATGACACTGGTACAACTGGGCAGAAAAGGCCCAATATCCCTGATCATTTGGCCAGGGGCAGAATGAAGACAGGGTGTAATTGATCTCAGGGACTAAGAAGAGACTTAAGGAACTAAGGAAAGATTGCTGTTAGATTTCCTTCCTCGGGTGACCCAACTAGATCCCAAACTCAGCCTATAAACATGGCATTTTTCTGCCTAATAAAGATAATGATCTACTAAATAATCCACATATACTCTGCACTCAAAAAACTAGAATGACTTTTTTTTTTCTTCTTTTTTTGAGACGGAGTCTCCCTGTCACCCAAGCTGGAGTGCAATGGTACGATCTCGGCTCACTGCAACCTCCACCTCCCAAGTTCAAGCAATTCTCCTGCCTCAGCCTCTCAAGTAGCTGGGACTATAGGCACATGCCATTGCACCCGGCTAATTTTTGTATTTTTAGTAAGACGGGGTTTCGCTGTGTTGGCCAGGCTGGTCTTGAACTCCTGGCCTCGTGATCCACCTGCCTCGGCCTCCCAAGTTGCTGGGATTACAGGTGTGAGCCACTGCACCTGGCCAACATTATTTTCATATTAATACTTTGCTGTTAAAAGTCATTATATTGCATGGATTTTTAAGGATAATCCTAATTTCAAATATGGTATTGGCCCCATTGAGATAACTTGGGGATTTGATATTTGCACAACTTCAGACTAGATAAATCAATTCAGAAAGCACTACATTAAAAAGTATATATTTGTGGCAAAAGATTCTCATAAAATAATATTTGGAAAATAGTTACTCAAAAGACCACCAACAGTTGCATTTTAGCTTCAAATGTCAGTGGGATGACCATGTCTTATGATGTTATTTGCCTTAGAGTGGAATTATTTGGACTATCTGCCACTATAGAAACCCACGTGACCGAGCCTGCATAACTGAGCTGGATGAGTACAATATAAAGAGAAAGTAAAGTTTTCCCAGTTGCTTCTTAAACACAGTCATTTTGCCTGCCAATCAAATCATTTAAAGTGTTCCAGTCCATTTAATTATTATGTTTTATTTTAACTTCAAAATGAGTACAAGGGGCAGCGAAAGAAATGCATGTTACAACAGGAAAACTTCGGGAAAATTATACATTAGAAAAGAAATACTCATATACCTATATTTTGGTTCAGAAAATGTTCCAGACATTAGCCTGAACAAAAGTGCCCCCGGTTTCTAAGTTATGGCAGCAGCCCGAGAAGCAGGCTGACAATGTCCGCAGGGCCATGGAAGGCCTGTGAAGGCAGGATAAGCAGCAGGCCTTCTGGATGACAGCTCCATGTGAAACCAGAAACCAGCCTCCATCCAGCTCGCCCTGCATGGGTGTCAACATCAGAAAATGCTCCATCACACAGCTCATAGAAGCACAGCCTGATGGACACCGAGCCTGACCTTGCTTCCCCAGGAGACAGTTCCTCCAGGTCATGGGTGAGGGAGACTGGCAAGGGTCACTGAGGGGGGCGTGCAAGTACAGCTGCTTGCTCAGAATCCATCCCCTAATCAACAAGACTCAGCCTCAAGGGGTTGTCATGCCAGCCCTTCCACTGGCACTCACTGAACAGGCGAAAAGCAAGGCCTAGAAAATACACTCATTCTTAAAGATCCAAAGCTGTCTGGAAAGGAAGTGAGAGACCAGGGTGGATGGGCGGGCCAAGCTAGCTGGTTGTGATAAGCCACACCTGAGACTAAAAAGATCTTTGCTTCACAGTGGTGCAAAGAAACAGGAAGAGAAATGATGGATGGATGGATGGATGGATGGATGGATGGATGGATGGATGGATGAACAGGCAAGCAGGCAAACTAAGATAGGTAGATGATAGATATAGATAGATAGATAGATTAGATAGATAATATATTTATGTCTGTCTCTATATCTTTATGTCTATAATTCTATATGTACCGAAGGCTTTGTCTCTTCTTCCACATGTAGTCCACTTGAGGCACACCAGCTCAGGCAGTAGGCAGTAAGCACATCAATTCCGCCTTTTACATGATCAGAGATGTTTAACTTTCCCGGTTGATTGCTTCAGAATGAAATCTTGTCTTCTGACCTCCCACGACATGCAGAATCCTTCAGTGCCCTAGAGGTACACGTGGGACTTTCTAGTTTATTGGGTAGCTGGAGACTGCTTGAATTCAGGGCAGGGAAAATGACACATCCTGCCTCTGGAAGGGGAGCCGTCAGCTGCACATGCCCTGTGCCTTTAGCAGGTGCTTCAATGCCAAAGGAATTAAGGCTCATTATTCTCTTTGCTTCCCTCTGCCTGTCTCTTCCTTCTCACTGTGCACATATGCCCCTTCCTCCGTCCTCCACCTTTTCCTCTCATTACATTTATGGTCAGTGACTACTAGCTGGCCTGGAAGTGGAGATGTCAAGCTGAGCCTGCAAAGCTAGCAGTTTGTTAGCCCTTCCAGCTGGAAAGAAGTAGGACTTGATGGTGGTCCTTCCATGTGGAAAAAAAAGAAATGTTCCTCATACATTTGTTTAAACATATTACACACATTTAGGTAAATTATTTCTGACACCTACTACATTTGTCCTGATTTGTTGTCCATCATGGGGAAAAAAAAAAAGAAAAAAGATGGTAGGGCATAGTCACATGAAATTCTACAGGCTCGCATAGGATTCAAAGGTAGAGGCTGAATTAATGAATTCACTTATTGAGTCAATAGAAACTTAGAGCAGACACCGTGTCTCACTTGTACATCTGTGTTCTCTAGTATTAACAATAGCACAAATGTTTTCATGCTCTAGGGGCTACTTACCTATTTTACGTGTTTTGATTTCATAAACTTCTAGTAGAACAAATAGGTGAAATTTATCAAGAAAAATGATAATGGTAATCGCTAATACTATTGAGTGCTTAAGTGTTCGTAATGAGTATTACTAATCCATGTAATAATTGCCTAGATTATCTTTACACCTTACGATAACCTTGAGAGTTAAGAATTATGACAACAACCTCATTTTATAAATAAGAAAACTGAGGCACAGAGAGGTTAATGGCATGTGTAAAATTTCATGAGGGCACAGCATGGACTCAGTCAATCAGACTCCACTTAACATACCACGTTATACAGCATCCTGTTATTTTTACTGATGATTGGCCCGGGTAAAACATCAATCCAAAGCTTCCATTGGTTTGGCAGAATACTTAAAGAAAATTTTAAATTAAAGCACATATTTTACTCATTTATTTTCATTTTGTGCATATTGTAGGTAAGAGGCATTAGTACTATTTTACAAATGAAAAAAAATGCAATAAGAAACAACTGAGAGGCTATCCCATAATCAAGACAGGGACATTTTGAATTAGGATCTTTGAACTTATAGTTGTAATTTCATGTAACAGGATTAATTCCATCTTCCTGCACTGGGACAGGAAAGAAGGAAAAGGCCAGCTCCCTGTATTCAAAGCAATAATTTTGTAGGAGGAGAATGAAAATGGAAGCAAAGAGAAGACTGAACTTGACATCCAGTAATGCAGCTTAACTACCTCTAAATGATAGACTGTCAGCAAACTTCATTCACCCCGGCTCCTAAATTTGAAAACAGGCTTAAGAAAGAATGCTATTGTGAGAACTTTAATGAGTAGAAAGCCTCTTTGATTCTATAAAGTCAGAAGAATCTCTATCACATTCTAACCATGTTTCTATCATTGGACCAGTGAAATCTGCCCTGCGTATAAATGTGAACAGGAAACAGAAATACTCTAGAATAAGTAGATAAATACATCTGCTTCGTGTTTAAGACATGATTCACTCACTGCCTTGCTTTTGCTGTCACTGTGAAACCACCTGCATTTCACAGTGAAGCAATGACACAAAGGGTTAAACGACCTACAGCCTGGTGAAGGTAATGACAAAATTAGTTAAAAGGAAAAAAAATACAGTGTTACTTCATTTGCTGTATACAGAACAGTTGCCTAAATCAATGTAACAGGTTAGCTAGAGCAATGTATACAAATTATATGCTGTGGAACACTACTCCATAAAAATATTCCAAAAAATATATATTCCTTATTGAAGTACATTTAGGAAATACCACATACGCTGCTTAGAATCCACTGTGAACTACTTTTCAAAATTCAAAGAGCATGGTTATTGCCCACAATTATTATTAAACAACTATTAAAAGCCCTGATAAGTCCTGCAGTACAGAAACTTTACAACTTTCTTTAAAATAATGTTTCCCCAGATGATTTGTCTCTTTGAAGTTATGCCCATAGGTACCATATCCATTCTGCGAAGCCTTCATTTGGGTGAAGATACTGGGTTAGAGGAGTTTGTCTTTGCTTCTTCCCTTTCTGTAGTCGTATTACATGAGAAGTTCTACAGGCTTATAATAGACTCCCTTTCTTTATGGAAGAACCTATGGTGAAGTATAATTTGTATAGCTGCCTCTGTATCTTTGGATCAGCCTGGGCCACTTATTAAATAAAGATCTCATTGTAGCCCCAGTCTTCATATTTGGGCGTCTCAAAGCTATTGATGTAGAAAGTTCTGGACTTTCTGGCTTTGATCCTGCCTATACTCTCTGCCTCCCTATCTAAAAACTTCTTTTCCCATATGCTAGTGTTTTGCCTTTATTTGCCATTCTTGGTCCAAGTTTGTCCTTAAACTTAGGTTTTCTGTTGATTTCGTTTTCTGGACCTAGGTTTGTTCTTACCCTATTTGCTTTCTTGGACCATGTCAAGCCATTCCTGGTAATTTGCCTGCTAAGACCTTAGCCCAAGGCCCAACCACAGCACTGCACTCAGAAACAAGTTCTCCTCTTGGAGGAAAATCAGATATTACTGCACCACTCTAGAAATAAAATTACTGTACCAATCACTTAGAGATCTTGGGCCTGTTATAATTCCATACATAGGCAGTGCTGTCTGTGATGCTGGGCGCAACACAGCTTTCCTAGCCCTCAATTTATTGGTCTATAAAATGGTGACATTCTTGTCTTCCTTTATTATAGCTTAGGGAGGACAAAAAAATCACCACATAAAAAGCATTTTCTTTGATTTTAATGCAACTTTTTCCTTCTCTCTGTCTCTCTCTCTCTCTCTCTATATATATATATATATATACACATATATACATATATTATACATATGTACACATATATGTATGTATACGTGTATATATATATGTGTGTATATATACATACACATACACACATACACACAGTTAACCAAATTATTTTATTTGCATGGCTCTTGATAGTTTACAAAATAGTGTCATACACACCATTTACATTTCATTCTAATGAATCTGGGCAAAGAGGTGAGGTAGGGATTATGATGGTGAATTTTCAGATGGGACAACTGAGACACCAAGAGGGCCAGTGAGTTGCTCACAGTTGCACAACTGGTGAGAAAGGCTGCTGTGAGCACTAGGGAAAAGAGCTAATGGATGCTGGGCTTAACACCTAGGTGATATGTTGTTAGGTGCAGCAAACCATCATGGCACACGCTTACCTATATAACAAACCTTCACATCCTGCATGTGTACCTTGGAACTTAAAAAAATTATAAAAAATTATTTAAAAAAAAAAAAAGAAAGGCTGTTCTGAGACACCTGTGTCCTGGCCAGTGGGTGTCCTCTTTGATGCAGTAGGAACACTGCACACTATGGCTGGGGACTTGGCGACATTCTACTACAAAGCAGGCTTAATGATAAACTTCCCACACAGTGCGTTCACTCTAAATAAAGGAAGGATGATCACGAAATTTACAGCTGCTTTCTTCTCGTCAAAAGGAAATATTCCATGAATACCTTTTCCCAAATTTTACACCAAAAGCTGCATTACCTCTAGACACCTGTATGTCTGAGGGGTGGCAGGTGAGGTAAATTGTGGTATAAGAATGATTTGCTTTGTGAGGTAGGAATAAAAAAGCAAAATGTTCATTCATGCATTTGTTTGTTGATTTATTCAGTACATTTCAAAAGTAATTCTGTGTCAGATGTAGACACTGGTAAGACAGAAATAATCAAAACGGAAAGGTGTCTTCTTCTAACAGAACTTACCTTCTAGAGGAGAACCAGATCGTATACCAATAAACACACAAATAAAGGGGATGCTTTTTTTTTTTTTTTTCCACGGCAAGCTCCACCTCCCGGGTTCACACCATTCTCCTGCGTCAGCCTCCCGAGTAGCTGGGACTACAGGTGACCGCCACTGTGCCCGGCTAATTTTTTTGTATTTTTAGTAGAGACAGAGTTTCACCGTGGTCTTGATCTTCTGACCTCATGATCCTCCCGCCTCAGCCTCCCAAAGTGCTGTGATTACAGGTGTGAGCCACCGTGCCTGGCCAGGGGATGCTTTTTTAATATTAAGAAGTCTAAGAAAGGGCCGGGCGCGGTGGCTCACGCTTGTAATCCCTGTAATCTGTCACTCCAGCCTGGGTGACAGAGCGAGACTCCGTCTCAAAAAAAAAAAAGTCTAAGAAGAATGTGTGACAGAGTCGTGGAGACAGTGACAGTTGTAGCAGGGGAGTTCAGCCAACATCACTGATGAGCACCATCAGCGCAGTCCTCTGTGGGGAGAACAATGCTGCTACCTTGGAACCAGGCCAGCAGGCCAGCAGCAAGGAAGAGCTGGACCTGGTATTAGCTGGTATAAGTTCAGGTGCATCAAGCTGAGCTCCTGTTCTTCTGGGTAAGAAAGTGATTCTGTAGGTTCTTCTGAAAAAAAAAAAAAAAAAAAAAAATCAACACAAATCTGTTAGAAATCAACATTTATAGATGTCAGGGGTCAAAGGGCTAAGAAAAAGGGTGTTTTGGAGGAAAGAGAAAAAATAGAGGATGACCTTATGTTCTACATTTGAAAGTCTTCCACTTTCACTGTGAAAGGAGAAAGAGCAAAAGAAAACGATGATTATCTTCATCGAATGGGTCGGGGATGGTGTGCTCACCAAGCAAAGCCAGGGTCAGTGGTTGCTATCTTTGTGCACCATTAAGAATACTCTTGTTTATGCAATTTGAATGCTGACTGCCGAGGAGTTTTAAGCTATTCAATGAACGTCTTCTGTCATGTTCATTTTCAAAAGGATATAATTTCCTATCCAAACTGTAACATACTAACTTTCAAAGAAAGTCGCTGTGGGTAGGTGGAGATGGCACTCTGTTTCCTAACTGGTGATTAGCAAATTTATTGCATGATAAACCATTTTCAGTGCAGTTTTGAAAAATAAAAACATGCTTCTTCCTGAGTAATTAGTTGCTCTTTACCGCCAACAAACTGTAATTTTTATTCCTTTTACACAAGCCCATTTATTAGGAGAGAGAACTAGCAAGCATTTATGCTTTTGTGTTTATACTGCAAAGAAGGCATGGCATGGAAAACCTGCTATGAGAATTGTGAATGCCATTATATTTTAAAATCCACATTAATTATAGATCCACTTATTCTTAGAAAAGGCAGGAATTGCAGCAGGATGGTGGTAGGGGGAGGGATTCAGTTATAAATTGCCTCCCAAGGACCCCACTGAAATTTCCATAACATTCACCACATGACATTGATGTGTGAAAATTGACATGAAGATTTGAAAAATTGGGACCGAGGGAGCCCAAGCATAAAATAACTTCAATTTTGCGCTCTCTCTGTCTCTCAGAGGAATAGCATGTAGAACTGACCAACACAACACAAACAAGTGAAGGGGAAAAAAAATCCGGGGAGAAGGATAGGAGTTATTAAGGAGAAAACACACTTCTCACTCACAGAGAGAAAGGATGATCAATGGATTTAGTCACAGAGAAATTCAAGCAGAAAATTGCTGCTGTTTTTTATCTGAACAGCAGAAAGTTTAACCAAACCAGAATTTTCAAGTCTGAGGAAGGCATCTACAGCTACCTGTGGACAAAAGGCCAGGAGACGGGTCTTTGAACCAGAGGAAAATGATCAAGTCCTCTTTCTCTTTAGTCATGTAAAGAGAAGATTTTTGATAAAGGAGCCTTTGCATCTGAAATCTTCTAGGTCAAGGCTAACATCCCTTACAGCTCAAAATAGTTTAAAGTATATAAAATAAATAATCTGCTCAGTTCCAATGCCTGCCCTTGAGTAAAAATAATACCCTAAATAGTATCCAAAATGAATGTGAAAATGGTACACAACCCATGGCAGTCTACCTGCTAAGAATGACAAATGTAAAATCATTACTGACAATATGGGATGTTCCAGCAATTCCTCACCTGGTAAAAATATTTAAAGAGGAGCTCATATCACACTATGTCAGACACTACACTTTGAAGCTTGAGAAAAACAGAAGAAATAAGGAAAAAAAAAAAAAAAAAGCAAATCCCGAATCCACCCAAGACTTTGGCTGTCCTGGGTTACTTTTTTTTTTTTTTTTGACAGTCTCACTCTGTCGCCCAGGCTAGAGTGCAGTGGCGTGATCTCGGCTCACTGCAACCTCCACCTTCCTGGTTCAAGCAATTCCCCTGCCTCAGCCTTCCAAGTGGCTGGGATTACAGGCACACGCCATCACGCCTGGCTAATTTTTTTGTATTTTTAGTAGAGACAGGGTTTCACCATGTTGGCCAGACTGGTCTCGAACTCCAGACCTCAGGCAATCCACCCACCTTGGCCTCCCAAAGTGCTGGGATAACAGGCGTGAGCCACCGTGCCCGGCCCCTGGGTTACTTTTGATGCAAGAAAATTGATAACTCAATTACCTGAACTGCATATAGTCTTGAGAGAAAACTAGCTGCCCACAATTGGAGGACGATTTCAAAGAAGGTCATGTCCAGCATCAGGATTGTAAGGCTTGGAATGAACAGAGTGTTCCATGGAATTGTCTACCTTCTATTCCTCTGAGACTGAGAACATGAAGTAAACAGTTTGTCCTTCCTCCACAAAACGTTTTACAATTTCCAATAGTATAATAGAGTGTAAAAGCAACTTGGGGGAAAAAAAAAAAAACTAATGAAATAACCCAGCCCTGAGAGTTGTATGACTTAACATAAAAATGCCTTTCTTTTCCCTTTGTAAACATCCAACACAGGTGTTCTTGGTTGTGACACAACCTTCTTCGTGGGGATTCGGGGACCCAGACTCCTTACGTATGACTCTGTCCTCTTTGGGGGCCTTGAAAACCTTTGCGTTCAGCCAGTGTTTGGGGAAACAGAATGGCAGGTCAGTCATGGGAGGGTTTTAAGTTTCTTTGTTTGTTTTCAGCTTTGTTTTTGTTTTTACAAATCAAATATATTCTGACTCTGTGCTTGAACTCTCCAGAAATTGAGAAATTAGATCTCAGTCTTGTCTGGAAGTTCCCTGCACTTCTGTGCAGGCACCCAAGGATCAAGGCAGTGGGGATGGCGGAACGTTCTCTGGACTATAGACCATCATTATGACAGCTACGATTCTTGTTGTTTAAGCTTATGTGGGGCAGTGGCTCACGCCTGTAACCCTAACACTTTGGAAGGCTGAGGCGTGCGGATCGCTTGAGCTCGGTAGTTCAAAACCAGCCTAGCTAACATGGTGAAAGCCCATCTCTACAAAAAATGGAAAAATTAGCTGGGTGTGATGGTGTGTTTCTGTAGTCCCAGCTACTTGGGAGGCTGAGGTGGGAGGATTGCATGAGCCCAGGAGTTCACGGCTGCACTGAGCCAAGATTGCACCACTGCACTCCAGCCTGGGCGACAGAGTGAGACTCTGTCTCAAAACCAAACAAAAAGCTTATGTGGTCCATTTAAAGGTGGGTGGCTTTACTGCTGTCCTGTCAAACATTGGTATGGCATCTTTAGAGACCGTTCCCAAGCCACCCCTCTGAATGTTCAGTCTATTCAAGAGAGGTTTGTAACTGCCACGTTCTTCCACTTATGTTCCACTGGCTAGAAGTCATGCGGCCCGATCAAACCAAAGGGAAGACTAGGAAATACTGAGTCTCTCTGGGCCCAGGAGCAGCAGAACAATCTCTGCCCAAATCTTCCTCCCGACAAACCCAAGACCTACACAGGGTAAATGTTATTTCCCATTTTGTATATATGAGTGGAACTCAGAATGGTAAGACGACTTCTCTGAAATCACAAAGACTCGACTGGTTTCTGGAACCACAGTTCTTTGATTTTCCTCTGATACCCGTCAGCTTCACCGAGAGTATCAAAATGGCCCCGGAGAGCAAGGGTGGTATGGTGAAGGTTGTCAGAGATAATTTTGTTCTCTCTGCAATCCCTGTTACCCTGCCCAGGGGAAAGAGCACCATGAGTTTTCTAGAGGATTGAAGATCTACTAGGTAAAGTGTTTAAAATTGACTAGAAAATCATAAGCTTTTGGCAAGACTAATTCATCATCTCAGATGGCTTTAAGGCCAACAAAAAGTGGGCAAAGAAATCTCACACACTTGGGTGGGAGAGCCATGTCCCTTTCTCACCTGGAATGAATCAGAATAAGTATTCAGATGCCATAAGATGAAAGCAGCACAAGTTTACTGCTAAAGAGTCTACATTCTTTTGCCCAAATGACACTTATTTTCTTTCACCTCAAACAACTTCAGGATATTGCCCCGGGGCCATGGGAGTATTTTGCTATTTTCTGTGTGAAATATTATATTCCCTCGTGGACACGGACAGATTGTATTACTGTCCGTTGATTCCTTTAGTTGACACAGTGAACAGTGCTGGTGACCTCAACACTTGTGGCTGCATCCAAATGCAGAGCTTTTCTGCCAGAGGACCAAGAAAAAGCACAGAGACTGGAAGAGGGCCGTGGAAGCCAAGGCACCGTAGCATACCTGACTCTGCAGACCAGGGATAGGTGGGTCGCATGTTCACCTGCTCGAGTTCTGTTACGGTCTTGAAATATAGTCTGGTATGCTGCTGGGCAGAGGTAGCTGATGAAATCCTCATAATTCATGCCACTTACCCAGGGATCACCAGAGACTGAATCCCATGAAACAGGACTTGGTCTCAACTGAGTTCCTCTCTACAGTCACATACAAATCTCTTTCTAGAGGTGAAAATAAGCTGGCATAAGGACACAGAAGAATCTAGCATTTGTTTTACTTTATTTTTCCACTATCATTAGAACCCTGATACTTTTCTGAGGTGCAAAAACTTCTAGAGAGGAATAGAATGCTATGAGAAGAGAGCTATAGTCTCAAATATCAGCAGAATGACTCTCCTCTGGGTTCATTTATTTTTTACTTTGTGCTGCGTTAGGTCTGTGATTTTCCCTAAGATGATGATCTACAAGACTGGCTGTTTGCATGCTCTGGATCTCATTTATTAGGAAGTGAAGTATGTAATGGTGAAAAATAGCTCAATGGGTTTCCTCTTTCTCTGGGGTATCTCTGCTGCAGCACGGCTCGTTGAACACACAGTCAGTGCCACAGAAATAAATGGAAGGGAAACAGAGTTCTCGGGATGCAAAGAGTGTGAGAGCCTCCTCCGCACCTGCTGGAAGCCTGAGACAGCCTCAGCACCTCCTCTTTTTTGCTTGGAACTTGGAAGCGAGAAGGATCTGGGGTCACTATGGTGGCGTCTGCATAGGCACATGTGAGACCCATGCTCAGTCATTTATTTTCTTGAAGGAGTCTGTGAGTGTGTGTGTGTGTGTGTGTGTGTGTGTGTGTAGTGTAGTCTCAGCTCACAGGGCTGATGGGGGCAAAGCAGTCTTCTCCACCTCCCAGTCTGCAAGATGCCTTTCTCAGATCACCTTGAGGACTTGCCATCAGTGAGCAGAAAATCCCTGAGTGCTGTGGAAAACGGATTTAACAGACTTAGTAGAAAGAGAAGACTTGGAGTTTTATCTCGTGAAAAATCTTTATAAGATGCATTAATAATTTATACTTCTGCATTTCCAGCTATGTATGAAACACTGTTCTTTATTGACGTGACTCCTCAAAACACTTGTCACTCCTATTTTAACACTGATATTCTAGAATACTGACATAGTTAAATGACTCCTCAAAGTCATGTGGTAGGCGCAGAGCAGAACTCCTACATGACTCTGTCTAGATCTTATTCTCTGCAGGCAGAAATGTTTATTCTTCTGGCCATATCATTGCTATTGATCAATATCAAGGTATTCTGTTTGTTTAGCTTTCTACTGGGCAGTAGGAAAGATGGACAAAGTGTTATGACATAGATAACGAGTATGTGCTGATGTAATCTATAAAGTTAGAAACATACACACACAAACACATATGCAGAATATATTTTGAGAGCATCAGAATTATAGGACATAAGACACAAATCACTTCTCTGCACCCATCGCTGGATGAGGCATTCCATATGCTTTGCTTCATTCAGCCTCATAGTCCCTTTGAGATGCTGTGGGGATGTTAGGATGCCCCCGTCACTGACGAGAAAACAGAAGCTCAGGGAAATTAACAAATTTGTTGAAAATTCCACTGCTCCTCAGTGAGAGAACCAGGATTTCTACCCAAGCTGTGATGCCACAATATCAGACTGACTCAAAAACACCTACGTAAAAGGAGGGATAGGGAGACTGAACCAAGGAGACAGGAGATGAAGATTCCTCCAAGAACCATTACTTTGTAAGGATGTCTAATGTTCAGGGGTACTCCTCTGCAAGGCACTGAGTTTGCAATTCCTACACTCATCTGCTCTTAATTTCTAAAAGCCAGTAGAAACTCACAGGGTCATGTACTCCACCCTTTGTGTGGCGGTTGAGGAAACCAAGAGTCAAATAAATGAAGTGCATTTTTTATAGGGTTGTATAGATAGTGAGGAAGATGGTGCTAATATCTGGGTCTTCTTGATGTCTTGCTGCTCCTGACTCTGAAGAGTCTTAACAGTGGATTCTGCCATCTCTTTAGTTGCCAGGATGGAATCCACTTTTCTGGAAGATAGTGTAGGGATAGGGGGATGATCAGTCTTCTTTCTCCACCACTCATGCAAGGCCCTCAGTGAAGAAAACAGTGGCTGTGAAGAAGGAGACTCATTGGAGAGTCAAGGTTATGGGACATGTTGAGCTTCAGGGAGAGACACACTGAAAGTCCAAGGTTTTTTTGTTTTTTTTTTTAGACCGAGTCTCGCTCTGTCGCCCAGGCTGGAGGGCAGTGGTGGTGGATCTCGGCTCATTGCAAGCTCTGCCTCCTGAGTTCATGCCATTCTCCTGCCTCAGCCTCCCAAGTAGCTGAGATTACAGGTGCATGCCACCACGCCTGGCTAATTTTTTTTTTTTTTGTATTTTTAGTAGAGACAGGGTTTCTCCATGTTAGCCAGGATGGTCTCGATCTCCTGACCTTGTGATCTGACTGCCTTGGGCTCCCAAAGTGCTGGGATTACAGGCGTGAGCCACAGAGCCTGGCCTATTTTCCAAGTTTCTTACAAAGTTCTTACAAAATAACTCATATCTTTATTGTAAAATTAAATAAATACCATCTACCCTCCAGATACAGCCTCTCTGTGAAGTCTTCTTTGAAGTCACCTGGCCTGGTTGGTCTTCCTTTCCTTGAAGGCTTATAGTACTCAACGTATATGTGGCATGTCCTTTGACGTTTATTGTATTTCTCATCCAATATTCATTCCCCTTTCTGCAACAACTGTACCCTGATTCTGCAAGGGACCTGCCATTTTCTCACTCTGGAGGAGTAGATGTCACAATCTGGCCCCAGGATTGGAGCAGGCAATTGATGTGGGCTAAGCCAGTTACTCTATTTCATCCATTTTATCCACAGGGCCACAGAGATGGGTCCATGACAAAATTTGTGTCAACACTTCTCAATCCTAGGGGTTTTCTTTTGAGTTCTCAGAGGAGTAGACTCCCTGTGTATCATTGACCATGAAGCTGAACACATGCAATTCCAGGAGTTGCTGGCAGCCATGTGCCCACCAACAATCAAGAGCTAAGAACTGGGCAACATTGTGGAAGGAAGACTGTGGGGAAAAAGAAACTGCGTCCCTGCTGAGGCTTGTTGCTTACCTGAGGCCAACAATGCCCTTGAACTCTTCTCTTTTGTGAAGTAATACATTCTCTTCACTTTTAAAAATTCATTTTGTTGAATCTTCTCTTCCTTGCAACCTGTAAATATATTCATATTACAAAGTCCCAAACTGTTTCATTCATGTGATTTTTATATTTACAGTCAAGTTGACCCTCATTTAACAAACATATCCTAAGCATCTTCCCATAGTAGTCAAGATCTCAAGACCTGTGAGAATAAGCTAAGTTAGCCACCTTCTTATCCTCACAGGCCTTGAGGTTCTGCTACATGCTACTGGTCTGCCTTCTCTGAGAGAACAGAGCTAAATCCATGATACTTCATTAGAACTGCATAAATACATGATAGTTCAATGATTGACCTTGCAAATTCATTTAATAGGGATTGAATGGTATATATCTTCAAAGTTTGCATTTCAAATCTTGCTAATACATTTTTGCTTTATTAACTCCATATGCCTTCCAGCTTTATAATCTCCACAATATTAATATTTTCTACCCCAAACATGTATATTTCAGTGAATGCTGGCATAGCTTTTTTGGGGTCAACTTTTAAGATAATTATACTATAGATTTTTCACGAGCATTGGCTCTTAAGTCTTTATATAATTCAATTCAGCTTGACTTTAGGAAAGACAAAAAGAGAAAGAGAGAAAAAACAAAAAGGAACCCAAATGATCTTCTGCAAAAGACTCCAGAAATACACTGAGAGAAGAAAGATGAAGTTAAGCTAGCAAATTCTGAAACTGATCTATAGCAACAACAAACATTTTAAAATTTACTTGTAACCTCAGAGAAGTCACAGCAAAAATAACTTTAGGTTTGCAATCCAACCCAGTGATTGTACCTCAAATTTACTAATCTTGGCAACTGAAAACAAAATTATAGGGTAGGAGCAACCACATAGAGTACCCCTTATTTGTAATTACTGTAAGTGTGGGACAGAAGAAAAACATCCATGCCAGCTTTCTAAGAACTCATTCTCAGCCAAGAGCACCTGGGGCTAAATTGTGGCTGTTTCACAACATGCTGCTGAATGAAAGGCAGACACAGAGCAGAAAATCCACCTTAGGAAATGTGCTGAACACAATCATCAGTCTGGCTCATGAAAACATTTCCCTCCTTCTCCAGCTATGTCCCAAAACACCCTTCAAGTTTTATAGCGGACAGTGCAGTGTTGGGGAAGGAGTAGGGACTTCACCTTCAAGCCAACTTGGCTTTTATCTCTATGAGGCCATTTGCTAGCTCTGTGATGTTGAGAAAGTCCCCCAGCCACTCCCAGCCTCGTTTTCCTCACTCGTACATTGGAGAAGATACAAATATCTCACAGATTTTTTTTGAAGATGAAATAAATGAAGTTGTGTTAGTCTCCTATGAGGGAGAGTAGAGCTGGACATAGTTTCTGGAAGTTTTAAGTTCAAAATTAAGTGAGCCATTTTATAACTTGGAGCTAAATGGGCAAGAGGTCTAAAGGTTAGACTAATACTTCTACCTAGCAGTGTTACCTCTGGGAAATATTATCTAAAATAAACATGAAGATGCCCATAATCTTTCTCTGCCTAGTCATTTCAAGAGCATTCAGGAAGCAGTGGGACAGAATTTAGTTTAGATACATTGCTGTGGTGTTAGGACAAGGAAAAGATTTCACATTTCCTAATGAATAGCAACTCATGCCAGGTGCTAGGCTACACGTACAAAACACAACTTTTAAAAAATTATCACCACCAATCTTAAGGAGAAGGCATATTTGTATTTGCACAGATAGAGAAATTTTAGCTGTGATAAGTTAAGTAACTTGCCAAAATTCACACCTCTTTTAATTACAAGAACCAGGATTTATATCTGGACCTTTTTCAGCTTAATTCTAAAATGTATCCACTATTGTTTAACTAGTTCTATAGGAGTCAGACTCCTAAAGAATTTCTCTGGGGTTGTATTAGTCTGTGAAGGCTGCCATAACAAAACACCATAGACTGTGTGGTTGAAACAACAGAAATTGATTTTCTCTTAGCTCTGTAGGTTATAAAGTTCTATATCAAGATGCTCTACTGATTCAGTCTCTGGTGAGGGCTCTCTTCCTGGCTTCCAGACAGCTGCCTTCTTGTTATGTCCTCATGTGGTGGAGAGAGAGCAAGTGTCTCTTACAAGGACACTGATCCTATCCTATCAGCGCCTCACCTTATGACTTCATTTAGCATTAATTACTTCCCTTCTTTTAGACTATCCATATATAGTGACATTGGGGTTTAGGGCTTCAACAGATGAATTTTGGGGGCACAATTCATTCAACAGTAAGTGTCTTACATGAATTGATTTGCATACATTTGTTCTAAAACTCTTTGCTGTATTCTATCTCAGATATTCTCCTTCCTTTTCCAATTCAATGAGTTTCTCAATTCTACAGATAATTCCAACATACCATCTATAATATTATAATATCTTCTTAGATCCAACTTTCATCATCTCTCCCTTTGAGTACCAAAAACCTGCTACAGGTTCTCAGCTTGCAGGCTTTATCTTCTCAAATGCATCCATCAGACAGCCTTAGCACAAACAGTCCAGCTCAGCCTGTCTTAAGACCATTCATTTGCTTAACAAATAAAACACCAGCCCATCTCCATGGACTGGCTTTCAGTGCCTCCCACAGTCAGATCCCAGGCTGGCTTTCTAAGTTCATCTCCTCCTCCTAAAGCTCTTTTGCTTCTCATTAATATAAGTTGCACTGGGAGCTTGCAAATCATTTGTTTACTTATTCACTTAATCATTTATTGAATAAGTATTGAATTTCACTAATGTGTCAGACAGTGTGCTGGGCTTTGAACACCCAGCAGTGAATACTGCAGACTCTGACTCTATCCACATGGAGCAGGTTTGACCAGGGAAACAGGAATTAAGTGATCTCACAGGAATTGCTTTCATGCATTGAAGAACCATTATTCTCCAAGTCCCAGCTTAAGGCATATTGCTATGAACGCTGTTCCCAAAGAAAATATTTGAAAAACATATATTTGATAAAGGTCTTGTTTCCAGAATATATAAAACTAAACAATACAAAAATTAAAAACCCATTTTCTTTTTTTTTTGTTTGTTTTTGTTTTTTGAGACGGAGTCTCGCTCTGTCGACCAGGCTGGAGTGCAGTGGCGTGATCTCAGCTCACTGCAAGCTCCGCCTCCCAGGTTCACGCCATTCTCCTGCCTCAGCCTCCAGAGTAGCTGGGACTACAGGCGCCAGCCACCACGCCCGGCTAATTTTTTGTATTTTTAGTAGAGACGGGGTTTCACTGTGGTCTCGATCTCCTGACCTTGTGATCCACCCGCCTCGGCCTCCCAAAGTGCTGGGATTACAAGCGTGAGCCACCGCGCCCGGCCTAAAACCCATTTTCAAAAATGAAGAAAATATTTGAACAGATGCTTCATCAAAGAATACATTCAGGTGGTACAAATCATTTACTAGAAACATGAGAATTAAAACTACAGTGAGATGCTGGTATACATGTAACAGAATGGTTAAAATAAAAGACTGACAATATGAAATGTTGCTGATGACAAGGAGGAGCAGAAAAATGCTCAGACCTTGCTGGTGAAAATATAAAATGGTATAACCACTTTGTGAAACAGTTTGGCAGCTTCTCAAACAGTTAAACATGGCTGGGTGTGGTGGCTCATGCTTGTAATCCCAGCACTTTGAGAGGCTGAGGCGGGTGGATCACCTGAGGTCGGGAATTCAAGACCAGCCTCACCAACACGGAGAAACCCCCATCTCCACTAAAAATACAAAATTAGCTGGGCGCGGTGGTGCATGCCTGTAATCCCAGCTACTCGGGAGGCTGAGGCAAGAGAATCACTTGAACCCAGGAGGCAGAGGTTGTGGTGAGCTGAGGTGGCGCCGTTGCACTCCAGCCTGGGCAACAAGAGCAAAATTCCATCTAAAAAAAAAAAAGAAAGAAAGAGTTAAACATGCCCTTGCCGTATGACCTATCAATCTTGGTCCTAGGCATATACCCAAGAGAAATAAAAACATATGACCACACAAAGATATGCATATGAATTAAATATTTATAGCAACTTAATAGCCTAAAACTGGAAGGTAACCAAATCTTCATCATCTGGTGATTGGACTAACTAATCTTGTATCTATATACCAGAATATTACTCATCAATAAAATAATCCAAACTACTGACATTTGCAATATGGATGAAACTCAGAAGCATTATGCTAAGTGAAAAAAGCCAAAAATAAAACACTACATAATTCCATCTATTTGAAATTCTGGAAAAGGCAAAACGATAGTTTGAGAAAGCAGTTGTCAGGAGCCAGGGGTTGGAGAGAGGGTGTTGACTGCAAACAGGCACATGGAAACATTTTGAGGTGATGCAACATTCTGTATCATGTAAGTGGTGGTGGCTACATGGCCAAATATCAAGATTTATCACCTTTTTCTCATGTTCTTGATTAAATGTATAAGGAATGAAGCCCATTTTAGAGAAGGCATATGAGGAAGGTAGAAATAGGAGACACACTCTAATACTTACCTACATGAGAATATGTACATTAGTTTCTGCTAAATGTAACCTCTTCTTTCCCAGCTCTCCCAGTGACTGAACCATGTTATAACCATATTTACTAGCACCTTTATGACATCCTTAGAAATCATGTCCGACATCCTTAGAAATCATGTCCTACATCCACAAGTTAATGAACCTCCAGGGTGGAATGGCAGGTCCTAGTCATTTTCATACCCACAATATCAATACACAGTCTTGCACAGAATAGGCTGCAATCAATGCCTGATAAATTGAATTGGCTGTGTTGTGCAATCATCACCTTTCACTTTGAAACCAATCTTTACTCTTTCAAGTAGGAAGGAAAGTCTTATATAACTCTCCAGTCTTAACGAGTCACTACATTTAAATTTCTGAAATGCTAGCTTTCTTTTTGGCAGGTCTGTTAATAGGAGTTTTGGCTGAATGACATTCTAGAAAAGACCAAGTCTACACAATACATAGGGAAGACTGAAGCCAACATTGAAGGAAGAGATATATGCTTTAATCAGAGTGTATGAAAGAGACATGATAGGTGTGCTTATATAAGAAAAAACTAAAACACAAGTTAATGTTGTTCTACTTTGATACCACTATGTTGGCACACTGTATCTTCCTTTTAGAATGCTGTTGATGTATTTCAACTGAGAAAATATGGAGTTATTATATAAATTGACTCATTTAATAAGCGGTTTAAGGATAAGACTGTCTTATTTTTCCTCACATCCTCAGAGTCTAGCATGACATATAGTAGGCACTTAAAAATGTTTGTCCAATAAGTAAATAATTGAATGAATGATTCTTTCAACTGATCACATAACCTACCGATGAGAAACCTGAAGCCCCACATGGTGCATGCACACCCCTAGTCATTGAGATGTGATGAGTTTCACCTGTTCTGATGTATTTACACTGATATCTTTTCATCTGGATGTGTAACTCTGGGGAGTGTATATGGGGCAGAGATTGCAGTGGTGGAAAGAGACAGCCAGAAGGTACAAGAAGAAGGAGGAGCAGGATATGCAATATTTTTAGATTAGAATATAAAAACTTATTTTCGTTTGATTCAAAAGAGCACTCTATTTGATTTTGATACCTGGATGGCATCCAATTTATTTTCCTTAACATTTTCTGGAATAGGCAAAAAATCATGCTAATCTCAATTTCGATAGCTAATACTTACAGAGCACTAATGATGAACTGTGCGCCGTACCAAGAATCCAGCCCTCACAGCAACCCTAGGAGGCAAAGCCCACAACCTTCTCCTTCCTTCCTTACCTTCCGTTCCCCCAAATAATCAAATATTCTCTAAGAATAGAAACAAAACAGTGGATCTTTCTTCAGGGCAGAGGTCATATTAAAAATTTAAAACAACTTTCTATTCTAGGTGAGGTATTAAGATTCACAGCACCTTTGTTGGCACAAACCCCTTAGTCATATCTACAGCCACAGACTAGTTTTCAGTGCTCTCTGGTGGTTCAATGAGCCTATATACTTTTCTATGTTCTTAATCCGAGTAGATGATGGCCTGCCACGATGTACAACTCCAGGGGGTGCCATTCAAGTCCTGGTTTGTATGGATGGTGCAGTGTGAAGCTGTATGATGTTCATCTTAGGTAGTGTTCGACATGGTGGCCCTGGGTAATAGATCTGGATTCTCTGTTGTGTTTTCTTTTTAAATTTGCAGGCATTTGTTGATCCATTTCCTGACCTGGTAAGGTAATAATGATAATATATAAACTAACGAGTGAACATCCTGTGCAGGTACTTGCCTTGCATTGTCTTATTTAGTACTTATGATAACACTAGAAGTAAAAACAATTATCATTCTGATTTTACAGGAAATGAAAGGTAAGCAATGAGCTAGGACTAGTTAACAAAATCTAGAGTAGAACCTGAGCATTTTTATTCTAAGACCCAATATGCTAATTTCAAGTAATCAGGCATCAGTTAATATGCGTCTTCTAATTCTTGCTTCTGATATTCATTTCTCTTTATGCATTTTATTAGATTGCTTGAGTGATTCACTTGGGCTGCATTGGTGGAGTTGCTTGGAACAACCTCTTTTCTTTGTGCTGGACTCTTTTTTTAAAAAAATCTCATCTCAATGATGATGATGAGGCCTCCAGGACTTTAAAGGTTGTTCTACTAGAAGAGGTCATTGGAAGCCAAAACCAATAAAGCACAAGGAGTAAGTTTGGTATCTATGAACCAAGCCCTCAGCAATGATGGGAAATCGTCAGGTCCCACAAGGACTTTGCTCAGCTAAAGAAGATTCACCTTCAGATGCCTGGAAAATTTCTCTACCTGGCTTCTGCTTGACAGAACTTCCAATCTTTGCCATGATTTGCATCTCTTATTTATTTTGCAAATATTTCAACTCAAGTTACAAATATAACTAAGAGAAAATCTTCTCTCTCTATTCTCGTAGGGATCTTTCTGAAGTCAGGTGTTCTTTTGCCCACTTAATGCTAAATTTAGCTTATTAGTTAATTCATGTTACATTTATAAGGTGTGGAACCACAGCCTCTAGGGTGCTATTTTTTCTTTTGTTCCTCTACAACTTTAGAGCTCAAGGATATGGACATTGTCAAAATACTTGACCTAGAAAAATAGTCAAGGCAATGATCTATCCTGCTGGTTGGATTAGGGTGATAAATTACACAAAACATTTTTCTTTTGCTTCTCAGACTTGGTGTTTCAGGTAGAAACTGGCTTCCTTCCCATGCTACTGGCATTTGAAATTAAAAAGAGGATGATACAGCTCGAGGCATATTAGTACTTCTTAAATGCATCTTCTAAACTACTTTATATAATCAAAGACATGGAAGTATTTTTCTATGCCAAACAAATTAAAGTTAAGCAGAGCTGTACAATAACTGAAATTATAACTTGCAAATGCAGCAACACAACTTAGAAATTTTGTTCTACCCAATCATGCTCTCGCATGGATTTTTTAATTGTATCCAGAGTTTTTTTTTTCAAATGCTAAATCTAATTCTATAAGAATGCCTGAATCAACATACCATCATTCTAAGTATCTACTATTCACACATAGTAAATGGCTTTTTACTACAGGAGTAGGGTCTCAAATTAGCTGTCCAAGGGCCAAATCTTCCCCACTGGTCAAACCCAGCCTATAGGCATGTTATTATTCATGCACATAGCCTTTTTGAAAAATGAACTAACATATTAATCTGAAAATTGCATACAAATTTTGGATATCCAGCTTTTCTTTTAAAAACAAAATATTGCAATCCTGGCTATACTTGGATAACATTCTTGCAGTCTGCATTTATTTATTCAACAAATATTTCTTGAGCACATACTGTTTTCCAGGAACTGTGTTCTAGGTGCTAGGCATTAATCAGTGGGGGAGTGGGGGAAAAATCACTGAAAGCAAAAATTTCTTTATGGGACTTTCATTCTAGTAGACATCTACCTAGAGAAGAGCATCAGCTTTCCATATAGATGGGTCACTTTTTAAAAATTTCACTATAGTGTTTACTCTTCCTGCCTTTTTGGAATTTTCTTCACTAATTTGTGTTATCTTTCTATACTCTTATCTCCTACCTTCTGAATTTTTAAGGGCTCATCTAAAGAGACCTGTAAAATATGAGTTCCTACATTGAAAATCCCAGCAGAATAGAGAAAGACAGCCTGAGATGGAAGGGTTCAGATATTGGAGCTGACAGTAAAGGTTTACACCTTGACTGTGTTTCTTATATGCTTTATAATCTTGGGCAAATCACTTCATGTCCGTGCCTCGGTTTCCCAATCTATTACATGTGGGCGATAATGATTTCCAACTCATGAAGATTAAAAGAACTAATTATTGAACATACATAGAAAATGGCCTAGCTCTTAGTTTTTTTTTTTATTAAATATAGACTTTTAAAATTATGGAGAATTCTTTCTATCTTTTGCTAGGTAAGGTCAAGGGAAACAGAAACAAGATGTGAAGCCAAGATTTTCCCTGTAGAATTATCAGCTGAACAAGTACTCTTCCTCAGAAACCTAAGGCATAAATTCTGATTCAAATATTTCACCACTATGAAACATCAAGAATGATTTCAAATGTCTTTTAAACACATAATGCATGTCTTCTCACTGATACATTTATAATATTTGAGAGCTATTATGTATGATGAGCTAGAGAATTTTGTCATTATTTATGAAATTATTAGCTGTTTTCATGACCCAACTTCCACTTAGGACTTAAATGCAGCATTAACTTGCAAATACACTCCAATGCTCTCCAGCTGGCAAATACCATGCAAAAGGAAGCCATGGATTTAACGAACAAACAAAACAACCTCACATGAAATGTCTCCCTTTTCTCTTAAATATATCCCTTCCTCTCCATTTCTTATATAGTCCAAATTTTCATCATTTCAGATTCAACTCAAAAGCATTTATTCTGTCAGACACGCTCTGCTACATGTCTTAAATACATTATTTCAGTTAAACTTCACAGAAATCTTTGGATACAGTTAGTATCATTTCCATTTACTGATGAGAATGCTGAAACTCAGGAAATGAGGTGACTCGCCCAGGTCTACACAGCTGCTTGTAGCAATGTCGGGCTCCGAAGCCTGGTCTCCTAACCCTGAAGCCTCTCCCTTCCACTGGTCTCTGCTGTTTCTTGCCAGGGTTGCTAAGGGCAGTGGTCCTCAAAGTGTAGTGCTCACACCAGCTGCATCAGCATTCTCCAGTAACTTGTTAGAAATGCACATTCAAAGGCCCTGGCTCCTATCTACTGACTCAGAAGCTCTTGGGACAAGTGCCAGCACTCTGTGAATTTTCACAAGCCTTTCTAGGGGTTTGGATACCCACTGAAATTCAAGAGCACTGACTCAGGCTCATCTTTGCCGACCCACCTGACTTCAGTCTCTCACCCTCTCTGTTGCACCTGTTCTGCCCAGCTGAGCTCTTCCTGCATGAATAGCAGTTTTATCACATACCCTTCTGATCATGAACCTGGAGTCAGTCTCATCCCCTGCTTTGTGAGGCGACATTGCTGTCAGTTTGGGATTCCCCTTACTTCTACCCTAATCTATGTCTATGTTTTATCTCTCTGCCCTTCAGGCCAGTCAAATCCGGCTGCTCGCTTTGCCATGAAGTGGTCACAGTTACACTATTTCTGTGTCTTTGGATATATTGCTCCTCCTTCTCCACCATTTTCTCTTCAAACAAGCTCAGACCCCACATCTTCCTTCAAGGTCCCAGTGAGTGCTTACTGGGAACCCCTACTGGAGCTACAGGACTATGGCTATTGGACTGGGTCCCAACCTAGCTCTGTGACCTCAGCTCCTATCACTCCCCCTTCATTATTTTGCTCCTGCCAAACTGGCTTTCCTTCCACCTCACTGTCCCGCTGTGGGCTCTTTGAATGCCTTTCCCCCGGTTTGGAGCACCCTTCCCCCAAATCGTTCCATGGCAAGTTCTTTCTCATCCTTCAGGCTTCAACTTGTAAGTCATTTCTGGAAGAGACTGTCCCTGATCTCCCACTCTCCTCCCTAAGCCCCAAGTCACTCTCTTTCTCAATGCTCTATTTTATCTTCTTCATAACACTTACCACAGTCTGCACTTATGCATATATTTATGTGTTTGTTGCATGTCTTTCCACAGCTAGAAATGAACACTGCAGGCACTGTAACTGTTTCATTCTTAGCTTCATTTCCAGCACTTACAACAGTGCCTGACACATAGTACATGCTAAATAACCATGTGTGAATGATTGAACAAATCATTAAACATCTGCCTCACACCATTTCACCATTACTTTGAGCCTGTCTTGCAAGCCGAGCTGTTTCCATTCTCAATGTTCATCCTTGTTGCCCTCCTCTAGAGTCTGAGCTTTTGAGTAAAGTATACCTGCCTTCCAATGACAGAAGGTTGAAATAAAATAGGTGGAAGTCTAAGGCAGATATGGGATTCCAATGTCAGCCTCAACATGATTTGCTATGAGATACTGATATTGATTTTCACACATACTTTCTTTAAACGGTTATGCCATATATTATTATATATAATTGGTGTTTATCTGATAATTGTAAGTCAAATGATATTTGAAGTGCTATAGAAGAGCTATGCATTAGAAGGAGCCATCAAACAATGAATTCCTATGGAAAATAAAAATGCATTTCATACAGTGACTAATTCCCTCATAATTTAATTTGGAAGGATAATTCTGTTTTATTACACCCAGTATATAAACATTTCATTTGTAAATTGAATAATACTGATACTACTAATTTTTAATGCCTATTTATTTTTTGCACGGAATCATACTTGGCAAATTACATATATTACGATGAGCCTATTTAATCTTCATAAAATCCTTTGAGGTCAGCTTTGTTATCACCTCTTTTAGAAGTAAAGAAACCAGGGATCACATAGGTAGAAAACTTACTTGCTCAGGCTCTCACAGCTAATAATGTTGGAGCTGAGATTGGAATCCCAGATCTACCTCATACTTCCATCTATTTTATTCAATTTGCAGTACATCTTGTATTATATTTACCCTTGCGACAAAATAGAAATATTTTAATTAAATCAAAAGAACTGGCAAAAGAATAGTCAAGGATAAAACAAAACAAAACAAAAACCTAGCCCTGTGGTTTGGAAGCATTCAGTGTATGTTTAACTAGTTCTAAAATGGCAATGATCAAGTTCACAGTAACATCAGTACTTTTAAAAATAATTTGGAATCTTCTCATTGCCAGGGTTCTGCCAGCTTGTACTCCATCTTAGTTCACATTTTCCATACCAGGCAGGCAATACTATTTGAAGTGAATTGCAAAATGAAGGTTCCAGCACCAGATCTTTGCAAACAATAGTAAAAGCTTACATCTATTTACTGCATCCAAAGTGCATTTTTCATATGTTTTTTACATAAGTTGTTCTGTTGATTCCTAGGACTTCTGCTGAAGGAAGATGAGGACATGGCAGTTCACCATTGGGAGTGGGGAGAAGCGGTGAGATTAGGAGTCTCATCTTCTCATGGGGAGATCTGTTTAAGATCTTGGCAATGCGGGACCATGGAACCCACGCCACTCAGTTCTGCTGCCTCTTTATCAAATGCTATTTCTACCTCAAGACAAAGAACTGGTCCTACAGACAGGCGCTTTAGGACACTTCTGAGACACTAGCACTCTATTTGGAGTGGTGGGGGTCAGACTTGCGCTGTCTTATGGATTTGGATAAAGCCATTGAGGGTCTGCACCTTGCATCTCTCTCTTCTCCCTCTCTTGCTTGTCTCAGGGCCTGATTGTGGCTATTTCTCAGCTACATTTCATAAACTTCCACTGCTCATTTGATGAGGGCATCTAGTATTAGGTAGTGACTTCACCCTACTCACCTCTCGTCTCATGGAATGAATCTTAAACTTGCTTCTCTGACCCATGCCCTCCAGCCTTCCTGGTTACCTGTTTTATCTTGCTCAACACTACTACCCACACTATATATCTCCAGAACAGAAATGCCGTGTCCCAGCCTTTGCCCACCCTGGATTTCTAGAGTCAAAGTCTTCCATGCCAGTCATTCTAACAGTTATAGCAGAACCCACCTTCTGGTCACTTGGCTGTCATTTTACTGAACAATAGCAGCATTTTTGTCTATGAAATTATGGCTGGTAGATGGTCGGTGACAAATTTAAAAATCCAATCACAATAGAGACTCATAAAAAAGAAATGTCATATATTAAACTTCTTAACTTGAAACACATAAAATTTGATCTCTAATTTGTCAGTCCTTTGATAGAGGGCCAAGGCTTTCTGTCTGCGTATGGGCCTCCTGATCATAGTTCTGCATCGTCATTCTGCATAAATCACATCCATTAAGCAGCATCCACGATTTTCAGTTTCTACAAAGTGGAGCAGGAACTTAAAGACTTGCAGAGCAATCTTAAAAGAGAATCCATCTAAATTTTAATGATCTTTCCCAATCTTATACATTTGTCTAACTCACACCTAATTTAACAGCAATTACTTTTTAGCAAATCGCTTTCATCAAATCTTTCCAAAGCATTCAACTGAGTTTTCATAGACACAACATCTTGCTTTCTTCTAACACTAATATTTCACCAGTTTACATAATGTTTAATGAAACTAAGCAATTACAGTAACAGATGCAACCAGTTTAACTAGAAACGGGGACAAATACACCTGGTTCTTGGCAAGTGTCCAGCTCAATGGAAAGAAGCAGAAGTCCATGGGTATCCTGGTGATCAGCACTCTGACTGGTGGGGGGAACTCTGTTCTCACCGAAATCAGAAGGAATGGAGAGTACTGGTTTAATACGGTGTGTCTGTTGTAAAAGCGGAGGCTGGTTACCGGACACAGGTGGCTATGGATGGTTTATCTTTTTTTTTTTTTTTTTTTTGGAGACAGAGTCTTACTCTGTCACCCAGGCTGAAGTGCAGTGGCGCAATCTTGGCTCACTGTAACCTCCGCCTCCCAGCTTCAAGCAATTCTCCTGCCTTTGCCTCCAGAGTAGCTGAGATTACAGGCATGTACCACTACGCCCAGGTAATTTTTTGTCTTTTTAGTAGAGATGGGGTTTCACCATGTTGGCCAGGCTGGTCTCAAACTCCCGGCCTCAAATGATCCACCTGCCTTGGCCTCCAAGTTTATCTCTTTCTGTCATAAAATCAGAAAATATCAGGGATGGTAAGATGTTTCAAACAGTTTATACAATTCAGGCTTTCATCAACAATCTTGGCAAAATCTATGGGGCGAGTTCTTTTTCAACTTCTTCAACTTCATACTCTCAGAGATGGGGGTTCAAGAGCAACCAGAACAGCCTGTTTCATAGCTGGACAGCTGTACTGGGTAAAACACGCTCTTGAACAGTGAGTCAAGATTTTTCTTCTTGTCATGTCTCTAAATTCAACCTCCCTGTGTTCATCAAGTATTCCTTAAATGGAGTGGCTGCCAGACCTTTTATCCTCTTGCTCTCTCTCCTCTGGACACATTCTAGTTTGAGGTTATTAATTTCCCACTTAGGGTACTTTGCCCAGAAATGAAACCATTTGAAGCTCAAGGCTGATCAACAGGAGCAGAAGAGAGAAGACTCAACAAGTCTCTCTGCTTCTATGCATGTGCCTTCTTATTGCCGTCACTACTTTTTAAAATAATTACATCAGACTTTTGGCTCATATTTAGCTAATGGCCAACTCAAACTTCCAGATCTTTGCTTAAATTGTAGTTGAATCAATTATTTTTTTTCCTGCCCTGATTTCTCTGTTTTTTTTTTTTTTCTGTCACTGATTTTTAGCCAAAAGTTTATTTTTATGCCTTAGTTTGAGTATTCATTTTTACTACTGCTATGATGATAAAAACAGCTGATACGTATAGAGTGGTTGCTATGTATCAGGCACAGTTCTAAACATTGCATGTGTATCATTTAACCCTCATAACACTTTTATGAGGTAAGAACTGTCAAAAGACAAAATTACAACAAACTTAGTTTAGAGATCTTCATTGGCTGTTATTTGTGATTCTAGAATAAGGCAGCACCTTATTCTGTAAAATAGAATGAGTGTCCTGATGAACTGAGCAGAGAAAGTTGGTATTATACCCAGAAAAGGGCTGAAGAGAGCAGAAACAGAGAACAAAAAGCAGATTGATCTTTTCAAAGTTACTTTTCATGTAAAGGATATATCAGAGGGGATTTTCTTACCATGCTAGCTAAAACTAGTCTGGGGATTTGGCTACCACCTCTCTCTCTCCTGATGTCTTGTGGAATCAGATAAACAACTTCATTTTGGCTTGGTGACATGGGTCTTCAGCATGAGTAACTGCATTTCGGTTTGGTCTGTTGGTCTTGATGCAGGATATCAGTCCAAAATGATGGCCTCCTATAAGTGTTATTTAACAGTATTATTTAACATATCCATTTCGCAGCTGAGAAAACTGAAGGAAACAGTATTTCAGTCTATTTCTCAGGGCCGCTCACATAGCAACTGTTAGACCTGGATGCAAACAAGTCTCTTAACCACTACACTGTTATCATATCTTGGCTGATCTGTCTTCTTAAATGGTCCTTTAGGGGCTGGATGCGGTGTCTCAGGTCTGTAATCCCAGCCCATTGGGAGGCCTAGGTGGACAGATCACTTGAGCCCAGGAGTTCGAGACCAGCCTGTGCAATATAACGAAACCCCATCTCTACAAAAAATTAGCCAGGCATGGTGGTGCGCGCCTGTAGTCCCAGCTACTCAGGAAACTGAGGTGGGTGAGCCCAGGAGTTGGAAGTTGAAGTGAGCTCTGATAGCACCACTGCACTCTGGCCTGGGAGAAAGAATGAGACCTTGTCTCAGAAAAAAAAAACAAAAACAAAAAAACAAGCCTTTGTGGATTATGTAATGAAAACAACCACCAAGAACCTTCAATTTATTCAGTCAAAAAACTGATAAATGTTTTCCAGACACACCTTTGTACCTCCTTGATTCTCCATTGTTTTTTTCTGGGAAAAGATCGTGTATGTCGGCTTCAATAAGGCACTTCTGTGTTGAAATGTGATTTAATTAGGGAGGGGACCTCATAGAATGCAATGGTGATTTGTTCTGGGGTCAGGGAGACTTAAGTTCCGGCCTCACTTCCTCCTAGTTGTATGAGCTCAGATTCTTTTTTTTTTTTAGACGGAGTCTTGCTCTGTCACCCAGGCTGGAGTGCAATGGCATGATCTGGGCTCACTGCAACCTGCCTCCCCAGTTCAAGCAATTCTCCTACTTCAGCCTCCCCAGTAGCTGGGATTACAGGTGCCCACCACCATTCCCAGCTAATTTTTATATTTTTAGTAGAGATGGAGTTTCACCATGCTGGTCAGGCTGGTCTCGAACTCCTGACCTCAGGTGATCCAGCAGCTTCGGCCTCCCAAAGTGTGAGTGCAGATTCTTACTTTGCTAACCTCGGCTCCTTTTATTTGTAGAATGCGGAAAATTAAACCAATTTGACAGGGCGTTGGTGAGAATCCCATCCAGGTACACTGATAAAACCCTTAATTCAAAGCAAGCACTATGGTTGGGGCTCATGCCCTCCCCGCCTCTGTTTCCTAATAGCAAAAGACCCATCCTGAATGCAGATATTCTCACAAAGATCTCAGAAGTATGGAGGAATTAATCTCTTAGAAAATGTTTCTTTTAGAAACATTACTCTCTTAGAAAAAGATGGTCAGGGCTGTGACAAGATGACATGGCAAGCAGTTCTCCGGAGGGAAGAGAAAGTCCCACATCCCCGGGCCACTGCTCTGCAGGGGAGAACGAGGCTGTGCGACCGACTGAGCCTGGGCAGCTGGACCCACCAGTGTGGGCAAGTTCCTCTTCTGAAGTCAGCCTGCCAGTGAGCAGGTGAGAAGGGAACACTTGTGTACAACTCAGAGGAATAATTAATCATCTTGGCAATTACTTCAGTCTCAAATCAGCTTCCTGCTGAGCTCCCTGACACCGCCTCTCTTAATTTCCTAGGAGCAGCAGTTCCACTTTCCTTCTTCAGGCGGCCACCAACCAGGGAAGCAAATTAAGGATATCTTCCTATAGCCCATTTGAGCAGATTTTATTCAAAGAAAATGACAATATTAATAGGTAACTGATTTTTCACTAATGACAAAAGACTCCTACCAGGAACCTGGTTTGTGGTCAACAATGTAATTCAAATTTTTTTTTTCTTTTTTTGATATAGGTGTTTCTCCCCTAGAGATTCTGGGGGTGAATTTCTGTCCTTTTCTCCTTGTATAGCAATTGGATGCCAGCATAAAAAAGCAACTAATTTCTTCAGTTTATACAAATACTTCATTTAAATATCATGGAAGACTGTGGAAGCTTATGAGTTTCTGAGGACTGGGCTATATAAATATTAGAAATTTGCATGCCTTATTATTTTGAATTTGGGCATCTCTCCCATAGGCCACGTGCTTTGAGTCCAGCAAGAGGAAGTGGTGGGCATCTTAGTCTTTCATGAGGGGACAATCCTGCTCCCATCCTGACTCTTCATTTTCCACATGGTTTGTAGGGTTCCGCCATATTTAGTCCTTGGACTCGAGGACATAGGTGACTTGTTTTTACTCATAGCTTTATTTCTCAAACACTGCTTAGTACACCCTCTGTGCCTTCTAGACTATGCAGGTCAGCTCTAGCCTCCATATTTTAATCTAGACATTCGCCTGCAGCTGGAAAACACCCTTGACTCTCCTAAAGTACTTACTGCTAGTAATTTATTATTTGTTTGCTTAGTTTGTTTTTGCATATATATTTGAAACATTGCTGTTGTTTCACTTAGATTGACTAACTGACAAATATACTGCATAAAAGTTTCTTTATCAGCCTGTGCTTTTGTAATTGTTTTGCTCCAGCTTTAGTATTTTTCTTTCATTTCATTTATATGTCACAGCAGGAAGAAAAAGTGATTGGTTTTTAGGTTAGCATCAGTAAACTCCACTCTTCTGTGTTGCCTTAGAGACAAAGTTTTACAAAATGTGTTTTGGGAATATGACAAGAGCGTCACTATTCTGGCAGAATTCACAAAAGCATTAATAGTAGACTACTCTCTGCTGAGATTCCCAATACAGGTTTGAGTCATGTGTAGCATGCTTTGGTAGGCCTGCTTGTATTGTTTACATATGAAATATTGGTGTTTATGTATTTAGCATTCAACCTTTATCAAAGCACCTACCTTCATCATTAACAGCTTGTCTTATTTTATGCCCAAAGTTGACCATATGTCTGGATAAGAAAGGCCTAGTGTGGCTGGGGGCAGTGGCTCACACCTGTAATCCCAGCACTTTGGGAGGCCGAGGCGGGCAGATCATGAGGTCAAGTGTTCAAGACCAGCATGACCAACATGGTGAAACCCCGTCTCTACTAAAAATACAAAAACTAGCAGGGTGTGGTGGCATGTGCCTATAATCCCAGCTACTCAGGAGGCTTAGGCAGGAGTATTGCTTGAACCCAGGAGGTGGAGGCTGCTGTGAGCTGAAATTGCCCCAGTGCACTCTAGCCTGGGTGACAGAGCGAGAGTCCGTCTCAAAAAAAAGAAAAAGAAAGAAAAGAAAGAAAGAAAGAGAGAGAGAGGAAAGGAAAAAGAAAAAGAAAGAAAGAAAGAGAGAGAGAGGAAAGGAAAAAGAAAAAGAAAAAGAAAGGCCTAGTGTGACAGATGAGATAGAAAGAATGATGGACTCAAGGTTAGAAGTCCTGAGTTCAAACCATTGTGTGGTGATGGTGGGTGAGAAACTTCACCTGCCTGGGCTTGGATGTCGTGTATAAACTGAGAGGTTCAAGTTCTCTCAAATTGAATTCAGCTCTAACATTCTATTAATACTTTTGCTGATGTCAATTAAGCAAGGATTGGCAGGGTCTGCCTCAGAACTCCGGGCTCATTCTTAGCACCCCACTTGCCTCATGGGACCACGTTATTCATATCAAAGTGGAGTCTATGGGCACCACATGTGGAGGCACTGAAGGCATTTAGGGATTAAAAGCATCGGATGATGTCAGGGCAAAGGAGGGAGTGAGGAGAAATGAGGCGAGCAGGGAAGTGGTTTGTAGATCAGTAACTATGAGACAGGGTTATAAATGCTACATAGGGTGTTACGAGGACACAGAGAAAGGAGAAGTAATTCTGCCTGAGAGTCAGAGAGGGGAAAACAGAAAAAGCTACAGAGGGGAGGGAATAGTTAGCAGGATCATGTTTCTAGGTAGAAGCAAAAGGATGAGTGGAAGTGAAGCAATGTAATGATTGATACACAAACAACACCTATGAACTTCTTTTATTCTTCAGTTCACATTAAGAAGAAGAGTCTTCATCCATGTCCCTACAAAGGACATGAACTCATCATTTTTTATGGCTGCATAGTATTCCATGGTGTATATGTGCCACATTTTCTTAATCCAGTCTATCATTGTTGGACATTTGGGTTGGTTCCAAGTCTTTGCTATTGTGAATAGTGCCTCAATAAACATACATGTGCATGTGTCTTTATAGCAGCATGATTTATAATCCTTTGGGTATATACCCAGTAATGGGAGGGCTGGGTCAAATGGTATTTCTAGTTCTAGATCCCTGAGGAATTGCCACACTGACTTCCACAATGGTTGAACTAGTTTACAGTCCCACCAACAGTGTAAAAGTGTTCCTATTTCTCCACATCCTCTCTGGCACCTGTTGTTTCCTGACTTTTTAATGATGGCCATTCTAACTGGTGTAAGATGGTATCTCTTTGTGGTTTTGATTTGCATTTCTCTGATGGCCAGTGATGATGAGCATTTTTTCATGTGTTTTTTGGCCGCATAAATGTCTTCTTTTGAGAAGTCTCTGTTCTTATCCTTCACCCACTTTTTGGTGGGGTTGTTTGTTTTTTTCTTGTACATTTGTTTGAGTTCATTGTAGATTCTGGATATTAGCCCTTTGTCAGATGAATAGGTTGCAAAAATTTTCTCCCATTCTGTAGGTTGCCTGTTTACTCTGATGGTAGTTTCTTTTGCTGTGCAGAAGCTCTTTAGTTTTAATTAGATCCCATTTGTCAATTTTGGCTTTTGTTGCCATTGCTTTTGGTGTTTTAGACATGAAGTCCTTGCCCACGCCTATGTCCTGAATGGTATTACCTAGGTTTTCTTCTAGGGTTTTTATGGTTTTAGGTCTAACATTTAAGTCTTTAATCCATCTTGAATTAATTTTTGTATAAGGTGTAAGGAAGGGATCCAGTTTCAGCTTTCTACATATGGCTAGCCAGTTTTCCCAGCACCATTTATTAAATAGGGAATCCTTTTCCCATTTCTTGTTTTTGTCAGGTTTGTCAAAGATCGGATAGTTGTAGATATGTGGCATTATTTCTGAGGGCTCTGTTCTGTTGCACTGATCTATATCTCTGTTTTGGTACCAGTACCATGCTGTTTTGGTTACTGTAGCCTTATAGTATAGTTTGAAGTCAGGCAGCATGATGCCTCCAGCTTTGGTCTTTTTGCTTAGGATTTTCTTGGTTATGTAGGCTCTTTTTTGGTTCCATATGAACTTTAAAGTAGTTTTTTCCAATTCTATGAAGAAAGTCATTGGTAGCATGATGGGGATGGCATTGAATCTATAAATTACCTTGGGCAGTATGGCCATTTTAACGATATTGATTCTTCCTATCCATGAACATAGAATGTTCTTCCATTTGCTCGTGTCCTCTTTCATTTTGTTGAGCAGTGGTTTGTAGTTCTCCTTGAAGAGGTCCTTCACATCCCTTGTAAGTTGGATTCCTAGGTATTTTATTCTCTTTGAAGCAATTGTGAATGGGAGTTCACTCATGATTCGGCTCTCTGTTTGTCTGCTATTGGTGTATAAGAATGCTTGTGATTTTTGCACATTGATTTTGTATCCTGAGACTTTGCTGAAGTTGCTTATCAGCTTCAGGAGATTTTGGGCTGAGACGATGGGGTTTTCTAGATATACAATCATGTCATCTGCAAACAGGGACAGTTTGACTTCCTCTTTTTCCTAATTGAATGAACCATCATTCTCAGCAAACTATCGCAAGGACAAAAAACCAAACACTGCATGTTCTCACCCATAAGTGGGAATTGAACAGTGAGAACACATGGATACAGGAAGGGGAACATCACACACCGGGGACTGTTGTGGAGGGGGGAGGGATAGCATTAGGAGATATACCTAATGCTAAATGACAAGTTAATGGGTGCAGCACACCAACATGGCACATGTATGCATATGTAACAAACCTCTACGTTGTGCACATGTACCCTAAAACTTAAAGTATAATAATAATAAAATAAAAAATAAAAAATAAAAAAAGAAAATACCACCCCTTCCTTGTTCAGGGGTGGTACTTCTATCAATTAATAAAATACAGCATTATAAATAAAATAAATTATCATTTTTAAAAATTATTTTTATTAAATAATGCCTTATTTTATTAACTGATGAGAGTACTACCCCTGAACAAAGAAAGGGTGGTACTTCCTATCAAATAGGGGAAAGTGATTTTTGGTGGCACTGAGGTTCCAATAACAGTGTTCGGTATATCAGCAATGCCATTTTATCCCGGTGATGTCAACTACGCTTGTAAGCTGTCTTTTACTCCGCAGAAGCATTCTAAGCCCAAAGGAATCCAATCCTAAAGAATCATGGTCAGTGTCTTCATGGTTAAAAACAAAACAAAACACAAACTGAAAAAAAAAAAAAAAAAAAAAGAAGAACAGTCACCTCTGAAGGGGGAAATACTTTAGATATATGCACATGAAAACAAAAATCAGAAATATCCCCTAATCTCCTACATAGTCTATGTTGAAAATAATAAATATCAAAAAAGGGATATTCATAAAATGGACCCTGGGGAATGGTAAGACTCTTATCATCAAATGAAAGATCAGTCAAGTTCAGTTTACTTTAATTGCAGAGGTAGGAAAATGGATTTATCCATCTAAGAAACTTTTTTATAATAATGTCAGCAGACAAAAGGAAGATTTTTTTGATAATCAATTAACAACAACAACAAAATCTCAATTTACCTAGAGAGCCCCATGTCCTAAAAATTTTGGTTAATTGACATTTTCTCCCTGTGTAAGGTGTCTTAGTTTGGGCTGCTATAACAAAACTAGCATAGATTGGATGGCTTAAACAACAGACATTTATTTCTCAAGGTTCTGGAGGCTGGAAGTCCAAAGTTGAGGTGCCAGCAGGGTCAGGTGTTAGGTGAGGCCCGCTTCTTGGCTTGCAGATGGCCCCACTTCTTGTTGGAACCTCACGTGGCAGAGAGCAGGAAGATCTCTGGGATCTGTTTAATAAAGGCAGTAATCCCATTTATAAGGGTTCCATCCTTATGACTTAATTCCCTCCCAAAGGCTCCACTGCCTAATACCATCACCACTGGGGGTTAGGATTTCAACATATGAATTTTGGGGGTATGGTGGAATACAAACATTCAGTCCATTACATAAAGATACAAAATGATTTCCAGTAAGAAAATTCACAGAGTTGTAAAATTATATCTATCACTTAATTATATGTGAATTTTATGAGATAGATTTTACTACTGTTTTCTACCTTAGTGTGAAACACTCTCTTGTTCTGAATGCCTTTGACAGAATATTTTTTCCCTGGAAGCTGTAGGGATATGTGATTCTATAATAGAAACAGAAACTGGGAGCATCATGGCCAGTCAGGCTGGGATGCTGGCTGGGCCAGGTGCCACTGGGTTCAAGTTCAAGGGGCCAAAGCCAGGGTAGGAGCTGGAGGATATGGGGGGGGGAGTGGGGATTAAGCAAGAGCTGAGTCCGTGAGGAACACAGAGGGTGATCATCAGGTGCACACATCAATCACCAAGTCTAGCCATGGTAATGAGGATGGAAATGGGAACAGGACTGGCTGCTGGTGAGAACTCTGGCCCTGGCATTAGCCTCCCTGGAATTAAATCCCAGGTTAGTTCATACGGGTGGTATAACTTTGTGCAAATTCATTAATCTTCATAAAGCCGAGTGTATTAGTCCGTTCTTGCATTGCTATAAAGTAATACCTGAGACTGGGTAATTTATAAAGAAAAGAGGTTTAATTAGCTAACATTCTACAGGCTGTACAGGAAACATGGCTGCAAGGCCTCAGGAAACTTACAATCATGCTGGAAGGTAAAGGGGAAGCAGACACCTCTTACTTACATGGCTAGAGCAGGAGGGAGAGAGAGAAGGGGGAGGGTGCTACACACTTTAAACAACCAGATCTCAGATAATTCACTATCATGAGAATAGCACCAAAGGGGAAATCTGCCCCCATGATCCAATCACCTCCAACCAGATCCCACCTCCAGCACTGGGGATTGCAATTCTACATGAGATTAGGGCAGGGACACAGACCCAACCCGTATCACTCAATTTCCTCACATGTAAAATGAGAAAAACAATGGTGCCTACCTTACAAGTTTTTGGGGAGATTAAATGAGGAGAAGCATGTCATATATTTAGCTCAGGGTCCAGCACATAGTGAGTGTGTAATAAATATTAGTGGTCATCACTAATAAAAGGGACAGGGAGTCAAGGGTCTAAGGGAAGATTAGCCTAGAAATGAAGAGGGGATGGACATAGGGTAGGATTGTGCCAGGAAAACTTAAGGCAATTGTATCAAGGAGTATGGAGACACACATAGCAGTCCCATTTATCCATCAACTCCCTTGCCATAACAACGATGATAACAACAGCTAACATGTTGTAACCTCTGCTATGTGCCAAGTACTGTTCCCAGTACTCTATATGTATTAATCCATTTAATCCTCACAACAACTTACGAAGTAGGTACAAACTAGCAGTACTGCTATTCACTAAACTGCAGTTCGAGTCTGGTTCATACAGTAAGAAGGCTTCTGAGATAATATTGTTCAATTATTACCTTCATTTACACATGTATTTTTTAATCTGGTACCTTAAAAAAATCACCTTGGGATGGAGACTATGAAGAGGTCAACTTAAAGTTCACTTAAACCACTTGATATTTAAAAAAGAAAATTAAAGTACTAGAAACTTTCCAAAAATAAGCCTCTCCCTCGTGTGTGGTCTCAGGCTGAGAGGCAATGAGGCTTCTGACTTAGTAGGTGAACTGGACAAAACATAGATATCACAGCTGAATCTGGATGCATCAAGTTCTGTTCCTTGGACCCTGTGATGTTTGCCAGCCTGGGCATTTTATTTCATCTGATGTAGCTGCCAGAGTTGCCCAGGAATCAATGCCAAGGCAAAGAGAAAGCTTTTAACAGAGATTTGTTGAAATTCTGTCACAAGGTCCCATAAACAATTCCTGTCTCCTTCCTGTATCCTGTTATAAATCGTAATCTATATTTTACCTACTGTACAAATATCATTATTCTTTTGTATAATATTCTCAACATCTTCACTTGATTGCTTTTAAATACTTTCCAGCTTATTATTATGCCTTATCTATTTTCTGATTTTTCTTGTTTGTTCTGGTGTCACCTTCCCCTTTCAGGAATCAGATGACCTCTTGAGTCTTTGAGTCACCTCCCTCTCAATACCCAGGAGCTGATATCTCAGCCAGGTTCCTTTTTCAATAAGAGAAGAATGTGAAATTGTTCTAGGTTATTTTTAAGATTCCAATGAAAATCAAGTAACAATAAAAATAACCAAAAAACACCTATTTGATAATGGTGATATATTTGCCTTAAAGATTCTATGGTCTTTTATCAATTTTGAAAATAACTGCATTGTTTGGGGAGGCAAATCATAATTCTGACATTACACTCTTTTATAATAGTAAGAATAATAATTATACTTTTGCAGACATGAAACTGGCTAAATATGTGGCAGAATAAAAAGGGATTCCGTTCTTTTTGACTTATATGTTCAGGTTTTATACTTGAACTCCTTTCCCCAGTCTTTCCAATGCCTCCCTTTTTTATTCAGCAATATGCTAAAGTATTGGTCTCAAATTGAATGACAATTAGGATGTATCTTTCAGGACACTAAGCTATCTGGATGAAAAATTAATCATCTCAGTGTATTGTCTAAGTGATTCCTAACAAGGAAATGGTTGGAAACAACCCTAATGTTTGGCGTCATAGAAACAAAACAACCAGTTGATGATTGAATTGTTCACTTTAAGATGGGGTGTTTTGGCATAGCAGGAACCCTCAAGAATTGTACCTATTGCCACGATGATATAAAACTCACTATTGTATCTATTTCTCTCTTTCTCTCCTCCTGAGATAGATACACACACAAATCATCACATTCAATTTTTACCTAACTTAAGAGAAACAGTCATTATTAGTTGGTTTCAGGGATGCATTGTGGTGATGATCCCTTAGAAAATTATGAGATAGAAGCTATGGGAGACTCTTATCTGCTGTTGAGGGTTGGGTAATCCCATTCCACTTCATATTTATGCCTTAAAAGATCCCAAAGCACATCAAATGGTGCCTTCAGTCCTGCAAAAGATGCAATTGAAATGGGGCAAAGACTGATCACTGTGCACTAGCACACCCCTAGGCCTTTATCCAGGCAGTACCCTCCTCGGGGGACATCCTTTACCCTTATCCACCTCATTGGTGCTTCACTTCTTCCCTAAAGACTCAGCCTCACTGGGCCCATGAAACCTCCGTGAAGTTTGTCGCTGTGTCAGTGGGCTATCTCTACTTGCCCATAGCTCCCTGGTGAGACCCCTGTGTTGTTTTGAAATTCACTATTGCTTCTCCTAGACTTGAGCAAATCGATTTTTGACCAGAGGTTGTGTCTTATCATCTGTGTAGTCTCCGAAATTTGCCCAATGCTTGACAACTTGTCTGTCTTCATGCTCCCTAAAGGACTGCTTCCCTATCCTCAAGCTGGCACACTTCCTTCCTGGTAAATCTCACCAGTGAAAGACAAATTTTGTGTATACGTGTTTCTGTAAACTATACACACTCCAGCAAGACCCCTTGGTGTTCTCACCAAGTCCCCGGTTCTGTAATGAGTGCTTCAATTCTTAGAGGTAAGATCTCACTAAAATGACTGAAGGTGGCATGGCTGGGGGAAGTTTGGACCATAGCTGCCAAAATAGCTAAGAAGTAAGGAAAGTTCTGGCTGAATTGCAGATCTACAACTCCCTTTCAGCATCCCCTAGGAAGGGTTTTCACAACATTTTTTATTCACTCAGTCAACAAATAATTTGAGGGAGGGCCCACCATGTGCTAGGCAACTGGGCCAGGCATGGAGAGGCCAACGGTGAGCAAAACTGAAAGAAGATCACAGTCTTTATTTTGTAATACAGTGCAGAAATGAATATCACAATCGGGGCAAGCTCTGCAGAGAAAAGGGGGCAGTGCAAGGGGAGCAGTGAGGGGAACGTGCTTTGGGCTGAAAAGGTGGTGTCAGAGCACAGCACTGAAGATGGGAAGGAGCTCACTGGGGAAAAGAGTGACCTGCCATCTTGCTGCAGGGGCAAAGGGAGGGACGTAGGGGAAGGTCCAATGTGAACTGGAGAGGGAAGGGCTGAGGAAATGAGGAGAATTAGTGGGAAATCTGTTTGGAAACCATAACAAGCCTGAACCTCTGTTCTTCAGCAGAAGGAAACCTACAGTGGGGAGTCCTGGCTTTAAAATACCTTAGGACAAAACTGGCCACACGGGAGACATCCTATAAATATTTATTAATAGTTAGGCTCCACTTAAAACTGTTCCAAACAATTCCTTCAGCCCAAGTTCCCATGAAAGGTTGGAAAGAGGGTGGGTTTGGTAGGGGCGGCTACTGAAGCCTTCTGCTGGTGACACAAAGTCCTGCACCTTTTACTTCAATACTTGAACTTGCGTAAAAGGAGCTCACAGGGTAAAGTTCAAATCCAAGCTGGCTCAGAAGATAGCATGAAACAAGGACCATACTTTGGAAAGAGCGTACTCTGAAGAAAGGATGTGGGTAGCTTCTGTTGGTGTGACTGGGATCTGGTCAGGGTTCCAAAATGTTCCCATCCTGCAGAGACCGCCGTCTGCTTGGAAACAAAGCCAGGTTGTTGCTTTAATGGCCTTTTCCGTTTCTCTCTCCACAAAGATTAAAGTTTATTAGAGGTGCATTCCAATCTTATTAAACACCAAGTGGCCCCCATCAGAAATCTCAGGAAATGAAGGACATAGCATCCAACACAATACAAATTCTTTTGTGTTTCTTCTTCTGCGAATGGGTGTGTTAGGCCTTCAAAAAGGGGCTGAGACAGCTTTAATAAGAAGAAGGAAAAAAAATGAAAGGAGAAGGGAAGAAAGGTGCCTCAGTTGTCTCGGCAGCTGATCAACAAAGGAGCAGTCGTGAGCTGTAACCTCTTGGAGCCATAGTCTGAAGCATGACACATGTCAGCCTATGATAAATGGTGCAGAGTGTGTGCAATTTCAAGCGCAATGCCCTTGAGATGCGCGGGACCCCAATCGCAAATGTTATTGTTAAATTAAACCTTAAAGGAAGGATTGGAAAGGGGTGGGGGCTGGGGGGTGGCATACACACATGCGCACGCGCGCACACACACGTAAGGAGGAAAAGAGGAAATAAAAGGCAAGGTGAAGAAATAAAACTTCATATTTTTCAGCTAAAAAAATTTAAAAATACCATGAAAACTGTTCATAATATGAGCATTCTGTTTGTTTTTGCCTCATTCAGTATTCTCAATTACTCTGATTGGCGTTAAGTTACACCCTCTGGTGTATGTGCTTGTTCTGTTCTTTTTTCCAATCTTTGGTAATCTTGCAGAACTAGCCATCATCCTGTTTTAGAGTTCTGTACGTGTAGCTACATATGGCATATGTGAGTGTGTGTGTTAGGGAGTGTGTTTATCTCCTACTGAAGTCTGAAAATTTCCCTCTCCCACCCACCCCCGATTGACACAGCTCCAATGCCCAAGCTAACTAATTTAATTCAGGAACCATTAGATGGAATGGTATAAGGCAAAGGAGGGGAAAATGTGTTCTTAAAAGGGGCCATGAGTCTGAGAACTATTTAGCTACCAAGGCTCAAAGTAACCAGGGATACGAGTGACATGAAAAATTAGTTAGAGGGATAACAATGGAAAAATCCACAGAAGGAAATCAACATTGGAATAGCAGACATTGAGTTAAGTTGTTTTCATGGAGAATGAGGAGTAAAAAGATATGGAGAATAATTGAGCATCTTTATCATGTCACCATACCTGCCCATCACAATCCAGGATTTCCCTCGTAGACTGAAGTATCGTTATTGGTCTAGAAGTGATGGAAGCAAAGGCATTGGCTAGTGATGAGAGGCACACAATTGTGTCCTGGATAGAGTCCATGCTCAAAGAATTTATTTACTTCTTCTCTCCTCATAACACATTTAGATGAAAGAATGTTTAATAGAGGGGAAAAACCCAAATTACGAAAGCAAGGGCACCCAAGTCTTGTTTTGTGCATTTTGGCCAGGGTTGCTTAGTATCTTGGAAAACTAGACTCCTTTTTTGGGCTTTTGGAAAAGTTCACCCAGGTTTCTTGTTATTAAAGAAAATAAACATCAGACAAAACAGGACTTTATCAAAACTATAAATAATTCAATGCAGATGGATTTAAAAATCAAGCAGATTTTCAGAGTGTGGAGCGCCGTAGGGTTTGGGTGGAAACAGAGAGGAATATAAACAGAAAAAAAAAGAAATGAAATTATGAACTTGTTGAAGAAAATAAATAGACACATAAAACTAATTGGAAAGAAAATAAAGAAGGAACATTCTAAACCAAGGCACACATCCCAGAGTTCTATGTAGTGGCAGGTTCCTGCATCCACTGACTAACAGCATCTCCCCTGCTGCTGTTGAAGGCAGCACCAGAGCAAAAAGAAACAGGCCCCCTCATTTTATGTCAGAGAGAATGAAGTCCAGTAAGGTTGGCCCTAGCTCAAGTTAGTGTCGAAACTGCAATTAGAACCCAGTGGTCCAGGCTCCTAGTCTGGTTCTTTTTTTCACCACAGGGTGCCATGAGAGGTGGTAACCTCTACAGGATACCTCAATGAAACACAAAACTCAAGTCACCCTGAACCCGGTACTCTGCATAGTTTCAATGTTGCAACTCCTTTACTCCCCAAAAACAACAGTATGGGAAATTCTAGAAGCCAAAGGAAACTGAATCATGCATTTCATCAATACCTTTGGAAAGAATCAAAGGGGAACCTGGTCATCTGATAATCTCAGAAAATGTTATAATTCTTTGAGCTGAGAGGAGAGGTCGCACACCTTGATTTACACAAAACAAAATCTTCAGCAGCCACAAGGGTGAAAATTTCCTCATCAAACCACCTCAAATCTCTTCTGCAGGAAGGAAGAGAATAAGGAAAGGTGACCAGCTGAAGCTCCCAGGTGAAACAGGAGGTAGCCTCCAATTGCTTCCTCATTAATTGATGTCTCAAATGTGTTTCACTGCTGGGCTTCTCCTTGCCTTCCTGGCACTAGCCCTTGCAGATATAGAACGCTTACTGACAGTTCTTTATTGATTTGTTAAAGGTTGATTCATCAAGTCTCACGTTGAGTTAAGTGTGCCAGGTAACAGCAAAAAAGAAACTTTTTTTTTTCTGGGCAATATTAATACATCCTCAGTGGAGGTCATGAAGTGGATACAAACTAGTTCGCAAAATATGCAGAACCAGTTTTTAATCAGTTAACAAACATTTTCCACCCATCTGCTGCAGGAATATTGCTTTGGTAGCTTCTAACAATTCGAAAAAAAAAAAAAGTGGTTGAGAGCCTGCTGTGTATCACACAGCTATGGCTAGTGGTTACATGGTACGGACATGTACATGAGGGCCCTCCGCTGTTTATCATCATGTTTTTTCAAAGATGTGATCATTCTGAGTTAGCAACTGAAGCAAGAGGTGTCATCTGGAACTATCACACCATCTCTTTCCCTGCCTTGGAAAGTCACAGGTTCAAACGTTACCTGTTTGATTACATCTCACAGTGATGTAATCAACAATATTCTGAGAGTTGCATTTGCATCTTTGAAGGGGCAATATAAGACTTTCTTCTATCAGGTTAACCCTTTCATTTTAACTTATTTCATATACAAGTAATTTCTTTTCTAGTATCATAAGGGTAGGCCTCCTAAATATTGTTGATACAAAAACAGTAGAGTCCACATCATAATTCCCATTCATATAGCGTATTTTTCTCATCCCCTTCCTTGGGAGCTTCTCAGCATCCTGCATCTGGAATCTCAGATTCCAATCACTCAGGAAAGCTGGTGTCTTGGGAGGGCATCCTTTCTTCAGTAAAAGACTAGGTAATTGCTACTAGAGTGTTTTTAAATCATACATTTGCAATCAAGCTCCAATTTCAAATAACCCCCACTAGCAGCCCTACCTTAAAACAATTTAGAAAGCCTGGTATTGCTGACATGTGTATGCATTGTTTGAAAGAGGAGGAGTTAAGGGGACTTCACCAAAAGCAGCTTTTACATGGTCATGACTTGAATATCATCCACCCTGAGTGAAGAGCATCCATTTTAAAATTTAAAAAACAATTTATTTTTGTCCTGTTTTCTTGAATCTATTTCTTAGCTCCAACTTTTCCTGTGCATTGCCAACACTGCTAAGTAACTCTAAGGCCAATCCACACTCTACCCACTTAAATCTTCAGTCTCATAAAACTTTCCTCTCTTAGGATAATGAGAACTCAGGCCAGCAAGTAAAACAATCAGCTCTGGCAGATAAGAAAGCTGTTCAGAGTGTCCTTCTCACTGGGTCTCCAGGCTTGAAGCTCACTACTTGATTGTTATTCTTATTTCCTGTAAGTTAATTCCCCTAATTTTCAGCACTGTCAACATATGACCTTTGTTCTCTAGTTTTTACAACCTCAACGTCTACTAATATACATTACCAACTGTATTATCTGGTCATAGGAAACTTTTGTCTTTACTGTTGCTATGATCCATCTAGGCCCTATTTCCCAGCACTGGTGGTTCTTACTGGAATAACTCTTCTTTTCTGCTCCTCTTATATCAAGAGAAATTCAAGTTATCTATAAAGAATCTCCAAGATATTATGACCTTTTGAGGTATGACTAAATGCTTCCTCTACATTCTCCCTCTCTCCCACAAAATTTATTGAGCATCTATTATGTTCTACACATAAAGCTAGGTACTGATTATATTAGCTAGTAAACGTTTGGACCCTTATTCCCAAGGAGACTGCAGTTATCTTTCCTTATCTTCCTTCTTCGATATTGCCATTGCACTTGGACCATACCAGATCAAATTGAAGCTATTTATGACCACATCTATATTCATGTTTGATTCAACTCCATTGCTTCCATAGCTGGTATAACATTCAATAAAGATTTGTTAAGTTTTTCTAAAATCAGTCATGTCAAGATAGACAAGGCATGTCTCATCTTGACTTAATAATAAGTAAAGTAATTAATAAGCAAGATAAGAAACAATGAGGTTGAAACAATTGATGGGGACAAGGGTTATTCCAGACACTCTTCCCGGGCCCAGCACTGGCTGATTGAAAGAACAGTCCCTGCACATAAAAAAGGGCTCCAGATGCCCTGGCTCAACTTCATAAACTCTGCTCATTCCAATCACTGCATTGCTGATGACTGCCTTATATTATTAGTGTTGACTTTCAATTAGTGTCAGTTTTCCAAAAATAATATTTTCAGGAAGCTTCTATTCAGATTCCAAAGTGGCATGCCACTGAGATGAAAATGTTCGAAGAGATTCCAGCCATCCTCAAAGGAAAAGCTTTGATAAAAGTAAACAAGCAAACAATATACATCTTTCTCTCTTAGTATTAAAAAAATTAATTGTAGTTATTTTTCTTCTCATTGGGACTATGAAGCTGATGTTGGTTTATTTGTTTGACTCTACATGCTGATTTTCCAAAGTCTAGATACGATGGTGCAAAATGATAGTCGCATTTAGACAAAAGAAATTTCCTCCAAATTGGATCAAAAAAGAAGTCTAAGCTTGTTTTGATTAAAGAAACAGCTGAGAATTTTTTTTCATTTAGAGTGCCTAATCGTTGTTGAAAACTCAAGGAAAATTCAAGTGAGGATCCACGTGAGTGGGAAAGAGAGAAGAAAAAGTGTGTATAATTTCTATGTATACACGTGTACGTACAGTATACAAACATGCATATATATACACATATGTATATGTTCATATACATGGATAAATATATATCTCCAAGCCATAGTAGAATATGAATGCCTTTGCCAAATTGACTTTAAAAACTTATTTTATTTATTATTATTTTTTTTTTTTTTGAGGAGTTTCACTCTTGTAGCCCAGGCTGAAGTACAACGGCATGATCTCAGCTCACTGCAACCTCCACCTGCTGGGTTCAAGCAATTCTCCTGCCTCAGCCTCCCAAGTAGCTGGAGTTACAGGCATGCATCACCATGCCCAGCTAATTTTATATTTTTAGTAGAGACAGGGTTTCTCCATGTTGGTTAGGCTGGTCTCGAACTCCCGACCTCAGATGATCCGCCCGCCTTGGCCTCCCAAAGTGCTGTGATTATAGGGGTGAGCCACCATGCCCAGCCAACTTGAAAAACTTTTAAGAGAATGGAATGAATTTAAAGCTCTGGATAAGTCATAAGCTAACTTTCTTAATACATCCAAATGTGTACCTTATTTTTAGTCATAATATTAACTTGTAATAAAATTTGATTACACATGAGTGTGTGTGTGTGTATGTATACAAAATTTGAAATTCAAATATCTTAAAAATTGAGATTTTTATCCCCTCTATCATATAGATTTTGTATAATAAATGTTATACAAAGCCCTAAAAAGTATGCTTTATAGTTATATCGTACATATTGTTTCTAAGTACTGTATGAGACTGAATTATGAATAATAGTTTATTTAAAGTGATTTCCCTGAAGAACAAATACTATCATTTACAGATATGAGCTTGTATCAGCTTAAAAGCAGGATAGGGATCGTAGTTCTACCCTTGGCCTTGACAGGCTCTCTGATCTTAAGCAGCTCTTTTAGTCTCTCCAGTCTTCCGTTTTCTCCTCTGCAGGATGAGATAGTCATTGCACCGTAGTCTCTTCATCAAGTTGTGTGAAGGTAAAAATACCTGTTAACATGCATGAACCCTTACTGTAGGCTAAGCACTGTGCCACGTGCTTTTTGTCTAGCTTTGTCTTGCCAGGATCCCCTGAAAAATAGGTATTATTATCATACCCATTTTACAATGTAGAGGATAGTGAGGTGACACAGCAATGACACAGCTTGAAAAGAGCAGAGACAAACTTTGAAATAAGATCTGTTGGATTGCAGTGTCTAGACTCGCAATTACAAGCCCAGCCTGCTTTGCAAACAAAAATGCATCTGATAAACCACTTAAAGGAATTTATATTAAGCAGTATGCATAATAAGTTGTCAGCAACCCCTGTGCCCACCATCAGCTCAATGCCACCAGAACACAGCACACATACACATATGCACACATGTACACATTCATATATTTATTTAAAAGTTTTTTCTTTTATGGGAAAAAGAGTCTCCACTCTAGAGACATATTTGGAACCACTCTCATCTGATCTGTGATGTCTGAAGTTTGGGATGAAATTTTACCCTTGCTGTAGAAAGCACAACTAAAATTTAAAAGTTAATGGAGCCTTAGTATTAGTTACTCCTGATTTCATAAATTCACAGCATCTTATAAATAAGTTGATTGTGATCCTGGGCTTTATTTCTGAAGCTAACGATTGTCTCTTTGACCAGAAACACAGAGGGCAGCATTCAGTGCTGTCTTTTAAGGATTTTAAAGAGCATAATCCGTGCTATTTGGTGCTGGATAGGAGTGAAGTCTACAAGGAAGTTGAACTTTGCTTGCTGCCCCGTGTGGATTCTGTGCTTCCAAGCCACCAGCTTCAGCTGTCCAAAAAGCGACAGTTTCTATGAATGCCAAGACTTATAAAGCATCTCCCCAGAGTTGTATTATCTCCCCCTGAGCAATAAGGGCAGCCTTTTTGAGACGTATGTCTCCTCAATTAGCTTCTGTGGTTCTCTCTGAAGAGTGTGTTCCTTTAGCTAGAAAGAACGATTCTGCAGATTACCCAAATAAGACAGCCTCATGAGATTTGTGGGAGGACTGAAAGAGTGTGATGGGTTGGGACATGCTTATCTTTGAGCCCAAATAACAGTAACATCTCTATAACAAACATTTTTTTTTTTTCTGGGAGGGGCTAGCTTGGAAAAAAGTTTCAAAGCCGTAGTTTCTTTCTGGAATGATAAAGAACCCAAATTCTCAATACCAATAAAAGATATTATTTGGTGGGGATAAAATGGTGACTTGAAAAACATTTCCATGACTGGAGCATCATTATTATGAGTTTACCCAATTACCATGACTGGAGGTCCTGCCTGGCTCTCTGTCAGACCTGAAGTTGCATAGGTCAGCTCTGCCTTGGTAGTACTGCACCCCAGTTTCCCTGTTCCAGGAACAAATGATGTTACAGTTTATTGTAGGACTAAAAAGCACCTTGAGACTGTGATCAGCTTTTTGTCTTTATGGTTTTGCCAGCATGTGTGTGACCTTTTAGCATTATCGAAGATTTTGTGGAGTCTGCATATGTGCAACTGGAACAATGAATTTATCATGAAAAGAAAAGGGGATCTCAAGTTTACCCCCAGTGTTGCCTCAATCCTAGCATCCAGGCTTTGGAAGTTTGAGAAGATACAAATTCATTTTTTTTTTTCTTTCTTGGTTGGTCCTTTTACCCATCTCGGAAATAAAATGATCTAATTAGTACTTGGGTTTCAAAACATGTTACAGCCAACTGCCGAGTCAGTGCCTCTGCGGCTCTTCCCAATTTCACTCGCAATGTTAGCTTCTCCCACTTTACTTCCAAAGCACTTTGTCCCCAGAACTCCCAAAACATTTCGAATCCGAATTAGGAGTGATTATTTTTTGTATGTCCATCTTTTCCACTAGAATATGAGTAACCTTATCCATAAAGGCAGTCTTATTCTCTCTTGTGCACCCAATTCCTGACATAGTATTCATCCCAGTCAGAATTCAATAAATCTTTGTTGAATAACTGAATGCACTTATTAATCAATCTGTATATGAATGCTCTAAGCTGGCAAGGAACTACATCAAGGCTCATTCCTTAATTCAAACATCTTACATATGTAAAGGTAATAGGCCTCCGAAATTTATAGCTATATAACATTGGTTAAAAATCTTAAATACTTTTAAAATCTATTTGATTTATTTATTAATGACTCTCCTACTGAAATATATGCCTGACGAATACAGGAACTACATCCAGTTGGGGTTACACTTCTGGCCCTCAGAGTGCTAACACAGTATATGCTCAATAAGTATTTGGTAAATGAATGAATAAATCAGAGAGTGAACAACTTCATCAATGGGACCCAGTGACCAACGCCCTCATGGAGGCTAACCTTGGGAAGAAGAGGGCTTCTGAGGTTTCTCCCAGCTGTCTGAAGATGTAAAGATTTACAGACTAATTTGGTGGAAGCAGCTTTCAGAAATACTGATAGTTTTTGAATTACACATGTGTATTAGATCTACTGAGGTTTCCATAGAGACGGAAGAGAAAAACCTTATTTGATCTAAGGCCTGAAACTGTGCCTGGTACATGGTATGTTCTCAATCAGTATCTGCTGCATAAAAATAAATGACTGCTCTGAAAGTACTCAGTTTCCAATGGTATAATGTTTTCTATTTTCAGCCTAGTTTAAAAGGTCATGTCCTTCATCCCAGCACCGTCTGTTCATGCCATCTTGTTTATGTCACTGTTATTCATTGAATCCTCCCGCCCATCTCTATTTTATCTGCTATGTCTCAATGTTGACTGACAAATGGCAAATACTATCTGCTCCCTTCTAATGACTGTTATAAATAGACTAGTAAGGATGTGTTCTTAAAATCACCCTTTCCCAGGGGGCAGATATTTATCTAGTCATAGGAAAGTGAGGATTAGAGTACAGTGTGGTCTCAGCCCCACAAATATGTTTGTGTGCTGACTCATTCCTTTGGTCACAGCTCTGTATTAGGCTGAAGGTATTGTTATTTGAAAAAAGATAATCCAGAACCAGATTTCTATACTGCCATTCATAGCAGAGAAGAAATGGGGAAAAGCACAAAATTCCTAGAATCACTGTTCAAAGACAATCTCTGTTCAGAGAGAAGAAAACTTGGATTGTCTGTGTTTAACACAAAAGGAAATTTAACTCCATGTATTAGTCCATTTTTGCACTGTGATAAAGAAATACCTAGACCGGATAATTTATAAAGAAAAGAGGTATAATTGACTTGTGGTTCTGCAGGCTATACAGAAACATAGCAGCTTCTGCTTCTGGAGAGTCCTCAGGAAACTTACAATCATGGTGGAAGGCGAAGGGGAAACAGATACATCTTACATGGCAGGAGCAGGAGGAAGAAAGAGGGGAAGAGGTGCTGTACACTTTTAAACAATCAGAACTCACTCACTCACTATCAGAAGAACAGCACCAAGGGGATGGTGCTAACCCATTCATGAGATCCAGTCACCTTCCACCAGGCTCTACCTCCAACCCTGGGGATTACAATTCGACCTGAGATTAATCCAAATTATATCACTCCAGATATTGGGTTTATTTAAATGTCTTAGAAACTTTCCATTATTTGGAGAAATAATCAGATTTACAAGACAGACATGGAAGGTGTACCACAAGCAAATGAGCAGGGGCCTGCAGAGATAGCAGAGACAGCTGAAATTTCTGACTTTGTCTCTTCCAAAATGAAGAAATTGTATTTTCCCAAGCTTCATTTTCTCCATCATAAGATGAAGTAAATTATCATTTAGTGAGGTCGTTGAGTGAGTTAAGAATGAAAATATCTCTAAGGATGACAGGCACTTGTCTACTTCGCTACTCTTCCCCTAAAGAAAGGAATCACTTAGATTCCGATAGATGTATTGAAAGATCCTAATAAATAAAGGAGGTAACATGGCCAATCACTTTAATGAGGAATAAGTAGGAGGAGAATTAGAGAACCAGGCATGAAATTTAGAGATAATCAAATCCAGAGGTTTTCAAATATTTTGTTTAGGAAAACTTAAAAAATTAAACATGAAATATTGTATGTATCTCACGTGATATAAAACAAAGGCCATGGAGCTGCTGTGATGTACCCAGGGTGAAGGTCCCACAGTGCCAACCTCTGGGCTTCTCTATGCAGCACTCAGGCTGTCCATCCAGCTGAGAAGCTTCTCCACTCAGCCTTCAGAAACTGAGAATCCCTAGGATTCTTTCACTGATGTAACCTGATTCTCTGTTTCTCCCAGCCCTTCACCAATAAATTTTGAGAGTGAATGAATGATTCAACTGGACTTAAATGGGCCTTGCCCAAAACAACTTAGTTAATTAGCAGCACAATAAGAAATAAACTCAGTTCTCACCTAAATACCCATCTGACGTTTACTCAGTCATGCCAGGGTATATTAGTCAGGGCAGGCTAAGTTTTGCTCCAATAAGAGCAATGCATCTCAGTGGCTTAAGTCTGTGATTTGTTTGTCAGTCATCTAATATGTTCATCTTTAGATTCGTGACAAGACTGTTTTCACAAAGGCCTCATTAGAGGACTCAGGCGAATAGAGATCCATCACCAGAAATTTCCCATTGTTATAGCAATGAGATAAAATACTTGGAGACTTAGGCACTAACAATTAAATGCTTTTACAAAAAAGAAGTCATATATCTCTTCCCTCTCACGTGATTTGTCGAAGCAAGTCAATGGACGTGCCTAAATGCAAATAGATGGAGAAGTGCAATCCTGGAAGGAGAGAAGAGAATGGTCAACACTTCTGTCACAATGACCAATTAGTATTTATGTGTTTTCTTTTAATTTATAATATTCAAATACTGGTTTAGAATCAATCATGTTACAGCTTTAGATATGGTATCAAAATATAAAAGATTTTAAGCAGTTGTGGCATGGCAACTATAGAGTGATATACAAGACTTATAATACTAACTATATCTGATGTCCGAATCAACTTCAAAGTCTCTGTTGACTCTTACGTCTTGGGTTCCAGAGGAATAAGGCAACTTGTATGTGTGAGATAGAAAAACATAATGGGTAACTTTATCACTATTATTATTATTGTTCTTCTATGCACTATTGTGCAGTATTATCAGTAATACTGTCAATGGCACGATCTTGGCTGACTGCATCTCCAACTCCCGAGTTCAAGTGATTCTCCTTCTCAAAGGTGGCTTTGATTGCAAGAAGCCAATTCTAACTAACCAAAGAGAAGGGAATTTATTGAAAGGTTATCAGGAACTCAAAGGAAGTTTGGAGAGGCAAGTAGAACCCAGATGTTGCTGCTGTTACAAGAAGACATATACATTGTTGTGACTCAACACAGTTTCAGAGGCGAGGAAGCAAGAAACACAGGGTTTTGAAACTCTAACAGTGTAGTCAGGACCACAGTGCAATAAAACTCAACTACTTTCAATCCTTTCATTTCTCTACTCAAGCTTCAAATTTTAGGCAAGAGCTTCCAGTTATAATTATTAGTTATTGGCCGGGTGTGGTGGCTCACGTCTGTAATCCCAGCACTTTGGGAGGCTGAGGCGGGCGGATCACCTGAGGTTAGGAGTTCAAGACCAGCCTGGCCAACATGGTGAAACCCCATCTCTACTAAAACTACAAAAAAGCCAGGCGTGGTGGGGCGTGCTTGTAGTCCCAGCTACTTGGGAGGCTGAGGCAGGAAAATCACTTGAACCCGGGAGGCGGAGGTTGCAGTGAGCCAAGATCACACCATTGCACTCCAGCCTGGGTGACAAGAGCGAAACTCCCTATTAGTTATTATTCTAATTATTCTCCTTGACTAAGAGAAGACTGTTTGCACTGAGGAGGAAGAGAAAATAAAGGAGTTCTTAAAAACTAGAAAATTGTACTGGGAGATGAAAATAAAATATTCAGCATACATTTGTTATGGAAAAAATTGTTCCTCTGCCTTTATGGGCACACATCCACTCTTAGTACAGGGCTTGTTTCCCTTCTACCCAGTAGAAATGCTGGGTAGTTCCATGGCTGAGTGCACTTCATCTCAGCTTCTGCTTCCATTCTGTATTAGTCCGTTTTCATGCTGCTATAAAGAAATACCCCAGACTGGGTAATTTATAAAGGAAAGAAGTTTAATTGACTTACAGTTCTGCATGGCTGGGGAGGCCTCAGGAAACTTACAATCATGGTGGAAGTGGAAGGGGAAGCAAGCACCTTCTTCACAAGGGGGAAGGAGCAACAGCGTGCGTGTGAAGGAGGAACTGTCAAACAATTATAAAACCATCCGATCATGTGAGAACTCACTGTCATGAGAATAGCATGGGAAATCTCGCCCCCATGATTCAATCACCTCCCTCCCTGGACACATGGGGATTATAATCCGAGATGAGATTTGGGTGGGGACACAGAGTCAAACCATATTACACTCCTATAATTTCACTTCAAAAGCAGCTATTCCAGCTTCACCACCTACTTCTGTATTTTTCCCTATTGCAAACTCCCAAGTGTTTTTTTAGACTTACAGCCGTATGATTTCAGGCTCTAGAAAAGGGGAAAATACAGATTCAAGGTCTATTGAAAGATTAACATTAACTAAAACTTCTTAGAGGAGAATTCATTGTTACTGTTTCTGTTCTTATTTCACCAAATGAGAACACCAAATACTCATCTACACAGGTATTTATCTAAAACAGACCACTTTATGAACTTGAAAGACAATGAATCTCTTAATGAAATGCAAGTTCCATGTTATTACAGAGTGTTATTTTCTCATCTAAATTTCTTCCAATTCATTATCCAATGTCAGAACAGTTGTAGCTATTTTGGGGTTTGGGCATGTCAATATGTCAAACCCTGTATGCTGATTTTAAGCTCCACTATAATGTATATGCATATCTAAATAAGAAGTTTACTTGAGGCTAGGCATGGTGGCTCATGCCTGTAATCCCAGCACTTTGGGAGGCTGAGGTGGGTGGATCACTTGAGGTAAGGAGTTCGAGACCAGCCTGGCCAACATGGCGAAACCCCATCTCTACTAAAAATACAAAAATGAGCTGTGCTTGGTGGTGGGGGCCTGTAATCCCAGCTACTGGGGAGGCTGAGGCAGGAGAATTGCTTGAACCTGGGAGATGGAGGTTGTGGTGAGCCAAGATCACACCACAGCACTCCAGCCTGGGCAACAAAGCAAGATTCTGTCTCAAAAAAAAAAGAAGAAGGAGGAGGTTTACTCAAGTATCAACTTTTCTCCTAGAAGTTTCTCATTAAGTGCTTCATTCTTTAACTTGAGGATAAAAACCTTCCTTTTATGTTTTTAAAATTATCTTTATTATGATTGAATCGAATAATGAGTAAAACAAATCTTTAAAAATACTATGTGATAGTGAAAAAACTGAAAATAGCGAAGAGAGACTTAACGCAAATACCTACTTTTTTCAAAATCTGAGGATGACTTTCTAGGTTCAAATTCCTTTTCTAAACCTCAATTAACAGCACATACTTGTTGGCCTAATTATTTGAAGTACTGTTCTGTAAAAGACCAGAAAAGCTAGTCTGAGTCAACATCTAAAATTCTCTGTAAATTTTTTTTAAAGTTATAGTTCGATATTTATTAAAATCAACTAGATTACATGTTAAAGCAAGCAACATTTCCTTCCTTCCTTCCTTCCTTCCTTCCTTCCTTCCTTCCTTCCTTCCTTCCTTCCTTCCTTCATCATATGTATATGCTTGTGTTTTCTTTGCTTTTTGCCAAGAATGAAAATTTAGCTGTACTCATTAATGTTACAAGAATAACTTCCCTGCTGCCGACAGTTTCTTCTAAGTCAGAGAACCTCTATTGTCTTTCCTCTGGTAATAAATGATAATAATTAAAGGCAAATACACAATAATTAGTCACACTAGGTTTATCCATCTGGTGTACCTGTATCCCATCGCTGTGTCTTTGAAACAGATGACAAGCAGCATATTGCAGCACATCCTGCTAATGGGTCTAAGTGGGGAATAGGGAGGTAAAGAGGTCATTAAAAAAAGGTCAGTAGCAAAGAGCAAGAGCATTATACTTTTTTTTTTTGAAAGTGGTCATTGAGCATTTAGCTTTGTATCTTCCAAAAACATATGTGTATCCACAAGACAGTAGCAAACTAAAGTAGTTCACCAGGCCTGGGAAGGTCTATAGATATTGTTAATTTCATTGTTTAGATCGCAGTCACCATGAGGATCTTCATAGTTACTGTTTATTGCTTTCTTGCTATCTTCTAGGCAGTGAGTTTCATTTTTAAGGTATTTCTCTCTACTTCTGAAAATCTTGCAAGGTACATATTGAAATTATCTCCAATATATAAATGCAAAAATTGAGTTAAAGAGAGATTTAGCAACTTCTCCAAGACCATATTACCTCATAAGGACTGAGCCAAACATTAAATAAAAAGGCATTTTTGGAAGTTTTAACGAAGTGTGTTGAAGACGCTTGTTAATTATTGTAATTGAAGGTTGACTTTAAAATTTATGATTTTGTGGGGAGGGGCAAGTTTTTATGCACATATAGACTTTCGGAGTTTAAGTTAATATGGCCGTCAACCTTTTTGGAAGGATATAATGCTAAAAGTAAACATAGGAACCTTTGTCAATGGGTAAGGCATGTCTTAGATTCTACTGGATAAGACTATTAAAAGTGCATTACAGGCCAGGTGCAGTGGCTTACCTCTGTAATGCCAGCACTTTGGGAGGCTGAGTTGGGTGGATCGCTTGAGGCCAGGAGTTCAAGACCAGCCTGGCTAACATGGTGAAACTGTCTCTACTAAAATACAAAAAACTAGCCGGGTGTGGTGGTGCACACCTGTAATCCCAGCTACTCAGGAGGCTGAGGTACTCTTGATCTTGGAAGGTGGAGGTGGCCGTGAGCCAAGATTACACCACTGTACTCCAGCCTGAGCGACAGAGTGAGACTCTGTCTCAAAACGAACAAAAAACCAAAAAAGTGCATTGCAAATAAATTCTTCTTTCTCTACAAATACAAGAGAGATGGCCATTCGTGGGGGCTGTTGTGTCTCATATGTATTTTTCAAGGAAGAACAATATTACTCAAGCTGGCAGCTGCTTCTATAAAGTGAGAAAGACCTACAATACATATCTCTTAAATTCACCAAGCGTTCTCTGTATTCGGTTCATGTAACTGCAACCTCTATTCATGTTTTTAAGACTAGAGATGCCCTCAATACACACATCCACATATACAAAATGGGCTGTCACCTGTCACTGCATCTGCTCACACTCTCTGAATTTATCACTAACTTCCCACAAATAAAAAATGGAGCTATTTATCAGCTTCTTTTTTTTTCAAAAGGTGACATTAGGCACTTCCAGATTATTAAAGATAACCATCTCATGTTTCCAGTGTTTCTCTGGAAGGATATTCTCTCTTCATTGTTGTAAGGAGATCTGCACATTATCTGAGGCCCATAAGATGGCAAGGAAATAAAAAGGTATGGTTGGAGATAAGACTTTCTGAGCAGAAAAAAACTCATGAGTGCATGTTTAAAATAGCTGGAATGGGAAATAGTACCTCCACTTGCTCGATATTAGAGGAAAATATAAGAAAAACAAGATCAGGGTTTTGCAATCAGTGTGAATTGTTATTCACCAACCATGTCTGAGTCTCAGCGAGTCTGTTGAAACACAGGGTTCTACAAAGACAGCAGCACCTGTTGCTGACTGTGCAGTAACAGCCTCACCATGTAATCAAGGCATTCCCATCTGTGGTGAAATTTCCCAATTTTTCTTTTAAAGATCAGATCCTTCATTGCTAATGAGCTAACGGGAGGGATGCAATGTCTTATTCGATTGTGGCTTATACTGTGGCTGCAGTATAAAGTAGTGGGAATTAAACATTAAAATCAGCTGAGGTTTTCCCCAGCTTCCGAGGCTGGTGTTTCTTTCTTTCCAAAGTTTTGCTTTGCCTGGATTTTCAAGGTTTCATTACACATCAGGACATTAGGAGTATTGGCTTGATTGTGTTTCTTTCTTGTGCCAATCTAGTCACGGATCTCATCGAAGGTTGTGACACGATCCTGTGCTCTTTTCTACCTCTCAGTACCATATCCAATTTGATAGCCAAGAACTGCAAATTCTGTGTCTTTAGTGATTTTTTATAATAGATTTTCTCTTCTTTATCCCTATCACCAATATCTTAGGACAGCTCTTTGTTATTTCTGTTTTTCTCTTCTTTCTTTTTTTGTCTTTCTTTTTCATTTTTAAGTTGTTTTTTTTTTTTTTTTTGAGACAGAATCTCGCTCTCTCGCCCAGGCTGGAGTGCAGTGGTGCAATCTTGGCTCACTGCAAGCTCCGCCTCCCGGGTTCAGGCCATTCTCCTGCCTCAGCCTCCTGAGGAGCTGGGACTACAGGCGCCTGCCACCACGCCCAGCTAATTTTTTGTATTTTTAGTAGAGACAGCGTTTCACCGTGTTAGCCAGGATGGTCTCAATCTCCTGACCTCGCGATCCACCCGCCTCGGCCTCCCAAAGTCCTGGGATTACAGGCGTGAGCCACCGCTCCTAGCCTTTTATTTTTAATGTTTTTAAGACAGCATCTCATTCTGTCACCCAGGCTGGAGTGCACTGGTGCAGTCTCGGCTCTCTGCTACCTCCACATCCCAGGCTCACGCGATCCTCCCATATCAGCCTCTGGAGTAGCCGGGACTGCAGGTGCGCCCCACCATGCCTGGCTAATTTTTAAATTTTTGTAGGGGCAGGGTTTCACTACATTGTCCAGGCTGGTCTCAAACTCCTGGGCTCAGGTGATCCTCCCGATTCAACCTCCCAAAGTGCTGGGATTCCAGGCATGAGCCACCATGCCCGGCATTTGTTATTTCTTACAGATGATTATAGCGGCCTGTAAACAGTGCTCCTCTTGCCCTCCTTTACTCCCCAAGATTGCCTTTAGCTTTTATATTGCCTCCAGACTTTTCTAAACTAGAAGCAGAATCACAGCACTACATAGAGACCTTGATCACAGCCCTCATGTCCATTGTTACCTCTGGCACCTCTCTGCTCTTAACTACATGCTTCTTTTTCAGTGACATGTTGCAGGCAGGCCTTGCCTTCTATACGCCCCCTCTCCCCACCAGCCATGTCCCTGTTGTATCTAATGTCTTGCTTCTTTGCTAGGGATCTCCTACCCATCCTTCAGGAAATGGAGTGGAAATAGATTACAGTTCACTTGATAAATGCAATGTTGATTGGCAATGTTTTCCCGAGTCTGTGTTCAGTAGGATTCTGATGCCATATCTGGGGTTGATGAGAATAGTGTGGAAGTAGAATTGTCTTCCAAGGGTGCAGAAGGGAGAAAGGTTGGCCTGGTTAAAATGTTACTTCCTCCATGAAATCTGCTCTAACTTCCCAGGAGAATTTATCGGCTCTCTCCTTCAGAAGGCTTCAGCACCTTAAACTTCCCCAGTCATAGTATTTGTAATTACTGTAATTAACTTCCTATACATCTGTCTCTTATATTACACTGTGAACTTTTTCTGGGCATATAGTGGACATTGGACACTTACTAAATATTTGTTCAATGACTGACTAGTTTCTTTTCTGATCCCACCTTAATGTGGTTATAGAGACGTTTTGGCAAACTATGGCCTGCAGGCCAAATCCAGCCCACCACATGTTTGTGTAAATAAAATAACGTGGGAATAGAGCCATGCCTAGTCATTTCCTTAGGATATATGGCTGTTTTCCTGCTACAGCAGTAGACAGAGCTGAGCAGTCATGCCAGAGTCTCTATGGCCTGCAAAGTGACTATCTGGTCACCTACAGAAAAAGGTTGAAGACCCCAGTTCTAGAGCTTAAAAACAAAGGCTGAGATCCCAAGTGTTGTACATTTTTTTCCCCAAACACAAGTTAGTGAACTTCCGAGCCATGGAATATAAAGTGTTCAGCCCAGTTGAAAGACCTCGAAGGTCAACGTTGCTGCCTGAATTTCACTGGGTTCTGCAGCTTTCCAAACATTTTTTTATTTTGCTTTCAGAAATGTAGTCAAAGGATGCTTCTTTGATTCTTGGAATAATCTTGATCATCAGTATTGCATTTGATAGCTCTTATGAAAATGTCTTGGTTCTGTGGCTACATGCTGCACTGATTTTTGACAGCATTACCAGTGCTTTGCCTTGCATCTACTTGTTAATATAACAATGCTAAATGAAGAGCAGGAACTGTTTCTCTAACAGTCATGCGTCTTGGTTTCCTCCTTCTATCACTATAAGTTTCATCTCCTGACACAAGTTCAACTAGCTACAACTGAAATGACAGAACTTCTCCCTAAACATTCGATGGTAACTTTACCTTACAGCCTAGTTATGGAGTCAGACCATCTGTGTTCCCATCCTGGCTCCTTCAATAAATTACTGGCTGATAACCTTGGGAAAATCATGTATGTTTCTAGCCCTTGGTAGACTCCTCTGTAAAAAGGGAGTGGATGGCCGTAACAATCTCTGTAAATTGTTGTGAAAAATCAATACAGTCCATGAGAAGCACTTGGCAGAACTGCCTTCACAAGCATGCTCTTTGCTTTTTCTTTGTTTTCCTGTCATCATTCATGTTAACTCATCTAGCTTCTCATAAGGAATTAGGTTTATCAGTGTAAGTGTACCAACCTCCAGGTGTCAAAGTCATACCCATGACCTCTTTGACTTCTGATGTCATGAAGACCATGGTGTAGGGAAGCCTGAGGGGGCTGGATCATATCATTCTGAGGGTGGGCCTCAAGGTGGGCTTGTAATGGTTCTGAGAGGTCAGAGTAAGCCTCATAGCAACACACACTTTGGACACGTAAAACAATACTCAAGACATCTGAGCTATCCAGTCTCCTCTGAAATTATTTCTAGATCTCAGATTGGAAGAAAAGTACTCTCTCTTTCTCTCTTTCTCTCTCTCTTTCTTTCTTTCTTTTTTTTTTTTTGAGACGAAGTCTTGCTCTTGTCCCCCAGGCTGGAGTGCAATGGTATGATCTCCGCTCACTGCAACCTCTGCCTCCCGGGTTCAAGCGATTCTCCTGTCTCAGCCTCCCAAGTAGCTGGGATTACAGGCACCTGCCACCATGCCTGGCTAATTTTTGTATTTTTAGTAGAGACGGGGTTTCACCATGTTGGCCAGGCTTGTCTCGAACTCCTGACCTCAGGTGATCTGCCTGCCTCCGCCTCCCAAAGTGCCAGGATTACAGGCATGAGCCACCACGCCCAGATGAAAAGTACTCTCTCTTTCTAACAACCACAGGTATCCTAGTTCTAAGCTGTGGAGCCTGTCTAGTCTGAGGTACACATTTTTGCTACAGCCCAAGTCTCCTAGGAACTAAAATGGCTGCATAATCTGGTTCTAACTGTCTCTCATTCTAAGCTGATTGGCCTGGAACCAGAAAAAAAAACAGACAGAATAAAGAACAGATGAATTTCTACCCCCCCAACCCGCTTGAGCATTATTTTTCCAATTTCATCCTGGAAACCAAGTAAAAACATGTTTTGATTATATTTACAAATTTATCCAATCATCCTGGAATTTTGGACTACATTTTATGTTTGGAAAGGGACATCAATAAAGTGCCTTCTGGGCATGGAGCTCGCCTGAGCTTCAGGGGTTTCCTCTGTGGGACACCAGGCACAAGGGGGCGGCCAGGGCAATGCTGTCTCTCTCCTATCACGTGCCACCTCGACATGCTTGACTCCTTTCTCAGGGGCCTCAATGCACAGCGGGGTCTTCTGATGTTGGTCTCTTTAAAAACAAATATTTATTGGAAGCCTGGACAATTGCAGCCCCTTCCAACTGTTGTCACTGTTGTGGGTTTCTCTCCCCTCAACCCATCTATCTTATTCTCCAGCAGAGCCATCTATCTGCAACACAAATCAGATCATGTCATTTCCCCTCTTAAAAACCATCAGTGCCTCCCAGTTGTTCAAAAGATAATGTCTTAAACCCTTTAGGAAGGCTCACCAGCATTCATGAGCTGACCCACCAGGGTTCCCTGGTAAATCTATTCTTTTAAAAACTTAAACTCAAGTATCTTCCTTCATTCCTTCTTTGGCATTCCATAACAATGGGTGCATATGTTTAGCACTAAAATACATTAAATGTCATAAAATAACCATTCAGGTAAGCACTAATCTCTGCTACTCTCTTTTAAACACCTTGAAGGCAGAGAGTATGCCAAACTTTTTGTATTACAGCTATTTGACACCAGGTTTGACAAAATTGCTGCTCTGTAGAAATGATGAATGAATTAATGCAAGATACGGTGCTCCCACAGAATCCTGCTTGCATCTCACTCACATAATCTTCACATTATATTTTACAGGCGGGTCTCTTCTAACAGACTTCATAGTCCTTGAGGGCAGGAACTCTGTGTCTATCTTATCTACCACTGTCTCAAACTTCTATGTATTTCTGACATATGAGAAAAGCTTGACAGTGTTTTGTTGAGGAAAAGATTAAGTTTTTAAAGGTTAAAAATTAAAGAGACCTAGAATCTATGCGCAGACAACTTTCTCTTCAGTTAGATATATTAGACAGGATGCTAATATCAGGTAGGCTAAAGTCTAATGTCAGTTTAAAAGGGCTGAGATTTAAGAAAATGTCATGAAAGTGAAGCAAGAGTATAGGAAGGGAAGGACAGACTACGTCTGGTTGCTAGAATTTATTCATTCAACAAATATTTATTGAATACTTAGTGGGCACATGACACGGGATGCATGTTAAACTCTGGGGAGAGGAACAGACTTCTTCCCAGATTTCAACAGCTCAAAGTTACGCCCAACCATTGCCATCATGTGGGGCAAAGGTGATGACAGAGGATGAACTGGGCAACAAGGAAGCAGAGCAACACTGCTCAATCAGCCTGGGAGCTGGGAGACTAGAAGGAAATAGGAAGGCCTGGACATTCAAAGACAGGTTTGGAAAAAACCTATGCTGATGTGGAAGGTTGGACAGCTCCTTAGTACTACCTGGAAACGAGGGGGGAAATAGGAGAAACATGACCAGCTTGGGAATTCCTTTGCAAGTCTTGATAAACAATTTTCGGACAGTTACTATTTCTCTCTCTGCTGCCTCCTGCCTGGCCTTAAGGCAGCCACCCAAGACAAGACTAGCAGAAAGTGAGGGCTCTGAGGAGAGGAAAACAAACAAACAAACAAAAAATCAGAAAGGCCAATCTCCAAAGAGAAGATTAGCCCTTAACCAATGTCCTCAAAGGGACCTAGCATAGAAGAGTAGAGAGTGTCAGGTCAAACTCTAAACTCCCATGAAAAGCCACTGCATGCCTGGTACTGATGATGTGAGCCTGGTAGATGTATAAGGCAGCATCCTTCTCTTTGAGCCGCAACTGGGTGCTGCTGGTTACTTGAAATAAATGTTGATCCATAGATTTTGGCTTTCATTTTGGAAAAATGTAAACTTCAATTACATAGTAATTTAGGAAACTCTTGAATTCTTTCCTATAAATCTCCTCTTTATGAGAATATTTGAATGTAGTTTCAAATAGAGCCGCTGATTTGTACTATATGCAGAGCTGAGCAGATAGTAGGCTCCTGACAATGTTTTAAAAAATGAATTCTATTGAATAATTTTATATTTAGCTCCTGTTTTGTGATTGTCACGGAAGGTACAGAAAAATGAGTTAGATTTGGTATCTCTATTCAAAGAACCAAAATTCTAGTGGGAGGAAAACTGGAAAGAAGGTAAATAAAGAACATAGTAAATAGAGCTGCAAACAAATTGCTATAAAAATTCAGAAAAGCAAGAACAATTACATTTTTAGGACAATTAGGAAGGGCTTAAAAGAGAAGGCAGCATTTGAAGATCGTTGGTTTGTCCAACCTAGATTTAGAGTTAAACATTTTTTACTCATCAGCCTAAAAATGCTTTATTGACATGTAACAATTATAATTTATCCCATGATTTAAACTGGAAATTAAGAAAGAGTGAAGAAGAGAAGAAGAGGAAAAGAGAAGGAAAAGAAGAAACAACTTCTCAGATTTATTCTCAGAAAGTCCATCAACTTTCTTTATTGGCATTTTAGAGGTTTCTAATAACAGCCAATGATTTCTAAAGCTATGATCACATTCCACATTACATTTGTGTACTTACTTAGGACTTACAAAATTCTTCACTACATGCTGTTTCATTTGGTTCTTTTAACAACATTATAAGATGGAATACTCAGGTAGCCCCAAAGTCGTTTCCCATATGCTGAAGTTCAGCAAGATTCATCTTCCAACCTCCTTCAACTGGTAGAATAATAAAGACCATTCTAATGGCCGTCTTCCAGCTCCTTCAACTCGACTCTGCTGCTTCCCATAGAGTTTTGAAAAGTTCTTCATCTGGATTTGTTAAACAAGTAAATAATATTTCATAATTGCAAGAGCTTCTCCAAAATTATTTCATTGTGTAAAAAAAACACATCAAATTCTGTTTTATTTAGCCAAAATTGACCTCTCTTACTTTCTCTTATCATCATGCTAGATCATTTGCAGAGTACTGTTCTTTAGTTTCTTCATTTCCATCTGGAAAACAAGAGTGCTGTGTTAGAAAGAATTAAGTCCCTGAGAGTAGAAGTGTAAAAACAGTATACATTAGCTCCCAAAGGAAACATGAATTCTCAGATGATTTAAATAGTATGACTCCAACATCTGAAATGGAATAAAATCAACGCTTGTTGACAAGAATGGAGGTCCCCCAACTTCAGTAATGATGGATTGAAAATAGTTTCCTGGGTCCTTGTTGAAAAGGAGTCTGGGGTCAGCATTAAGAATCTGTTTTAACTTATAATAGCTGATAGCTGCAAGAGGGATACACTCAGATGGTTCTGCCCCAGGAGATCTTCATTCTGTCTTATTCAAGACGTGTAGATGATGATGAGAAACTAACAACTTACCCCCTTGCTAGCCCCTGGAATCTTGTTCTTCTCTACAGCACTAGGATGACTTCAGGCCTGTCATGTTAGTATCTTTCAGAGTAGTTATCTACTGTTGTCTCATTTATTATCTATTTTAGTGTTTCTACTTACATTTTATTCTTTTATGTTTTGGGTTTTTAAAAATTTCCTAGGAAAGAGTCTAAAGCTGAATTAAAGCAATTAAGAGTGAGATTGAGGCAAAATTACATTTTCCTGTGATGACTTAAAAGTATTTTTTAGCTCAAAAAAAAAAAAAACTGTTTATTGTAAAATTTTAGAGAATACAGAAATTATAATGAAGAAAGTATTTACTATAACATTCACCCACAAAAATATGTATTAGCAATATATATCCTGTTTCCTTAACGTATGTATATGTAATTGGGTTTTCTACGTTTTTACTTGATAGTATAGCAAGAATATTCTTTCCTGCTTCAACCTCCTGAGTAGCTTGGGACTACATGTGTGCCCCACCACATCTGGCTACTTTTTTTGTAGAGATAGGATCTTGTTGTGTTGCCCAGGTTGATCTTGAACTCCTGACCTCAGCCTCCCAAAGTTTGGGATTACAGGTGTGAATCACCATGTCCAGCTACTTTGTCAGTATACTTTCTAATAGCCAGGTGTCTCATATTTAAACAGAAGTCCTGAGTCTTTCCCATAAAAACATACTTCTCCCCAAATCTCCAAATCTAATAAATTGGTACCACTATTCACTTGATAGCTCTGGGACCAAACTGACTGATCTAAGATTATTTTCTTTCCTTTTTATCCCAAAGGATAAGTCCTGTGGTCTCTACTTCTAGAACTTGTCCTGCATTCCACACCTTGCCACCCCACCATCATCTCTGCTCTGGATTATGTACTATGTCATTCCCCAACTAATCTTCTTACTTCCTCTGTCCCCAGGAGCCCTCCAAAACCCATCCTTTATAGAACAAGCCATAGGATGTTTTTATAAATCAGACCCTGCCCCTCCTCTGTTTAACACTCGCCAGTCACGTCCTATTGCATTTGGAATAAAATCCAAATCCCTTGCTGTGGCTGATGAGCCTCTCCATTACCTGAGTCTGACTGTCACTGCCATCTCCTCCAGCTCTCCAGCTCTCCCTCATTCATTATCTGAAACGATCAGCCTGTTTGTTGATTTGTTGCTCATTTGCTTATTGTGTGTTCATTGCCTGTCTGTCTCCTCCAGATCACAAGCTCCGTCTCATGCCTGTGCCTGTCTCATGGTGAATCTTCGCAGCCCCGAGTGGTGACTGGCATACGGCTGGCACTCAATCAGCATTTGCTAAATGGATGAATAATATTCCATGACAAATTGTTTTAGCTATCCTTCAGTCTTAAAACATTCTTCTACTCAATACATTTATCCAGTTTCAAAAACATTGACATACTCTCACCACATTATCCCTCTGGTCTCAATACTAAAGTCTAATCTTGGCAGCTCGCCACGCCCCCATGGCTCTAACACACATAATACTTCAGGATTTGACCGCACAGTGCCTTCCCTGGCCACAGCCCAGGAGTCTCCTTCATGCTAATTTACCTGTCAGACACACAGGATACACCACTCTTCCCACCTCTGGGTATTTCCACTGGATGGCTCCTTGGCCTAGGAGACTGATTTTCTCTTTGTCCTATCCCCATGCTTCTATGTCTTCCTAAGGGAACCCCACAGCAATATCATGGAAAACCAGACAAACACAGGGCTTGCCCTCTGGAAACTTACATCTTGGTGAAACAAACAGTAAGTCAACAACCACACAAGTAAAGACAGCAATACAACATCATAAAGAGATAGCCAAGGCATAATGAGACATCAATGAAGCCATCTTTGATAACGTGAGTGTTAAGCCTAGACCTGAGTGTGAACTATCACTATTCTTAATTTTTACTTTTCCTGTTCTTGTGCCATATCCTCTTTTTTATCATATTTAGATGCCAGTTTTATCTTTCCTCTTAGTTTTTTGGCTGCAAAAGGGCTGATTTCCTGTGTGATTCACAGCACTGGCGCACCATATACATCTTCATCTATGAGAAGGGCAGGAGAAGGAGGTGGGGTCAGGAATGGGCAGGAGAGGAGTGGAGTGAAGAAGAGAGTCTTTCAGATTAGGGTGCTTGTGACTGAGAATTCGACTCTGAACATTACAATAATAAGGCAACATTTGGCTAAATGGTCTGAGCTGAAACTCAGCACAGGTTTTGTTGCCAGTGCAATGCATTATTAATATTTTATGGATGTCACTCACCCTTTGCATAGCCTTAGAATTGGCTCAGGCTGATGATTTTTGCATTTTTTTTTTGCATCTGTAACTCAAACTGTATTAAAAAGAAAGGACTGCCTAGTGATCCTTTGTGCCTTTTCTTTCTGAAAATTGAGCAGTTGCCATTTAGCTGAGACAACCTTGTCAAGTTCTTCAGGGCCAGCTCTGATTGGGATTTATGAAGCCCAGTTCAATCTGAAATGGCTTTGAAACTTCCCCTGAATAGGAGAGTACAGAAGAGCTCCAAACTGTGCAAGGCCCTCTGAGCTTGTGCACATGATAAGCAGAGGGACTACCCTGGAGGACTCATAGCCACCACTGAGGGCTATTAAAAGAGAGACAGAGAAGGGTAACAGAGTGAGGCAATCTCCTCTTTTGAGATGGCCTCCATGGGGACTGTAAATAGCAAAGCATCTCCCTCTCTTTGCTCTGGGCCTGGCTACTCTGCAACCCTTCCCCAATCCTACAAGTAGAGCTGGGTCTTTAAAGGTCTATCCTGACTGCTAGATGCCAGGCATGTGCAACTTAGAGGGGAGCATGGTTGTTCTGAGGGCAGGGAGGTGACCAGCCTGACACTAGGACAGAAGAGAATGCCATGGGTGAGGTGAAGGGCAAGGAAGGTGAAGGGAATCAGAGCAGATATTTATTGAGCATCTTCCTTAGTGAGCCAGGCACCCTGATAGGCACCTGACAAAGGCCTCTCTTTTATGGTCACTCACAATGGTTCTTGAGATAAATATTAATACACCCGTTTCACGGGTGAGAAAGTTGAACCTCAATCCCGCTGAATGTCTTGTCCAAGTTCACATCACTGAGCTTCAAACCATTTGGCTCCCGTTCTTAGAGAACAGCATCACTGTCTCCCTATCAACGTCTCTCAAGCACCTGGAATTGCCCTGAAATTAAAGCAGCTAATTGATAGTTGTATTGCAACTAAATGAATGAACTAATGAGCAAAAGCACCAACTCTGGTCTTCTGACGTGAAGTTATTATTCATACATTGGGATATTAATTATCCTGGAGAGAGGACCCAGTTAGAACATGAACGGAGCCCACATCAGAATCTGTGACCCTAGGCACATCTGTTAACATTTCTGAACTTTGTAATCTGTAAAACAAAGATTAAAAAATTAAACTACCCACCTCATACAATTACTGAGAGGCTCAGAGGCAATAAGATATTACAAAACCCAGCACAGTGCCTGGTACCCACAGGTGTTAATGCATGTTCTTTATTACTCCCATTTACCAAGGACTGCATTGGGCTGAATGTGGTGGACATTTGAGTCCATGAGCTGAGAGGTCATGGAAATTCCTTCCTGCTCTGACCCAGGCTTCTTCTGCAGGGTTGAATATGGCCATTGCAGCATGTTTGTCATTTTGATTTCTCTTTATTCTAGAAGAGCATTAAGACCTTTTTGCAGATAGGATCCAATGAGATGCCATGTGCTAAGTCTGGGGCCTGCTATACTGAATTTCCACCAACAAGGGCCAGATTCTCTCTTTGTTAAGATTTTTGGCTTTCTGGACACCAGCAGGTGGATTCTTACATGGAAGGACAGATTTTGCCAGTGTGGGACATGCATGATCTGGCTGGTGGAACTGAAGGCCCTGTGGGCATTGATGAAGGCAAGGATGGTCTCAAACACAAACCAAAACCCACACAGATCCACACCGGGTCAGAGCCCTGGACCAGACAATTCAGCAACCAAATTTTAAAACTTAGAGTCCTAAAACGACATAATTGTCTTTATACATCCAGGCACATCCCTGAATGGGGAGAAAAATGCCAAGTAAGGGGACGGTCTTTCCTGCCATTATCACCTCCCTTCATCTGCTCCAGGCCCGAGCTGCCTGGGTTGCCATGGTGACGCAGGGCTGACCTCTCACTTTTTACTCTTCCAGGAGCTAAAAAGGTAAAAATGAGCCATTTGGTAGCAAATGAAAATCAACCTCCTTCAGTTAAAAGATGTTGAATTGCTTTCCCTTCGTCAAACCTAATGTTCCGTAGCCAAGTTCAAAAAAAAAAAAAAAAAAAAAAGTCGAAGAAGGAGAGGGGAGAGGGGGAAGAGGAGGGGCAAAAAGGAAGAATGCAAGCAAGAGATCTCAGAAGCAAGCAAGCGGAGATGCCGGCTGGAGCAGCAGTGGCGACTGCAGCAGAGAACAGGGATGGGCATCAGTGCCGGAGGCGTCAGACCAGCCTGCACCAACAGCTTTCTCAGAGCTCACAACTGGGTGCTGAGCTACTTCCTTAGACTTGCCCAGCTGTTGGTGCTGCCTCCAGCTCTTTCTCCCTGCTTGTCTCTCTGACTCTCTTTGCAGTGGTCCCTGGTGAAGCTGGATTGCTGGCTTTTACTTTTCATGTGCAGAGAAATTGGGTCAGGAAATCAAAATATTGATTGAACGCGATTGCGGTAGCTGTTCTAGAAGAGATTTTAGGGGAAGCAAATTACATTCTTTTAACATAATTCAGCCCATGATTAGGAATGTGCCCCATGCATGAGCCAGGAGAGCACATTTGTTTGCTGTGATTAATATCCCAAAGTGGCTTTCTCCAGCAACCCAGGCTGCCAGGAACTTGACCACTCAGAGCCTAGCCGGTAGGACCACCCAGGCCAGAGATGCCCCCTGTCCGAGGACAAGCACAGGCTGGGCAGGTGTGAGAGAAGTGCAGGGTGGCTGTGGGCGGCCAGCCTGGTTGTGCTTGGGAACAGGAAGCATCTTGCCACCTGTTTCTGGCTTTCTGATGCATGGCAGGGAAGCTGGAGATTTGCCCCTTTTCCTCTTTCCTCTTTTTGCTCTTGGTTGATAGAAGAACGGTCTCAAAGTCCATCCACCTGCACATCATGTGCAAAGACAGCCGGGGCTGTACTTTGGCTTCAAATGATTCATTGGTTTCATTTAGATTCAAGTGTCTAAGCACGTGGGCTAGAGCTGTCAAACCATCTTCTACATGTGAATTACCCTTAATTATAACTTAGGTGAGAACTACCGATTTATCACTCCCAGACTTGTTTTTAATCCTTTAACTTCTGGAGTTAAACCACTGGATAATGGCAATACTACAAAAAATTAGAAGGAGTAGGAGTGGTTATGGGGAACGCAACTAATTCTTTTTTTTTTCTTTTTTTTTCTTTTTTTGAGATGGAGTCTCACTCTGTCGCCCAGGCTGGAGTGCAGTGGTGTGATCTCGGCTCACTGCAAGCTCCGCCTCCTGGGTTCAAGTGATGTTCCTGCCTCAGCCTCCCGAGTAGCTGGGACTACAGGCACCCACTACTACACCTGGCTAATTTTTTTTTTTTATTTTTGGTAGAGATGGGGTTTCATCGTGTTAGCCAGGATGGTCTCGAACTCCTGACCCTGTGATCCACCTGCCTCGGCCTCCCGAAGTGCTAGAATTACAGGTGTGAGCCACCGCGCCCGGCCAAAGGCAACTAATTCTTATCAGAAAGATGTCTTCACAATGTCTTGGAGCAAAACCTGAGGTTTTTTAAGAAGAACTGTAGAAACCTCATGGGCAGGTCAGCGGTCAAACACACAGAAAATTCATTAGCAATCAATTTCAATAAGTCCAACATGAGAATAAACAAAACCAGGCTATTAAGTGATAACATGGAGAGAAAAATAATGGTGCCCAGATTGACTGATTCATTCAAAATATCTATATTCTTTAGTCGTATTTCTTCAAATACTGATAGTATTTGGCAAATACCTGCTAGTTTTTTAAATAATCCCAGGTCTTATTTATATCATCAGCTTCCGGTGGTCATAAGATTTGCAGAAAGAGCCTTTCTCTGTTGGATTCATAATACGTCCTGGATTCCACCTGAAATCCTTGCCTCTGAAATGTTGGAAGAGAGTCTCTTTCATGCCCCCTGCCCCGACCTGGCCACAGGCGCATACACATGGTCCATATTCTGTAATGAGGTCTCAGTGGCCATCTTATTCTCAGGGCCTATCGAAAAATTGCATGCTCTGAAGACAGCATAGTTGCATCAAACTCTTTAACTGGCTGGCATTTTGAAAGTTTAAAGGGTTAATGTTCCTAAGAGAAGAAGAAAATACCACGCGTGCGTTTTGATCTGAGGTTCAAAACATACACGCAGATGAAAATGGCCAGCCTCATCGCTACACACAATCCCTTTCTCTGCCTCCCAGTCTCTCTCCTTCCCTCTCCACAATCTTACAGATCTCAGTACGATTAGAGGGCCGCCGATAAGAGAATGGCCAATGGTATTCTATGGTTTCAGTGTAGTCTGAAAATTAAATCCCTATGAAAATAATATATCTCTTCTCCTCTCCCCTACCCCCTCCTCCCTAGAAGCAGCTGCTTTTCACATTTAAATGTAGCAGTGGTAACAAGAGCCTCTTTTATCAGCTACTCCTATTCATAAGGCATTAAAATACATGCCGTTTCTTAATCCCTAGTGCAGCTCTAACGGGGGCTTCAGCTTTGTGCTGAAATAGCACGTATCTTTTAAAAGTAGCTGATGGAAATCATCTTCCAAACCGAATCAGTCTCTTAAAAGCAGCTCTCCCCAAGCACAGAACATAGAGTCCAGGACACAGTATGTGTCCAGCTCCCCCCTCCACGGTAAAGGGCTTGGGAAACAATGCCTAAGTTTGTTTATAAGTAGCCCAAGCGACTTGGCAAGCTGCGTCCCTCCTCTCTCTTCCCTCCCATCCCAGATCCCGTACCCATCTTTACAGCAGCACCAGTTGCAGCGCATCTTCTGGGAAAGGCATTGCTACTTCTGTGTAAGCCAATCGGTATTTGCTGAGCAAGGTCACTTTCAGAGGCAGCTCTTTCTAGAGGCAGCATCTATAGGAACGGTGGGCCAGGGGCTGGAAGCATGGATCAAATAGAAAATCACCTGGATTCCTGGTTAATCCACAGGCCTCAAGAGGAGTGCATGCAGGGCTAGTGAATTTCACAACCATGAGAGAGCTATTTTGTAGGCAGGTAGCTGATAGAAATGTACACAGCCATATGACACACGCATATATATATATATATATATAGTTTATATATAAACACAAGTATACACAAATATTTTTGCCCACATCAGACAGTACTGATTCCCTGCACAATCATCTGGAAATAGCATTAGATGCACTATTAACACAGAGGGAACATTTCAAACACAAGAATAAGTGGCCTGAATTATGGTTAACTCCTGTGGCTATCGTTCTATTGAAATTACGTCCTGAAATTAACTTTTTCTTATATGTTAAAATTAAGGCTGGCCCTTTAAGAATAATTTCTTTTTTGAATACTCCAGCTTTCATCCCGATATATCCGGTTTTCTATTTTCAGTAAATTAGGGGGTTTCTAGTCTCTGGTTTTATTACTAATGAAGAGAAAAAGGTAGCAGAAATGTTTGTGGTATTTTGTGTTCAGCTTTATTTTCTTTCAGCTGCTTATAGAAGAGATCTCAGGAGGAAAAAATACATCACATTCTTCTAACATTGTTTTACTCAAAGTTTGATTTTAGAAGTGTAATTATTTTTTTCTCATGGTAAGTCAGTGTTGCTAGAAGTGTTTTGGAATTTTAAGTTCCTCTGGCAGATTATCTGTTTTTCAATTGCTGTGAATTTTTTTTTTCTAATTCTCTCTCTCTTCTTGATTTGAAACTGAAGTGCTGATGAACGTTCTTTGCCTTGTACAATAGATTTCTTTTTACTTATAAAATGCCACAAAGTTATAAATTAGGAGGACTATCTACATGATAAGATTTTCTCCCTCCCTCATGTGCCAGCTAAATGTTGAAGAAGGCTGATAGGAACAGAAGTAACATGTTCAAGGGAGAAATAATCCGAATAAATACATACCTTCATTTCATCTCTTTTGAAGAAAGTGTCCATCTCACCAAGGTTGTAAGGTTTTTAATAAAAGCAGAAAACTCTTCAGGTAATTATAAACGCCCTTTAATACTATTAAAGGAAAACTTAATTCCAATCATTGAGATTTATTGGAAATCTTACTTTCAGAGGCAGTGGCAATTATCTCTGAATCATGGAACCTGACTGCCCTCTTCTGGTTATACACAGAAATAGGAACAGCCTGAAAGAATTCTATCACTGACAATAGGCTTCTGTCTAGGAAATCTACAATAATAAGGAAATGTCCGCATTCATATTAGAATCTGTGCCTGATAGGAATTAGAAACTGAATAATCTAACTTCCTCATGGCCCAGAATACAATGCTTCCTAATTGTTTTTTGACAGCAGTTCTGACTTTTGTACTATTTTATTTTATGTTTGGAGCCCTCAAGTCAGACCCAGGTGTTCAACTAAAGCTAAAGTGAAGAACAGTAATTACTTTAAAATGTCCACAACTTTTTGAAAATCTGATATTAAGGCCAGCCAAGCATTCATAAATATTGCATTTGGGTTGGAGAAGAAATTCACTTTTATCAAAAGCTCAAAAAGTAGTTTGTCAATAATTAACTAGACTATATTTTAGAGATTAAAAGGTAACATAAAACTTTTCTCAAATAAAATTAAACATAATGAAAATAACTATTACGTAATGCCATAATTACATGGGATCTCCCTGGTTACTTGATAGAATGATCAATTGAATAATCTTAGATCCATCCATTTTATCCCTTAATCTGTATTAGGTGACATGATTTTCCATATTCATACCATAATTAAAAAGCTTTGAATGTCTTTCTTTTTTTCCATTTTACCTCTGAAAAATGGTATAATGAATTCAGAGTGATTGATAATTCTAGATAGAGGATCATTAAATGCCAACAGAAAAAAAAATTATGTTCAATTATAATTGTGATACTACGTCAAACAGATAGAGGAAGTCCCAATTCTGATCTCTATTAAAATGCACTTATTTCAATTTCCAGTTGCTATGTATGTCCTATTAGCAGCCTGACATTTTGAGTAGTACACTCATTCATATGAATTGGGTTTTAAATGAAAGCTTTCAAGTCAACCTTTATGGAACACTGAATGTGCGATAAGCCCAGAATTAGCAAGAGAATGAGGTGATACTTTTTCGCCAAGTGAGCTTCTTGTATGAAGGCACAAAACCTGAAGGCTCCAAATTATAAAATGCTTTAATTTCAAGGACCTCGCCCATAAGTAAAGCACACGTCGATTTTTCTCTGGAGACCCATTAAGTAGTTAGAAGCAGATAAAATTCTAGTCTGAAATTAGAAAATTAAAGGTCAGAGGTTAAGTGTGTGCCTTGCCAGGTAGATCTCAGATGGATCTCCACCTGTCAGGTGTCAGGGTTGGGAACAAATTTCAAAAGATCACACAAAGTGGGCTAACAGTACAGGTAACCGGGCAAAGCTGACATCAGGCCAAGCGTAGCAGAAGAGAAAGCAAGGCCCCCCCTGGTTTTCTAGGTGTCCCCTAGAGAAGCTGTAGGACTTGCAGTGGGATTCTGTGTTCTAGTGACCATTCCATCCTCCACAACTCTGCCCTCCATCCTGCCTCATGTAGGTCTCCTTTCTTTTTTTTTTTTAGACTGAGTCTTGCTCTGTCACCCAGGCTGGAATACAATGGTGCCATCTCAGCTTACTGCAACCTCCGCCTCCTGGGTTCAAGTGATTCTCCCTTAGCCTCCCGCATAGCTGGGATTACAGGTGCCCACCACCATGCCCAGCTAATTGTTGTTGTTGTTATTTTTTAGTAGAGACAGTGTTTCATCACGTTGCCCAGGCTGGTCTTGAACTCCTGACTTCAAGTGATCCACCCGCCTTGGCCTCCCAAAGTGTTGGGATTACTGGTGTGAGCCACCTGGTGCTCAGCCTATGTAGGTCTCTTTCGACAGGGCAAGGCTAAGAAGAGCCTTGAGGAGGATGGGGTGGGCTGGACATCTCCAGGCATCAGGCTCTTAGGGGCCTGCACTTTGCAGTTGTCAGGGAATGCTGGCTGTGCACACCTGGAGAACTCAGGTAGTATGGTATTGCAGTCCCCTGTGTGAGGAAGAGCCCTTTCCTGCTAAGAGTAAGAGCTGCTGCTTCTGGCTAGCTTGTTGTCCAGGCAACCCAGAATGGGCCCCCAAGGTCAGGTTTGGCCAATCCTGCTCAGGCACCCGATTGCATTAATAGAAGAGCCCTGCACTAAGGGTCAGCTTCTTACAGAGCTCTGCCGTTCTGTGATCACAATAGAACTATTTCTCCTTTACCTCAGTTTACTCCTGTATAAAACAAGGAACTTGGATCCCATTCTTCTAAGGTAACTTTTTGGTTCCAAACACATACACTAAGTCACTTGTCATTTTCATAAAACTATCACATTAAATGAGGTACCAACCATCTTCATGAGCAAAGGATACCAATTAATGGTGTGACAAAAATATAAAGAGTTATGAAAAGTTTTACATCAATTTTTCCCCCTCAGGGACTGAATAGTACAAAGCAAATGCAAACCGTTACATTTTATGGCTTGCTCACTTATAATAAATCTGGCATGACCTGAAACTCAGTCTCTCTCTCTCTCTCTCAAGTTAATAAGGTCACTGGTTTCTGTTCAGAAATTCTTTTCTCCCTAGGATTAGGAGGAAAGTCAACTCATTGCAGTCCAGGCTTCAGGGAAGACTCGCAGAGACATACTGCATCTTTAGGTGTAATGGTCGTGAGGCAGCAGGGATACTTGGTCCTGTGGTCTGGGGAAGATGCTAGGATGGAACTGATGCTGAATCTTTTGGAAGGAGTCCTGTCAGGTGTAGTTTTCTACTGTTCTGCTGGTCAAAGAGTTGTGACAATAGAAGCTGCAGGCTAAGCTGTTCTCTGTCTTGTGCCAATGAAAACTCTCAGAGCAATGACAGCTGTAGGGAAATGTGGCCAGAGCTAGGGAAGAGAGAAAGCGGGGAATCAATAAAGATAAAGGATAATCTAAAAGCAGAGTCGTGCCTGCCTTCATGCCGAAACAAAACATATATTACCATGTAACATATGTGCCCTGACTCACCTGAATGCCTGTGACTTCTCAGGGCAGATATTTTTGTCTGCTTTGTTCATTTCTGTGCCCTCAGCACCCAGTACAGTACTTGGCACCAAGTTGGAGCATGGTACTTATTTTTAGTGGTGAAGCAGGTGGTAGCGATGGAAATGGTAGAGGAAGGGAAAGAGGTAGAGGAGGTCGTGGTGGAGATGAGGTAGAGGTGGCAGCGGTAGAGATAGAGATGGAGGTGAAGGAGGTGGTGGTGGTGGATGTGGTAAAGGTGGTAGAGGTGAAGGTGGAGGAGGAGGAGGTAGTGGTGGTGGTGGTGGTAATGGTAAAGGTGGTGGTGGAGGTGGAGATGGTGGAGATGGAGGTAGTAGTGATTGTGGAAGTAGAGGGGGTAGTGGTGGTCGTGATGATAGTGGAGGCGGAGGAGGTGGAGAAGGTGGTGGAGGTGGAGGTGATTATGGAGCTGGAGGTGAAAGCGGAGGTGGAGGTAGTGGTGGTGGTGGTTGAAGTGGAGGTGGTGGTGGTAGTGGAGATGCAGGTGATGGTGGAGGTGGAGGTGGATATGCTGAGGATTTTCGTAGATGAAGTTGTTTTGTACAGGAATGCGGTGGCCTGGGTAAAAACAGAAATAGAGCCAGAGATGGGAGAGAGAAAGAAAGAGCCCCCATGAGGCAGTTTAAGTCCCTGCTTCCAGCTCTGTCTACAGAGACAGAGGATTCCTTAGATTTGTAAGTCATGAGCCAACAGAGCCCCATTGTCTTTTAATGAGAATCGAAACATTCAAAAGTACATTGTCCACTTCAGAAACATCGGGTCCCTCATCTCCTCATGCCTATCAAGCTAGGTCTGGCCCTACTTGAACTCAGCCACAACCTACGGATTGTCACTGCCTGGTCATGTCACTGCTAGGTCAGATCCCCTCTGGAGGTTGTACTGGAGAGGTCCAATAAACACATCTAATCCACCCAAGCCTCTCCTTCAAACATTCTGGTGGCTCCCAGGAGCTATGAGCAGAAATGCTCAATACCTTTATATGAGCTGCCCCACTCTCTACCTTTTCATCCCTGCCAGTATCTCTGACCTGGTCCCCCTTCAGGCCCTAACCCACCCTACCCTCTTTGTTCACTTATAAATCTACCAATGCCTTTTACATTTCCCACCTACCTTTTTTTTTCTTTATCCCTTCTTTCTCTTACTGAAAAAGTCTTGTTTATTCTCTGAAACCCCCTCAAGATTCCTTTGAACCCGTCCTTCAGATTCCACCCTTTGAGATGCTGTTTTCCTCTCACTCCTTTTGAGGTCTTTCACTCTGGCACCCTGTCCTTTCTTGGCTCATCCAGGCAGAGTTCAGTGACCCTAGTCAGTGTACCCTGGGTGTCTGGCGCATAGCTCTGCTCCAGTATGCACCCCTCCATGGACTCACACTCACATGCTATGTGGCACTCCACAGATACCATGTCGCACGTGGGACTCCACCACTGACTGTGTACTCTTTGAGAACAGAGAGGACATAGGTACCTCACATAGAAAGGCCATGGCTTAAAGGATGATTCTCTTTCTTTTCCATCTATAGCTTTGTCACGATGATGAGCTGTGTATGATGGGAAGTTTATACACTATCTGGTGTGATGGGAGGTTTGGAGAAAAACAAGTTAATATTAGGAAAGCATGTGAGAACCGTTTCTCTCATCAGAGAATACAGCTGTGTGCCCTGGAAGGAAATGAAAGTCCATTCAGTAGCTAAGAGCTACTGGAGAGACACACGGAGGCTTCCATTTTCAACACAGGGTCAGGGAGGGCACTTAGGGCTTGTACTTTGATTTCAGGGTGTGGAAGAGGGCTGAGGCTGCTATGAGACTTGTTGGAAAACTCATTTGCTCAGCAAGAATACTCTTGCTGTTTAGATGGCATTTGCTTTGCATGCTTGAGGAGAGTGGAGGGTTCTAATGTGTCCCCTGTAGCTACATTCTTTGGTGCCTCCCATAGAAAATACATAGAAATGAGCAGAGAGGTTCTAAGTATGCATCTTGTTAAGAAGAACTAGGCATTTACCATAGAAGACACTCATTCTGGTTTAACATTTTCTAGGTACGTGGGTTTGCAGGAATTATTTGGAAGCAGAGGGACACCAAGAATACATGAGATGGCTCTTTGATTGCCTCAGTTCCCAAGGCTATCAAATGACAGCTCTGAACTCAAGGATCACTAAGAAATGGCACTTTGGAGTAAGAACTATCACAAAGGCATTTGAGGGCATCCAGGAAGCCCTCTGCTGTGTGTGGCAACAGACACAATAATAGAACTTCAAGTTTTAAGAAAGGGAGAGAAAACAGCGGACCTAGATGTCTATGAGGGACCAGATAATAAGGGGCAGGAAATAAGTGCCCTGTGTTCGATTATACCACACAGCAGGGACAGAAGCCCTTTTCAAGATGATAAGCGACTTTTTCTTTCCCTGAAGCCTTGAGCTTAACAAGGTGGTGTGAGCTATGGGAGTGAGGGGAGGAATCAGCACAGAGTTCTTGGTAAAGGCAACTCGGGCTGAAGGTTAGGGTGGAAACAGGGAAGACGGCATGCTGAGAATGAAGTCTTCGGGCAAGTGGATGTGAGTTGGGGTGGGGATTTCATGGCTGTTCTTTTTTCTCTCTTTCTCCATTTCCTCACTGAGATTACTCCCTCGGTATCAGAAATAAAGTCGTCACTCCATAAATGTTATCTTGTGTTCCTGTTACTAAAGCTACTGTAATTAAGAAAATGGGCACAAGTAAAGCAAGTAATAAAATTTAGAGTATAAAAATGCTAGAAAAGTTGAAGACAAAAGACCACCTTTTTAATGGGCTACATGTGTAAAAGAGAAATAAGAAAGTTACAGAGAGGGTCACAAAGAGAGTTGGAAAAAATGGGAAAGACCCAGCAATGCCAAAGACCAAGGGCTGATCCACCAGGGAAGATTTTTGAATGTAAGGGGAGTTGTTCCACGTGGCCAAAACACTGGGAGTAACATTCATCTTTCAATATCATCGCAGCAGTTGGGAAAAATGAGCACTGACAATGAACTGTCATAAAAATTACATACAGAATCTTTTCTATGGGAAATTATAGTTATCAAGGACTCGTGGGATTCACAAAGAAGGTAGCCAGAGAAACTTCAATAAGAGGAAAAATTATGCTTACTTATATCACTCCTTTAAGATGTCATTTGAACATTTTTAATTGAATGTGAGATTTCAAAAGAATGGTTCTGTTGGTGAACAGGAATGGAGGGCATGCAAAATACTGAGATTTGTCCTAGCCCAGACCATTTTCCTAAGCAGAAATCCCGAGGAACTACAAACCCTATATGAAAAGCTTCACAGAGAAAGTTGTATGGAAGCAACAGCGCATGGGCCCATGGGTGCTAGCATCTGTTCTTTCATTAAAGAATTTTTAGGGCCCAACTCTGTTTCAGACCATATAACTGGGCTCAGTAGAGCGTGTTGAATCACATATTATCTCTGCTGGTCTGCAAACTCTGAAAGGAAATTTGTTGATTCCTAGATAAGAGCTCTGATTGTTGGAGAATGATCACCATTTGTTAGAACTGTTTGCTTGGGTTTCTACAACAATCCATGAAAGGTCAGCTAAGCTAACCTGTCCTTCATGGCCCCTCTCATAGAGGCAGGGTCCAGACCCTGCCACATACCATCTCCTGGTTTCCAGGAAGAACGCCTAGTATTAATGCTGTAAGCTAGTTTCTCTTTGTTTCCATATGTTTTCCTAGGGGCTCTCTCATCACAACATGTTATACAACCCGTATCAACATCATGTCCCATTTGGTCAAAAGGCATTTCCAATCCAGTGCTTCCTAACCTCTTTCAGGGGAAGTATTACATGCAAGTTAACATTACCATGCCCTGACAGATCAAATGAAGAGAGACAGCCAGAAAGCTTTGAAAGTTCATGACAAACCAGGTCACTTTCTATTATATTTACATTTCCGTAATAGGGTCCTTTAAGGACTCCTCTTAAAGAGGGTTTACATATCCCAAGTCAGCCTTTCTCTTGAATTCCACTTCAATCCTATCACGATTATTGTGGGCATGATTCAGTGAATTGTGCTCAGTTACTTACAGCAGGATGGCAGGTAGTATGGGGGGGTTGGGGCAGGGGTAGGGAACACCAAAGCTAGAAACTAAACCTACCAGGAGGACAGGACGGGAGCTGAGAGGTGCAGAATATAATGTCGCAACATAAAGGCTCGCAGATCCCTGGGGGGGGATCCCAAAGTGAAGATTAAGCAGGTAGGCAATTGACCCTAGGCAGGTCTATCAATGGACAGAAAGCCCTGAGCCAGTCAGTGTGGATTCCAGAGACAGACTATGGAATTTGAGAGAAATACTAGAAAAGCCAAACGGAGGGACAAAAGTGCTGAAATAATTCAACCAGTTTAAATAGCCAGTTTAAAAATGGATATTAGGAAGTAGACACATCAGTGGACTCAGCCTTAAAAATGAACTTTTTCTATCACAGGAAGCAGAACTCAGGGAAGGAGTGAGGCAGGACCAGTGTGCCCAGGAACCAATAAGAAACGTTATTGTCCCAAGTAGACCATCAACTTCTGGGAGAAGGCCAGGCATGATGGCTCATGTTTGTAATCCCAGCACTTTGGGAGCCCAAGGCGGGCTGAACGCCTAAGGCAGGAGTTCAAGACCAGCCTGGCCAACATGGCGAAACCCTGTCTCTACTAAAAATACAAAAATTAGCCAGTCATGGTGGTGGGTGCCTGTAGTCTCAGCTGCTTGGGAGGCTGAGGCAGGAGAATCGCTTGAGCCAGGGAAGTGGAGGTTGCAGTGAGCCGAGATTGCTGCACTGCACTCCAGCCTGGGCGACAGAGTAAGACTCTGTCTCAAAAAAAAAAAAAAAAAAAAAAAGCTGGGCGCGGTGGCTCACGCCTGTAATCCCCAGCACTTTGGGAGGCCAAGGCAGGCAGATCACGAGGTCAGGAGATTAGGACCGTCCTGGCTAACACGGTGAAACCCCGTCTCTACTAAAAATACAAAACAATTAGCCGGTGTGGTAGTGGGCGCCTGTAGTCCCAACTACTCAGGAGGCTGAGGCAGGAGGATGGCATGAACTGGGAGGCGGAGCCTACAGTGAGCCGAGATTGTGCCACCACACTCCAGCCTGGGAGACAGAGCGAGACTCCATCACACACACACACACACACACACACACACACACACAAAGTTCTAGGAGAGGAGGGCTGAGAGCCTGGGATGACAGGGAGCCATTGGTCAGGTAAGGGCACTGTCAGGACAGAATTATGTGACAGACGGCTCAGGATGTGAGGTCCAGCCCTAGAGAAGCACGTGGACACATCATGTTGTGTATCACTGCTACAGGTGAGGAATCACCACTACAGGTGAGGAATCATCTAAGAACTAGGTACAAGTGACAATTGTACTACCATGGAGAGCGATGGGCAGAGTTGGAGAAATTCTGCAGAATCAACTCTCCTTGGATTTACCCCATGCTCTGCCGAAGTTATCCCTAACCCTTCTGCCAGCTACCAAGTGCACTCTCTTCTTAAAGAATCAAAATTCAGCCGGGTGTGGTGGCTCACAACTGTAATCCCAGCACTTTGGGAGGCCAAGGCAGGCAGATCACGAGGTCAGGAGTTCGAGACCAGCCTGGCCAATATGGTGAAACCCCATCTGTACTAAAAATACAAAAAAATTAGCCAGGTGTGGTGGTGGGCACCTGTAGTCTCAGCTACTTGGGAGGCTAAGGCCGGAGAATTTCTTGAACCGGGGAGGCAGAGGTTGAGGTGAGCCAAGATCTTGCCGCTGCACTCCAGGCTGACGACAGGGTGACACTCCGTCTCAAGAAAAAAAAAAAGTCACAATTCTTCCTAGCTCCTGGCTCCCTATTGAGTCAACACTGGGTGAAAACATCTTTCACTATGAAAGGCTTAAAAAATATCTAATACAATCATTGTATCATTTTTCATCACTGAGCAAATGCTCAACTCTGTTAGAGATTGTTCTTGCTTTTCTTTGAATTTTGGTCAAGTGCAGATCCCTCATGCGGGAAACATTTATTGAGTTCTATTATATACTGTCCTAACTGCCAGGGAATCCTGGTGAACAAGGCATGCTCCCTGCCTTTACGGAGCTTCCAGTTTAGAGCAACAGGCAAAAAGAAATTAACAGGTAGTTTCAGTTCAGTGTGACGGTATGTAAGAGAAACCCTCATCAAGAGACTTGCTCACGGATAGCTTTCCAGAAGGATCAGGTACAAACTGACAGCTTTGCACAAGCTGAAGCCTTTAATGTGGGAGGGCCAGGTGCTCCGTGGAACAGAGAGCCACTTGAAAAATGGATTTTCGATTCTTTCAATACCATAATATTTAATAGGAAATGATCACAGGAGTAATGTGATGTACAAGGCTCACGTTACCTGATCTATATAAAATGAAAATATGATTAATGTTCTGATACTTGTCACTACTATGAACAGTGCTCTTGGAAGAAGATATACAAGAGCCTGAGATTACTTAGGCTGTCTAAGAAGGTGAACCCAAGGAGCCCCAGTTAGACATAAAATTTTACTGTACTCATAAAATCTATGTCAAACTTCATGCAGTTGAGTGGTGAGAGGACTGGATCCGAAGTTAAGATGCTCCGTTTCCCTGTCCTTATTTTGCCACTGCCCATCTCTGTACCACTAGCAAATCCTTCTTGTGGCTTTCATTTCCTTATTTCTAAAATAAAAAGATGAAACTAGGCTTCCTTCTAATTGTAAAGGGGCTGTGAATCCTCCCCAAAAATTGTTTTAAGAATGGGGCCATAATCATTTACTATGATGCTATGAAAAAGATGACTTTGATCATAATGTTCTCTTTGAGACATCCAGTTCAAGACAATAGATAGGCTGCAAGAAAAAAATAAACTCCAGTCAAATGTATGTGCTTAGTACCTGGCTAAATGTGCTTAAAGCTATTTGTTTCTTTACACTAAAAAAAAAAAAAAAAACCAAGCTTATACAAGGCATGTTGGTATCATATGTTGTTTAGTTCACCTGTCACTTCATAGGTAAAACAGACACATGTGTCAAGAAGGTAGCTCTCCCGACTGCCTTGAGAAACAGGAATGAAAGGTCCTTCTGGCCCAAAATAATCTCTCCCACTGCCTCACTGTAGGCCCTGAAATTCCCACCATGTTTTCTCAAAGGCTAATATTAAATCCCAATTCCTTGTCTTTCTTAATGCTCTAGCCTCAAAGGATGGTGAGGATTGATTAAAATAATTTTTGGAAATGTCACCAACACGCAAGTAGTCAATCAACACACATTAGTTCTGTCTTCCCTTTTGTTCCCGGCTATTTAGCACTACCACGAACAGGCCTCTCCCGTGCTCTGTCTCCACTGAGACAGGTAGATGCTACATGGTCTCTAAGCCCCTACTGGTGCTGTTTCCTCCACTTGGAACTTTCCCCTCTCTTCCCTGGGATCATCTAAATCTAGCTTGTGCCAGCCTAAGTTCTCAATTACAAGCAACAAAAGCCTATTTGTGGTATTGAACTAAAAGAGAAAGGTTACCAAGAACTTTCAGAACAACGAGGGGCTTGAGAACTAGGCATGGAAAATGGGATGGAACCGAGGCACCTCCAGAGGTCCCAGTGACCAAGCCTCACACCCAGGGCCGTGCTGTAGGAACCATCTGGTTTGTATACCACCACCACAGATGCAGCCCATCTGACTGCTAGGTGGCCCCTGTATTTAAGCAGTAACTTCACAGACAGAATCCACAGACCATGCATCTAATTGGTACAATTTAAATCAAATTTAAATCCAGGGTAGACCCCTGGCTGCACCCAGCCAAAGTGAGGTGAGAGAAGATCCTTGGCTCCAGCAGTGGGAAGCAGCAATGGGGAGGGGTGTCCAGAATTGGCTTTCCAACAAGAGTATGCTCAGTGAGGAAGGCTACTGAGGCAGTATCATGGAGCCCATGACAAGAAGCACTGGACGCTAAAAAGCCCCCAAGCTACCAGTGTCCCCAACAGAGTCCATTCACCTGGACTCTGCTCAAGGCCTCTCTCCCATGCAAGGGCCCCCTAGCTGGCCTTCCTTGGCCTGAGTGTGCCTCCTTTGAGCTCCTTCTGCGTCTCTCTACCACACAGTTCAGAAAAAGCATCACACTACCCTCAACATGTTGTTTGACTGTTTGATGACTTCTGGAATAGCTTCTAACTGGGCTGCTGACTCTGTCTCCACCCGGTGTCATCACACAGGCTCCACATGCCAGGTTTCTCAAGAGGTTCCTGTTAGATGAAGAAAAGAGTGAACTTAGGATTAAACCTGAAGTAATAAAGGAAATCAGTGCTCAACAGGCTGTGGTTGGGCATCACAGTGAGCCCTGGGGAGCCATGTGATACCAAAAGTTGCAGACTCTCTGCAAAAAGGAATCATACCTTGAGTGTGTTTTTCTGTCGGTGAATCTTTACACTGCTTCTATGGCAAGGCCTGAGCCTTGCTCTCTGGGCCCTGTTAGAAATCTTGGAAATTATAACCAAGTGAATTCCGTATCGGGCTAAGTACAAGCCATGCAATTTAGTTTGGAAGCATACATTTGATAAAGTACAAGTATGTACTTTGATTAATAAAAATTAATATAACCCAGAAAACACAGCATTCTAGAACAAAATGAAGATTTATTTCAAGCCAAAGCCAGCATGTTGATAAAATTCTCAACCAAATCAAAGATGATTGTTTACTCTAGCATTATGTGGCATTAACTTCTTAGCACTAAACAATGCTATAAAAATATTTTAAGATTTTTTAAAACATTGTTGATTGTACACTTACGAAGGTGAAATGACAGTGCTTACTGTTGTTCAGATCAAAAGAATCATAAAGATCTACCTCCTACTGTCTTTTATAATTAGCTCCTAAAAATATATCTGTATCAAAGTTAAGAAACAAATTTACAAGTCTAAAGGTTGTCCAATTCTGAGAGCTCTTACACTGTTTTAAAATTAATTTAAATTAGACTATTTTAAACTCAATAAAATATATAAATATATATTTTTGAGTATGCATCCATGATTGCTTTAAATTCTAAAATAGTTTGAAATTTATTTAGGTAGTAAAAATTCATTTTCAAAAGCAATTTTTACCACCATATTATAAGTTTTCAAAAAATTTAATTGAAACAATATTTAGTGTTTTGTGGGACTGGTTTTATTTTTGACAAAGAAGTCTGATTTTTAAAATCATTTTTCCCAATATTTATTCTAATTGGTTATTGGTGGCATGTAGGCATTATTCAAATTTTGTGCATGCATCTCTTTAAAAAACAGGCACTTTCACACATAAATCATTGACACCCTAAGCCACATTCACTATAGTTATTTTGACTTTCAGACATAACCTCATTAACATACATTTCTACTTGCCAACTAACAGTTAACTAACAGTCTCAGCAACATTGTCGTCAATAAAGATAAAACAATATTTATGCAATTAATTAAATATATTATTGCATTTTTTTTGCAAACTATGTTGTAAAAGTGAGTAGAATTCAAAAAAAAGCACATGTTAACACTGGTAGTAATACAAATGAATTAAACATCAGAATTAAGAATAATGAAAAAAAATTATGGTTTATCCATACAGTGGAATACTATTTGGGCATTAAAATCATATCTAAGAATATCTACTCATTGAAAATATTCATGACACATTTTTAAGAAAAAAACAAAACCGCCTATACATATGACCTTGATTTTGGCTTCCAGCCATCTTTTTCTCTTCTTAATGGTGTCTTTCCTTTCACCCTCTCAATAGCTATCCAGATATATGAACTGTCTACGTGTGAGTCCCTCATCTCAGCAGCAGGAGCAATGTTATAACTGAAAAGGAATAGAAAGGAACTTGAGCAAATACACATTTTGGTTCAATTTTGCCTAGAAATGGCCTTTAAAGAAGAATACAATAATAATAATAGCAATAGTAATAGTAATAACGACAGTTAGCTATATTGCTAAAATAATTTGGATGCAAAGGTTTACTTTTCACTAAAGGCATCACAGAAAAAAAAGAAGCATAGAAAACCATCTACAAGAGGTAAGATTAATCACCTATTAAGTACAAAGCTACAAGGGTTATTTGGAAACCAAGGGCCCACAAAATTGGAATCAGAGGCATTCTTTGACCTTGAAATCAGAACAAAAGAAGGATGGCTGGGGAGACTGACCAAAAAATATTGGGGTGGATCTCAAAGGTGGAAACTGTCAAAGGGCTGATCAGAGCAGCTGGAAGAAATGGAGCCGGAGGAGGGCTAAAAGTGAATTCCTGAAGATCTAAACTTCTTCATCTCAAATGTTATATCTTAAAGTTACATATAATCTCTATTGGCAAATTAGAAATTCGTTTATCAGTATCTGTTCAATACAGGCAAATTTTTGACAGCTGCTGTGCTGACAACGGCACACTGTTTAGCAAACTAAGTAGAATCTTTACTTTTAGTTTTCTAGCAGTTCTTAACTTTGCTTACGGTCATGTGCCACTTGATGATGGGGATACATTCTACAAAATGCGTTCTTAAGCAATTTCATCCTTTTGGGAACATCATAGAGTGTGCTCACACAAGCCCAGATGATACAGACAATTATACACCTAGGCTATATGTTGTAGCCCATTGCTCCTAAGCTACAAATCTGTACAGCATGTTGTTGTACTTAATACTATAGGCAATTGTAACAAAATGGTAACTATTAGTATATATACACATACCTAAACATAGAAAAGGCATGGTGAAAATACAATTTAAAAGATAAACAATAGTCCATCTGTCTAGAGCACTTACCACGAATGGAGCTTTCGGGACTGGAAGCTGCCCTGTGTGGACCAGTGAGTGGTGAGTGAATGTGAAGGCTGAGGACATTACTGTACAGACTTGATAAATACTGTACACTTACGCTGCACTAAATTTGCAAAAATATTTTCTTCTTCTATAATAAATTAACCCTAGCTCACTGTAACTTTTTTCCTTTATAAACTTATTACTTTTTTTAACTTTCCGACTCTTCTGAAATAACAATTAGCTTAATACATAGCTGTGCAAAAATTTTGTTAGATTTTTAGCCTATAAGCTTTTCTCTGTTAATTTTTTTTTTATGGTTTTAAAACTTTTTTGTTAAAAACTAAGACAAAAATATACAGATTTGCAGATAAGTCTAGGCCTATGCAGGGTCAGGATCATCAATATCACTGTTTTCCATCTTGACATTCTGTTGCACAGGAAGGTCTTTCAGGCCAATAACACACATAGAACTATCTCTTATAATAATGCCTTCTTCTGGAATATAGCCTGAAGCACCTGCCTGAAGCTCTTGTACAGTTAATTTTTTTAATAAGTAGAAGGTATACACTCTAAAATAGTGATAAAAAGTATAGTAAATACATAAACTAGTAATATAGTCTTTTATTATAATTATCAAGTACAGCAGTTTCTCAAATAACATTATTTAGTTCAATGTCATTTTGTTATAACACTGATGAGAAATTAAATCTATTCCTAGCCAGGGCCACTGTCCGTGTGGAGTTTGTGAGTTCTCCCCATGTCTGCCTGGGTGTTCTCTGGGTACTCGGGTTTCCTCCGACATCCCAAAGACATATACATTGGGTTAGCCGGAGTGTCTACATGGTCTCAGTGTGAGGGGGCATGGGTGTGAGTGTGCACTGCGACAGGATGGCCTCCTGTCAGAGCTGATCCGGCCTTGTGCCCTGAGTAGCCAGGACAGGCTCCAGCCACCTGAGCCCCTGAACTGAAAGAAGCGGGTTACTAGGTTCTTTGCATGCATTACTACATTTAATGCTATCTCTATCTCAATTTCAGTCCCTCTCCCAGGGTCTGGGAGTTCCCAGAGGGAAACCTCACAGGAGCTCACAAACATGCCTGCCAGCTACATTCACATGGTCTGCGCTGTTCATTTATTTTTTTTTTTGCGTGGGCACTCATGTGTCACCATTCATTACCCAAGCTGCTGCGTGAAAGAGCATCACCCTGCTTCTGCTAATGGTGACACCCAGAGAACCGAGCCCAATATTTGTGCTGAGAACTGGGCACTCCCAGTGCTGACAGTCCTGGAGGTGGCAGATTCAGGTCAGGTTTGAGGCAGGGGTGGTGTGTTTGACTCCCTTGCCAACCCTGCCCCATGTTTGCTACCGGGCTGAAGTAACTCCACTAGAATGGAGTCTTAAAGTATCACCCAGGAAAACAGCTGCCAGCTTCTCTCTCCACTTTTAAAACAAATGGTCCCAAATGCAGTGGAGGAGAGGAGGGAAGACCATGCCCCCGCCACCCCTTGCTGCCCTCCCCACTGGTTTCTCCAGAAGCAGCTGCTTGACTTCGGGATGATCCTGACTCTTCCATAGAAAATCCTCTGACATTTTTTTTTAGACGGAATCTCACTCTGTCACCAGGCTGGAATGCAGTGGCTCAGTGTCAGCTCACTGCAACCTCCGCCTCCTGGGTTCAAGCAATTCTCCTGCTTCAGCCTCCCAAGTAGCTGGGACTACAGGTACGTGCCACCACATCCAGCTAATTTTTGTATTTTTAGTAGAGACAGGGTTTCACCCTGTTGGCCGGGATGGTCTCGATCTCTTGACCTTGTGATCCATCCACCTTGGCCTCCCAAAGTGCTGGGATTACAGGCGTGAGCCACTACATCCAGCCTCTGACATTTTTTCTTAAAGCCCCTCATCTCAGGAAAGGGGTTGGCTTTGTGTTTGTATAACTCATCTCTCCTTCCCTCTGAGGGACCTCACCTGCTCCATCCTATTCTCCTAGCATCCCTAGAGTTCCACATTCTCACCATAAACGGCTGTTTCCCTGTCTCTCATCACTTCCAGGAACATCTCCAGTTTGGCTTCTGGAGCAGTTTGCTCATCCTTTCTGGTCCTTGGGTGTAAACCTTCACAGTAAATGATTTTCTTGCTCTCTCCCTGGTCTGCTAGGACTTGCTGCTAGGAATCACCCTGGCTACTTGATTTTATCTTTACCAAGTTGGAGACTTTATCTTCCATTGATCTATGGCTGGTGGATACCCAGCTACACTCTCAACTGCAATCTCCCGACACACCCTATCTTCAAAGGGTCTCAGTCCAAGTCAAATCTCTGAGGCCTCACTTACCCGGGAGGGAGGTGGCAGCAACTATATTCCCTCTAGGTGCAAGTCAGCTGATGTCTGTTTCCTGGTGACACATGAACCAGAATCTTCACCAGCCAGTGAAATGCTTTGGAGGGGTAGGAAGGCCATGTTCAAGTGAGCTTTCATTAAGGGAAAGTACATAACCTATAAACAGTGTATCGAGAATATTATTTTAGTTTATGGAAGAAAGCCTGCATCCATTCATCTAGCACATAAGCATCTCTGCTCTAACAAATATCAGGTATCATGCTAAGTGTCTTGGCTATTAATATGCATTAGGTGTGGCTCCCGACCTCAAAATGCTGAGCATTTAGTTATGAGACAGAGTCTCATAAGAGACCTTCAACACTGTGCCAAATGGCAACCATGTGGTCTGTATTAAAGCTTTTGATTGATACTTAAAATCTCTAAGTGTGTGACATGCAGCACAAAGTGAATAAAAAAGGCAAAGTCCTTAAGATGAAGCTTATATAATTAAAACCCAATTGGAAGACGTAAAACACGTTTTGACCATTGATTTGTGGCCAAATTTTCAAACAGAAAACATCATGAACTGGGAACTCAGAGGACACCCACAAGGAAGCGAGTTGAGTATTGCCTACTTTATCAAAGTTAAATGTGTTTTTATTGAGAATAATTCCCATTCAAATGGATGACCTAGAGAAACTAGTTTAAACTGCTACAAATGAAAATGCAAATAAAACATCTGCTTGTAACTGATTTTTACTCATTATTTTAACTTCAGAAGAGAAAAGGTGAGGGAGTTTGGGGAATCATTTGAATGCCAATGGCTTTGATCATGCATGCTGTTAGGATTCCATGAGCCAATGGACTGAGCTTTGAAGAGGTAAAATCCCTCCAAGCCTTAAGGCAAGTAGAAAACAAACAAGATGACAAGCTCAAGAGACTGGACACTCCAGGTAGAAGTGTCTAGCAAACAAATGAGAAATTGGGGAGAAATACTGCAGCAGAAGGAGCATGGAATGTGAGACATAATTCAGGGTAGGGGAGAGACTCAAGGAGGAAAAGCCTGATTCATGTCGAATATATCTTCTTTAGAGACTCAGAAGTCATGCTGAAATAAGTGAGTCAGTGCAAGAAAGCCCCTTTGATTTGGAGATGCTTGACAGGCACAAGAAGCCAAGGAAATATGGGAGGATGCCGCAAACTCACCGTAAGCACACAGACAGAGCACGATGCAGCTCAGATAAGGCAGGTCATGGAACACAGCCACTCTTAATTCTTGGTCTTTGTTGCCGAGATTTCCAAATTTTATCAAGTAACATTTGACAGGTTGGGACAATATATTGATGGCTGTTGTCTCTGGAACTAGCAGCTTAGTCCAGTGAAGTCATTTCATCAAAATAAGATGAGATGGAGCAGAGAATCAGATATATGTGGGCTCCAAGTAGATCTCCACTTGCTGATCCTATGACCTAGGGCAACTTACTGAATGTTTCTGAGCCATATTTGTCCCATTTCTAAAGATGTGACAGGTGTCTAAGGGATAGTTTTCTTATGTAAAGTGCACGGAATATACTAGTTGATTATGAAACATAGCTATTGGCATCATTACTACTAATCGTTCTACCAAGGGTTTGGAGATTTTTCAGGGAAAAAGTCAGGATAAGTCAGGAAAAAGTCAGCCTTGAAGAAAAATATTTAATTTTTGTTGGGACGTTCGCACCCTGTAAGGTATGTTCCTGTTTGAAATTCCCCACGTGAAACTTGGCATCTTGTTCCTGCAGGAAAGGCTTTCAGATTTTGAATCTAACATGCAGCTTTACTCTCTTAAGATTTTGCTTCTACTCAGCACACATTTGCTTTTTAAAAAGCGATACACTGATCCACTATTCTCTTTCATTTTACTTTTTTAAAATTTTTTTTGATAAGTCTTTAGAGATTCTACAAAAATCAAGGAGGAAAGAAAATTCAGTGGCTCTTCTGGGGCCACAGATTCCTCTGGAATCTGATAAAAGCTCTAACTCCATATCCCACAAAAGCAGACATATGTACTTACATACAAAATTATAGGGGCTTCATAGATTTTCTTGAAGCTCCAGGAAAGTATGTCAGGTTAAGGACTATTATTGCAGTGCATAAATAGAAATTTTCATAATTGTCTCAACTCCTTAATATAATAAAAGAGAAATTACTCAGAACGAGTTATTCATTTCCAAGAAAAATCACTTGAGATTTGAAGTCGTGTTTCTTGAATACTTGTGAGGGAACATAAAGGCTTTACAGCAGGTATGTGATCATGAGTAGATTTTAGAGAGTTCATCTCTACAGGTTCATCTTCCATGTAGCCTCTTTTTGAAAAGTGACTAGCCTAAAAAATTCACTAGCATGTTTCTTAGCCCTTCTACTTTACATAACAAAGACATTTACTGCAACTGTTCTCAAACTTAGTGTGATCTGTCGTTCTAAGGAATAAAAATCTTGTCTTTTTTTTTTTCCTTTTTGTGGAGAACGGGGTCTCACTATATTGCCCAGGCAGGTCTCGAACTCCTGGGCTCAAGCTATCCTCCCGCCTCTTGCCTCCCTGAGAGCTGGGATTACAGGCGTGAGCCACCGTGCCCGGCAGGAATAAAAATCTTTAAGTGTCAAGGAAAACTTTTCTAATAATTATAATCAAGCTACCATAAACCCATAACCACAGCAGGATTTCTGTCTTCCCAACCAGCTGAAGAAGCTGTCTTCTGCTCTCTCACTGAAGTCCAAGTAACAGAAACATTGGTGTAAGGGTTTGAATTCTTCTATTACTTGCCAATGGTCAAAGTAGCCCAAGGAGGGGGAAAAAGTAAAGAGCATCAGCTGGAAAGAAAAAAAAGAAACCGGAATGCTAAAAATTGCTTTTTATTTTTCACATATTTAATGTCAGCAACAATTTTTAGCTCTATTTTTTATGGGGGGTGGGGTCCTTGCTCACAGAGCTCCCAAGATGGTGGCGGGCCACTTCCAAGATGGTGGCAAGCCTCGTGTTCTCTGACCTGGGGTTCTTAGCCTCAGGGATTCCAAGGAATGGAATCTTGGGCCATGCAGTGAGTGTTATAGCTCTATTAGAAGCCATGGGTCATGGAAGAGAACCATGGAACCCAGTGACTAGTGTTCAGCTCGATTATGATGAACCCAGGCACTTAGCCGTGCAGGAACAATGGCAAGCCTCTAGCCCGATCGGGAGTGGCAAAGGGCGCCTCGCTGGATCAGGAGCGCAGCAGACACCCTGCTGGATCCGGAGGGATGGAAGTCAGCGGCTGGTCTGCTCCAGCAGCAAACAGCCGTGGTGGATGGCGAGTGAAAGCTCAGCTCAAGCCATAACAAACACGGACCAGAAGAGTGCAGTTGCAAGATTTAATAGAGTGAAATAGAGTGAAAACAGAGCTGCCATACAAAAGGAGGGGACCCAAAGGAGGTAGCCCTTGCTGGCTTGAATGCCTGGGTTTATATCTGGATCATTGTCCCTCCCGCTGTGCCCTCAGGCAACAGATGATTGGCTATTTCTTTACCTCCTGTTTTTGCCTAATTAGCATTTTAGTGAGCTCTCCTTACTATCTGATTGGTTGGTGTGAGCTAAGTTGCAAGCCCCGTGTTTAAAGGTGGAAGCGGTCACCTTCCCAGCAAGGCTTAGGGATTCTTAGTCAGCCTAGGAAATCCAGCTAGTCCTGTCTCTCATATTCATTAGTCATCACTAGGACAAGTCAAGAGCTGGAAAGCACAGCTTCTTTAGAGCAGCATAAGCAAAGTAGGTAGGGTTATTTTAAAGCATTTAATGTAATTAGAATATTTAATGGGACTACCAAATTTTTCAAGAGACACTGGATAAAATCCCAGATAAAAATGTTATGTGATATATTTCATATTCTCTGTGTTATTCAAGGAGTTATTAAAATGTAATTTTTAAAAATTATTACTAAATATTTATATGAATTACAGTCAATTATCATTTTATTTTATTCTAAAATTGTTAAAAGGTTTAACAATTTCTGCTTCCTATTTTTAAAAAATAATGTATCTGCTTCCAGACAAACTAGTTCTTACTAGCATACATCTTTCTTTTTAATTAAATGCATAAAAAATTTGAGGCATCATTTATCGTATCAAGGAATGCAATTCTGATCAAATTTTATTGATCTTTAATAGCAGAATTAGTAATCTATGATGTTTATAAATCAGCTTAGTATTATTAATAATTGTAATGATACCTCAATAAAAAAGTTTTAATAGTTATGTTCACAGGAAAAAATATTAAGATGTTTTTATCTAAGTGTACATATTATATATGCATATTTTGTTATAGATGTGTATAATACAGTGATTAATAATTTCCAGCAAAAGTGTACATTCAGATAATCTATGGGAGAGAAAACAGTTCAAATTAGAATTCAGAAAAGGAAAAAGAAAGATGTAGGCCAGGTGCGGTGGCTCCCAGAACTTTGGGAGGCCGAGGCGGGCGGATCACGTGGTCAAGAATTCAAAACCAGCCTGGACAACATGGTGAAACCCCATCTCTACTAAAAATATAAAAATTAGCTGGACCTGGTGGTGCACACCTGTAATCCCAGCTACTCCAGAGCCTAAGGCAGGAGAATCGCTTGAACCTGGGAGGTGGAGGTTGCAGTGAGCTGAGATAGTGCCACTGCACTCTGACCTGGCTGTCTCAAAGAAAAAAAAAATGCATTAGTGAGTTTCAAATGATGATGGTATCTGGATTCTACCGATATATTTAAATGTGTGACATAACCATTCTATCTAAAACTTTGCCAGAACTATATCCTTTGAAACCATCTAAACTTTCAATGAAATTTCAGATACCAATATTTGTATTAGGTGAGATGGCACATTGGTTTTTTTTGGAGTTTTTTTTTTTTTTCCAGCTAATTTTAGGGGATAAGCAAATAAAGAATTCTAAAGGCCAGTCCTCTCAATTATGTATTTAATATGAGATAAGCCTAGTCTTCTAATAATAGTAAGAGGATAAGAAATAAGTAAATGCTTACATGTATATTTATCTTAGCTATCTGATTTTGTCATGTCCTCTTTTCCAGTGCGTGTTTCCACTTTGAGCATAGTTTACCACATGAAGAACGAATTAATAGACAATGTTTTGATGAATAGTTCTAATTTGTCTAGAGATCTTGCCAATAATAGCAATAGACTTATACCAGTCTTCTCGTACTTAGTATCCTGTGTGACCCATGTTCAGAAAGTCTGGGCTCTTAGAGTTAAGATCCTGTGATAAAACAAGTTCGAAGACTTACTTTGCTCCATTGGAACCAGAATATGAATAGTTTTATAGTGCTACCAATACATTTTTTCAAGTACCTTTCTTAAGCAATGACTCTTTTTTTTTTTGAGATGGTGTCTTGCTGTGTTGCCAGGCTGGAGTGCAGTGGCGCGATCTCAGCTCACTGCAACCTCCACCTCCTGGGTTCAAGCGATTCCCCTGCCTCAGCCTCCCAAGTAGCTGGGATTACAGGCACATGCCACCACACCCAGCTAATTTTTTGTGTTTTAGTAGAGATAGGGTTTCACCATGTTGGCCAAGATGGTCTCGATCTCCTGACCTCATGATCCGCCCACCTCGGCCTCCCAAAGTGCTAGGATTACAGGCGTGAGCCACCGCGCCCGGCCAGCAATGACTGTTATAAAGGACCTGACTGGACATATAAATGAATGCTCTGCCCATGAGACTTTCAGACTGTGGAAAGTGCTGTGTCGAAGGAGAGGTGAAGGGAGCATTCCAGGAATTTCACACAAGGAGGCCATCACTTCCCAATCACACCCAATTCAACAAACAAAGGAAGACTTGTGGAAAAGGCAGCGTTTGAATCTGGAAAGATGTGTACAATATAGACATTTGGAAATGAGGGGAGGCCAGTCACAGAGGAGTAAGAAAAACTTAAATAAAATCAAGGGGTAGGAAATAGCATTAAAAGTCAAATTAACCATAATCTAGGATGTACCGTGTAAGACACATTTTAGCAAAGGTTTTACCTTTGTTTCCTTATGTAGCTCATTTTCTGTGGTTCCATTTGGCTGTGTTTTGCAAATGCAGATTTTAACCCAATACTGGGTTGTGTGAAATCAATTTAGTGGAGTGCAAGAGGCATGTAAAAAAGAAGTGAAATGGATTAGAATAGGATAAAATAGAATAGAATAGGTTATTAGCATGTCCCACACAAAGTAGTGTTATTATTGTCTTGGGATACTTTTATTTCAGATGTGTGTGTGTGTGATGTAAAATACAATTGTTATCATAAGTTGTTGAACAAAATACTTTGAATAAAACTCTGGGATGAGCACAAGCCTAACAAAGAGGATTAGAGAAAAATGCATGTTGGGCTGGGCGCGGTGGCTTATGCCTGTAATCCCAGCACTTTGGGAAGCCGAGGCGGGTGGATCACCTGAGGTCAGGAGTTCAAGACCAGCCTGGCCAACATGGTGAAAACCCGTCTCTACTAAAAATACAAAATTAGCCAGGCGTGGTGGTGCATGCCTGTAATTCCAGCTACTCAGGAGGCTGAGGTAGGCGAATCGCTTGAACCCAGGAGGCAGAGGTTGAGGTGAGCCGAGATCATGCCATTGCACTCAAGCCTGGGCAACAAGAGCGAAACTCCATCTCTCTCTCTCTCACACACACACACACACACACACACACACACACACAAAGAGGCAGGTTGGAGCAGAAGTTTGCAGCCCATTTTCTACCTTGAGTGATTATGTGGATGGTGCTGCATTTACCAAACTGAAGAAAATAAGAGGAGCAGGACATTTGGGGAGAAATTCCTATACGAGAGAGGAATTTCTCATACAGGAATTGTGACGTGTTGCACTGAGATGACAAATAACCCTAGGTGGAGATTCCAAGTAAACTGCTGACCTTCACAAGAGAGGTTTGATGTGGAGACATCAGTTTGGAAGAGATGAGCAAAAAAGTATGAGAGTTGAGGCTACATCTGTGATTGAGGCTACCCAATATTTTACTGAATATTAAAGAAAGTTGAAGAGCATTGTGTATGTGTGTTGTGGGTGTGAGGGTTGCATGACAAGAGAGTAGCTAATCAAAAATGTCTCATTTGGTCAGGTTCTTTGAGTGACTACACCCCAAGACCCCTGAAGAAAATGAAAATTGTTCTTTACAGATTTTTAAAGCATTATATCCAGGTAGACTTTCAAAGTACATATGCTACTTTTTAAAAAATGACAATTTCTTTGCATTTTTTCAGCATCTCAATGTCTCTAAAGTTTTTATGAGTGAGTATACAATTGAATAGGTGAGGGTGGAGTGAAGTCGTCAAGTTCTGCTAAGCACGGAGATTTAAAAATGTCATTGTCACACAGCATACTTTCCCCTTGGAAATTGAACTGACTTAGCAATCTTACCTGAGGTAAGCTCTCTCCAGATCAGTGGAAGAAAAGCTACATTGAGATTCCCTGGCATTCACAAATGTCCTCTTAGAAGGGGACAAGCAGCATCAGACAGGCACCAGCATCACTTCTAGGTGACACGCTGACCCACCCTGAGCTGCTGACCATAAACAGGTGCACTCGTGAGTGTGTCCTAAGAAAGGAGACAGAGAAAGCTGGAATGTTGGGGATGATATTAACTTAGGTCTGGATTTCAAAGTGATGATTTTGATGGCAAATTCCTAGATTTTCTGAAGAACTTTTATCTCTATTTCCTTTCTTCTCCCTGAGTTTGAATGACCACTGCAACATAACTGCAGAAAAGAAGTTTGAGGTTGAAGTGCAGAATGTTTAGCAAATGCTTGTTTTAAAGCAGCTGAGATGATGCTGGATGCTACGTTTCTGAGACCGTTAGTTTATAATTTTTCTCTCTGCATTTTCTCTCTCATTTGGCTGATCTGGGCTCTGGATTTCCATGTCTCAATTGAAGTGTGTGATGAGGGCAGAAAGCACTACTGCATTTTCTTTCCGAAAGTCCAAAACCACAGAGCACGTTATATGAGGCATTTAACCAAGGGAGGAATGGGAATATGGCTCTAGGAAAAGAGAAGGACATATATGAACTACTGAAAAGGAGCTCCTGAAGAGAAATCAGAAGATGCCTATGGGTTCTGGAGAATATGAATCAGTGTCCTGCTGCTGGGCACACGTCAGATGGGAACAGCCATGCATGTTTGACCCTCATTAAGCAGCGTGGTGCCCTAAGCAGCATGTAAGGCATCAGGGAGCCAGTGAACTTGAAGAGATCATACAGGTCTCTGCAGGAGTATTCTTAGCAGCAACAAAGAAGTCAAGACCAATAACTGATAAATGTACATCCCCAACACATGGCATTACAAAAGATTCTAGAATTTTGGCCCTATTCCAGTGTTATGGGAAGAAAGAGCGAGAGAAGAACCCCTAAGAATGATGAACGTTAAGCATTCCGAAGTCCAGGGTGATGGGAGCTTATCACTGAAATGAAGTTGACTTGTACAAAATAATGAGATATGCTATTTCTGGCACATTTTGGTTCGTTGACTGAGACCGGTCCCCATTACCCTAATTTTTGGTGTGGGCTATTGAAATGTTCCTTGACTCTAATTATCACTCCCTTACACACACACGCACACACACACACACACACACAAACACACATCCCTCAGAATTAAGGACAAAACGTTCCTCTGAATGGCCTAATGTCCACTCTGACCACAATGTAAATGTACAAAGATGCAACAAAAGAAAACAAAATAAATAAATTTTTTATATCTTGCAAATCACAGGGATATAAGGACCACCGATCTTCCCAGTTCTTTACAGCTCATCAACAACTATTTTCCCACATGAGATGAATATTTCAAGAGATTTCTGTGCACCTGTGTAGGTCTTGGGAGGTTGGGAGGATGCTCAGCTTGGGAACGGAGGTGAAGGGACTGCTCATTGCCCTCCTTGGTTCCGTGGAGCTGCCTGTCTCTTGGAAGATTGAACTCAGTCAGTTGTGCAGGGTGATCTCAAACTGGTTTATGTCTTTCAAAAGAGTCCATTTTAGTGTGGCAAATAAGACTGAAGTGATTTCCTCTTTGGCTTAATCGCCACCATGTATAGCTCAGATACCATTGGCTAATATATTTCTGTGGTTACCGTAACAAATGACCACAACCGGGTAGCTTACAATGACACAGATTTATTCTCTCACATGACTGGAGACCAGGAATCTGAAATCAAGGTTTCCATAGGGCCCTGTACCCTCCAAAGGACCTAGGGGAGATTCTGCTCCCAGTTTCTGGTGGCTATTGCTTGGCTTGTGGTAACGTGATTCCAGTCTCTTCCTTCTTCTTCATGTGACTTTCTCCTTGGTCTGTCTATTTTAACCTGTTTGTCTCTTATAAGGATATTTATCATTAGATTTAGGGTACAGTCAGATAATTCAGGATGATCTCATCTCAAGATCTTTAAGTAAATGTTCAAAGATGCTTTCTCCACATATGGTAACATTTACTGGTACTGAGTGTTTGACATGAGTATCCATTGGAGGGCCATTTTTCTGCCAGCATTGACTCCATTCTCCACAGGAGAGTATTCTTAATCACAGTGTCCTCCCGATGACCTGCCAATAGGTCTGGATTGAGGGGTGCTATCTACAATTCCTACCCGAAGCAGACCTTATTTCGACAAGGCTCATCTCTCTCATCCCCAATTTCCCTCACCAAGAAAACATAATTCTCTTAGTGGTTAGTAACTCTGCCAGATACAAGGAAACCTATACTTGAAAATACATTTTTGCTTTTGTTATGCAAATAACGATTGTGCAATCTATGAAATCAGAAAATATGCATGCACATACACAGAACAAAATTTAATAAACCATAATTATACTAATTGTCCATCATTACCGTTAAACTTAGAAATAGCCTCCCATGTCTTATTCATCTGAGAGTGTCATAAAAACCAGGTTCCAAAACAATAAATCATGAAATGCTTGAAGTAGTCCATTATATTAATAAATCATAGTTCATAATTTATTTATTTTTCCTTATTTGTGGGTAGTTAAGTTGCTATTTGAATCCACACTTTAAAAAAAGATCTCAGTGCACATGTTTCTGATCACATATATGAGTCTTGCTACCACAGATACCTAAATTCAGAAATGTGTGGTCATGCTCAGATTGTGCATGTCTTGAACTTCACTTGACTTTACCAATTTGCTCTCCACAGAGACTGTGAACATTTATATTTCCACATTTCATGATGGAAGAACCTAGTCTTTCTTCACCAATTTGTAATTCCATCTTCACCATGTATCAAGTTCTGATATGTATCTGAGAAGCACTGTCAATATATAAAAGTACCATGGTTCCATGTTGTCTATTCTATTCCATTAATCTACTGGTCTGGCTTGTAACAGTATCTCAATAGCTTTACAAAAGGACTAAATATTTGATTGTGAAAGTTTCTTTATATTATTCAAAATCTTCAAAATGTTCCTTTTACTATTACTTTTTATTTTTCCATATATGTTGTAGAATAAGCTTGCCAAATTTTATAAAACCCGACTGATATATATATATATATATATATATATATATTTTTTTTTTTTTTTTTTTTTTTTTTTTTTTTTTTTTTGAGACGGAGTCTTGCTCTGTCGCCCAGGCTGGAGTGCAGTGGCACAATCTCGGCTCACTGCAAGCTCCACCTCCCAGGTTCACGCCATTCTCCTGCCTCAGCCTCTCCAAGTAGCTGGGACTACAGGTGCCCGCCACCACGCCCAGCTAATTTTTTTTGTATTTTTAGTAGAGATGGGGTTTCACCGTGGTCTTGATCTCCTGACCTCGTGATCCGCCCGCCTCAGCCTCCCAAAGTGCTGGGATTACAAGCGTGAGCCACCGTGCCCGGCCAAAACCCTACTGATATATTGATTGGAATTACATTGTATTAATTTGTGGAGATTCGCCACCATTACCATAATGAGCCTTCCCATCCATAGGCATGATATATATATATTTATCTGTCAGTCTATCTATCTATCTAGCTAGCTATCTAACTATCTATCTGCCTACCTATCTATGTGTTCTGTTTATTTTCAATGAAATTACATAATTTTTCTCAGAAAAATCTTAGGTATATATTTTGTTAATTTTACATCTTGGTATTTATGGCTATTAATGTTATCACAGCTATTATTTTTTGAGCAATTTTATTTTTTAATGATCGATCATGCAAAATTAATACTAGTGACATAAGTATTGACAATGTGACCAGCAACCTTCATGAATTCTCTTTGGAATTCCAATATTTTATGTATATATGTTCTTGGATTTTGTAAGTTGACAGTTATTGTATTTGAATATCTTTTCTGCTAAGCCTTCTAATTCTGACTTTTTAAAAAATTTTGTTAAAATGGCTGTAATGTCCAGTATAACAGGAAATAAAAGCAGTAAGAGCATATCATTTTGTCTTGTTCTTAACTTTAGAGCAAACGCTTCTGATGCATCATCAGTTGTGATGTTTCCTGTAGCTTTTTGAAAGGTATCCTTTATTGGGGAAAAGAAGACATATTCTATTCCTACCTAACCGAAAGGGTTATTTCCAATAAATCATGAAAAGGTATTGAATTTCACAAAATATTATTTATACATCTATTGAAATAATAATAAACATTTTTCCTTTTGTTTATTAATAAGGTAATAAATCAATTACACCTTTAATATTATTATATCTTAGCATTTCTGGATAACGCACTACTTGATTATAATATATTTTTAAATACAGTGTTGCCAATGCGGTATAAATACTGATGTTTTATTTAGAAGTTTTTTATTTGTGTTCATAAGTGAGATTAGTCTATTGATTTCTTCTCTCATGCTTTCTTGAACCACTTTTGGTATCAAGGTTAGATCAGCTTTATAAAATGAGTTGGGGATCTTTCTCTTTTGTACTCTAAACAACTTCTGTAAGGTATGGATTGGTTAAGTAGAACTTACCATGAAATACCTGGCTCTTAGTGTTTTGTAAGGGCAGCATTTTCAACTGGTTTAAGTTTTTAATGTGCTCAGGTCTATACAGGTCTTCTTAAGTTCATTTTGGTAATTCAAGTGTGCCATGTTCTGCCTTTCCTCCCACCTTGAGGATTGTGGTTTTGTTGGTACTATTGTTTATTTTTCATGTCATTAATTTCTGCCACTATCTTCATTTTTCCCTTCTTTTTGTACTTCATATGTGTTTATTCTCATTTCTAAACTAAATATTCTGTTTTTCTTAATTTTGACTAGGTTAAAGAGATATATTTTCCTTTTGCCGGTTTAGCTGCGTCCTACAAGTTTTGATACTTTGGGTTTTATTAATTGACATTCAGTTACAAATACTTTGTTATTCCTGTTCTATTATTCTGAAAGGCTGTTGTTTTGTCAGAATGTGGACTTTGAACCAAGATTGTTGGGATATATGTTATTATGTTTTGTTTGTTTGTTGTTTGTTTCTTGAGACAGTCTCACTCTGTTGCCCAGGCTGGAGTGGAGTGGCATGATCTCAGCTCACTGCAGATTCTGCCTCCTGGGTTCAAGCAATTCTCCTGCCTCAGCCTCAGCCTCAGGAGTAGCTGGGATTATAGGCACATGCCACCACACCCAGCTAGTTTTTTGTATTTTTAGTAGAGATGAGGTTTTGCCGCGTTGGCCAGGCTGGCAGGCTGGTCTCGAACTCCCGGCCTTAAGTGATCCTCCGCCTGCCTTAGTCTCCCAAAGTGCTGGGATTACAGGTGTGAGCCACCACACCTGGTTTTCTTTATTGTTTTGTTTTGTTTTGCTTTGTTTTGTTTTGTTTTAGATGAGGTCTTGCTCTATCACCCAGGCTGGAGTGCAGTGGTACAGTTTTAGCTCACTGCAGCCTTAACCTCCTGGGCTCAAAGTATCCTCCCACTTCAGCCTAATGAGTAGCTAGAACTACAGCTATGTGCCACCAAGCCCAACTAATTAAAAAAAAAATTTTTTTTTTCAAGCAACTCTCCTACCTTAGCTTCTCAAACTGCCAGGATTATGGGCATGGAGCACCACGCCCAGCCTTCTGGTGATCTTTCATGTTGCTATTGAGAAGTCTCAAATTATGTATGTTTATGATTGTTTTTGGCTATTCCTTTTGTCTTTGTTGTTCTGCAATTTCACTACTGAGTGCCAAGGTATAGATACGTCATTTATTTCTCTTTAGAACTGGTACGCTTCTCCAATCACAGAATTCATGTAATTTATAATTTTTGGTTCATCAGGTGTCATCTTTCTTCTCTCCTTCTGGAGATCCCTTTCGAACGCCTTTTTCTCTCCCATTAGCATGCCTTTATTTCCACATTTCTTAGCTTCTTTTTCTATTCCCTCATATTGTTTCTCTGCACTGCATTCTGTGCAAATCTCTCAGATCTATCCTCCTGTTCGCTAATTCTTTATCTAGCTGATATTTACTTTCTAGTTTGTCTACTGAGCTTTACGCTGTTAATTTGTAAATGGTTTATTTTGTTCTTTTTCTAACTTGCCCATTTTTTGTAGCACCTTTTTAACTTCCTCATCAAATCTCTACTATTTTTAATCTTTGCACTTGAAGAGTTTCAGTTCTGGCATGCCCACCATTCAGCTAGAACTTTCTAAGAACTATTGAACTGTTTAAAATAGGGAAATGACTGATATGACTCAATGTATGTTTTTAAAAGATAACTGTGGTTTAAGTATAAATATTTGAGTCAGAAAAAGAGTGAACAGCAAGTGTGAAGGAGTTGACATAATGACCAGCTAGAAGGTCATGGTAGTAGTTCAGGCAAGAGATGACCAAGACCTGGACTGGGATGGTGGGACCAAAAAGAAAAGCTTGCATTTGTGAGAGATTTGGGGGGAATCATAAATAGGCCTTCTGCTTATTGTGGAGGGGAGAGAACAGAGAGGTTAAGGATGACTTCCAGACTTCTGGCTTGAACAAACATTGGTGGGTGATAAAATCATATACCAAGATTGGGAACACTGGAGCAAGTTGGGTGGATAAAGATGATAAATTCAGTTTCTGGCCACATAAAGAATTCGTGGTATAAGTAAAATGACCAAGTAGTTAACTCTGGTAGGAGTTTAACAATCCCTTATTATTTAGCATTTAGGTTGATTTTAGTTTTTCACTATTGTTATTATTGTCATGTTTGCAGACTATGAACATAGTATGATTAACTTCTTGGGATAAGTTGTATGTAAAATTGCTTGATCCATGACTATAAACATTTTAAGGTTTTAGTTACGTGTTGCTAAAGTAATTTTTGAAATGTTTAAAACCATTTTTATGGCTATGTAATAGTCCATTCTATGGATACGCTAAAATTCTTGCAAATAGTAATTCAGTAATTTACCATTCTGAGCATTGCCTTCTTTTTGCATAGGTTCTTAATTATGTTACTCAAAAATATTCCAGGAAGTGAAATTCTGAAGTTAGAAGATGTGGATTTTTTTAACTAGTAATTATTGTTTTTAAGCAACAGCCAGTTTGTTTACTATGCATTAAACAACGTGTAGGATTTTGTTTTTACTTAGTTTTATTTCAAGCCCCCGAACAATCCCGTGCAAAGAGTATTACAATTTTGCAATAAAGGAAAAGTGAAGACTAGATTGGTTCGGTAAATTACCAAAGTAACCCAGCTACTATATTGCAGAATTAGGATTCAAAGCCATGTCTATGTGATGTCACAGCCTTTACTATTAGACTTAGACTATTCCTCAAGACTTCCCAGAGAAAGAGAATAATGAAGCGTATATGGAATTGCGTACACTAATATTAAATGAAACTTTGGTTTATCACAGCTTTGCAAATATAGTACGTATTTCATTATTTATCTTTCCCATTTTGTAGCCAAAATACACCATCACTGTTTTAACGTGTTTATTTCTGTTACCCGTGCTCTTGACCATTCTGTCACATCGTTATTGATCAACAGAATTGTTTCCTTTGTGAATAACTTAAGTATGTCCTTTTCTCACTTTTAATATTCAACTATTTAAACTTAGTTTTTAATGATATTAACATTATGTTGTTCTTATATATTGTAAATATTTTTGTATATTATCACTTGTTATGTAACTTTGTCCATTGAGGATAAGTTCTTATTCATTTCTGCATATCTAAATCTATGAGTGTATTTTTCTTTGTTACTTTTGGCTTTGTTATTATAAGCAAAATGTTGAGCACAAGAATGTTATTTTAAAAACAATTTTTTATTTTTTGATAGATTTATCAAGATATTCACATGCCATACAATTCACTAATTTAAACGATACAGTTCAATGGTTTTTAGTATATTTGCAGAATATTAGAATATTTTCATTGGCCCCAAAAGAAGCCTCACATCCTTCAGCTTTCACCTCCTTCTTCCACATTCTTCAAGTATGTGGCAACCATTAATCTACTCTGTCTTTCTGTAAATTTATCTATTCTGGACATCTCACATAAATGAAATCACACAACACATGGTCTTTTGTGACTGGCTTCTTTCACTTAGCATAATGTTTTTAAAATTCCTCCATTTTGTAGTATTTATCAGTATCACATTTTGCATAGACATTCATCAATTGTTAGGCATTGATATTTGGATTATTGCCACCTTTTGCTAATTCTGAAAAATGCTGCTGTAAACATTTGGTGGTATACATGTTTTGTGTAAGCGTATGCTTTTATTTCCTCTAGGTATATACCTAGGAGCAGAATTCCTAATTCAAATGATAACTCTATGTTTAAATTTTTGGAGACCTACCAGCTTGTTTCCTAATAAACTTAAATTTTAGTCCATATGCAATTTATTTTGCAGACATAGGATACAGTAAGGGCCTTCATTTCTTAAACCAAATTATTTGGGAATAACCACAATAACATTTTCTATTGGTGCTTAATTTTATTGCTTGCTTGAGATGTCACATTATACATTTTAAATAAAAACATTTTAGATGCTTGCGTGGATATACAAAGTTCTGATCTGGATGTAGCCTCTGCCTGTCTTTTCCTGTGATAATGCTTTCTGGTTTTAATTACTGTGGTTTTATAGAACATTATTTTATCAGTTGAAATAAGCTTTCCTTTATGACTTCTTTTTTAAAAAAATTCAATATTCTTCTTATTTTTCTTTTTAGATAAATTTAGAATTATTTTTCATGTTTCCTTCAAAAAAGGGGCCCCCAATCCCAGGCCTGCAGACTGGTACCTGTGACCTGTTAGGACCTGAGCTGCAGGTGAACAGCGGGTAGGTGACCTGGGTAGGAGGTGAGCAGCAGGTGAGTCAGCATTACTGCCCGAGCTCCGCCTCCTCTCAGATCAGCTGAAGCATTAGATTCTCATAGAAGCAGGAACCCTATTGTGAACTGCGCCTGTGAGGGATCTAGATTCCTCTCCTTATGAGAATCTAACAATTCCTGCAGATCTTAGGTGAAATAGTTTCATCCTGAAACTATCCTCGCCACTCCCTGTCTGTGGAAAAATTGTCTTTCAGGAAAACTGGTCCCTGGTGCCAAAAAGGTTGAGGACTACTGCTTTAAAATATGATGATGCTTTTATTGAGATCACAGTAAAATTATAAATTTGGACAAATTTAATGGTATTAAACATGTGAAACAGGGAAATCATTCTGCATGTATTAGTCTTATTTCACCAATAGGTAAGTAAACAGTGAAGTTCTCTTTTCAAACTAAGTTGTACATTAGAGTTAAGTTTATTCCTTGGTGTGTGAAATATTTATATTTATTTTTTACATTTTATAATTTTTCTAGAAGTTATCAAATCATGACAAAATACCTTCCCCTAGTGTTAATAAGAATGCAATTAAGGCTTCATCATCATTTGTAATTTTCATGGTAGATTTCAGATATTTTTAGTATATCAAAAAAGGATTTTTCTAGAATCAGTTTGAGATTTCTTTTTTATGAGGGATGGATGTTGGGTTTTATTTAATGGATTCAGAATACATTGTGAGAATTGTATTTTTCTTCTTTGACCTATTCATGTAATAAATTATTTTAATAGCTTTCTTAATGTTGAAACGTCTTTCAATTCAACTCAATCTCATTAATATTTAATTTAGAACATTTGCAACTATACTGATGCTGAACTAGAAAAGTATGCAATGCTAATTTATAGCTCCAAAGTTATGCTAATATAACAAAATGATTTGAGGACATTTTCTCCATTTTTAAAAATCTGGATATTTAAAATAGAACTGGAATTATTTTCTTCTTGAATGTTTGCTGGACTTCACCTAGTAATCTATCTGGGCTCAGTGCCTTATTCTTTGTGGGTAATTAAATATTGCCTGGAGAGGTTTATTGCATATAAATTAATGCTTTTCATAGCAAGGGGACATATATTATAGCTGTAATTCATTAAACAACTTTTTCTGTAATCTAATGACATGAACCTGACTCTATCATATCTATCCCAACAATCCGAGAGCACTTGATATTTTGTTGACATGATGTTTATCATTTTTGTTTTCCCTAATAATCATCCATTTGCTGGGATGGTAAATGGGATTTTTTTCATTTTCCTAATCTCCTCCACAGCTGTATTTGCAGTTCCATTCTCATTCCTAATATTGTACATTGTGGCTTTTATTATAGATTAAATGTGGTTTTAGTGTGTTTTTAAAATGAGCTCTGGAATTAATCAATTATACTATTTAATTTTTTTCTTTTTTCTTTTATAATTATCATTGCTTTTAAGCTTAGTCTTCAGTTTTCTTTAATGACCTTTTTACTTTCAAAAATTCACTATATATATACACGTATACATACATATGTACGTATACTATATGTATGTACATATATACGTATATGTACATATATGTACGTATACGTATATATATACATATATTCATATATTATATATATACATACACACATATTCATATATGTGTATATATATATATACATACACACATATTCATATATGTGTGTGTATATATATATATATATATATACATACACACTTTTTTTTTTTTTTTTTTTTTGTTTTAGACAGGGTCTCACTCTGTCACCCAGGCTGGAGTGCAATGGTATGATCTCGGCTCATGGCAACCTCTGCCTCCCGGGTTCAAGCAATTCTCGTGCCTCAGCCTCCCGGGTAGCTGGGATTACAGGCATCCACCATCACCCCCAGCTAATTGTTTGGTAGAGATGGAGTTTCCCCATGTTGGCCAGGCTGGTCTCAAACTCCTGACCTCAAGTAATCTGCCCGCCTTGGCCTCCCACAGTGCTAGGATTACAGGCGTGAGCCACCGTGCCCGGTACACAAAGTCTATTTAATTGCAGTGGTGTTTTTAGTGTTTGTTGAAACAGCAAATAATAATCAGTAATATTCACTGCTCACTTATACACCAAGAACTCTTCTACACACATATGTTATCTATTTTAATCTTCACAGTCATCATTAGTTAAAAACTGTTACATTTTCCGTTTTGTGCATGAGAAAACTGAGGCTCAGAAAAGTCAATCTGCCAAAAGTTAGGTAACAAGTGGTGTAATCAGATTTCAAGTAATTTCATTCCAGAGCCCACAGATTTTACTAGCCAGTTATGAATTCAATCATATCTCTGTGTGTCTTCCACTGCTTTTCTGTCATTCTTGCTTAGTTTAGAATTTTTCCACCATGAAAATACATCAATATCCCATGGAATCTGAAAGAATTCCTATACTTTTATTTGATTTCAAGACTCATGAATGGGACAAGTACAATGTAGATTTTTTTTTTTTTTTGAGATGGAGTTTTGCTCTGATTCCCCAGGCTGGAGTGCAATGGCGCCATCTCGCCTCACCACAGCCTCTGCCTCCCGGATGATTCTCCTGCCTCAGCCTCCCAAGTAGCTGGAATTACAGGCATGCACCACCACGCCTGGCTAATTTGGTATTTTTAGTAGAGAAGGGGTTTCTCCATGTTGGTCAGGCTGGTCTCGAACTCCCGACCTCATGTGATCTGCCCGCCTCGGCCTCCCGAAGTGCTGGGACTACAGGTGTGAGCACTGTGCCTGGCCAGATATTTCATCTTACAAGTGAAGAATGCCCCAAAAGGAGACATGTACTCCACATGTGGTATTGCAAGAGATGGAGTGGGCACTAAAAAGGCTCTCAGATCTTGTTAGAGTTTGCATCTTGCAGTTAACCTCAAAGATAAACATCATGTCCACAAAGTGTCAAGTGCTGTTGGATTGTAGGGATAGATATGATAAAGAGTTGGGTTCATGCTATTAGATTATACGGAAGTTGTTTAATGAATTACAGCTATGATATATGTTCCCTTGCTATGAAACGTGTTCATTTATATGCAATAATATTTCTCCACTACTGTAGGTAGAGATCTAATAGAGCTAATGGTTTGGATTTAAATTAATGAGGCATATATGATGTGACTGGGATTTTATATACTGAGTTCTTGAAATATTTGTCAATATTTGCTTGAGATTTTTGCACACACTGCATCAGAGTTTGTACCAGTGGTGGGTGCCTAGACATACTTAGCAGATAATTAGTAAAGGGGGGTGTAATTTATCTGGGTTTTTTTTAAAAAAAAAAAATAGTATTGCAGTTTTTGGTTGCTGGCTTTTAAATAGCAGCAGTTTTAGAGATTACTTAAATTTCTGTATTCACCCAGCACATACTGAATAGAGGCAACAGAACATTCAATATTCATGAAATGAAATGCTGTTTTTCAGTACATATTAAGACTTGTTGATTAACAGTAGGAATAATTATGAATGTTAACTAATGAGATGCCTTTTGCTGCTAGCATCTTTTTCAGTTGTGAAATGAGATCTTGAAGAAATCTTTGTGGATAGGCAGTGGCCACAGACAAAACCTCTGTGGTACAAATAGAAATATATAATTAGGGTATTTAGGAATTCTCAGAAGTCTACAACCATTATTCCAAGTCCCAGGAAGGTGTGCATTTCTTTTTTTCTTTTTTTTTTTTAATGACAGTCCCTCCCCATAACTCAGCCCTATTTTCCATTATTTATAGAGAAACTTAGAATTACAGACTGGAGAGATGAGAAAGTTTAGATTGCCTAGATTCTTTCAAATGAATAAACTGAAACTCAGAGAGGAAGAGTGGTTTGTCCAAAGTCACACAGCGAATCTGTGACCGTTCTAGAACTGGAATCTATGTTTTCTTGCTCATCACACTACCATCTGGCATAACCAAGGCTAACACTCAGCTTATACAAACAGTACAGTTGGGCCAATCTGTATCTATACTGACTGGTATTTTCATGTCAATTCTTCTTTTAAATATTTTAAATATCTCAGCGACAACACTATATTTCAAAGAAAACTCTTCAGTATGAATTTGGAATTAAAAATAAATCAATCCAGCCTGTACTCTCAGGTTCACAGAACATTGCAGTTGATGATTTTAGGAAACTATATGATATTCTTTAAACTGCCACACATGCACCCCCAAAATCAAAGTGACCAGTCAAGTTCTCCAGCGCTTTCAGAGAAACCCCAGAACTTTTTGCTGTGGGGCTATCAGTCTCAGTATTAACGAACATACCTCAATCCAAACACTCAGCTGCCTAACAAATGAAAGGTAGAGTTTGGGAATGTATGCCATTTAGGTATTCCACATCTGCCCTTCTGTGTAATCCAAATATACCTGTAATTGTTGCCAAGTCTTTCTATAACGAATATGGCCAACAACACTGATGATCTGTGGGTGGCAGGTAATCCTATCAACGTAAGCCATCACTATAGAGCATCAGAAAGAAACTGAGTTGCGTATCAGGAGACAGCAGTCAGGGCAAGAGGGTGCAGTTGCAGCTCTTGCTTCCCTGTAAACTGAGCAGGGTGGATTCAACCAGCCACTTTCACGAATTTAAGTGAAATTTATAAAACAAATAAAAATGATGCTTAATTGGTTGAAATGGGAACAGATGTGCCAAGCCCTGCCCACCCAGTCTCCCTTCCACCCTCAACATGGGAGTACCCTCAGGATTCCACAGGTTAGAATTCCCTGAACTGGATGCTTTCAATATCCTTTCTGTCGCTAACAATCTCTGCTTTTGACACAGGCCATTACCATGCACAGTGGCTCAGAAAAGGCATAGAATAATTAGTTTAAGCCAATAGTTGTTAAAGTGTGGTCCACTCTGTCGCATATAGCTGTGAGCTGGGACATTGATCAACGGAAGTTTGAACTATCAGATCTAGCTTTGAGTCCTTCCACTCAGAATGTGTCCCCTCTCTGCTTTTTGCCATGTTAGTTCACCTCTTCCACATTCTCTACAGGCTGAAAAATGTGTTCTACTTATCACCACAACTAAATTTCCTCCAAGCTTTATCTTAGCTCTTCCCTCAATTTATGCTTCAGCTACAATAGATTTGCTAATAGTCTCTGCCCTCCTTAAGGGGTTTAAAGAGGTGAATTTACATACTTGTTAGCTGAACAAAAAATAATGTCCGGCTTTGATATCTTCCTGTGGAATAATTCCTCCTCCCAAATGATACTTACACAGGGCTTCTGAACCAGGTGAAAGGGAGGGAGGCCTCCAGCAACACCTCACAGGGGTCTGTTGTTTACTGTGGAAAACAAGTCACTGCCAGTAATTCTCGTGACTCTGTGTGCAATTAACAGTCATTTCACTGTTCAGATCTTGGGAGTCAGAGTAATTTCAGTTAATCTCAAAAACCTTACCCACTCCTGCCAAATGAGATTAATGACCAAGACTTTTTTTTAATCATATGAGTTTATTTTGTTTTCATTTTATCTCATATAACGTGATCACCAAGCAAGCACAAATGCTTAGACTAAATAGAAGATGGGAAATAACATCATTTTAATCCTGCTGATACTCAGTACCACTTATGCACCAAATTATCCAGCGTGAGGTTAGAAGATTAACTCTAGGCCGGGCGTGGTGGCTCACGCTTGTAATCCCAGACTTTGGGAGGCCGAGGTGGGCGGATCACGAGGTCAGGAGATCGAGACCACGGTGAAACCCCGTCTCTACTAAAAATACAAAAAAATTAGCCGGGCGTGGTGGCGGGCGCCTGTAGTCCCAGCTACTCGGAGAGGCTGAGGCAGGAGAATGGCGTGAACCCGGGAGGCGGAGCTTGCAGTGAGCCGAGATTGCGCCACAGCACTCCAGCCTGGGCGACAGAGCAAGACACCGTCTCAAAGAAAAAAAAAAAAAAAAAGATTAACTCTAGTGAGAACTCACCAGAATAAACCTCTATGGAGGGGTAAAAATTAAGAGAAAAGCCCCTTTCTCCCCCTTACTCACTCAGCCCAACTCTCTAAAATCAAAGGGCAGCGGGCGCCACTGTTCCACCGGGCTTCTCCCTTACACACCTTGGTCCACCCCTAAACCCCTCTGGCAGTCCTCTGAGGTCATGGGTGGTCTGCAGAATGAAAGTCATCAAGGACTTTGCTGCAGGCCTCCAGAGACACATCCCGTTTCAGGGAGGCTGAGAGCTGCACCACCACATCAAAAATTTCATCACAGAAATTACGCTGCGTGGGAGATTCTAGTTCGCTGTCTTCCTTTCCTTGGACGATATCAACACCGCTGGGGAAGATGCTCATGAAGCCTCTGACTCCCTGATGATGGACCTAAACTTCATGGTCAGCCCGGGAATTCTGAGAGCTAGAACTGAAGAGACCTGGAGCATATGGTCTCCTTACACCAAAGAAAATGCCACAGCATCCAGGGTGTGAAGAGAAACAAGCTTCAGAAGGTGAATCTTGGGCAAGGAGTGATGGAACTTGTGGTTACTGCATTAACTCACTGTGCGCACGACAGGCACTGAGAGCTAGGAACAGACCAGGGAGCTGGGCAGAGAACTTACAGGACGATCCGGAGCATGACGTTGGAGGAGCTTAGAGTACATGGATGGAGTGCAGAGAAAGAAGAGGCCGGCGGGGAGAGGGCTTTGCGGGTACACAGGGAGATTGAGCGTGTGTGTGTGTGTGTGTGTGTGTGTGTGTGTGTAACAGAAATGACAAATGGCCACATCCGTGAGTGCAGAAGATGCAAGGACCAGAGAGAAACTAGTGGCAAGAGACCAGAAGGAAGTCTACTCCAACAGTCCCACAAAGACATGAGGATCTGAACAGAAGCAGGCACAGTAGGGATCAGGAGGGGCTGCCAGATTCTGCAGAAAAATCTGACAGGGTCCTCTGGCTCTCATTGCTCTTGGCCAGTCCAGGGATGGGAACAGACTAAACCATACCCATAGTGTGACGCAGCGCTGGGAGCATTGAAGTCCAACGAGAGGCATTTCACCCACCCTGACTGGGGTGAGGGAAGCTGAGAAAGGGGAAGTAGCAGCTGAGTGGAGACCAGGAAATTGTGCAGGTGTTAGCTAGGCGGAAGGAGTGGGGTGGAGTTACTGGAAGCGGGTGAGGGAGGCCGTGATGCGGCTATTCCAGCAAGAGCAACAGCTTGGCCAAAGGCCTCCAGAAAGGGGGTGCGGGAGGCCCTGCCTGCTGGTATGCTCCATCCTGACCCCAAAATGGACAGGGCCACAGTAGGGACAGATTCTAGAAGTTTCTTATGTTGAGTACAGTCATTAGTAAACAGATTTTAGGCTCTGTGATGAAGGAGACCTGGGAATCTCTCTTTGGATATTTTTAAGGTATCTGGGAAGGGAAGGATTTTCAGTCAGTTAGGATTAGAGCTCCAATTGTAGGGAAAGAATAAAATAGCATACAAAAAGCAATTAGAAAGAAGAATAACACAATTTTCCCAGTGGGAAAACTGCTTTAAATCACGGTTAATTTTTCTGTGGAATTGAGTATTCCCTATTCCTGACAATATTCCTGTTAACTTTGGAATTATTCAAAATGATACATTCCATCAGGCCTTAGGAATAGTTTACCTCAGGACAATTTTTGAATTGGATTTAGAATTGCTTAATATTTTCCACTTAATTTGGCCCTGGGAGGAGAGTAATTAAAAATTTCCATTTTACAAAAAGATTTTTTTTCCTCTCTCAACACATGACTTGAAAGGAAAAAATTAATTTCACCTTCCAAATATATAGTCAGAAATTGCCTGCATAAGGGTATCCCTGAGGAAGAATGAGATCATCCGCAGTGGCAGCTTCAAGATGACTAGGGTCTGCCTCCTGGGCAGAGAGTGGCCTCTCCCCACTCCCCACCCTTGCCTGCTGTGTTGTCCCTGCTGCCTCCTTCATTTGTGGCCCATCTGTGGACACCCACTCTTCCTCCTTTGAGTGGCCTTCTGTTTACCCTCTCCTCTCCCTTTACCCAGTCTCAGAGGGCAATGACGAATGAGGGTAGGAACTTTGAAGGTGAGAGCAATGTTTTGCAGAGTCCTTTTTTTCTCCTCCATCTCCTCCTACCAAAACCCACCTGCCACACCTTCACCCAGGATCTCAGTCCTCAATATCACACACTTGGTGTGGCATGGAAGGTGAGGATTAGAGAAAGGCAGGGATGGGCATCAAGAATCCCAGTCATCTTGGGTTCGTCTTTCTGCAATGCACACCTATTTCAACACATCAGGCTTGCACTATATACAATGTTTATTTGCCAACAATTTTTTAATATCTGGAAATAACCTCAATCATATTATCATTTTTAGAGGAAAGAGTTGTTTTTTGTTTTTTGTTTTTTATCATGCAACACAGGTAACACAACTGAAAGAAAAATGAGGCTGCATCACAAGACTTCTCTATAAAGGAGAAGCTGTAGAGAGACTAAGTCCTCTGCACTACATGCCAGAGGCTTGGAGGGCTTTCTGCAGAAATTGAGTTGGCTAGGCCTACAGCTCCCACCCCTGATCCTACACCACAGAGCTTTCTATCTAATTAGAAGGTCAAAAGAAGGTTATTTCTCATGTTTTATCTTCCTTGTATCTTGGATATTTTATAATTTTGCTCTGTCCATCTTTCTTTTCCTTTTACCACATTTTTGTTTATGCACATGTGTATGCTTGTGTGAGTTGAGTTTATGCATGCTCTGTTTATCGTTCATGAAATTACCACTTTCCGAAGTGTACTTATTTGTTGAATGACAGTGTCACGAATTTTTGCTATTTTTAAGGGTGTTTCTGACACATCTCTATCCTATTTCAACTGTAAATCCTCAAGAAAATGAAGTAAGGTGTTATTAGTGGTGACATACCAGAAACTGAGTTATTAGGAATAGGCTACTTTTAAATGATCTACTATCACTGTAGGCTCTGACCGTAACTATTCATAGGGATTGGCCTGGAACATTTTTTTTCTCATCTGAACACAGATATGTGAGATTCTGGAACTTGGTAGTCAGCACATCAGGGGCTAATTGTATAATGAAACCTATTCTCTAAGCCCTCTCGTTAAATACCTAATGCTTGGTAGAGAAGGCATTACCTAGCAACAGTCACTAACAAACTGCAGAAAAAAAATAGAGAATGTGTGCTGTATCTTTCCACTAAGTCAAAATTGACAGCAAATTGTATTTGCCCCTGCTTTTCATGTGGAAAATCTATTGTTTACAGGCAAATGGTATACGAGCTGCACATCTCAGTGAATGGACACCTTGACCATTAGTTAAAAATAACCTTTAAGAAAAAGAGCTAAAAGTTAGGGGCAGTAATACCTGCTCTACCCAAATTCTACAAACTAAAAGTTCCAGTGCATTCATGTGGCATGGTGGTCAGTAACTTGGCTGTTTGGAAACATACCTTCCAACGGCATGCATCAACCCTATGAGTGTTTCACATCCAGATGCTGAGTTTCCACCTGAGGTCAATCTTACAGATATACCATCATCACAAACTGGAAGCAACAGAAGCCTATGTACATGTATACACAGGAGCGAAGTTGTCAACCCTCTGCTGATTATACAACCACTGATACTGACAACCAACAGGGAAGAACTCAGCTCAATCAAAGCTGGAGTTTGCCAGCTCTGGGCTCAGGGGTGGGAGTCACTTGTATAATAGCAAGCACAGTGGAATAAAATTAATTTACCATGTGTCCACTAAATAATGGCTTTATGGAAACCTTGATTTGGGACATGAAAGTGTTCCTTTTGATGATAAATAGACCAAGTCGACTTTCTTCCACTTTGGAAGAAAACCATTCAATATGAATATTATAATATATATAATAATATATATAATATATATTAAATATATATTATATATAATATATATTAAATATATTATATATTAAATATATAATATATAATATATATTAAATATATATTATATATAATATATATTAAATATATTATATATTAAATATATAATATATAATATATATTAAATATATATTATATATTATTATATATTATATATTATATATAATATATTTAATATATAATAAATATAAAATATATTTAAATATATATAATATATAATATATATAAAATATAATATATTATATATAATATATATAATATATAATATATATAATAATATATAATATATAATATATTATAAATAATATATTATATATAATATATATAACATATATTATAATATATATAATTTATATAATAATATATATTATAATATATATAATTATATATAATTTTTCTAATGTGTATAGTGTGTTTATTGAGAAAAAATATGGCCACGATTATGAATAAAAGTAATGGAATAAATGAATGTTACACATTCAGTAGACCTTGTTAGACAAAAAGGGGAAATAGTAAATATATGTTTTTCAAAGACATATATTTGTTGTGTTGTTAAAAGATAATCACACCTATAATGATAATCTTATATTTTTAAGATATTCAATAATTTTGCATAGTGACAGCTAGTTAAGAGCCTTGCTCCATGGAAATGGTACTCTTCACAGACTTTATTTTTAAGCAAATATATTTGTTCCCTTTCTGGCTAGAAGTAAAACAGATTTTCAAAGAGGATGGAGTATGTCTTTCTTTCCACAATAAATTATAAACACAATTATTTTTGAAGTTCTGCAAATTTTTCAATGTATCATTAATTTCTTAGACAAAATATATTTTAATAGATATCTATTATATATATGTGATGTACAAACATTTCTATTTATGTATTTGAGTGTACCTACATGATTAATTCATATATGCAGGCATATACACATATAGACACAAGTACACATACATTTGGTCTTCCTAACACTTTGAAGGTTTTTTTAAATTTTTAAATAAAAAAGTTAATCTGATGGTCTTAAACGAATGGCATTTTAACCTTCAAAAGCATGTGTTTATCATGAGTTTCCACCAACCCAAATAGTTTTGACCTAAGGTTACGATGAAGGCTCAGACTATTTCAAAGGGGGTAAAATGAATGATAAGCAAACACTTCATAATGGAGTCTCAGAATATGTAATTCTTCAAATCCCCAAGAAGATTTTTCAGCATAACCAGAGGATGGTGGAGGATTTCAACCCCAGAGGGGACAGTCAATCAGAGTCCTGCTGTCTCATCACATAGCGCTGAGCCTGGGCCTCCTTGCATCATCGTTTTGCTGCCACATTGCTTGGCTGGGGTCATTAGTACACTAAGAATTTCACCCAAGGTGATGCATCATCAAAGGTAAGATTTTAAGTCTTAATTTAAAATCCTCACTTCTTGCAAAACTCCGTTCCCTTTCCATCCTGGGCGTGCACAGAAGAGAGAGGCAGAAGACAGTGAGGGGAAATATAGTTCTTAAAACCACATTTCTAGAGCCCCGAAGAAACCAGTGTATCTACAGCTCTGAGTAACATTTAATTTTGTTATAGTCATGGAAATTGTAGTTCTAGAGAGAAAAGAAGAAATAGTCAAGGATTGTAAGGACTTTGCATCATCACTGCAGTCTACATACAAGTAAACTGAGGACAGTGGTAAGTAAGGAAGCGGTTCCCAATCTGAGAGTGGTTCAGCATTTCACTTGCACAAACTACTCAATGCCGCAGCCCTTAGACCACACCGCTGCAGCCAGTCTTCACTGGGGCAGGCTGGTTTTACATAAGGATTAAATTGAAAAGAGGATTCAGCCGCGGTCAGTATTGACTAAATGAGGGTCATTTATCATACACAAGAATTTGCACAGTGCACTCAAACTATTTTCCATGCCCTTCAACTTTTTCTTCTCCTGCCCCATTAAATTTTTAACTCTTGGATCCCTGGCCTGTTCTGGATTGACAGCCCAATATACTCACGCAGTGGTTCCCATCTGGCTCCCCTACCCCCGCTCTTCCACCCCACCCCACCCTTGAAGAGATCCACGGAGAAAACTAATTATGTTTTTCTAAGTAGGCAGAGTACTTCTATTTAGCAGAAGCTGGGACCCTATGTTGACCTAACACTGAGCGTTTCAAGTAAACTGCCAGAAGCCCCATCAAATTGCTGAGAGTAATTTAGAGTATGAAATGTGTTAAATTATTCAAAGGGCTGAATAAGCATAAACAGGCAGTACAACAGGAGAGATATGCACACCCAGCAATGACAGTCTGACATTTAATACATCATATTAGCACTCCTGTTAGTGCAAATCAGCCACCTTACGGCACATTGCCCTGCACATGCACTAACAGGCGCATCAAGATCTGTGCTATTTCCATTTTCAATAATTCGCCCCAACCTCCACAGCTGCCTTCTATTCTGTAGCATGCTATGTTTATAACTCTACCAAGTAAGTCAAGAAATGTTCATCTTTGAATAATAAAAGACCTAGTTGTATCTCTCAGAGCCAATACATAGTCTAGCACTGTCTCTAATATCCCAAAGGAATTGATCAATGAAAAGAGGATAAAACTTTTGTGCTTGAGATCTTAAAAAAAAGTAAGAACTTCGGGGTTCCAAATTTTGCATTTCCCAAAGTGGAGGAATTTTTTGAACAAAATAAATTCTGAAAGGGATTCACTTATTTATTCATTCATGTATTCATTCACTCAACAAATTTTTATTTAAGATCCACTGTGTGCCAAGCTCTAGGTTTGAGGTAGGGAGTGAAGTAAAGGATGGGACAGACAAAGGTGAGTCTCAGAAATGAAATAACAAAGTCCTGGTTACTAAAAAATGGGATGTATAAAAGTGCAGGAGCCCAGAGTAATCCCAAGGCAATGCTGTAATCCCATGATAGAGGTGTGTGGAGAGCCAACTCCCTGAAGGATATGAAACAAGTCTCACTAAAGCCTGTAGACTGAAGCTTTGGGCCTCTCTCCAGGTCCTTACCTTCATACCTCGCAGGGCTGATCTCCATCTTACAATTGTGAAGCAGGCTCCACTACTCAAGGCCACTCAGAGCATGAGCAAGCTTTCAGCCTCTTACTGCAGATGGCATGGTCCTTGCCCAGCCAGTGGCGCCATTTTTCTTCTCATCACCTTCTACTTGTTTTCCAGTTTTGCCTTTCCTTTGCTACAGACATGCTGGAGTAGCCACCCATACACTGCAGACCTCAGGGCCACCCAGAGGCTTCTTAAGAGGCTCTCACAACAAGTAGGCAGCAGGGCATAACCCCCACGATCCCCTCCTCTGCTAGACCACTTCAACACTATACCTTGAGCCTGAAGTTTCTGAACTACCATCAAAGAATATAGAAATCAATAATATCATGCCTTACATCTCTAGTTAGGCCAGTATTTGCTAGAACACTAACACTCTATCAGCAATCATCCTTAGCCAGCTCTTTGCCAGATCCCCCCTCCTTCAGACCTTCTTCAATGCCTCTCGCTGGGAACAGCAAACTCTATTACATCCTTGAACTGTTTCTTCAAATGCTGGACCTCCGATCTCTGATTTTGAGTACCACTGCCATTTTCACACCATGATGACTTCAAGCTGCAGCTTGCAATACCCTGCCTTAAAGTCTGCACCATCTGGCTTCACCATCCCCTAGTCCACTTTGCTATTACTGTCTACCAACCTCCTCGTGACTCCTCAATTCCCCAAAGTTCTGAGCTCCTAGCTCACACTTCTACTTCAATTCTGCCATCATTTCTGATATCTTTAATGTGCACATGGATAAGTCATACAACATGGAGGCCTTCCAGCTCTTAGATATCCTCATTTCTAAGGACCTTCTCCTCTTACTCCAATTTAATCTTCCACTGTCCTTCCAAACCTTGTCATCACCAGAAATGGCTCCATCTCAAAATCAATTTATGCACATCATTTTCCAAACATCACTTTTAACCACTGAATTCATTTGTTCAAATACTCCTATGAAATCAATTCTTAAACTACATTGAGACATCTAAATTATTGATCCCATCACTTTCCCACTATCCATCAGTAACTTCCTTTTTTTTTCTACCATAGGGATTTCTTTTTATTGAGGCATAAGTGACATACAATAAACTGCACATATTTAAACTGTGTAACTTGATCAATTACAAATAAAGCTGCTATAAACATTCATGCACAAGCCCTAAATGTGGAATGGCTGGATCATACAGTAGGTAGAGGTTTAAATTTTTACGAAGCTGGTACATGTTTCCCAAAGTGGTTGTACCCTTTCACAATTCCACCAGCAATGCACAGATGCTCTAATTTCTCCATCTCCTCCTCAACACTTGGAATGGTCACATTCTTGTTTCTCTTTTAGCTATTCTATTAGGTGTGTAGAGTACCGTCCTTTTTCCACTTCTTCATATCCAGCTTAGATCCCGTGACTCATTATGACAAACGCTGCTTTTCAGTGCCCCTCAATTCCCTTGTCCCGCTCTCCCTCCACTGCACTCACCTAGAAAGATCTACAATATTTGTGGTACACATGCATTCACTTTTTTATGTCTGTACCATTGGAGCCAAAGGGTTTTGCGAAAAGTCACTTTATAAGGCAGATGACTGTCATTACAAATTAATGAACCTTAAAAAGTAGTGATTCTTGGCAACCAGAACCTCTTTCATGTTCCATGTTTAATCCTGTGAACTTTTCCACTTGTCATTTTCATATCATCTCTACCTCTCTAGTAGGCCCACTGCTCCTCCAACCCATGCCACCTGATTTTCAACTAATGATCTTTCATTGTACGTCATTGTGTAGAGGGAGGCCATTACTGAGCATTCTCTAATCTGCCCACCACAGACCCACCTGGATCTAGATCCACCTTCCCTCTCTCTCTCCTGAACTCTGGACTTGCCCTCCTCATGGACTCTCATCAAGAGCATGATGTTCTCCCTGTCTCCCACATCCCAACCTGAGACATTTCCATCACACATCAAACATATTTTAGCATCACCCATTCTTTAAAAAAAAAAATACCCCAGAGACTCTTCCAGTCACTAGCTGATTTCTCTTCTCTCTGCCATAAGAAACTTCTTGCATTTGTCTCCTGTAGCTATTTCCCCTTTCTCTCATTTAATTCGTGCTTTAATCCACTGATGTCTGTCTTCTACTTATTGGTACACTGAAATTTTCCATTATTAGCATCACCAATAATCCCCATGTTACCAAACCCATGGGTGCTTTTCTGTTCTCAGTGAAATTCCATGATATTTAAAATGAGGACTGTTCCATCTTTCTTGAAACATTCTCCTTTGACTTCTGCTTTAACGCAATCCTGATTTTCCTCCCACGTCTCTGATGGATCTTTCTTTGTTTCCTTCATGAGCTTCTCTGTAAAACCTCTAACCTAGCTTCTTCAGGACTTCAGAGTAGAATCCCTTCATTTTCTTGCCTATACTCTGTTTTTGGAAGCTCTCATCCATTTCCAAGGATTTAAGTATCATATGCATTTGGCAAGTCCAAGAGTCAGTCACATATCCAGTTCAGCTGTCTTTGCCTTCGACAGTCAGTTACCTACTTAGATCTTCAATTCAGTGCCTTATAGCAACTATAATACAACATGGCCAAAAATGAACTAATTTCTCCCTGAAACCTGTTCTCTATCTTTCTATCCCAGACATCCTCGTTTCAGTTGCTTCTACCAGCTATTCAGACGAGCAAGGCAAACTCTTGGGAGTCATGAGAGTCATTCTAGATGATTCCTTCTTCCTTATGAGCACACCGCCCCCCTACCCCACTAAACTATGCTGCCTAGTGTATTCAAGAAGCGTTTGAGTTCTATTCCAAACTGTGTCTTCAATCCATCCATTTTTATGTCTCCTTCCACCATCGTAGCACAGGCTCCCATCATTTCTTATCTGGACTTTAGCGATAGACTCCTAATAAATTACTCATGCTTCTTATTGCATTCTTCCATAGTGTGCAGATGGTCTTTTAAAAATATAAATCAGATTATGTCCCTAGAATGAATAAGTCCATGCTTCCCAATGAACTTGGAATAAAATTCAAATAACGAACATTGGTGTATGTACCAACATCTGGCTCCAACTGCTATGTACAACTATGTACATCTGGCTCCAACAACTACGTACCAATAACTTCTCTGACCACATATTTCATGGTGTTCCTCTGCTACAGGCACAAGGGCCTGCTAGTCCCTCACACAGGGCAAGTTCTTTCCAATTTAGTAAAACAGCATCTTGTTTATTCTTCAGAAGACCTTCCTCCCCTGGGTGTTTTCACGCCTGGCTCCCTACCATTCTTCAGTCTTTTTGAGACTACCTCCTCCATTCTACACAAACAGGTCCCCTCATTAAACTCTCTCTCAGCAATCTATTTCTTGCATAGCACTTCTTAATTTGCAAGTCCTTGTTGATTGGTTTATTTAATAGATATTTATTTTTCTCCTTCACTGCTCTATAAACTCCCCGAGGAAAGGAACTTTAGTGGCTTTTCTCAAAATTGTGTGCTTACTGACCTGCTTCTCCCTTGGATACCACATGCAATTGAAAGAACCCTGAATCTTTGTCTTGTGGCATTAACCTTAGCAGCACCATTTTCACCATGCTTAGCCATGCAACCCCCCCTTTTACTTGAGCAAGTATTAAGCTAACAGATGTTAATATGAGGCAGAGCTCCTAGTCACACACTCTAGAGTTGTGGGTATTTGTATTGTTGTGTGTAATCTATTACATCAATTACTTTTGCACTTGCTTTGTTGATTGCTAAATCTCACATGTTGTAGTATGGGTTTTTTGTACTTAAAAATAATTATTACTTT